>NC_054537.1:44372490-45037490 GCF_017654505.1 Polyodon spathula | reverse complement strand
AGAAGTATGCTGGGATCTCTCATCTCTCCTGGATGTCGTCTTACCTATCCAGGCACATGCAGTCTGTTTTCTATGCTGGACGCAGTGGTGTTGCAAACCCAGTCACTTGTGGTGTCCCCCAATGATCTGTTCTTGGGCCCCTTCTCTTCAATATCTACATGCTTCCCTTGGGTCACTTCATCCGCCAACACAGCCTCATGTTTCACTCCTATGCTGACGACACCTAGCTCTACTTAAAACTCGACCCTGGCTCATGGCTTACATTCAAAACATCGAGACCTGGATGCCTGCCAATTTTCTTCATTTTATTATTGCTCTGCTCTCTCACGTAGTGGCGCACTACAACGTTCCATCCACGCAATCATCATCACTGCCACTTAGACCTTTTTTTTCTTTTTATGGAATCATTGAACATGTGTGTTGGAAAGAGTGCTATACAATATGTCAGCAACAATGTTTGCTTCCAAACGAAGCAACGCCAATTCAATTCAAAATGCTTGAGAAAGAACTTATCCCACATTCAAAACGCATTCAATCTACTGCATGGATGTGTTTTGGATACAAGAAAAAAGAGTGTATTATTTGAAATGTGAGCGCAGGTTTTTTGTATACGTTGGCTTCAGTGACACTGGGTGAGTCGCTACACCGTTCATGTGCCACAGTCCTGCCAAGCTGTATAAGGGAAGCATTGTCGTTGGGTATTCTGGATACATTTGTGTGTGTATCATCCAATTTAACATACAATATAATTAGTTTCAAATTTTTATTATTGGTTTTCCTAAAGGTCGAAAACTTTAAAAGAGGTAACTTTACTTGTGTACGTCCATATAGAAGACACCTAACACATCTAACCTTTTACACACCTCAAGGACCATCACCCTGCAATTTATGCAGACATTCCAAAAGGTTTTTTTTTTTTTTTTTTTTTTTTTTTTTTTAAACATGGTTTTGTAGTTAAGGATCTAAGTTAAAAAAACAATAATAATAGTTCAAATACAAACTGCAAACCGTGACTAATATCCATGTTTGAGGCAACTGTTTTGCATCTGCTTCAAATTATAACTTGAATAACTTATACCGTGATATTAAGGTTACCATGGTATTTTTACTGAGGAAATTGTGCATCATCCCAGAACTATCACTTGTTTGTGTGGTTTTAAAAAACAATACCCTAAAAATGGCAGCACAACAATACACATGGGGTGGATGAAATTCCACTTTTTTTTATTTATAAAGATTTTAAACAAAGCCTGAAAATGAATCTTAACCACAATGCCTTTAAAAAAAAGATGCTGCAACATTTACCTTTTGCTCCATAAGAAATGTGTTTCTCTGCTAACTGGCATTGACCTTCCCGGCACAACCCAACTATCAGCAATTATTTATTTATTTTTGATTTAGTGCAGACTCACCACGCTGCTACCCAGAGCTACAGTATCAGAAGACAACGCAGCCCCAGGCAGCTTACAGGTAAGCCTGCAGGCGCCCAGCCAGACCACAGGGTTTGCTGGTGCGCAGTGAACCGAGGACACCCTGGCCGACCTAGCCCTCCCTCCCCCAAGGCAGAGCTTAACCGATTGAGCACTGCCCTCTGGGAGCTCCCATCCTCAGTCTGCAAAGGAATAGCCTGGACTTGAACTGGCGACGTCCAGACTATAGGACGCATCTTGCACTCCACATGGAGCGCCTTCACTGGATGCGCCACTCGGAAGCCCCCAGCATGTTTAGCACAGGATTTACAATAGCAATACTGTAAATCCCTCTTGTTCTGTTTTGCCTCCAGAGCGTGTAATATTCAACCTTTGCTTCCACAGGAGGCAGAAGGTTGCCTGTTTGGCTCATACTGCAGCACAACATTACAAGCAGGCACTAGGGAGGGAGGGGGAGAAGCTTCCTTTGCTGAATGTAAACAACTGGGAAATAAACTAAGTTTGCTTCCTGAAGTAGAAGACTGCACAGATTACTAAAACAAGTGCTGTGTTGTACTGATCACTCCTTTAAGTAGACAAATATTGTGAGCACTGCAAATCACAAACACTCAATGTCATTATTCCAAAGCATACAATGTCATCCAAAACTAGCAGAGTAAACCGCTTTTGATACACTTAATAAAAGCTATGTAAAATGAACAGTTCTACAGTAATTTTCCTTTAAGTTGTGCCAACTGCACTTTGCACTAAAGACAATCAAAAGTCTTGCTTGACATACTGTAGAGTAAAACATACAGTACAGCTGTGGTTTCTCCCTCTGAGTATGATACTGGAGCCACTGCCATTGCTACCAAGTTACACTGGGTGTGCCAGTCCAAACAGGAAACCCTCCTACCAGAGATAAGAGGCATGCTGCCACCCTACTGCTTAAACTTCTTGTAACTTGGAGCTATTGTTTTTAGTGGTAATAGATAGAGGAAGTAAAGGGATTCTTATTAGAGGACTGGAAGTCAACTGCCAAGCAGTCTTGGATTTAAATCAATGCTCAGCTATTGACTTTAGTGACATTGGATAAATCACTACACCTTCCACGTGCCACAGTCCTGCCAAGCTGTGTAACTGAAGCTTTATCGTTCGGTATTCTGACTATATTTGTGTGTGTATCATCCAACTTAAATACACATAATTTAAGAATGGAATTAAGTATTAAAGAGTTTGTATATGTGAAGCTGACACACGTCTCTGTCTTAAATCACTTTTGAGTTAAACATCAATTAAAGGTTGGGAGATCCAAAAATCAACCAATCCCTTTTGACCCCTCAACCCGTTCTGGCTGAAATCATTCTTTTCTTTTCTTCTTTTTTTTTATCAAAGCAGTTCAAGGAATCTTATCCACACTATCTTCAGAAAGAGGCTGCTACATTTACCTTTCGCTTCTTGAGAAATGTGTTTTTCTTCTAACTGGCCTCTTTCCCAGCACAACCAACTGTCAGCAATTTAATGAATAGTTTACAACCTGGAGTGACAGGAACAGAATGTGTCAATAATCGTGTTTTCAATATAAACAACCCAGAGAACCGGAGATGGTAGGGTATTAAATCCAATATTTTTGGCCGATTTGTCAGATACACCCCACCCCCCGAAAGCCTCACTAATACATGGCTCATGGCTTAAGCCATTATAAAAGTTGGTTCACTGCCATAAGAAGACGACCCCTACTTTGCAACCCGGGGTGCACTGATGCCCGAGTCCCAGCAATCGTTTCAAGATGTCAGGCTTCAACATCATCTTGGATGAAGGCCAAGATTCCTTTCAACAGCTCCACCAACACTCTCCAGAGAGAGGGTTTGTTTCTACCATAATCTAGTTTTCTGTTATGCTATAAAAAGGTGAATCAATTACACCCAGTGAAACAGAATTGGTTTGGGTGATGAATTAGAATGTTAACATTTGACAGTATGCCTACAGTATTTGCATTCTGTAACCAGGTTCCTTTACAAATGTATGGACATGCCTAAATAAATCACAACACACTGTATACATTACTGCTATGCCAGAACTAGTCTCTAACAGAAGTGGCTAACAACAATCCAGCCAGCTCTATTAGAGATTCAAACATCTAATTTACAATGTAGAGCAAAATCCAATTCACTAGGGAAAATACAAAACTGAAAGCTTAACTTACAGTTAATGTATGTTTTCAATATTTAAAAGGGAAAAAAGGTTTATAGATTTTGTTCTTTATTTAAACCTACTCTAAGTTATCTTAAGAACTGGCCTAGATCCATGTTTTGCAAACATGCAGTGTGCTACTGTACTGTAACTGGATACTTTGTATTTTGACCTTCTCTAAAGGTAATACAGTAATCCATCACATATCTGCTAATATCAATCTCTTCAGCAATGTTTAGTTTATTATTGAACAGAGAAGATTAGTTCAAAGAATGTAGATCTCACCAAGATTTTTGTACACTGTGTTGTATGTATTCCGTGCACTACCATTGCTAGTTGTGTCAAGTGAGCAGTTCAGTGTGTTTATGTAAATAAATCCTGTTCACCTGAGGGCTGTATCAACTTCAACCTCCGTCTCGACCTCCTGCCTGCATCCACATGGCTACCGTGTCACAAGCATTAATACCCTGCATTTTTCTAAACAAGGGATTTAGGGGCACGCCCTAAAAATGCTGAATCTCAAAACAATAATTGTGTGACTATAGTAATTGTTACAGTTGTGTATGATGGTATTTAAAACAGAATTCTTTCATTCGCCTTTTTACATATCCACCCTTACTCTGCAGTCGGATATGTGACAGATTACTGTATTAAAAACTACACTGTACTATATTTACGTTGGTTACTTTGTGGTAAACATCCAATGTTTGGTCTTTCAGCCTTGGGGTCATTTATTTGTATTTGACACTTGCAGTAATAATATATTAATATATTATATATATATTATATGTGTGTGTGTGTGTGTGTGTGTGTGTGTGTGTGTGTGTGTGTGTGTGTGTGTGTGTGTATTAAAATAAATAAATGAGAATTTTAAACATATAAAACTCTGTGTTAGACGAATAACCGGTCACATGACAAATTTCTGGCCTATACACACATTTGTATACACTAACTGCAGAAAGCTTGCATTCTTACACCCTCTGCTAAGGATGATTTATTTTGGTTGTTTCACACAATTTAAAAAAAAAAAAAAGGATTTGAATTCTTTAGTTTCAGCACCTTTTTTTCTCAACCAAGATACAGCGGGTTAGCCAAAAATATTTCATTTAGTTTTTTTTTTTTTTTTTTTTTTAAATCTGCAGTCTATGCTAAAGCATTTGCTAACTTTTACTTTTATGAACTCCGTAGGAAGCACTGAACCCAAAGAGATGCAAGGAGACTGACCAAACCGAGCCCAACCGAACTGTACCCAACTCCTGTGGTTAAAATTAGAAAAGGATTTTAAACATATTGGCTGTATCGCTGGGTTTATCCAGCAGAGAAATTGCATGCATCCAGTTTTTGCAATTTTTGCACAAAAAAAAAAAAATAGAAAAATGTCAAATAAATGTTTGTTTTACTTTTTCTGTGCATCAAATATCAAGTTACAATATGGCCCTTCGCAAAAATTTAGTTTGACATCCCCTGTCTAGAAACAAACAATGTGGTTGAAAAGAATGGTAATAGACCACAAATATAAGAAAATGGCGATCACTTCAGATTGAAGATGGCACTTTAGAGGGTCCCTCGATTTAGAATTCCCTGATCATGAGAGACTGGGAAGAACGGCACTTCAATTTTCCCAGCAGGAGCTTTGTGACCTGTCATTCATAGCAACAGGAGAAGTCAGCAAGCTACACAAAGTACCGAAACACAGGGACAACATTTATTTAAAAAGCATACCCTGCCTACAAGATCCCGGCAGCAAAATACTGAGCCTGTAATTTAGCACGATGGGATAAAACAAAATTAACAACTTTAAAAGGTGATATGGTTGGCATAACAAATAATCTAGGTAAATTGGAATAATCACCTCAGCTAAAAAGATGACCCTACATTGGATTATAATGCAAACGTTAATGAAAGAAGAACTAGAGGTGCCAACATCCCCCATAAAACAAATGACCAAAAACCTGAATATGCCTTCAAATGTGAAATAAATTATGGTAACAGTAATAGAGTTTTCTTTTTTACTGCACATCAGGTTGACAAATGGAGCCACATGAAGGGCTATTTATTTATATAGTACGCCACACGGCATTGTTTTTTGATGTGGCTAAAGCAGCATGATTTAACCTGAAGTTCAGGCGGATGTTAAAGTTTGATGTGCTATAGTAAATGTGCTACTGTACGTCCACAGCAGAATGAGATGCGCTCAATAGATCAGTGTGTACACAAGCATAAAGAGTGGCCATTCAGTCTTTAAAATGAAGCCCTTTAGGCAAGATGGTGAAACGTGTGGCAATCCACCAGGACCGCGCCCTTCTTCTACATCCGGAAAACTGGAACGTTTGACATTCCACAGGAAGAATGGCAAATTCCATAAATGCTAAAACACACAGAGATTGTAAAAAAATGTTTGGGTAGCTACAAAACACTGTTCCAGTAGTATGGGAAGTGCTGGAAAGCCTCCGCTGACAAACATGAACAGGCTTACTCAATTACGAAACTGATTGACCCAAGCAATATGCAGCATAGTATTCAACAGGCAAGGGGGAATTTTAGAATGCTGAATGTTGCAGTCAGTGGTTATGATCCAGCAGCCCTGCAATTATTGAAATTTGTTTAATAAAATGCAAAGAACAGTATATATTTACAGCACAAATAATTAGATACTGGCACCCTACAAAGATTATTCAAGAAAAACTGTTTAACTGTTTAACTGCCTTTAGGGGACATTAGCCACTAATTATGACAAAAAACAAAATAGACAATTTCTGGTAGTTTAACAAACAAACAAAGTCACACACTAAAGCAATTCCAAATATTTGTTCATGACAAAAATATTGGCATAGTTATATTAAAAGTATAAAAATGCAATAGACCTAATTGCAAAATATATGAATTGAAAAATCATTATACAGTAACTAACCTGCATTATAAAGTCAATAGCCAGACAAAGAGGTAATTATTTCCAACATCTGGACCACAGTATGTTTGGAGAAAAAAAGGGAAAGCCTTCAGTGAATAAAACCTTGTACCTACCGTGATATGGAGGTGTTTCAGCAGTTCAGGGACTGAAGACATTCATGTGATTGAAGACTGAATGAATGGAGAAACGCATCAATACATTCTACAAAGTACAATGATACCAACAGCTCATCGGCAGATTATCTTCCAACAAGACAATGACCCAAAACATATGACTAAGTCAACTCTGGAGTTCTTGAAGCAAATAAAGCTAAAAGTTCTGGAATGTCCTTTCCAATCACGAGATCTCAATGCAATATTAATGCTCTGGACTGATCTGAAAAAAGTTGCAGCCAAGCATTGTGTGTCCAGCTGAAGGAAATATGCAAGACAGAATGGGCCCAGAACTCACCCACAAGATGCAATACACTGGTTAAGAATTCTCATAAGTGTCTGAAAGCCTTAATAAAAGCAAAAGGAGGGCACACAAAATACTAAAAGCAGGTGTACCAATACTTTTGTCATGAACGAATATTTTAAATGAAATAAGCGTGTTTATTTTAATAAAAATTATGTTAAATTAACAGATAGTGTATTTTGCTTTTTGTTTTAATGAAGTGGTGAAAGTTTACTTAATGGTTGTCCTTAATCTTACCTTAAATGATTGTATAATAAGTGTAGGGTGACTTTGTCTGCGACTATTATGTTTAATCTTCAAATACTGTACCTAAGCCACTTTTTACCATGAAAAAATACAGCCCTGTTAATTAGATTCTTTAACAATGTTGCATCTTTAAAGAAAACACAGTTATTCAGAGAAAATTATTAAAAGTGACTAAATGTGTACTGTGTACCCATGTAGGCCTGTCTGTATCGCACCTGAAGAGTGGTTTCAACCTTGAAAGTCACCAGTGCTGAATATAAAGCTGCAGCATCCCACTTCAGTTTTACACCACTTTCTTGTCTATTCAAAATAATCTTGCATAAATTAGCCTTCTGTGGACTTGGTGTTCATTTCAGTATTCAAATTCTTCTATCTTCTGCTTTATCAGAAAGCATACCTTTGCTGACATTTGACTACGTTTACATTTTTCAACAGCAGTTTGAGCAGTAGGGCCACCATCTGTCAACCGCCACTGCAACCTGCTGGCTCCTAAATCACTGTACCCCTTCAGATAGACAAGCAGGCTCCTGCTTGCTGACATTGCATGAGGTTACACTCAGACATTAAAATGGTGTTTCTTACAGGAAACAAAATCATACTGGACAGCAAACATTTAATATGGAAACGATCAACCACATATTAGTTAGTAGTTTCCATGCTTAAGGTTCAGTGCCCACATAATAATAATAATAATAATAATAATAATGTTTATTTTTATATAGCACCTTTTATAGTGCACCACAGTCACAAAGCGCTTTACAAGATACGAAACTAGGGTGTGTGAACTATGCATCAGAGTAACTTACAAGAACGTTTCACCCGAAAGACGGAGCACAAGGAGGTGAAGTGACTTGCTCGGGGTCACACAGTGAGTGCGCTGGGATTTGAACCAGGGACCTTGTGATTACAAGCCTGTTTCTTTAAACAAACTACAAACGTACAGACCAAAAAATCGGAATAAGCAGAAAGCACTGCAGCTGGGAAAAAAATTAGTTTTTGCATCAACTAATGTAGTATGTTGTACAATATGACATGCATGACAGTTTTATCTGAATTATTAAATTCTGCAGAACTGGGCCTTGTTAATCTTCATGATAAGACTATACCGGCAACAGATAACTGGGGTAAATCTCTATCTCAAACTTAAGCACATGACCATGGAAAAATGTAAGTGGTTTGCTAAATGCCATTTGCCTGCTTTTATAAACCTCTCTTTTTCTCAATGAATGCGAGAACTTCCTGCACTTGGTCATATGAATAGAGTTTGGCAGACAGTCAGAAAGACAGTACAAGGATTTGAATACCATGAATTCAGCTTCTGTGCAGCCACTAAATTAAAGGAATTCACAAACTCCACAAAGCCTTTTAGTATCCTAATGGATTCTGCCTTTTATTTTGGATTATAATAAGCACTAGCCCGAAAAGGCCCCATTCCAAGTAACATAACTTGATGTGTCTGCTTTGTACGATGTCATCAGCAAATTCGTGGGAGCATTTCGTTTTGGCTTGTTTACATCTTTTTAATCACCACTGTTTACGAATAGGTTTGTCCATTCATAACCCTATGGTTACATCCAGAGGTTTATGGAAAACCATCATGTAGTAAAAAAAAAAAAAAAACGGTACCCATGGTCACCAGGGGTAAGCAGCCAGTAAACCCCAGAAAAGAAGGAAAAAATACAAGGAAAAAAACCGACAAAGGCACCTTGAAATAGCAGGCATGGGGTGCTGTCATTGTGCTGACATACATTGAATGCATGTTCCCTTTAGCAGTTAATTGGTAAATGAAATTACACTTCACCAGTGCAATACGGTTATTCTCACACTGCTGACCTCTTTCAAAGGACTGCATTGTATTCTTGTAACAGACTTGGTTTCTATTAACTGCCCGTTATATTTTGAAGACGCGTTCTCATTATTATAACTGGTACTGAAATAATGCGTACATTGAAAATAAAGTAAAAGTTAGGAAATATCATGCACAGGCATGACGAAAAATACTGTAAAGTAACTGCATCTGTTTGTCACCTTCTTTTTTTTATAACTTGTGTGCAAACTCCATGGCCGAACATGTATTTAAATAAAATAAAACCGTGCTCAGTTATTGTCAGTGCTGTAAAGGAGCGGGCCGGAAATGTCCGCCCCGGACTCTGCACTGAATGAACCAGTCTGAGCACAAACACCTGTTCCAATGGCATCCTGACATTTGGCTGATTGCACTTGAAGTTTAATCATTTCAGGGCCAACGCAAGTGTCTAAATCCAACAAGTATATCTAAAACACTTATTACAGTCGATACGCTTTTACAGCCTTCTCAAAAGAAATGGCACATGCTTGAAGCATGAACAATTAGAATATACTGGTGCTTTGTTTTGCCCGAATACTAACAACCATAGGTCCAAATGCCTTTCATAAGAATTAACTGACATGTTGAACAATTTAAAAAATGTCACATTTTAATGATTAAGGGTCCAGAAAGGAAACCAATACCATAGTAACTGGGTGGTTTGCTTCTATAAGGTTCCAACTTTGAGCATCTAGCGGGTGGCTCTGTCACAAATTGGACAAATGTTATACATGTATATTAAAAATGTCAAGGGTGTTCTGTTTTATTTATTTAAGTGCTGGTTTTATGGTTTGCTAAGGTTTGGAATGGTCGCCAACCTGTCACTTGGAGCCTTATTCAAAACGGGCAATTAACATAAAAGGCAAAGCTCAGGACTGTCACGCACAAATTCTCCAAAGAATAATTGTTCAGATTTCAAAATGAGACCAAGGAGTATGGCGTGATAAATGCAATTCAGGGAAGAAAAAAAAAACATTCCAATGTTCTGTTTTATTGTAAACAATACTGCCCAACAGGCTGAAAGTATAATGTTTTGAGTCTGGTGTGTCAGTTACCTCCACCTGCTGACAAAACCATCACGATGTACTGCATTTGCAGGCAAAAAAAGTTAACCTTGTATGTTAGTCAGACTAGCTTTGGGCAAATACATCTGTGTATTTTTTCAACAGATAAACAACTGCCAAACTGAGCCACAAAACTGTGTCGGTATGTTTCTGTACCAAGTACAGAAATTAGTACACATTTACTATTACAGAATAAACACCCCAAGCAATTCAATAAAGCAAGTCCGAACAGCTGCATTAGCACGTAAATAGAAGCATACGGGTCATAACCGTTATGGGAATTTACCTGTATAGAACCGGATCAAGCAGCCTATTTCAGAATCCATCCCTTCCTCTTGCACCCTCCAAGGGTCTTTAAATCCCAGTTGAAAGAGGTAGTCATTTTGTATCTTTAGTGGCTTTTCATCTGGGTCCAGCCTCCTCACAGCTTCCCCGTGCAGTTGGACATACAGCGTTGGAATGGAATAATGTTCAGATGCTGGTGCAACTGTCAAAGTGCGAGGGCACTCGCATACCTGGCTAGACACGTTACTTGTCTGGCACGGCCGGGCCACTGAATTACAAGGTGGGGGCCTGCTAGAATTCGGTGTTTTATATCTGACACCACCGTTGTTGTTCGCATCGCCGTTCGGGGATTCGTTGTCACACAGTGTGTTTACTTTACTATTAGTAAGGTCTAGTGATGGCAGCTGTTTGGCAATAGAGTTTATAACCAGACTGGAGGATGCACAGTCCAGCTCCAGCTCGTCGGAAGAACTGCCAAATGCATCCAGTCCTTCTGTTGCACTATCCACAGTTGGGCTCAGGCTGGAACTATCTGTATCGAACACCGTTCCATCGGTCCTGGAATCCACGTGCCCGTTGATGGAAACTGCACTCACTTCATCATATGTGGTGCAGTCGAAATCCGAGGCCGAGCTTTTTAGACCAGAATTCTCTATCACGTTGTGTAATAACCTTGTATCGGTTTCGTCTAATATCAATCCAAAAGTGATATTTACATTTATGTCCGAAGGACTGGTTGTATTTTCAGCCAGTGGACCCAACCTTAAAATGTCTGGATCCAGTTGTTGCCTAGTGTTTTCTAATGGCAATTTAAGCCTGTCTTTTAAAGTGGCTGACTGTCCGTTTATGTAATCCTCGTTTTTTAAGTTATTCAAATGCCCCGACTTTGGATTGCCGTTCACCACATCAATAGTCCTCGTTCGAGCGTTTGGACCGTCGATCCTGGACAGAGTAACATCGTTCTTCAATCTGCTGGTGCTACCTGCAACATTGGTCCCCTCACCGATCACTTTCACCACTTTCCCACCTTTGTTGCCCTGCTGGCTCAACCAGCCCCCCACCTCTCCTGCGGTGCTTTCCAGTGTACACAGGACTGGCCTAAAATAGGAGGGCATCAGCCTGTCATGGACGTGCAGGCACCCTCTCTGCAGATCCGCTCTCACCCATTCCCTGTCTGAGGAATGGAGCTGGATCACCTGCCTGTGCCGGAGTAGCATCTTCCTGTCCAGGCTCCTGGTGCTCAGGTTTGAAGACAGAGCGGGTGTAGATGTGGAGGTGGCGTCGGCATAGGCGGCAGCAACAGAAGGTGTTGAGGTTGGAGCTGCAGAAGAGAGATTCCTTTTCAGTCGTCTCCTTCTGAGCAGGAGCGAGTTGGTGTTACTTGTTAAACTGCCAGCCGTAGTACGAGCCGGAACAGCCGGGACCTGCTGAGTGCCATTGCTGATTGCAGTAAGAAGCGGGGCAGAAGCCACTCGCACCCCCCTGCTCTCTGCTTTCGATCCACCGCCGCCTCCATCGTAATTTGCTTTTACAGCACTAATAACAGTGCTGCTCCTGCTATCTTTTAATGTGCTACTGGTTTTGCCAATTTCAGAGCCCGATACAGCTGCCCCAATCGGTGACGAACAGCTATCTTCCACCAGAGCCCGCGCTGTTTCCATTTTCGGCATGCGAAATACAAAATGTTATATATATATATATATATATATATATATATATATATATATATATATATATATATGTAAAAAAAAAAAAAAAAAAAAAAAAGTTATAAACCGAGTGGCTAACGCTCACCGATCCCGTGGAAACTTATATCATTATAAATCCAGTTTTTGTTTTCAGCGCTGCTCCACTGCTGTTGATGGCGGTTACAGAGAACACTCTGTGTGGACTTTTCTTCTTGATTGCGGTAAGGAAAAGCAAGAGGGTGGGGCGCTACTGAACCTCATAAATTATCCAATGAACTCATGATTATTTAACGACGACGGCAGACATAAAAAACAAGAAGCCGTCCAAAATTTATATTCATAAGGTGACGCCTTAAGAGGGCGTTGACCCTTGGATGGCGTTAGTTTTTCTCACGCAGGCTTTGTGGGAAATGTTTTCTTTACTCGGGAAACGATTTTTAGAAACTACATTTCCTAGCAAGCTCCACTTTATTGTAATTGCATTACATAATAACTATAATCATAGGTAAGAAGTAAACAGACAACCTAAAATACTATTTGAACAGTCCTCTTAACTGTAGATGTTTATACCGCTATGCAGGCGTGACCAGGCTTATTTGCAATTCCTTACCAAATTGAACAACGGCGGCTGAAGATGTGCTGTGTCTTTGTTGTTAAAGTAATAAATAGCTCGAAGCTACAGCGCCCTCTAAGGTTAAGGTCAAGGAAAGTCAAGTTGCTAACTCTAAAATGTTTGGAAAATGTACCCTACAAACTAGTTGTTAAAAAGTTACACCACGCAGGGGTTTGTGCCACCTTGAATAGCCAGTGCAGTGCTGTTTTTATATAGCTCTGGAGGGACCATAGGTCAATGATGACGGCATCTACTTTTTTTAGGAAATGTGAAAAAGGGCTGTTCTAAAGAATAGCCCAAAGAGTCATCAGATTTCATTCATCTGTGCAGCCTTGGATAAGGAAGCAACTGCCAACTAGCTGTCACATTTGCTGTTGTGACTTGGTACAATGAGATGCAGCTTGTACTGTAGACATTACAGAACAGGTCAGCGTTGCTGTTTGCAAGCAAATATATCAGTTATGTGAGGGACAGCTCCTTTAATGCATTCTTTTTTGTAGGAAGTGATGAAAAAAGTGTCAAACATTCAGCAGGCCAGATTCATTAATATATATTTTTAATTAGTTCTACACGGTATTACTTTTTTTTCAGATATTTAATTTAAAACTGCCAATAATTTTGCATGCATATTTGAAATTGAATGTACTGCTATAATTTTTACTTATTTGCATTATATTTATACAATTATTTCTTGTACCTTTGTTTATTATGTGGCCACATATCCTGTTTTTTTCAACAGCTTTTTTTTTCCTTACATTAGAATTGTAGTGATTCAAAATGGGTTATTTTTAAGTTCTAATGCCACCTTTGCTTGTAAACATCAATCTCTCTTATCCTTTGAGATCTTGAAAGCTTGCAGATTAACCCTTGTTTGGTTAGTCCAATAAAAGGTATCACATACCCTTCTCTTTGTCTAAACATAATTTGAAAGATAACATTCAAGGTCCTTTACTGGAGATTGGTGAATGTGAGGGCCTTAACCAGATTAAAGGAAATCTCATATCCATTTTCTGAGTGTACCGTGTGGAAATTCCATATTATTGAAGGAGGCAATTCTGTTTTGTCATCTGTCTTCATTTTCTCTGATCAACGGTCATTTTGGCACACAGCAAAAATGGAATGAAAAGCATCTGAGGGTAGAGGGTTGATCGTGTTCAATGCAGTTTGTTGTAATTTGTACTATACGAACTAGTAGGCAGTAATTTGCACATTTAATTATCTTGAGGTCACCATGACCTACAGTATCTGCATATACAAAAAAAACAAGAAATGTCTTAAACACATTCCTCAACAAACATACTCGGTACTTAAAAGACATTCCAAATGCTATTTATCCTTCTAGTGTGAACACTATGAAATAATTTTCATTCATTGAATGAATGAATCTCTGCAAATTTCTAACAATCTTGTAACATGCAATATACAGTTGTAGTCAAATGTTTACATACCCCAATGGAAATGTATAATTTCTAGAAATTTCTCTAAACCAAAGAATTTTAGGAAGAATCTTTTGTAGCAAAAGTTTTGCTTTTCTGGATGAGGAAGAAAGTTAAGAACTAGATATCTAAAATTATTATATAAGCTTTTTTTTTTTTTGTTGCAAAATTCCAAAAAAGCCAATTCAAAATTATTCATACCCTTTGATGCTATGATAATATTGTCTACAAAGTGCTAAAAATTTCAAAATGATAATGCAGAACCCAATTTTAGAAAAGTCTGGAAAATGCTGGACTGTAGGTGAACATTCTTAAGAGTAGAAAAGGGTTAGGCACAGGATGACTGTTGTCATTACCAATAAGTCAACATGGGAAAAAGTAAAGAGCTATCTGAAGACCTTGGGCACAACATTATTTATTGTCATAAAGCTGGAGAAGGATACAAGAAGATTTCCAAGCACTTGAGTACCTCAACTGCAACTATTGTTTCTATTATCAACAAGTACAAGACTACTGTCTACAACTACTGTCAACAACTTTGCATTGAAGAATGGTCAAAACTCACTAAAGAATCATGCCAAATGCTCATTTACAAATATCCTAATCATTTAAAAGAGGTTATTATTCCTAAAGTTGACTCAACTAGCTATTAATTTCATTTTCGTTGTCAGGCTATGAATACTTTTGAATTAGCATTTTTTGAGTTTTGCTAAAAACTTGCTTAAATAAATAATTGTAGATAACTATTTCTTGTAAAAAAAATTTCCTCATCTATAAAAGCAAAACTTTTACAACAAAAGATTTTTCCTATAATTATTTGTTTGAGATTTCTAGAAATTATAGATTTCCATTGGGGCATGTAAACTTTTGACTACAACTGTAATTCCACTTGTTCATGAAGTCTGTGACATGTTGCAGTGGTGCTAGTATAGTTTGCAGTTAAAGCACATGCGTTTTGGAACCCAAATTTTGAAAAAAACGTTATTTAAACACTAAAGATGCTGTTATTTTATATATGAAAAACATTGCACAACAAACACCTACATCTGTTTATTATTATTTTATTGCTGTTAATTCAAGGGGGAAAAATTTAAAATGTGCATAAATTCTAAATTTTTCTAGAAATATAATTGACCTTTCCAGTACATAACATTGTAGATATCAAATACAGTAAACATACAACTGAAGGTAACAGTATACCTCCTTATACAGTACAGCATTTTAAACCTTAAAATAATTTCAACAAATTCAACTGGCACGTTTATACGCACATACACACAAGCAAACACTCCTAAAGGACTGCATGGCTCTCCATCCACTTGACTTAAGAGTAAGACTTTGAAGAAATCATTCACACATATTATGGTCCAAAAAATTTCTTAAATCAAAACGTTTAAATTTTTTTATTTTGTGTTTTCAAAATAAATGTCACCTTTGTTTTTTTCCTTACATCTTTCAATACGAAAAGCTCTTAATTGAGAGCACTCATACTACACAATGAATTACACTTTTTAATTGTTTATTTTATGGTTTGTTCATGGGTTTATTTTTTTATTACAACTTATCAAGAAAATTAAATCAAAATGCATCCTCTATGCTCTCCTGCATCTCATTCCTGCTTGTCAGTATCATACATTCTTCAGGAATGCCAAAATCGCCATAACTGATGTAGGTATAAAAACAATAAAATACAAATAATTGCTGGTGTTTGTTTCCTCAGGGTGGCTGTTATTTAACAAACAGGAAATTGTTTGCAATTGCACCACCTACTGGGACAAATAAGCAGCTTTAATGCAGTAGTTATTCCTACTCTACTTAGTACTGCCTCAGTGCACTCCAGAAAACTAGAAAATACATGAAACAAAATAGTGCATATTGGCCTTTTTAAACCCAACATGACTCAGACATGATTAATACCTTCTTAATACATGCGTTTCACATTATACTTCGTGGCAAATGCTTTTGAAATGACTTTTTCTGGAACAGTTGTGATCACCTTTCTGACTTTAACATCATTCTTTGTATAAATTCATAACACACAATAAAGTTAAAAAAAAAAAAAAAAAAAAAAAAACACATTAGTAATTATAACAAAAATAGTAATAATACTACATCTATTTTACATTCAAAACACTGCTGTAATAATCCGAGCTTTAGATTTTTGTTTTTTGGGGAAAAAAAAATAATAATTATGACACTAAAACAAAGACGTGTATCTTAAGAAATGACTGTGGCCTCTTGCATGTTTTCCTATAAACACAGAACATTTTAAACAACAGTCACACAATCTGTTCTTTTTATAATTTAAGATTTCAAATAAATATAAAAATTTGATGTTTTTGTTAATTAGCTGCTCTAAAAAAATCCTTAAAAACACATTTTGTTTCATTTAAAAAAATCATTTCTAAGTCTTTCTAAAGCTTTTTTTTTCCTTTATTTTTATTTTTTTCTCTTTTTAAATGTTTGCTCCAACAAGGTAAATATAGGCACATGGATTCTCAAATCTGTTTTTCAATGTATTGCAAAAAAAAAAAAAAAAAAAAAAGAAAAACCTCAGTGAAATGCTGTGATGTCGTCAAGATTTCTGGCTAAGCAAGTCTTGTACTAGAAAGCTTAAACTTTCTGCATCTCACAGAAAAGCAAGCATGAAAACATTACGCAAAAAATGAAAGCCACTCTTTTCAATATAAATGTTACCAAAGTCTTTTAAGTGACATGGTGGTACTTAAGTAATTCAGTAAACGTAGCAAGTGTTTCTTGCAAGTCTTCAGTGCAAAACTAGAGATCGACATTATTATCTTTGTGACTGATTGTTTCCTTCATCTGTGATCTAGATGAGATTTAAGCACAAGTTTTCAGATTAACTAAACCCCTCCCCTGAAGAGGTTGAAAAATCTTAAACACTGGCTCTCAGGAAACTAAACTTTATTAGAAAGAATAAAACGCCTTTGTGGTGTCCTGCTGTTTCAGTCTGTAGAGTCTAGAGTCTCAGGATGAGAAGGAGGAGCATACTTAAGCCGAAAGCCACCTACAACAGGAAAGAGACAATTTTGTTAACAGGACATTGCATGAGGGGAAAAACTAAAACCAAAAGAATTCACAAAAACCTAATAGAAATCCAACTGCATGACCATAGTATGGAATATTAATAAATATCCATGGTAAAATATTGAAGTATCTTAAATTGAACCACCTCAGTTTACAACCCTAAAAGGCAAGTAAACTATTTAAGTCCTATCAATTAATGTAGCCCTTTATTAATTCTCTGATTGAAATTAATGTATGTTGAGGGAACAGAAAACCAGCAGCGCTGTTGCACGAGGGAGCAAGGTCTGGAAACACAATGATCGTAAGACAAAATCCTCTTTGAGGTGCTCATGAGTAAACCTGAGAATTTGTTTGGCTTTCATTCCCTTGCTGATTTACGATCCACGATTTATTTATTTTTTTTAAATCCAGGGGTAGAAAATTCCCAAAATTTTAACATGCTCAAGTGTGAAACTGAAAAACACTTTTCTGCTGCTGGCGATTCCACATTGATAGAGTATTTTTGTCCTGCTGTGTGTCAACAGTATGTCTCGTGCCAACAGTCTCAAACATCCAATGTTCCACTGCTGCATCCTCTTAGTTGACATTTTTTTTCATCAAATAAGCATGCAGACAGTGCTTAATTTGTGTCAGGGTGCAGCCCCAAAACCTCTGGGCATGCAGAGTCATATTCCCGGTACCTCTAGTTAAAAATCTCATAAAATGCTTTCTTTTTAAATTCTCAGCACAGTTGTATCAAGTCTGCAAGTTCTTGCACGCGTGCGAAAGACAGCCTGCTTTAAATTACTTTACGATTCCAGCTTTAGTGCCAGTAAGTAATATATGACACTGGCTGCAACTCTATTGTCATTTGTTTTATACACAAATAAGATTACTTTATTTGAAAAAGTCATGAACGATACAAGCAACTTCTTACACGATTAAATGAGCAGTACATAACAAAATATGAAAGCTGAACATTAACTTCAAACAAAGAATGCCAACTTTTTAATTAAAAAAAAAAATGTAGCCTTCTTCAATAGCAACATTAGCTGGCTATATTATATTAAACCAAAACAATAAAACACATAATAACAATCTGGTTCTCTCTTGCATTTTTCAATGAATATAATTTAACTAATAGAGAATAAAAACATATTAAGATAACAACTACCTAGCCTAAGTTTAATTAATTGTTTTTGTAATCTACCAGCAGCTTCTGTTGCATATGCATAGCTGATAATAGTGCAGACCAATGTGCAAACCAAAGCTCGTGTTGGGGTGCGTATTTTATTTTTTTTTTTAAATCAATGTCGTCCTTCTGGAGTGCTCTGAATGTCTTTTAATTTGTTTGTTTTTTAAACCATTTAAATGCATATACAGGCTTTTTTTTTTTAAATGTATTTATTACTTGTCCTGCGGTTGCCTTTAATTAATTTTTCTGCACGTACTACTGCTTTGTATATGATGTAGAATACGTGTAATGTGATGTAAAGTAAACCTCTAACACTAGTAGGTACAATGTTCTTTCAAATAAACATGTTATGATTTTGAATGTGCAGTTCATAAGAACGGTACTATTGTAACTGCTTGCGCCCTGGCACCTATTTCTTTAGAAATTAAGCACTGCACACATCCAGTACACTAATATGTTAACAAAGTGTTGGGCGGGACGGGGGACGGCGGTCCCAGCCAAAACAGTTTAACAATGGTGTCGTCAATGACACAAAATAACATTATTTTAAAATAAACTTTAAAGAATGCTCAAAATTTGCTGAATCTCTGATTAAACACTTTTTGTTATTTCCCCCCAGTTTCGGTAATCCATTGCAAATACAATCCGTTACCACTCCGAAGGAAGAATAGTTTAACCACTAGCAGCTCAAAACACTCGGCCGTCACATTTTCTGCTGTTGGCGCAGGTGAACAGGGACGCAATACTAGAACACATGAGACGCTGGCTGGAAGTGATGTAGGTAAAAAAAGAAAAAAGTGATGTGGGAGCAAATGTAATAAAGTAATCGCCTGCTTTTGCTATGGGGCATTGAAGAATTGTAGGTGCTCGTCTCGGGCATGTAAGCAATTCGATAAATTGCTACAGGGATTATTGCAGCAATAAATACATCAGGTGGTGCAGCAAAGGTAAAGTCATGTGTTTCTTGAAAACACTGCAATATCAGAATCATTCAATTATCTATTTGATTCTTTGATGTAAATTACATAAAGTATAACATAAGCCAATTGGTATATTTTGAATACCATAATACCCTTACACCTTCGGTCCCTTTGGTGAAATACTGTGAATGAGAATAGGCCATTAGGTCCACTTTCCCCATCTAATGTAATAGACCTGTCTTTATGCCCAGGTGTACACTGGAAACACACAATGTGGGTAATCCTCTAGTATTATTTATTAAGCCTCATACAGCGTTCTCCACCCTCTGTTACCAAGAATATCAAGCCAATCTGAAGATCAGGATAAACAGGGTGCTTGTGCACAGCTTACAAAGCTTCCAGTAGAAACTCGACAGAGCACATGAGAAAGTGCCACGGAAAGAACACAGAAAAGCAGATGGTGTAACAGCTTGATTACTGTATCTGGCGTATTGTCAACTGAAGGATGACCAAGTGTAGGTGGTGTAAGATCAAGTTTAAACAGAGGATACGCCAATAGGCTGGAAAACAAATAACTGAATTACATCAGAACAGAGATTTTTGGCTTCACAGGAGAGGCGAGGAATTGCAAGCAAATTGTGCAGAACATTTGTCTTGGATCAAGTACGCTTTTTTGTTTTTTGAAGATATATTTCAAATCTATTGCATATGCTGCAGAATCTTCAAATGAAGATGCAAGAAGTATTTTCTGAATGTATTTATCTTTGTTCGGCATGGGCTGCACAGGGAATGACTTCCAAGTTAAAGTGGTGAAGCCTCAGACAGGTCATTGATATTACAGCGCATTTTTATCCAATCAACTTGTGACTTTTTTATGGCCATTGACAAAACATTCTTAACATCTTTTCATATGTCCAGAAGGTTAATGTATTATGTTTTGGCTATACACAAATATGACAAGTTAATGGTCAAGTTTATTTATTTATTTATTTAATTCAAAACCTTCTAATTAATCTGTATTAATCGAAATTCATCATTTATTTTTAAGACTATTTAAAAATAAGCCAATAAAAAAGCTGCCTACTTCTACTTGTTTGAATTTGAAATGTACAAAATTCTAACTACTTGCACCATACAAAAACCTGTTTCACTGTCCCAACAAGCATATTCAGTTTGTGCTTTTATTTTGCTACTTTTCACTTTATGCTCAATGACCAGCACTTAACTTAATGATAATGCTTATAACACTTATAATTGTTGATATATTTTATGTTTTTCATTTTGATTTATGTGCCCCACTTACATTTGTTAGTTTTAATGTTTGGCTTTCTTCACCTTTTTTTATTTACTGTTGTATACACTCTTTGCAGCCCAAACAAAAACCTGCCCACCAAACTGACTGGCAGTAGCAAAGATCCTTCTCGAATATTAGGGCCGTAGCTTATTATGTCTTAACATTTTGTTCATAACATTATTTGTATTGGTAGCATATGGTAAACACACCACAGTTCAGCCTCCAAATGTGCTTTTGAAGTTAAAATGACCTCACCCACCCCCCATTCAGGTTACCTTGTTGGCTGGCCTCTACTGATGGCTGCTTGCAGTCCTGTGCATAGTGTCCACTGGCTCCGCAGTTGTAGCAGGAGATGCTCCCGTTCTTCTTCACTCCTGCCCCATTGGCAGCATTGGGCATCACGCTGACTGTCTGATACATGGGTGGGTAGAAGCGACCGAAAGTAGACATCTGCTGGAGGCCATAGTTGGCCTGATTGCCAAGCATGTGGTCTGTGTGTGCGTGCAGCAAGGGGCCATTAGGGTAGGGCGAGTGAGCAGGTGGGAAGAAAGGCAGCTGTGTTGCGCCGTTGCTCTGGTGTGCCTGGTTGAGGTAGCTGCTGTTGCACAGGGACGTCAGGTGAAAGAGTGGCTGGACGCTGAAGAGCTGCCGATGCAGCTGGGGGGTGAAGAAGAAGCTGGGTGGGTGGTTGCTCCCACAGCTGCCCCGGCACCCACAAGCCCCACATCCCAGCTGTTGTGCAGAGGGCGGCGCCTGCGGCTGCTGTTGTGGTGGTGGTGGTGGTGGGGGCTGATGGGATCCGGCAGAGCTCAGGCTGCTGTCAATGTAGGAAGTGCTGTCGCTCTGAGCTGTACTGTGGGTGACAGTCAGACTGGGGCTGGGCGTAGGTCCCGGGGTGTGAGTAGGAACAGCTGGAGGCACCATGGCCTGCACTTGGCCAACTGCCTGGGGACGAGCAGGAGGAGGTGTGCCCGCAGCTCCCGGGGAGGGCCTGGAGACAGGCAGGCCAAAGGAGGGCAGAGAAGATGGCAGGCCTGTGGGCAAGGACAGTGGAGGAGGCTTGTTGTGGGCTTGCATTGCCTCAGTGTAGGGCATGGCAGGGGGCAGACCTGGCCCCATTGGCTCTCCACTCGGATATCCTCTGGCTGACTTGAGGGTGGACACATAGGCTGGGTTAGGGGATATCAAATTGATGGCACCTACTAGTGGCTGATGCTGCGTGGTGGTGAAGTTCTCTGAGCTCTGGGAAATGGGTGGGGCAGACATTCTGAAGCGCTGGATCACGGGGTAGACAGCTGGGCTGCCTGGTTGCTGCGGCTGGGAAGGGTTTAAAGCAGACAGGAGGGAGGTGGTATCCAGGTGCTGCTTTTCCGAGTCTCCGGCTGCTGCAGGGCTCACCATGGCCTCCCTCATGGAAGGAAGAGCAGTGGGCACCGTCACCATCAAGCCCACAGGCTTGCTGTCTACTGTCTGTGGAGGGACCACACCTTCGGGCCAAGGAGCACCATTTTGGATCACACACTGGATGGGCGGCATAAAAGAGAACTGGGTGAACTTGGTGGTGCTCAGGGGGCTCTCTGGCCGCAGGACGTCATCCTTCAGGAACACAGCTGGGGCGACAGACCTTCCCTCAGCAGAAGCTGCACCCATTGCATTGCCAGAGTCTTCAGAGTTATTGTCAGTATCTGCAGGGAGGAAAGGGGTTCATTCAATGTCACTGACAAACTATACAATATGTATTTCAACAAAAAGTTTGCCCTCACAAAATAACATTATCCAAGTCAAAGTGGAGGTGCTGTTCCAGTTATACCAAACTACAGTACAGTAGAAAACAATGTGGCAGTGAAAGACTTTTTACAGGACAACACAGGTAATAGACAAGTCACATGTTAGGTTATTATCATAACCCTGCTTTGTGCCTGCTCCCGGGGCATATAGGGACTGCACACACAGATCTCGTCATTTTTCATTCAAGCCTGCTGCAATCATGGCCACAGCGATCTTGAAGGTTAATGGTTAGAGTTCTATTTCAGGGAACCATGGATGTGATAATAACCCAGGGTGGCCAAACTTACTGACCCTGCGAGCGCATACCAGCACTTTCATATGGCTGAGAGATGCAATTAAAACAAAATCGTGCACTTACTCTGTGCAGTAGTTATTTTTTGATGGCAGCAAAATAAACAAGAAGAAGATATAAAACATTGCTGGGCCTTACATAGTTTATGTGTATTTTTTATTGTACATTTTTACATCGTACTGTAGATCTACAGCTTAGTAAACTTTAAATGTAACACAGGTGTTTTTCCATTACAGTCGGAGCCCACATAATTGGGATACGGACATTTGGCACAGGCGATATTCCATGCCATAACAAAACTCGCCTGAGTCGTTATATCAGCTTCTTTACTGAACGCAGAAAGGTGGA
Source organism: Polyodon spathula (assembly GCF_017654505.1). NCBI lineage: Eukaryota > Metazoa > Chordata > Actinopteri > Acipenseriformes > Polyodontidae > Polyodon > Polyodon spathula. The sequence continues at coordinate 45,014,479 of NC_054537.1, read as the reverse complement.
TCTTCTGATCTTCTGACTGCCGAGTTATGCTTTTAAAAGAGGCTGATTCTTTTCTCTTCAAGTTTGACCCAGGAGGATATTCACATGAAAATGTGTTGCTATTTGTTTCATAGATGTTCAAGCTTGCTCGTCTAGTATGTGAGTGATTTGTTGCAGATGAGACACAGACGTTTCAGGTCAGCTGAATGCAAGGACTCAAATGGAGGCTTCATAAGTACCTCAAGCACGTTAAAACATAAAGTGTGTAGCTTCCTACCCTTGTCCTTCTCGTCCTGGCTTTCAAAACCCTCCCTGCCATCGAGCCTGGGGCTGGAGGGGGAGCTGTAGCCCTCAGCGGATGTCCCTCCACAGGTGTCTGGACCCAAGCCAGCATCCAGTCTGGGATCTAGAGTAGAGAAGGGATGCAGAGATAACAACCACAGACATAAAATGCATAAAGGATTCGCCTCATCTTGTCTGACATCTATACTACTGTGCAAATGTACTACAATACCTGCAAATAAATAATACAAAAATAAAGATGGCCACCAGGCAGAAATGTTTGATCAGATCCTCTATAAAATATATATAATCAAAAGGTACCACTTAATCACATGCTATGTTGAAGAAAACGTGACTGCCATTAGACAGCCATTTGCTCTTTGGAATGCTGCAGGTGGGTTTGTAATGGTATACACTGTGGTGTCTCTGGCACTTTTTTGGAATTAATAGGTTTGTCTCAACTTTTCTACTAATGAATCAGATAAAAAGGAACATTATATTTCTACCAAATTGGTTATATATATATATATATATATATATATATATATATATATATATATATATATATATATATATATATATACACACACACACACACACACACACACACACACACACACACACACATACACAGCTCTGGAAAAAATTAAGAAACCACTGCAAAATTATCAGTTTCTCTGGTTTTACTATTTCTAGGTATGTGTTTGGGTAAAATGAGCATTTTTGTTTTATTCTATAAACTACTGACAACATTTCTCCCAAATTCCAAATAAAAATATTGTCATTTAGAGCATTTATTTGCAGAAAATGACAACTGGTCAAAATTACAAAAAAGATGCAGTGTTGTCAGACCTCGAATAATGCAAAGAAAATAAGTTCAGATTCATTTTTAAACAACACAATACTAATGTTTTAACTTAGGAAGAGTTCAGAAATCAATATTTGGTGGAATAACCCTGATTTTCAAGCACAGCTTTCATGCGTCTTGGCATTCTTCCAGGACAACCTTGTACTTGGCTTGATTCATGCCAAAGCTGCCCGATTCCAGCCTTGCTGAAGCACCCCCAGATCATCACCGATCCTCCACCACATTTCGCAGTGGATGTGAGACACTGTGGCTTATAGGTCTCTCCAGGTCTCCGTCTAACCATTAGATGACCAGGTGTTGGGCTCACCTGGGCTCAATTGGACTGATCTGGGGGTGCTTCAGCAAGGCTGGAATCGGGCAGATTTGTCTTTGTGAAGGACGCATGAATCAAGCCAAGTACAACGTTGTCCTGGAAGAAAACTTGCCTCCTTCTGCTCTGACAATGTTCCCCAACTCTGAGGATTGGTTTTTCCAGCAGGACAATGCTCCATGCCACAGAGCCAGGTCAATCAAGGTGTGGGTGGAGGACCACTAGATCAAGACCCTGTCATGGCCAGCCCAATCTCCAGACCTGAACCCCACTGTAAACCTCTGGAATGTGATCAAGAGGAAGATGGATGGTCACAAGCCAAACAAAGCCGAGCTGCTTGAATTTTTGCGCCAGGAGTGGCATAAAGTCACCCAACATCAATGTGAAAGACTGGTGGAGAGCATGCCAAGACGCATGAAAGCTGTGCTTGAAAATCAGGGTTATTCCACCAAATATTGATTTCTGAACTCTTCCTAAGTTAAAACATTAGTATTGTGTTGTTTAAAAATGAATATGAACTTATTTTCTTTGCATTGTTCGAGGTCTGACGACACTGCAACTTTTTTGTAATTTTGACCAGTTGCCATTTTCTGCGAATAAATGCTTAAATGACAATATTTTTATTTGGAATTTGGGAGAAATGTTGTCAGTAGTTTATAGAATAAAACAAAAATGTTCATTTTACCGAAACACATACCTATAAATAGTAAAACCAGAGAAACTGATAATTTTGCAGTGGTCTCAATTTTTTCCAGAGCTGTATATATTTAGTTGGACCTGGTTTGATAATTGACTTTTGTTGCAAGCTCATGCTGACTTTTACTTCTGGTCAAGTAAGGCTGTACTTAAAGCTATTCCAACGTTAAGTCGACATGACAGAGTTCCACACATTTTTGGAGCAGCTGGTTTCCATCACCTTGTGTTGTCCAGACTTGGAGCCAAGGTGACACGCAACTTTGGATCTGCCCTGTGCAAAGAATAGGCAAGCTTTAGAGAAGGTCTGTAACTCGCATGTTTTCAGGGACAGGAATTTCGGTTCTGCTGTATGCACAGGTTCAAAAGGCTTAGTGAGGGCTTCTAGCACCACATTCAAGTGCCATCAAGGAAGTCTTTCCTCTGGAGACAGAGTCCATTTGTGGCAAGCCAAAATGGCAGCCAGGTAGACTTTGAAAATTGAGGGGGTCTAGCCCTCGTCCAACAGGTTTTGCAGAAACTGCAGGTTTACTGGCAGATAGGGTTTTGCCCTTAAGATAGACTCCAGGTCTGGAAAACACCCCATTTGTAGTCATATTGAGCACACATGAAAGCTGCCCTAGCAGTCCGCCAGGCTCAAGTGGCTCAGCCGTTCAGGGGCCAAACACAGCTGTAATCAGCTCAGGTCGGGGTGCCACATGGTCCCGCAAGCCTAACTGAGGAGATCCCCGTGGTCCAGAAGCCTGCAGATCGAGACACTCTGTAGTTGGCCGAGGATCGAGAACATCCTGGGCCAGTTTGGGGCCACTAGAAGTACTCTCTGATCTGGTCTTCTCCAGAGACCGATCAATGCTAGTGGCGGGAAGGCATACAGCAGGCCCTTGGGCCACTTGTGAGCCAGGGCATGCACACCTAGTGGCACACTACTTTAAAACATAGTGAACCACAGAAGGCACTTGGACGTTTCCTGGGTTGCAAAGAGCTCCACCTGCAAGCGGCAATACTTGTCCCAATCTGCCTGACCACGTCCCAGTGAAGTTGCTACTCAAAGCTGTGTGGACCATCTTTCAAAGTCTGCTGCCCAGTTTGGGCTTCCTGGCCGGTGGACTGCCTTGAGGGAAAGTAAGTAGTAGTGCACTTTAGTGCTGCAACGATTATTCACAGTCATTGACCGACGGCAAAATGTGCAATTATTGATTAATATTTCTATCAATTCATCGACCCCGTCCCCGTCGGAGATAGCACGTGCTTAACACCTATGTTGGACCAGGTCTGACATTACAATTTTCCCTTTCCAGTCTGATGTGGGACCCTGTCCGACATCATCAAAAAGACGTAAAGCACAGGTCTCTAGTCGTTTTTTCTCCGGAAAAAGCCCAATGCACTACAGAGATAACACGGACATAACATAGAAGGTAGCTGCTTCTGCATCCAGCGCTCAAATGAATATCACAGACATCTGCAGAGCTTTTTCAGATGTTATAGTAATAAAATAATGACTTGGGTCGCATTATTGAAGAGTTTGGTGATAAAACGACGGATCAGGAGAGGGTTTATCAGAATGCATGAAGAGTTTGGTGATAAAACGAGAGATCAGGAGAGGGTTTATCAAAATGCATGTCTATAAAGACGTATGTGAAAAATACAGCGAACAAGGGGTGGGGCTTGGCTGGAGATACAGTACTGAGTGTCCTTTTGCGATTCAATGCCTTTTAAACCTGTTTTACTCTGAAAAAATATATGTATTTTAAACTGTGCGTAAAATAAACAGCACGTGTGAAAATAAATTGGACCTGACGCGCCTGACAAGCGATGAGTAAATCGACTTCAAAAAGTTTAGTTCACACAGCCGTGATGCAGGTGATTCTTTAACAAACAGTGACCATGCAGAAGCAAGCAGTGATGTGAGCCCCCTCCACCCAATACACATGCCGACAGATTTTTTTTAAGCAAGAGAGCAAATGTGGAAAAGTTGATTACTGAAGTGTCTAGATATTAGATAAAAAGAAAAAAAATATTAAAATAGTGTATGCAGAGACAGTAGAATTAGAATTAATTTATTTATTATCAACTAGGACTAGACTCCTTTTTTTGGTTTTATTTCACGTGTCCACGTTCTCTACTATTTTTTTACACTAGGATCAAAATCTCTTCCTCCTCAAGTTATTTCCCCCCCCCCACACTCCCTCTCCCTTCAACCACGCATCAGAAAATAACTTGCCGTGTGTGCCGCCTTTCTTCAGCTTGTAAACAAAGTCAGTCTGCCCCCCGCCCCCCCTTAAACAAACTTTATTAACACGCATCTAAACAACCAGCACTGTTGGTATGTCTGTATTAGAGTTCCGCTGTATATAGATAAATACGGTATATCACAAAGTATCGCATTTTTTCGATACCATGTTTTTTTGTTTTTTGTTTTTTTTTAGCTTTTAAAACAAAACTCTGTAATTGTGTGCTTTAAAAACAATACGAACAAAGCTTACTCATTTCCACTTACTGGAAAGGACCAATTACCCTGTGTGTTCTGGGAAAACTAAATTATTGCAGCAGTCATGGTGAATGCTGGAGAAAGAAGCTTGATGTGGAACTATTCTGGATTTCAGCCAGGTGACAACAGCAATCTGTTTGAAGGCAGACAGCCAAAATGTTGAGTGTTTTAAAAGAAGTGAATAACAAAGGAGGAAATGCCACCAGTTTATTGAAACATCTTTCATATCACCACACTGATCTCTTTGCCGAGTTTACTTTTACTCGTTTTTTCTGTTCTTTTAGTTTAAGTGAATCCCTGTGCATATTACTTATAAAAAAGGTCACAGCAAAGTTAACAAAAATAGGAATTTGCTAGAAGCTGATCAAAAGGGAGTTCATTGATGCTTGTTTATTTCGTCATTCAGTGCATGTCAAAAATGTCAACAATGTTTTTATATTCTTTGGGTTTTGTGTTAATCAGTATTTTATGTGCCTGTAATGTGATAGCTGTGAAAATCCAGTGTTTTGAATTGCAAGCATGAGCGGTGGAAAGACCAGAATGAATACAGACTTCATTGCCAGCAAATCAGTTTCCCTAGCAGGATCAATGTAACACTTCACCTGCAGAGGAAAGCACAGGACCTACAAAGCTTCCAAGTCACACTGCAAAAGTCTGCCAAAGCAGATGGCTACAGGTTCAGCATGAAAGCAATACAAAGTACTTACAGTTTATTATAGTAGCCAGAGTGGGGTTGTCTTTTGTCTAATTTACTTTCTTTACAAGATTTTTAACAAGTAAACAAGCATGATGGGCAAAATGGCCTCTTGCTAGTAAATTGTCTTATGTTCTTATTTAAGGTGCACTGGGGCGTTGTTTTCACCGAGACATTTGGCTTGAATATGGTTAAATTCTGGTACATAAGAGGAAGGCGTCTAACATATGCATTACTAAATTGCGTATATTAGCAGCTTTTTAGAAACGCAGTTTTTTTTGCCAGGAATTATTTGGAAGTGGTGATTTTCAAAATACACAGCACTATAAAATTGTAAAATGAACGCATGGTGTTCAAAATTAAGGACTACGTCGTTTGTGTGTATTCCCTAATGTAACACATTACTGTGTTCATTTAAAAATAAACATTTTACAGTGAACATGAATCAATCAGGCTAGTCTAGTTTAGCATTATACCGTTTTACTTTCTAAAAGATTTGAACACTATAGATTCATGGAGGTGCTATGTTGAATATGACTTGAAGAACATAAGAAATGTTACAAACAGGAGGTCCATTTGGTCCATCTTGCTCATTTGGTTGTTTATCGACCCAAGCAAGATCCTCATCAAGCCATTTCTTGAAGTACCATGTGAATCAGCTCTCACAACAGTGCTTCATTTTTTCATTGCTTGCATTTTTTGAGCACTTCTAGAAGATACCCGTGTATGCAAAACATCTGGCCTGGTTATAAAAAGTCTGCTTCAAGGAAAGTATTTCTTTGTTATTTTGTTATATATAAGAATGAAGAGATTCCCTGTAATTGGAGTATTTGAAGCTGGCTGAAATGCCACAGTTCTCTTTTTATATGCAATAAATAAAGAAAATGGTGTCTTTCACACTAAGTGTTTCGCTTTCTTACCAGAATTTTATAGTCGGCGGCAATGACCTTGAATACACTGTAACTGGAAATATTTAAACAGCAAAGCACCCCCACCATGCTGTAGCTTTATTAACTGTGTATTAGCCTCTTACGCAAATTGCACTTGCAACAAAAAAAAAAAAAACGGAACTTGGCAGCCATTTAACATGTAATGGACATAAAATCCAAAGTATCGAACATCATGATACTGTGCGTGGTATTGTATCAATACTCCCTAAGTGAGGTATCACAGAGCACTAGTCTGTATGAGACTAAATTAGTTAAAATGTATTCAAATTAGGCAAATTACAAACAATAACTGAGTTATGCGTAAATATGTAAACATACACACACGCATAACTATGATTTAATTATGATAATAGACAGACAGACAAACAGATAGTAATTAAATCATATGCTATGTTTTATTTGTTTTACTGTATAGGTTATGTATTTAAATCACACGCTGATCAATGTAATGTAAAGCATCGAGAGACGATAAATAACAAAAGCAAGAAAATTATCAACATTACCACTAAATGCCAATAAAAAGAAGAGGCTAAAATACTGAAATGGTGGACGTGAGGTCTTAGTCCTCAAGCGTTTGTTTTCAGTAGCAGGCTCTCAGCCTCAAGGAAGAGGGCAAGCCTAACCCCAGAACATGTTGATATGATGGTGTTCTTGCACTCAAATACTGTGCACTAGCATAAATGCAACTGTGTATTGCCACGTAACTGACTTGAAAAGACGAAATATAACTAATGTCTTTAGTTTCCTCAACAAATAATTACTTAAAAGAGCTATTAAGATTTTAAAACAGAACAGGTTATTTGTTTAAAGTACATCTTGCTGTGAAATGTAATACTGTACAAAAGTTAGACAATTTGTTATTTGTAATGAAATGGACTAATGAAAATGACTTTTTTTCATGTCATGCCATTGTTGTTAGAAATTGTTTTATCAAAATGCAATAATTAACATACATATTTGTTTTTTGTCTTATGTCTTAAGTTCTCAACTTAAAAATAAACGTTTCTTCTTGTAAAATTATAAAGTTAATTTGTGGTAAATGGTCTCAATGCATTGTTTAGCTGCCATCATTTGACCTTGGCATTTTTTTTCAGAAGGATACTACATGGAGAATTCTTTATTTTTTGTTACTGAAATAGAAAAACAAGTGCAATCATCTCAAGACATAGATTGTACTCGGTAAAAATGGTTCAACTTCCTAGCTATAATAGCAACAATAGACAGATTAATTACATTAATAATCGCTTCATGCAGCACTAGTACATTCAAATCAGAAGCTGGCAGGGACCACCACGGTTGTGTTGTCTGACGTGACTACTACATTCCTCCCTTAAAGATGTTCCTTGAAGCACTGCAGGCCGGGAAGAACTGCACACAGTTCAAGCTTGGGCCTGAGACAGCCAGAGTTATCTCCTAGTTGCAATCAGGGCAGCCAGCTGCTTGTTAGGGCAGGCTGGGTCTTTGCTCAAAAGGGAATAATGATTTGCTTGTTCAAGTGATGCGATGGAGGAGTCTACAGGTGGAAATTGGCTAAACCCGTACTTCTCAATTCCATGCACGCTGAGACGCTTGTCCAAAATGACACCAAGGTCATGGCTGTCCTCTAGTAGGAGAACTATTTTGCAGCACCTGCAAGGGTGCAAACCCGGCATGGTTGACCGAGGCGTTAAACAGAGTGAAGGCAGTGAATCACCATTAGAAAAAAACGGTATGTGCACTGCTGGGAGGGTGCTGTTCCTCTTAAGAGCAGATGTTCACCTTTAGAAGTTGTTGGTTACCGTTTTACACATTTGTGAATGGTGTTGTCACTGCTGTGAATGGTGATTTCACTGTTGAAAACGGAAAGCGCTGTTAAAAGTACAGATACTGTTACCTGTACAGCATCAGGTAAAGGCAGGATGTGCCCTATAGCCTGGAGGTTACTGGTTCAAGTCCAGGCTACTCCACTGCCGACCGGGGAAGGGAATTCCCAGAGGGCGGTGCACAACAGGCCAAGCACCGCCCTGGTGGGGAGGGCTTAGGTCGGCCAGGGTGACCTCGGCTCACTGTGCACCAGCGACCCCTGTACACTGGCCTGGTGCCTGTTGGCCTGCCTGTAAGGTGCGTGGTCCTTCGACGCTGTAGCTCTTTCAGAGGACGCATGTGTCCATCTTCGGCTCTCCTGAGTAAGCGCAAATTGAGGAGAAAATGATTAAAAATAGTTGGCAATTCCAAATTTATTTTAAAAAAAGAAAAAAAGTTGAACTGTACAGTGCAAGAAAGCTTCTGAGTGATACTGAAAGTATAGTACCAGGGTACCTTCCACCTTCCACTTCCTAATAATCGTCTTGGCCTTGCTCCAAGCGATATTCAAGGCCATTGATATTTTTTTATTCCCATCCCCTGATCTGTGCCTTTCATCAACTTTGTCCCAGAGGTCTTTTGAAAGCACCTTAGTGCTCATGGTTGAGTCTTTGCTTTGAAATGATCTACCCAGCAGAGGGAACCTACAGGAACTGCTGAATTTATCCTGAAATCATGTGAATGACTACAATTTAACACAGGTGGAGGCCACTTAACTTGGTGTGCGATTTTGAAGGTGATTGGTTACACCTGAGCTAATTTAGGATTGCTATTACAAGGGGGGTGGACACTTATCCAACAAAGCTATTTCAGTTTTTATTTTTAATATATTTTCTACAAATTTCTAGAATATTTTCTTCACTTGGAAGTTGTGGGGTAGGATGTGTAGATAAATGAAAAAAAAAAAATTTTAATACCAGGCTATAAGACAAAAAAAGGTGAAAATTTTGAAAGGGGGTGTAGACTTTCTATACGCACTGTATGTGTGTGTGTGTGTGTGTATATATATATATAAAAATTATTCGCAGTTAACTTCTGCAATTATCACGTTCATTTCTTTGGAGATTCATTTTTTTAACGTGTGTTAATCGCGTGTTTGTCTGTTATTTCTTGATGTTAACTTTTTATAAACATTTTTATATTAATACACCGGGCTTTTATGAGAATCTGGTTTGTTTATGCGCTGCGCCAATTGCTTCCTGACATCCCCTGCTAAGACGGCCGGGGAAGTGTGTGCAGAAAGAAAAAAAAAAAAAAAAAAAAAAATCCTGTTTTGCTATAAGTGTCTCTTTCTGTCATGTGAGGCAGTAATATGCAAATAGATAAAAACATTTTTTGGTATTTTAATGCTGACAGTCTATACATTATCGGAACCTGAAAACTTTGCAATTAATTTCAGTTTTACACCTATGAGAAAATTTTTTTTACTGCTCAGCACAATTAATGAAGAATCAGAGCTTGAGCTGCATACCCAGAAGGAGAAGAAGCAGTGAGAGGTCGACAGCTTCCCCCAGTGCACTGGAGCGCAGGGGAGGGGAAAGCACACTGACCTCGTAGTTCACACCAGACAAATACTTACACAGGTGATAAACAAAGTTTCAGAAAAAACATGACAAATTAAACTTTTTTTTCCTTACAAACTATTTATAAACTTGTTTTCCTAATATATATATATATATATATATATATATATATATATATATATATATATATATATATATATATATAAAATAGTACTGAAAGAGAGGTCAGAGTGAGCTCCTGCTCTAATGAAGGCTGAGGTAAAATTGATGGGTGCGCATAGGCAATGTGACGATGGTGGCCAAGGAGGCTCATTCGAGTAGCATTGGTATTCAGCTCAGGGTAAGGGCCCACACAATGCTAAATCCTGTGAGTGATGACTGTGTTTTCCCCGTACCTGAAGAACATTTTTTTATTATTTTATTTTTTGAAGACATAGCAATAGGTTAAGTCGTTAAGATTTTACTTAACAGTATAAGTTTTGTAAGAATAGCCCTTCACGTTAGTGAATGACAAATTATCAGTCCAAAACAAGTTTGAATTCCATTAGGTGTATTAGAATGATAATTACTACAAACAGCGAAGACAATTCCATGCTTGTGATCTTACCTTTCCCAGACTCTGATCGCACAAGCTGCACCGGAGCAGGTCTCAGGATGCCATTGGCGATGTAGCTTATTCTACCATCTCCTTTCCTTCCCTTCTCCCTGCGAAAATAAAACAGACTGGATACGTCTTCTTTCTTTTTGCGCCTTGTATCAGAGATTTGACTAGTGTGTGTTTTAAAGGCTCAAAAGCATTTAAACTGACCCCACCCCCACCCCCCCATGTAGCTGGCTGTGGTTACAAAAAACAAAAGTACAGTGGAACGTTGCATATCTGCATCACTATATAATTAAATAAATATTAAAAGCCGGCTACAAGAGAAATAGCATTGGCAGCAAATGCTGCTTCAGCAATGGAAAAGGAAAGAAAGCGTTATAGCAATCAGCCTTTTGGTGCATTCCCCCTTAGAGAGACGGGCTGTGTGCGTGTGCGTCAGTCAGCTGCGTGTAGCAGTCACGTTTCAATACACCAGTCCAGAAAGCTTATTTTTTTGCGCCATATGATGGCGCGCACGCTTTCAGATATTGGCAGCGTGTCGTTGTAGCTTTTAAATGCATTTGAATTAAATAAAGCAAGCTTCATAAACTCAATGCTTACCAGCCACTTGTTTAAAATATCCGAAGCATTATTCAAACCGAGCTGCTTATTGGCTGTTGGCAATATCAAGAAAGAGCGCAAAGTACCGTGACAGAGATATTAAGAAAGCAGAACCAGGGAGGCAAGGACTTCTAGAGTTATGAAAGAAGCCATCAGTTGCTGGTTACTGTACATATACCGTTTGTTTTATATTAATTTGTTTTAAAGTTTTGCGTGGAGATGGCTTATAGCAAACCGCATACCAACACCGTGTATTTGTAGCCTAATTAATCTTGTTTACATTTGCTTACTTTTAAAGCAAAACATTTCCCCCTTGTTTAAACAGTTTGCACGTTGTTTTTGTTCATTAACCTATTTATGGATGTGTAAATGCTTTTTCTATAGATGTTCGCAAATCCAACTTTTTCACATATCTGCCTATACCCCAGTCCACAGGGGGTCAGATATGCAACGTTGTACTGTATAGTAAATCTTTCAAAGCCTTCGGCACCGTGGCGAACTTGGTGAAAATTAATTGAGCCACACAGGACAGCATTTTGCTTGTGGCGATGTGGCGAGCGGCAGTGGGAACGTATATAATATTGCACTTCAATATTATTTTAAGTACTTCTTATTACGCATAATAAAACGTTGCATGTTTCAAAAGGTACTTTGGAATATAATAAAAAATGAAACAGAGTATATGCAGCACATAAGGAAAGCAACTGAATATAACAAACTCAAGGAGATTAAGTGACTTGCTCAGGGTCACACAATGAGTCAGTGGCTAAGTCGGGACTTGAACCAGGGACCTCCTGATAACAAGCCCTTTTATTTAACCACTGAACCACACAGCCTACTTGATGGCTGTGATGGAGTCATCAGCAAAATCTGGCAAGTCCATAACGGTTTCAAAGGTTTATAGAAGTTGTGGACATTCCAAAACGCTCAAGCACACTCGTTCACTTAGTTGACTTAAAAAAAAAAGCTTGCAAATTCAGATAATACAGAAAAGAACATTCTAGCTTCTTTGATGAACTTTGCTGCTTGGCTAATCACAAAGTTAAAGCGATCGGCATAACATAGACATGGACTTTTGCCTGTAAGCCATTCAGTTGGGATGCCGTCACTGCAGCAACATCATACGTTTGTGCTACCAGTTTGTTTACATAATCCAGCTCATACATTGCACGATCAGTACAAATAGACACGGACCTAGCAACGCGGCCCTCACTGACGTCAAAAAACCCACAGAATCTCTCTTGTACAGTTCCAGTCTCATCCATAAGTCTCAGGATAACTGACAAGTGCAATCTGCAGGAGACATCAGTAGTTTCATCCACAGCAGCTATTTCTCTTTTAATTTCCCCCAGTACTGCATTGGCAATAGATGACAACAAATAATTTTGAATTGTTTTAGACAGTCTAGTAAACACAGCAGATTCACTTATGTGTGTATCCAGTAATGTGTCATTTTGCTAATTCGATAATTCCCTTTATTCAATGATTAAGCACCTTCTTGGTGCCCCCGAAATGGAAACTCCTGTCTTGCTAAATAGCTAATGGCATCTATTAGTCACTTTACCAAATTTCTCTTCCTCTTAAGAAGAGCATTGTGTTTAGCAATTTGCATACGCAATCCATCACCTAAAACGCAATGTCTATTCTGACTTCCCCAACAGGGTTCGACATTAACCATGGCCAGACGGCCCGGGGCCGGTAGAGATAGCAGTTTGGCTGGTAGTTATGAAGCATCACAGGCCCAACTGGGCCAGTAACATTTTCTAACTGTATAATGTATATAGTATAGTCCACATAGCTTCTGTTTTATGAACGCAGTAAAATGGGTCAGTGTGCCAAAAAGCTGAAAAAAACAAAATAATTGAAAATTGAACTCGTCAGAACTTTCCCGCCGCACGTCGTATTCAGTGTTGCCAGACTGGGCTGGTTCCCACCCAATTGGGGTGGTTTCTTTTTATCATTTGTGCGGGTAAAAATTGCGGGTGATTATATTTTGGGCTAGTTTTAGGTCTTTGGGTGGGCAATTCAGATTTTCTGTCAGAGGTCCATAAGGGGGTGTGGTGAGCCCAGGACACCCTGGCCGACATAACGTGTGAACACTTCTAGTACTAGTTGCCATATTTAATGTCACCACTGTCGTTTTAATCCAGTCACCGGTGGACGTACTTCCGGCTCACCAATACATTTGCAGCAGTGAATAAAACAAAGCGCCCAGTTTTAAACTTGTTATTGGGCCAGTTAAAATTGTATCCGGGCCAGTAAACACACTACCTTAGTGGTCCAAGGGGCCAGTAGTAAAAAATCTATATGTAGAGCCCTGCCCAAGAAGCTGAAGTTGTACCTCTGCGGATACTTGAGTATTCGCATTTCATTTTTTCGTACCATGAACAATTAAAAAGGCTATTTAGTTTTGGGCCTCCCTGTTGAATAAGGTCCAATTTAGGCTTTGAACGACCTTCGTTTTTCATAATTTTTTTCCTCAACTGAAAAAAAGGAAAATGGCGTACAAATTTTAAAAATCTACAACGTTTGACGGCAGCCATCGTTCACTGAAAAAAAAAACAGAATAGGGTGCTGCATATGGATTTCAAAAAGGAGTAGCCAAACTTGACCCATACCCAGCCTGGCAACAGACATGTCAAGATTAAGTCAATTATGAGTGGTGGAGGCTAGCTGCAAACTTGTATCATGTAGCCAATACAAATATAGCAACACTTGACAGAGGGTGATTGAAAGTGGAATAAAGACAAAATCCCACCCATTTTGAGGCTACAGAAAAAACTCAAAATGGGTGGCTTTCTGTCATTTAGCCAATAACAATACAGTGGACCTAGGAAAGCATGACGTGAGCTTTGAAAATGTACGGAATGGGCGCTAGAGGCTAAACGAAACCAGCCTGCGATACACGGCTATCACAGATCAGTATAGTTGTTGCACTGCGACTGGCCATTTTGAAAAGAGCTTTGAGACAGACTTTAAAGCTAGGAGTGTAAAAAGTTGTCAGGATGTTAACAATGAAAAGAAAAATTGCAGGTACATTATTTAAACAGTTGTAGCAACAAGTGGGGATGTATAACGCTATACTTTTCAGAACCCTGCTACTTACTCTTTAAAGCTATGTGGCAGTGAAAGGGGTAATTTTTAATGGACAACACTGGTAATACAGCAAAATCAAAGAATCCAGTTGTGTACCAAAAATGAATACAGTACTGTCACCAACAGGTTACGCATGCTGGGGTTATTAGGGGTGTGCTTATACTTGTTCTCTGAATTATTATTTAGTATGTAAAAAGGTATTAAATAAATCAACACACACCTATTTATTAAGGTGTTGATTTCAAAGAAAGACAGTTTACGGCCTTCGTACATCAGTAAAAGTGTCAGGAAAATGTGTTTTTTAAAACACTCAATGTGGAAATTAAATGCCATTGGTTGGCACTCAATTGTAAAGTTGAGCGAAGCACAGCTTTTCATTTTGAAATCAACACATTTATAAATAGGTATGTTTTGATTTATTTAGTCCCGGTCGATAAATGCTTCTTAAAGAAAATTACGAGTATCAGCAGAGCCACAGAGGTTATACAACCTTGAAAATATGAAGTTAATAGCTCAAATAATAGCTACAGTATGAGGGCGTTTCATCCTCAAACTTGAACTTGACCATAGGGAACCACAAAATACATATGTATACTGCATGTGACGATGCTTAATAAACTGCAGACAAAGTGCATGGTTGCACTTCTAGCACCGAGGTCAGCTTGAAGCTCAATTGCTGTAGATTCCACCGGGCAGAAATTACATGCCCTATGGAGCTAAATATCTCCAAAAGTGACCTACCTGTCAGTTAAAGATTTCACTTTCTTCTTGCTGCCATGAGGTAAACTCCATTTATCTTCACTTAGATGCTGTGTACAGAGCAGAAAGCATGAGAAATTAGTAGCCTTCCCTTGTCCAAATGAACCCCTGAACACTACAGGGGAACTAGGGACCCCAGTGGGCAGTATCTTCTTATGCAAACACAGACACACATACATAACAATGGTATTTATCAACACATGCAGGGGAGGGATTAAAAGAAACACCAGCTACATACAGCGTATACTTTTGTGTAAATGGGCTGCCCCTCAGATAATGATTAATATATGCAAATACAGTGTGTTGTATAGAATACAAGCTGATAACAGATGCTCAGTTGGCACAGGTGTTTCTATATCCAAGACTGGAAAAAAACACACACATGCTTCTGAAGTCTCAAACGTGATGACTATGTGCCACTTTGGGGAACACAGTTCGCTGCAGATTTCCAACCCCAGGGAATTAAGAGGGATCTATCACCAATAAATGTTTTTGTATACCCCCCAAACAATTACAAAACCTTAATAAATGGTCCGTTTTAAAACAGATTACTGTATGTAATTGGTTAAATCCGCTTTATACTAAAGAAAGGCTCTGTGTTCCAGTGGTTAAAGAAAAGGGCTTCTATCCAAGAGGTCCCCCGTTCAAATGCTGGCTCAACCACTGATTCCCTGTGTGACCCTGAGCAAGTCACTTAACCTCTCAGTGCTCCGTCTTTTGGGCGAGACTTTGCATTTGCTAATGCATAGTTCACACACCCTCATCTCTGTAAGTGGCCTTGGATAAAGGCGTCTGCTAAATAAACTACTACTACTACTACTACTAATAATAATAATAAATGCCTGACCTGTAGAAGCCAATCAAGTGCAATGAAGTGAATTTTCCTCCCCAACATTGTGAAGGCAAATGCAGCACTCTCTGCATAAGCATAAACCCAGCATAAACTTAACAAACAGAATTCTAACCACCAAGTTCCTGATTGTTCTCATCCAATAATTCACACAGATCACACAATCACAGCAGCTGTTTCTAATTTAGTGCCACAAATCATCTCCTGACTATTTAGAATAGTAAAGAGGCACGAAAAAGGAGTTCTACAGTTAGTTCACACTAGATTCCTGTTACTGCTCATGAAGCCACTGAGAAATGACTAATGAGTGGGGTGAACTGTTATCAGGTGAGTGTGACATAACCCTGTCATCATATCTCACACATGACACCCATAGGCATCAGCCCTAACATCTAGGGAAGTACTTCAGACCCACTTCTACTGAGCACAGGAACATCCCTCGGCACTGGGAGATACTGTTTTAACAGGGCAAACTTTGTAACACCATTTTCATATCTCCTTTATAATCTACATAAATCTATAAGCTATCTTGTATCAGAACTATACCAGTATTCTTGATGGACCACCTTTAAGATTTAGATAATAAGCTGGTGTATCGCTGGTGACTGGGATATAGTGGAGCACTATGTGAGTAAAATGTACTTTGAGTAAAATGCAACACTACCTTAAAGGCATTAGTACTTTCAACTACTGTACTTACTTCAATGCTAACTTACAGGGTATGCATTAACTACAGCCTTATATTTTAACTGTACTGTTCCTTTGAACTACTGTACAAAAACTTCAATAAAAACAATTATTCATTTGATTTATTGATCACAAACAATATGGCTGTGAAACACAGAAACATAACTATTTATGTATTGTTTTTAAATTCCAGTGCTGCAGATGGGATATACTTAACAAAAGGCCTGCATATTTAAAACAAAATACAGATACTACACTAATGCAAATAAAAGAAACAATAATATTGTTTTCCTAATTGATTGCATTGCTATAGCAATATAAAAACATTCCAGCTCTCTCCAAACACAGAATAGTCTGTTTATAGACATGCCTTCTAAAAATTCAGCTGACAGATAGATATATTGGTAAGACTGGGCCAAAGAATCCAGCTGCTTATTCACCAGTCACAAACGCAGACTGCAGGCAAGTGGATTGAACCATACATTTTGTTTTATTTTGCTTTGTTTTTTAAAACAAAAATTTATTGGTCACATGTTTTTGGCAATTCCCAGGCAGGCTACAATGAGCTGTCTTAGCATTTCAACAATCCATTCTCTAGCTACCACATGCAGTATATTCACAATTGGCAACTGAGACACCAAGAACCAACTAACTACAAGAGGGTGGATAACATGCAAACTCAAGATGTACAGCAAAATTGTCACGAGGATTTAAATATTACCTTTAAATATCATGCGTAATTCATATTTTTTCAATGTGTAAAACCCCCAGTACACAGTTTATCTGAAGTGCTGAGTGCAGGTGTCGTTAGTATGTACATATTTCACACTTCAGAGTTTTATATCTAGAACCACTTATGTTGTAACCAAGTTCTATCACAATTGGAGAAACCTGTCTGTCTATGCATTCTTTTATCTGTATGCAGAGAGAGACTCAACCACAGCAGTGCAAAGGGACCATCTGCCAGTCAGTCCCAAGGGCCTATTAACATAACACAGAACTTTGTCTTTTTTCTAACATTGCGTGAATGCATAGATCAATAGTAATAGCCAGAAAAGATACTAACTTGGCTAATGAGTCAGCTCAGCTGCTCAATGTAAAATTTCAAATCACTTTCCTATTGCCTACAGCGTGTGGCAAAAAACAACATCCAGATTAACACAAGGCAATATTCTTAAATATTTTAGTGTGGCTGGCCTGTGGCTAGCAGAGGGTACCTACCTCATCAGAAGCTGGTGTGCAGTGCTCAGGGTTAGGTTTCAAAGAGCAGCTTTTCTTCCTCCAATCTAGAACTCCATTGTACTCCAAGTGCTTGACCCTCCGTTCCTCCATCTGAGGGCCCTTGTCACCTAGAATGCTTTATATAAAAATAAAATAAAGAGAGTTACTTTTAGGCGGCTGAATGTTATTTCCTAACTGGTTCCCAACCTGTGATCCATGAGAAAACTCCAGGTGGTCCGCAAACAACTCTCAAAACTCGGTTAAGCAGTTCAGAGCAACACAACAAACAGCTCATGATCGTGCAAATACGACCATACTGAAGTGTCATTTTGGGCCTATGATCGGGTAAACATGATAAAAAAAAAAAAAACGCGCTTCGTCATGAACCACCATAATTTGCAGTACAACTTGTTAACGCATATCCTTGGATAGGGGTCTTATATAATTTCACTGCCTGCTTATTTGTTTTTTTGTGTGACGTCACTGAGGCGGTGTGACAAAGTGCCCCGCCCCTGTGTGTATTTTGTATTGCATGTTGTGTGTTAATGTTGGTGTATAGTCATTGGTACACAGGATATAAACAGGTCTGTGTAACACGAGTGTTTAAAATGTATATTTGTATTTAGGCACAAGGATTGCACAGCACTTCACATGCAAGTAAAATGTAATATGTGAGCATGCGGAATTGCACTTTATTAATTCACGTGCAGTTGTACCGCGACTCCAACTGAATGAAATCGAGTCTCGGTACATCTGCATAAAAGCAGCGTGTTTTCACTCACTCTGGGTTGTGTGTTCGGTGAGTGGAGAACAGGTGTGGAGGAGAGAATTAAAAACAAGAAAACTATACAAAGTGAAATATATAACCGTTGACTGTTGTTTTGACTCACCATGTTTGTCTGTTAGTCCACTGTTTGTTTAAGTGTTAGTCTGTTTTATTTGTCTGTTTATTTTGGCCTCACGTGCCGTGTGCTTTTTTTGTTACAACCTTTTTATTTTCTGTCTGTTCATTTATTAAAAGCTGAGCACAAGTAAGTGCTCAGCTTCCCCAAAACTCCACCTCTTTGTTTATTTCCTGGTTCCTGTTTCTGGTCTGACGTCCCCCACTCCAGCCGTCTTTGTAACACGTGGTGTCATCGCGGGATTACCAGCGCCTCCTAGACGCAGACCAGAGCAGGAACCAGTTTCTTGTTTAAAAAAAAAAAAAATGTCAGAAGATGTTGACAGGTTGAGGGACTGGATCCAGGACAATGCTGAGCTGGAGGCCCAGTCCATGCCTAGAGCCATCTGGGTCCTGTGGCTGATGGACAGGAAGCGATGGAAGGCGTATGAAAGGGAACACACCCCAAACTCCCTGGAGGAATGTGTGGAGTTGGTCCTCTGCTACCTGGATGCAGCTATAAACAGAACAGCAGCCCAGGTAGCAGGGTCTCCAGTGCCCAGGCGGCGGGACCGCGAGAGTCCAACACCCAGACGGGGGGGACCGCAGGGATCCAAAGCCCGAGAGAGAGCTGTTCCCACTTCCACCAGCACAGGAAGAATGCCTGCTGTCCCCATCTCCACCAGCAGAGGGTGAGTGTCTGCTGGTATCACTTTCCCTACCGTCACCACCTGGAGGAGAGGAGCAGGTGCTTCCTCTGCCTCCATCACCTTCCCCTGCAAGTGAGGGAGAGCCGCACCAGTCCCCTGCAAGTGAAGGAGAGCCACACCAGTCCTCTGTAATAAGGGTAGACTACACGCCGCTCCCACCTCCACCGCCAGGAGACTACACGCCTCCGCCACCTCCATTGACCTGAGCAAAGTAGCAGGAGCTGTCTCTGCCTCTGCCACGTCCACCGCCAGGAGCAGAGCAGCAGGAGCTGCCTCTGCCTCTGCCACCTCCACCAGCAGAGGGTGAATGCCTGCTGGGTCCTCGTCCACCAGCAGAGGGTGAATGTCTGCTGGGTCCCCGTCCACCAGCAGAAGGGGGAATGCCTGCTGGGTCCCCGTCCACCAGCAGAAGGGGGAATGCCTGCTGGGTCCCCTTCCACCAGCAGAGGGGGAATGCCTGCTGGGTCCTCGTCCACCAGCAGAGGGGGAATGCCTGCTGGGTCCCCGTCCACCAGCAGAGGGGGAATGCCTGCTGGGTCCCCATCCACCAGCAGAGGGTGAATACCTGCTGGTATAACTTCCCCCATTAGCACAGGATGAATGCCTGCTGGCATCACTTCTCCCACCAGCAGAGGATGGAGCTGGAGCTGCCTCTGCCTCCATCACCATCAGGGGGAGAGGAGCAGGAGCCGCCTCTCCCTTCACCAGAAGGACCAGGAATAGATGCTAGATATAGATGCTTTATACTATTCCCTAGAGTGTTCTGAAAAAATAGGTCACCAATTCCAAAATGCTACTCTACAAAATAGATTTTTAGTGAATTTTTATAGGAAGAAAGCCAACTACAGCCAAAAAAAAAAAACTGATCATGGGGGAGCATGCGACTCAAACGCTTGGTCCTTAAAGGGTTAACCACACTATATATCATTATAAGGTATGTATGTAGTCTGCATTTTTCCCCCTCTCTCTGTTTTCTTTTATTACGGGAGTTTATAAAGTAACAGTACAGCTCCCTTTGATGCAATGCCAAGCATCCCTTTCAAAGCCGCCATTAACAAATTTCTTATGTGAAACAAATACTAACTAAATAACTGTTAGCAGAGGATGAACTATACCGTAGTATGAATGATCGATTTCAGCCCATGTATATTATATGGGTTTATTCAGCCGGGATTAATATCTCACAATATTATAAGCCAAAAGGAAATTCCATTAACAATACTTCTGGAAATACTGCTCCCCACCCACCTCGTCTTCAGATTCTGGTATGCTTTTATTTTGTACATCGAGAGAAGTTGGAAACTCGGCGAGTCTAATAAGTTGCATTAGAAATGGATGAATTAATTTGCTACACGAGGTAATGGTTGCAGGGACCAGCACTGGTATTTACATTTACTGGATCCCAAGCCCCAACTTTCAGCAACTTTTGTAAAATGACAACATTCCTTGATGGCTTGTTAGCGAACATTCAAGCCCAGGAATCTCATTAGGTACATTATTGAAATACTTTATATTCTACATGTAGTACTTACACAAATACGAATTTAGTTTCAAAATGCTGTTGTGAAAAAATGCGTGGCAGGTGGTCCTTGGGAAAAATCCAAACACCAAGGTGGTCCCTACATTGAAAAAGGTTGGGAACCACTGACCTAACAGATCAGTGAAAGAAAACCAATCCAGGCAACTTTTACTCTCTTCTCTCGGATATACAGTAATTTGATTATGCCTTTGCTGATTATACAAATAGGAATATTAACTGATATTCTTGCAAGTTTGAAGCTGACAAAGTAACACACTGACCATACGCTTGTACCACAACCACAACGTCCTCATAACTACTCCACAGTGTCTACAGTCACTGCTCCACATATAATCACTCCCTTAAAGCAGCACAGTTATACATCAGCAATACAACTACAGTGCCTAAAGAAAGTCTACACCCCCTTTCAAAATGTTCACCTTTTGTTGCCTTATAGCCTGGAATTAAAATGCATCAAAACATTTTTTTTTACATATATCTACACATCCTACCCCACAACTTCCAAGTGAAAAAAACATTCTAGAAATTTGTACAAAATTAATTGAAAATAAAAACTGAAATAGCTTGGTTGGATAAGTGTCCACCCCCCTTGTAATAGCAATCCTAAATTAGCTCAAGTGTAACCAATCGCCTTCAAAATCACACACCAAGTTAAGTGGCCTCCACCTGTGTTAAATTGTAGTCATTCACATGATTTCAGGATAAATTCAGCAGTTCCTGTAGGTTCTCTCTGCTGGGTAGTTCACTTCAAAGCAAAGACTCAACCATGAGCACCAAGGCACTTTCAAAAGAACTCAGGGAAAAAGTTGTTGAAAGGCACAGATCAGGGGATGGTTATAAAAAAAATATCAAAGGCCTTGAATATCCCTTGAAGCACTGTCAAGACAATTATTAAGAAGTGGAAGGTGTATGGCACCACAAAGACCTTGCCTAGATCAGGCCGTCCCTCCAAACTGGATGATCGAGCAAGAAGGAGACTGATCAGAGAGGTTACAAAGAGGCCAATGGCAACTTTGCAAGAGCTACAGGCTTTTATGGCCAAAACTGGGCAAAGTGTGCATGTGATAACAATATCCCAAGCACTCCACAAATCTGGCCTGTATGATAGGGTGGCAAGAAGGAAGCCATTACTCAAGAAAGCCCACCTTGAATCCTGTTTGAAGTATGCAAAAAAACACTCAGGAGATTCTGTAGCCATGTGGCAAAAAGTTTTGTGGTCTGACAAAACTAAAATGGAACTTTCTGACCTAAATGCAAAGCGTTATGTTTGGCACAAACCCAACACAGCATATCACCCAAAGAACATTAACCCTACTGTGAAGCACATTAGTGGCAGCATCATGTTATGGGGATGTTTCTCATTGTCAGGGAATGGGGCAATTGTCAGGAAAGAAGGGAAAATTAATGGAGCAAAGTACAGAGAAGTCCTTGAGGAAAACCTGCTGCCCTCTGCAAGAAGGCTGAAACTGTGACAGAAGTTCACCTTTCAGCAGGACAACAACCCAAAGCACACAGCCAAAGCTACACTGAAGTGGCTAAGCAACAAAAAGTAAATGTCCTTGAGTGGCCCAGTCAGAGCCCCGACCTAAATCCAACTGAAAATTTGTGGCATGACTTAAAATATTGCTGTCCATCAACGCTCCCCAAGGAACTTGACAGAGCTTGAAGTTTTATAAAGAAGAATGGTCAAATATTGCCAAATCTAGGTATGCAAAGTTGGTAGAGACCTATCTCAACCGACTCACAGCTGTAACTGCTGCCCAAGATACTTCCACCAAGTATTAACTCAGGGGGGGTGGAGACTTATCCAATTATGATCTTTCAGTTTTGTATTTTTAATATGTAACTTTTTTCCCCTCAACAGTGTGGAGTATGGTGTGTAGATAAGTGGAAAAAAATCTTAATTTAAATGCATGAAACTCCGAGGCACTGACACAACAAAATGTGAAAAAAGTTCAAGGGGGTGTAGACTTTTTATAGGCACTGTATAACACAAATAGTGATTTAATGATTACATTTAGAATTTAGCTTTTAGATTACATGTAACTTACACTATTTACTGTAAATGCTTCATAATGCTAGCTATCATTTAACATACAACATTATTACAAATAAACTGGTGGAGTGATATTGTTTGACTTGTTTCCCTTTAGCTCAGCCACACAGGTTGCAGATTCTCTTTCCATTGAAAGAGAAATGACATGTAATTGCTGTATTGTACACTGAACAAAAATATAAACGCAACATGCAACAATTTCGAAGATTTTACTGAGTTACAGTTCATATAAGGAAATCAGTCAATTGAAATAAATTCATTAGGCCTTAATCTACGGATTTCACATGACTGGGAATACAGATCTGCTGGATAGTTGCTGGTTGCTGGATATTGGTGGGAACTGGAACACGCTGTCGTACACGTCAATCCAGAGCAACCCAAACATGCTCAGTGGGTGACATGTCTGGTGAGTATGCAGGTCATGGAAGAACTGGGACATTTTCAGCTTCCAGGAATCGTGTACAGATCCCTGCGACATGGGGCCGTGCATTATCATGCTGAAACATGAGGTGATGGCGGCGGATGAATGGCACGACGATGGGCCTCAAGATCTTGTCACGGTATCTCTGTGCATTCAAATTGCCATCGATAAAATGTAATTGTGTTTGTTGTCCGTAGCTTATGCCTGCCCTTACCATAGCCCCACTGCCACCATGGGGCACTTTGTTCACAATGTTGACATCAGCAAACCGCTCACCCACACAACGCCATACACGCTGTCTGCCATCTGCCCGGTACAGTTGAAACCAGGATTCATCCGTGAAGAGCACACTTCTCCAGTGTGCCAGTGGCCATCGAAGGTGAGCATTTGCCCACTGAAGACCCTGGTGAGGACGACGAGCACGCAGATGAGCTTCCCTGAGACGGTTTCTGACAGTTTGTGCAGAAATTCTTCAGTTGTGCAAACCCACAGTTTCATCAGCTGTCCGAGTGGCTGGTCTCAGACGATCCCGCAGGTGAAGAAGCTGGATGTGGAGGTCCTGGGCTGGCGTGGTTACACGTGGTCTGCGGTTGTGAGGCCGGTTGGACGTACTGCCAAATTCTCTAAAACAACGTTGGAGGCAGCTTATGGTAGAGAAATGAACATTCAATTCTCTGGCAACAGCTCTGGTGGACATTCCTGCAGTCAGCATGCCAATTGCACGCTCCCTCAAAACTTGAGACATCTGTGGCATTGTGTTGTGTGACAAAACTGCACATTTTAGAGTGGCCTTTTATTGTCCCCAGCACAAGGTGCACCTGTGTAATGATCATGCTGTTTAATCAGCTTCTTGATATGCCACACCTGTCAGGTGGATGGATTACCTTGGCAAAGGAGAAATGCTCACTAACAGGGATGTAAACAAATTTGTGCACAAAATTTGAGAGAAATAAGCTTTTTGTGCGTATGGAACATTTCTGGGATCTTTTATTTCAGTTCATGAAACATGGGACCAACACTTTACATGTTGTGTTGATATTTTTGTTCAGTGTACATTATTTTTCATTTCTTTGGTGTTTTCTTTTCAACATACCGTTTACATGTTGATCAATGTAATCTTCATAAAAGTACTATATATTGACATTCTTCATTATCCTGATGCAGCAAACCCAATTATAATGAACACCCTGATATAAGGAACTTTTCTCCAGGTCCAATGGGGTGGGTTATAGTGAAGTTAGCCTGTAGATGTAGTTATAGTGATAAAAACACTTGCTTGATTTAGAACTTGTCAGAAAAATGTACTTAAGTTTATATTTGTAGCCAACAACATTTCAATTTCTGATCAGTTTTTGAGGTTGTGAAAGCACTGGTCGCACATGTGCTCCAAAAACTAAATTGATGGTCGCACCCTAGAGCCCTGGTAACCATATCCACTTTCTGAAAGATATACATTTATATAGTAAACAAACCCTGCAGGTGGTGTATCTGACGGTCACTATTAACAAAATTGGCTCTGTATGTGTGATACCAGTTGCCATAGTGCAAAACACTTATGGATACAGTGAAATAGCCCATAACTCAAGAAAGCAATACACCCATGCTCCATGCAGAGCAATATGAAGTCTGCAGTGGTAGATTCACGATATGAATAATGGATTTTGAGTGAAAAGTACACTTTGATACAGTCTCACTTACCTTAGACTAGGGCTTTTGTCAGCATGTTTTTTGCGATTACTTGCCATGTGCGGCTCCGTATCTACAACAAACAGATATGTAAGGTTTTCAGGAATTACGCATGACAGACAAGAAGCATTAGTAACAGAACCATATACAGGCATCTATAATTAATATGGATTTCAGTGGACCAGCAAGAAATTAGTCTTTAGTAATTCTTACTATCAGGTGTCCAAGCCAAAGGCATACAGTCAGGTTTTATTGACGTTACAGTAACACTGAAATCAAATTTCAATTACAGCACAATGAAAAGTTTTATACATTTAGCAGTACTGTGCATTTTATTGGAAACAGTATACATTACAAATGAACTGTACTTGAAATATGCCTACCCTGCTTCTGTTTTAATATCTCAGCTTTGTGTCTCATAGTACTGCTTGATATAGGCAGATTCTGATCATCAGCATTTTTAAACCACAAAAGCAAAGTGTCCAACACCAGGGTATTAAGTAAATCAGACACGCTGACTACTTGCATCCACAGTTGGCTGTTTATAGGCCAGTATTACTGCATTCTTGTTGGTCATAATGGTTAAAAAAAGTGTCCCCGGGAATGTTGAAATTTGCAGCATCTTGTACAGTGGTGCATTATCTACCACTTTCAACACCTCCACTTTTGTCAATACGCACGTTCCCTTTCAACCAATACTGTATGGGCTATTTACCTCCTAAAGACCCGAAACCTGAATATTGCATACCAAAGCTGCTCAACGAGAGAGTGACGCAGTCATGGTCCGTCCCCAAGGACACAAAAGGACTCGCAGATCTCAGCATAATTTTTTCTTTCAAGACTGACCTGTGGCGGTGTGGGTTACTTCCCATACATCACTAGGTTTTACAGGCTGAATGTCGTGGATCCTCAAAACCAAAAACTAGAGTGTTACGGGCAGCTTCCCAGTCGACTGTTACAACACAGGCATAGAGGTGAGTTTTTCCCCTCTAACAGCATGCTCAGTTCTGCTCCGAGTGAGCGGAAAATGTCTCACCCTCAGACCCTCAGTTACTTAAAGCACCTGTGTCTATGACAACTCTAAATGTATCTCAGGATCAGTACACCCAAAAGAGCACTAAGATACAGTACAGTCACTAATCTAGATGCGTCTGAATACATTTCCCATATCCTTGACACTCAGCTCTTCAAACTTGGACAATTAAATTTTATTTAGATTGTTCTTCTCTGAGTGGCTCCAAAATTATTTTCATAAACAGGAAATTCATGTTGAGTGAATTTGTATTTTAAGAAGTAATCTACAAAAAGCGACTGCTAAATTGTTCCGGAACCATCTGTAGAATCTGTAGAATCAGGAAATTAGTTAAATCTGACTGTATGTACCGTATTTAATATGATATGTTACTTAATGTAAACATTTCTTTATTTTATAGTTGTCCAATGATGACATCATTTATCAATTCATTTATTGATTCAAATTTTAGTATTATGTAAGCATTTTTTTTTTTTAAACTAGTGGTTCATTGATGTAAAGTATAATAGTTTAATCGTTTAGTAAATTACATGCATTTCATTTTAAAATACATGGAAATGCCCATCCCAAATATGCAGATTGCATAAAGCACAGGGAGGACCATAAAAGATGAGGTACTCTGAGCAATGTGACGAACTATACAGAGGTTGACTTACTCCTCAGATCTTGCTTGCGTTACCTTGCTTTCCCTTGCCCAGTGCATGTCACCTCAGTATTCACTTCCATGGGCTACATGCAGCATGGTGCCAGATCCCTAACATAGCTCTTCTGTTCAGGTTTGTCTTGTACTGACAGGCTCTTCATAATTGTAAACTGATTTACTTCCTAGCGATCATTAACACAATTTTACCATTCAGATAGCAGCCCTCTAACATCAACTTCTGATATAAAAGATGAGTACTGCAGGCATGGGGCTGCTATCATCACTGCAGAATGCAATGAGGGCTTTCATCTTTTCTTTCTCTTCAGTAGAGCAGTATAATACCCACAGATCAAATGCATTCAATTTAGAACAGCAGGCAGATCAAAGGCTTCAGTTGTAGAGAAGTAAAGCAAGGTAACTAGCTTGCATATCGCGTGGTGCAGTGATAAACAACTCAGAATCATAATTTACTAAGGGCTTGTTCACACAACCAAAGTTGTTCTTGAAGTTCTTCAACATCCTAAATTTGTATTTCACGTCAAATAAGCAAAAGCTTAGAAAATCTGTCCCAGTATCTTAAAATAAATAAATACATAAATAAATAAATAATTCGGGAAGCAGTAACTCTGCATATAGCATATCAAGGGCACATTCTTGCTCAGGCACATATATATATATTGATTTATGATGTTAAAAGATGAATATGAATCATTACTTACTGTGGCTATGGCCTGGGTCTGTTGAGCTGGAAAGGAAGAAAAGACAGACCCTATCTCTTTGCAGGAATGCTTGTGGGGCTGTCAGAAACGTATCCCTGTGAAAGAGATGTATCATTTAAGTTTATAACTGAAGACATTTTTACAGGGTGGTTTCTGGAGCCTGTGCCAAGTACAGATACACAGTCTCTTTGAACGCTGACATTAAATCTTCACCAATGTAGAAATAAGAATTTTGTGAACATCAAATAAAATATCCCTGGCAGCAAAGAGGGGGGGGGGGGGGGGGGGGGGGGGGGGGGGGGGAGACTGCATGCAAAAAAAACCCCAAAAAACAGGGTTTTTTGTCATGGGCTCCACAGTGTCATGTAAAAGGACGTGTCTACAGACATACGGACATAACTGTATGCTGTTATTGTACATACCATAATTTCATGAGATCGTCGTAGAGTCGGGGGCGAGTAGAGACCCGTACTCTAGCAGTCTCGCCCCAGCTTCTCTATCACTGTGTGTAAAGGATGTTTTTGAAGTGAACCAGAGAGCTAAGTGGAAGTGGGTTATTGTTGATCATCAGTTAATTAAATAATGGAAGGCAACACGTCAAAAGTTGACCAGTGTGCCATCACGTTTAAAAAAAACAGCGTGGCCTAAATGGATTTTTATTCTATTTTTTTGCGTCAAGGAATTACTCTAAGTTTTTGTTAAGAGTCCTGTTGTGTGTAAACTATTAGGCAAGAGTATTGGTACACAGTGAAAATAACAAATCTCATTTTAAAAGTACTTTAATTTTGAATAATTTTCATCATCGCCACCACAGTTGTAGACGGCAACAATAGATCTGCCAACCAATGCAGGCATGATGACATCTACGACTTGCTATGTATAACTTACAACAGAAACATTAAGTTGCTTAACCCTCATAAGGACATGTGGAAAAACTGACTTTCCTGGTAACCTGGGTGCAACCGGACCCCAGCAATTAAACAACATATAACCAACAACTACAGTAAATTAATGAATGAAAATGTATATAAACACTTTAAATTTGTTTTTCCTTTACTTCTAGCCATTGTTTTGTATAACGTGTTGTTTATGCTATACAAAACTGAAGTCGCCTGATGCGCACAGCTGTCTCCCAGCAAGTGAAGGCACTACTGTATTCTTGACGCTGTAGCTTATCCTAGGAACATGTCATTTGGACATGCGAGATATCACCGGAAAGCCCTAGCCTACTCTTTTTTGTGTTCCTAGATCTTTCAGTTACAGGCACTTGAACACATCTACCGATCTGCTGAGTGTCACAGCACTGGAACCCTGAATGGGGTGGTGGTAGAAAGTACGCTTACGGGCATGCCTGACATCAATGGAAAGCACAAAGCCTGCGCTTTTAAATGACGTTGAAACCGGAATGCTATCTGTTGAAGTGACTGAGTAATAGGAAACAAACAAAACTTAGGAGCCAACTCATATCACGTGACAAGCCTAGCTATTACAGTGCTTGTGATATTCATGCAAGAAGGTCAGGCCCGCTGGTACACTGCGCCTGGGGTCCACACAGATCCCCAAACCTAAAACAATTTGGGAAATTCAACCAGGCTACCTGGACTAGAATTATCCTTTGCATAGTGTAACAGGATGGGTGCCTGACAACTACCTAAAAGGAAACAAAAAGATTCACATAATAACATTAGCATTCACCTACAGTACTTGATTTAAAATTCATCTCCATCTAAAATAACTTTTTAAACCATATTCTGAATTTTTTGCAAAACTGATACAAAATAATACCGTATAAATTATGATTTATATAATAAAAAAATGTTTAATTATTTTATTTTAAAGATTAATCAGAAAACAAAAGAAAATCAGGTTGTGAATCTTACTTGATCAAAACCTGTTTTTTTCAAAACACTTGCACTTTTGATGCAGAGCCCTAGTGCTAACTATAAAGCCCCTATATCAAAGCATGCAGTCTGTATCGTTGATACTGTATGGCCAAAGATTAAAGAAATGTGTCAGTGAAGGGGTACATTGTTTTATGGGTCACACTGGTAATTAATCTTAAGTAAGAAAATCGAGGACCACCACAACATTGAGATAAAAAGCTAAAAGTGTACTACCTATGCACCTTTGGCTTCAGAATCACAACCACAATCAGTTACATTTTATGGTAGCATTGTTAGGCCAGAGGTCACAGGCATTTACCATGAAATGTTCATATAACCTAGTAAATATGAAGTCACTACCTCTATTGGTTTCCTGACATGGTGGTAGAGGTATCTTTGCAAAAAAATTGCTGTCAGGAAATGGTTAATTATTTGCGCTACACCATGAACTTGACCAAGTAAATCAATGAAAAGTCACATAACCCCAAAATGGCGGACATCTTAGGACATCCAATATTTCCCTGACTTCCCGCCCAATAGGGTCCAATAGTCAATTCAGACTGGGTCAATTCCAATTTCCTTTCAAGTCTTAGCGACAAATGGAAAAGTCGCGTTAGTCCTGACTCATGCCCTGAGGATGGATTTGAACCGGGTGCCAGAAGTGAAGGGCATTTTCCTAAGACTCAGGGAATTATGTTTTCTTTGTACTACTCAAGGTTATTCCAGAAACAAACAGAAGATGAAGATTACCTGCAATAGGGTTTCCTTGCAGAATGATGAACTCCACACAGAGTAAACTCCTGGTTTCCATTTTGCTTGGGTCAGGAGAACAAACATCTCTCTACCTCAGAGATCATTGCAATATAGTCCTTTTTGGCGCCAAAGCAGGTATCCCCCATAAAATCCTCCTCCAAATAAGTATTATTGTCCAAATTTCTAAAAATAAGACAGTAAACACCATATAGGTGTATGGAGCTCACCATTCTACAAAGAATGGTTACAGGTAATTATTATTATTAGTTTATTTTGCAGACACCTTTATCCAAGACGACTTACAGAGACTAGGGTGTGTGAACTATGCATCAGCTGCAGAGTCACTTACAACAACATCTCAAAGGAGAACAACAAAGGAGATTTAGTGACTTGGTAAGTGAGCTGGTATTTGAACCAGTTACTTCCTGGTTACAAGCCCTTTTCTTTATCCACTGGACCACACTGCCTCCTATATTTTTGTCTTCTTACCTCATCTGATGATCTCCACACAGAGTGAAATATCCAAAGCATGTACAGAAGAGGATGGAAGGTTAAACATTAGTAGAAGATGCCACAGATAACACTGAATGAGCAAAAGAAGGTTGAGAGCAGCAGACATGTAAATTATAATGTCTGATAACAGTACCCAAAGGAGTCCCATGTCGCAGCATTGAAGATGTCCTGCATGGGAACAGATTTTAGTTTTGCCCATGTAGTAGCCGTTCTCCGGACAGACTGAGCTTTGATAGATCCAGGGGCTGATTTGTTATCTAATTTGTAGCAAAATTAAATACATGAAGTAATCCATTTTCAGATTGTTTGTTTATAAACTGGTTTGCCCTGGTTTTGTGAATTGAAAGAGATAAATAGTTGACCTGACACTCTAATATCACGGGTTCTGTGAATGTAAAAATGTAGAGCTCTCCGGACATCAATCAGATGAAGTCTGGTCTCCTTGTTAGATTTGTGAGGTTTTAGGTGAAAATCCAGAAACGTTATTAACTGTTGCAAATTAAAATCAGTTACCACCTTTGGTAAAATAAAAACTGAGGGTTAGGTCTGCAAACGATCCTATCCTTAAAAGGACTGCAAATATGGTGCATCAATGACAGGGGCATAAAGTTCCCCTACTCTTCTTGCTGATGTTACCGCAATTAGGAATGCTGTTTTCCATGTAAAATAAACCTTTGTTCACATGTGGCCATGTGTTCAAATTGTATTAGACTGAGGTTCCACTGAGGAAGAATGTGGTTATTGGGGGTTTCAGGTGGTTAATACCCCTAATAAACCTTGATGTCAGGTAAAATGTTGGAAATTGCAGCAATATGAACTTTGATGAAGGAAAGACAGAGTCCTTTATGGAGCAGGTGACTGAGGTAAATAAAGACTGTGACAAAGAGACTACTGTATGGTGTAATGATCTCGACTTGCACTAACAGACAAACTCTCTCCATTTCCCTGTATAAGCCTGGAAAGTGGAAGGTTTCTTGGATGCAAGAAGAATGTTTATTACTTGCTGTGATTGTCCTTGTTCTTTTAACATTTGCCTGACGGATTCAAGATGGGGCTAGTCTTGTCTCGTTTTACTTTGAGTATTGCTGGGGTAAGTGGCAGAGGTGGGTATGCGTAAATTAGGTCCTTTGTCCATGAAATGGACAGACTGTCTGTTGCCATGGCTGCTTTCTGGAATAACCGGCAGTAGAAAAGTGTCTTTCGAGTGCTCTTCGAGTGTATTGATTATCCCATGTATTACCCCTGGGCAGATCTGCCACTTGTGGGGGGTCATGAGAAGTGAAGACAGACCAAAACAAAAAACCGCACTAACGCACCCACCAACTCTGAGTCCATACCCAAGCAATTGCAGGATAAATTTAGACAATAATACTTATCTGGAGGAGGGTTTTATAGGGGAAGGATACCTACTTTAGCGTCAACAAGGACTATATTGCAATTATCTCTGGGGTACAGATCCGTTTGTTCTCCTGACACAAGCAAAATGGAGACCAGAAGTTCACGCTATGTGGAGTTCATCAGACGAGGTAAGAAGTATTGATATTCTGATCTTTGAGGGTAAGTAAACTACCAAGTCATGTGACAACCTCTAAATAACAGAAGGAAAACAGCTTGCAGATTTCACACATTAAAACAAACACATCTATATTTAAAAGAAGACAGGTTAATAATAAAACTGAAGGGCCAAGATAAATATCTGTCATAAACAGAACTGACCTAGTTTAAGAAGACATAGACTACAGCTGCACTTCAAACATTACAATTCTCATTTATTAAAATCTACTCTGGCATTTGCTGAGGATATCTTTTGCTTTAGGATGATATTTCTATACTATGCAGGGCAGTAGATTTCATTAAATTAGGGGTCAATGTTATAACAAGCAAACCACTGCATGAATAATAAAAAAAAAGGTATGAAAAACACTAGTCAGGGTCCCATTTTAAAAACACTTTTGTTTAGACCAGTGTTTTGGGTGATACTGCGCACCACCCCCCCCCCCCACTCCCCACTCCCCACTCCCCACTCCCCACTTACAACACCCAATGTGCCACTGATGTACTCACTGACTCACTACAAGATTGTGTAAACAGTCAGAAATGTGTGTTGCTATGCAGCAATGTCGCTGCCAATTGTGCTATCAAGTTTGTCATACAACTTTTATATGGTCCTATCGGAACGAAGCAGACGTTTCATTTAAACCTGTTGCCATGCTACGGTACACATCTGAATTTCACAGTTTATTCTTATTGTTATCCAAACAATGACACAAGCAAAGATAATATGTCAGCAATATTCCATAACAGTACACATTTTATGTACTATGTATCTATACATTTCTCTGTAATTCTCAGAACTACTGGAATTAATTATAAATATTAATTGACGTTAATTAAAACAGCATTGTTAATCTGCAATAATTCTTCATTTGTGTATTTTCTGTGGCAAAGGGGTGATGACTAAGCTCAGCTGATCCTTAGAGGACGTTGTTACTTAAATGGTTGACAAACACTGATTTTGACCTTTACAACATGACCTGTAATTTGTTCTCTTCCCATCTGCAATCTACATGGGCACAGTTTGAGGATAAATATCTTTTGTGCATATAACATTCTAGTTAGCAATATAGTTATAAATTGTGTGTTCAGTAAATACTACTTAGAATTTGGACCAAAGCCAATTCTTAGCAAAGCAGCAGCTATAACAGTTTCACTTTTTGGAAAAATGAAACTTGCAGCATAAATGAAAGTCATCATTCAGCTCGGCTTTCCAGAAGATGGCATCCTTGCTTTCTGAACTGGGATCTGGCCCTCAGCAAAGTTTAGTCACTACTGACCCACTCAAACATTAACCTTTAGAACACCATCTTTCAAATGAGACTTATTACATTATCTTCAAAACAGCAGCATTTGGACATAAATACAGCTGAAATCTAACATTTAACATCATTACATTGCATTCCATTGAGTAGAATGCAAAGCAGGTTAGAGCAAAATACTTGGGCTTGGGATTGTTCATTTAGAAGAATATTAACTATAGCTCCAAGCACCTTGTATAAGTCATATCCCAAACAAGGATGGACTGCTCACTACATGCACTATAATCATTTTATAGAGGTGACGCATACAGATTGTATTAAATTTGAAAATGCATCAATTTGAGTTGGATTATAAGACATTTATAGATACATGTATATATATAGAAATAGGAATATAATCCAATCTTGGGTTTATGTGAAGTCATAAACTACAAGACCGTTAGGTCAAGTAGTTTATAAACTGTTACAGAAACCCGAGATGGAATTATTTTCCTTTAACTCACTGAAGCCCATCTATTACAATACATGGACATTTGTATCTGTAATAAAAAAAAGGCAATAAACGGCTGTTAAGGTTCAAATTTCAACTCAATTTAATGAATAATAACGTAAATTAAAGTCAATATTAAAGAACTTTAAATATTTTATTTTTGATAATTTAGGAACAGTGAATTAAGCTGGATAGATAATGAACTGCAAAACTAACATACTTTAAGGAAAAGGTGTATCAATCGGGTATATATATATATTTTTTTCCTTAGGTTGCTGTAAGAATAGAAGATTATGGCTCGCTCGCTTGTTTGGAGTTCCCGTTGGTGAAGAAAGATTTGTTAAAAGCGCCTAAAAACCACGAATTGTGGGTGTTCAAGTGATTGAAAACGAGACGCTTTGTGTTTGAAAGTGGTCTCGGGGTGCACAGCAGTCAATTATGGGTCAAAGGTCAAGTATCTAGACAAGTATGCCATTTTGACGTCACTACTGTGGTATTACGCCTTTTTTTCGAATAGCTCAGGACACAAATATAGCCTTCATCCGTGTGTGTGTGTGTATATATATATATAAACAAACACTCCAATGTGAATGGTTTGAGTGAACAATTTATAATATAACGATCACAGAGACACAAACACTGCCTTCGCCTGCAGCCGATTCTCCTTCTATGCTTTGTAGATTCAAAGCGAGAGATGGGGGATACAGTACTGCAATACAGGAGCTTGCTTACTCTGCCCATCTCTGTCTTCATCTTTCACTCTTGTAAACACTCTGCTTGCATGTGCCTAGTGGCAAGGGACTTACCTTAAAGTCCGCTCAAGGTCCCCATGTTCCCATTTGTGTCCTTGGCTCAGCAATCGTAAAATGCCTCTTTCAAACGACTCGGTAGAAAGCTCTTTTGGTAGCTTTTTGGGAAAAGAGGGGGAAAAAAATTGCCAGTGATGGAAGTAAGACTGCTGTTGCACAGCAGTTTCACCCATTCCAGGTTTTAATATTAGCTTGATTAGCCAGCATATACATAACAAGCTTAGGTGAGTCTTACCATTCTTGTTTTCTAAATGTAGTGTTGTGATTCAGTGATAGAATAAAAACCAAAGCACCACCACCCCCATACGCATGCCTGCCCTCATATTAAATTTAATTGCTTAATCTAGAGATTCAGAAAGTGCTGGAAACAAAATGTAATTGCTGAAGTTGATACTAAAAATGCCTATTTCGTGGCAGCATCACCCATAAGGAAATAGTAAATGCAGTTAGTTTACCCTACACACTGCCTATGTCACTTGAACAATCAGGCCCAATAGATAAGGAAACACTGCTATTCCTACCTTTAATAAAAAGTCTTCAAGTTCTTGGTGTGTTTTTGTTACAGAGCTCAGCGACAAATCAGACCAATTGACCTACAAAAGATACACAAAATAAATAAAATGTACCCTCTTCTCATTAAACAATTCTGCAGATGATGAAATACATTAATAAAATGAAGACAGCATAGCATATGACATATCTCAATATACACTGGAAAAACAACAAAGCCTCTATTTTAAAACACCAGTGTATTTTTAATCTAGATACAACAGGCTTGCACTGGGAAGTGATAAAAATGGCATTGCTCTTTACTGTATTGAAACAAAAAGTTACTAAAATGTAGCAATAAATCACCAGGATGTTTACATTAAATGTTTCCAATGCAAACTCAAGTATGTGATTTATATTATGTTTGGCTTTACTCCCACTACAGTACATGCAGAACAGAGGCTCTTCAGATGCAATACCTTTTCATGTTAAATTGATGCAGTGTCTGAAATGGTAGAGTCAATATGTAACTTAACCATGCAGGAAACCATTCATTTTAACTACATACAGGAGTATGCATGTTGTACTTGATACATGACTAAATACTCTTGCAGGAACATTCTGACAGACTCAGCATTTAAGCTTCTTAAAAAATGTTAAAAAGTGGAAATTGGTCAGTTTTATAGTTGCTCCTTTTGCTATATGACTGTTTAACTGAAAATGAAACACATCTGTGTATAGATTTTGCTTCCAGTTCTTCACTTATTTTTTATGGTAATTATTTATATTTGTGTGTGTGTGTGTGTGTGTGTGTGTATATATATATATATATATATATATATATATATATATATATATATATATATATATATATATATATATATGTTATATATGTAATATATGTACACACGCCATACATACATTTATAAATGCGTGTGTATATATATACATATACACACATGTATATAATATATATATTATATATATATAAACATATATATATATATATATATATATATATATATACATATATATAATAAAGTGTCGTGATGTATATAAACAGCACGATTGATAATCCAACACACATAATAGCTGAAATAGCAGAAAAACAACTTAGGTCACACGTTGAGAAATTACCAAGCTATGTTAAGGATACAACACAATTTTTAAAAAGACTTGAATCACTAAAGCACAACCTTCCAGAGAATACAATTTTATTTTGCATGGATGTAAAATCCTTGTATCCAAGTGTCCCTCGTAAAGAAACTTTAGAAGCTTGTCAAAAAGCACTAGATAATAGACTAGATAAATCAATACCCACAGCAGAGGTGCTGAACATGATCAACGTAGTTTTAGAAAACAGTTATTTTACATTTGTTGATAAAAATTACAAACAAAACGATGGTACAGCAATAGGATCTAAATTAGGAATGCATTTTGCCAGTACATACATGGGGAAATGGGAAGAACAATTACTTAGAAAATCAGAAAGAGAACCTTTAGAATACATTCGGTTTGTAGATGATATTTTTGGGGTTTGGACACATGGAGAAGAATCTCTTTTCCAGTTTCATAAAATGGCAAATGAAATACAGAGTAATATTAAGGTGGACCTTCGATGGACAAGAAAAGAAATAGAATTTTTAGATACTGTAGTAAAACCTGAATAAGGTTCAATTGAGACTGACCTCTTCTATAAACCTACTGACATGCACCAGTATTTACACATGTCCTCTGCACATCCAATACACACTAAAAGGGCAATCCCAAAGGGGCTAGGAATAAGAATACGAAGAATATGCTCTAAAGAAAGTGACTATGTAAAACAAAGACATGTATTAAAAACAAATCTTAAAAAATGAGGATACAAAGAAAGAATTATAGAGACAGAGTTAAGAAAAGTGGATAAACTAAAAAGAGATGATCTACTAGATTATAAAAATAGAGATAAAAAGGTCAAGAGAGTCCCATTAGTAATGACGTACTCTAAACTTTTGCCCAATATTTCTAAGATAGTTTGGAAACACTTGCGTATTCTACATAATTCAGAAAAATTGAAAAAAGTGTTTCTTAAGGCCCCAGTTGTAGCATTCAAAAGAGAAGCTAATTTAGGTGATATTGTAGTTCACAGTAAACATAAAAGAATAATTGACAGAACAGGTTCTACAAATACTTGCACTAGTACATGTAAAGTTTGTAAATACATGGACAAAAGTAAAAATATAATTAAACATAAGAACACCACATATCCACTAAAAACTAATACCTAATAGCAATGTGAAAATAGCCTGTGAAAAATGTGATGAAATAAAATATGTTGGAGAGACTGGAACAACTTTATATAAAAGAATTCAGAACCACCTTTCATTAATTAGAAATAAAAAAATGAATGAACCAATAGTATAGCACTTCACCAGTCAAGGACATGACATAAATGATGTAAAGTTTGTAGTATTAGAACAGCTAAAATTAGACAATGCGACATATAGAAGAATAAAAGAAAGTAAATGGATAAATAGACTGAACACAATTATGCCAGCAGTACTCAAAGAAAAGAATGAACTAATTAATTCCAATAAATATCTAAAAGTTAAAAATAATTAAATAAACAATTAATTCAAAAGTTGTACATGCTGATGCGCTGAGGAGACCATATCAAGGCTGATCCTCAGAGCCAGTATTGCATGATAATATAAATATAAGTTCATATAAAATTAAGTTAATTAGAATTAATATAGATTTAAAGATATAAGTAAAAGTGATGTCACATATAGAACACCATTACATCATGTAAGAATAAATCATGGATTTGAATATAAACAATAACAAGTAGTTGTATGCCGTCAAACACCTATAAATACCTCCAACGTTTTGATTCAAACACATGCTCCCTTTAGAATGATAGGTAATATATAAATCATGAATTTGAGCTATGTATAACAATAACAAGTAGTTGTCATGCCACTTACGCTATGTATTTTGTGATGTGGGCTGTGTTATACTTTATTATATTTTTATTTCTATATAATATTATTATTATATTGATCCACTACTATTTTGATTCATAACACATGCTCCCTTATAGAAATATATGTACAACATATCGAAACGTTGGGCAGCTATATCTCATACATACATATATATATATATATATATATATATATATATATATATATATATATAATAGTTATATCATACAGCTATATACGTTCTTAATTGGTTTTACGAAGTTTGATAAATATATGTACATGTATATCCGAAGATATTGATATAAAATATTGGATATATATATATATAGGTGTTTGACGGCATGACAACTACGTGTTATTGTTAATGATTCAAATTCATGATTTCATAACATTACCTGTCATGAGGCAATGTGCATCAACATATGAACAGATTTAATAAGTATACGTGAACAATATGTTGATTAAACTGAATAACATTACAAGTTTAGGTACTAATATGCTGACTTTATATTAATACTTTTACCACGCCAGTTGGATATATATAAATCAATACTTATGTCATTATATATAAATATAAAATAGTCAAAACATATTGCAAACAAAGTTTGATAACTAATGATGATCGAACATCAAATACCAGAACGGAAAAGGTGCAATATTGCTAGGCGACTTGTGTCTGATTAAACAGGCTGGTGACATTCGTGCCAGTCCCGTAGTTTGTGTGAAGGTTGAAAAATGGTCACCACTTCTTGGTCATGACAAAATTTTGTTCTAACGACGGAGTTTTGTTTAGACCAAAACAGTCAGTTATGGTTTACCACGTTACTATCTATCTTGCCCAAGTTAGTGATGAGGTGCAATTACTCATACCCAAGACTGATATAAATTTGGACAGATTTAACCAAAACAAAATTATCCGCTAAGGCGATTCAAATCAGGTCGTCCAGTTTACAAAAGGGTAGTTGGTCAATTTTAATATGTCAACCAGACTCCCTGGCATTTGTTAAAGCTACCACACGATGGTGACCTAACAGAATTTACAACAGAACTTCAGTTCTGTAGTAAAGGCATTCCGCACGTCAATTACGGTAGAGATCATGGTACCAAACCCTTTTTTTGATTCCATAGTAACGTGCACCAGCCAGTCAAGTTAGGGTAGAACAGTGGAAACTATCATTCCAAAATCTTCCCTGGCATTTGATTAACATAGCTCTATTGCCTGGCATTTTATGTATATACTTCACTCACTGGCATTTATGCACACAGGAAATAGTTCCCTGGCATTTAATGTATATAGTTCCTTGGCATTTTATGCACAGAATATTCTCTGGAATTTTAAGGTGTTAGTTCTCCGACACATCGATTGTATATAGTTCACCTCCCACAATTTAAAGACAATAAAAAACACCCATTACATGAAAACAAAGTATGCAAAAGCAAATGGCTACAGCATACAAAGTGATTTGTCCCACCCTGTGTGTGCCTCAAGACACTCTCGTGATGACAAGTTACATTTGAAAAGATTGAATAAACCATTTAAATTTAAGTTTGATGATAATGATGATGAGTTATCAGGTTACAAAAAGTACTGTATCAGTTGTGAACGAATCTCTAGCAGTGCCAAAGAGATGTTCTTTTAACCAAAGTTCCTGTTCCTTTAGGCAGAACATTTGCAATGGGGAAAAATACATTTTGCCACAAGGGTGCTCTCTTAGGTGAAGTGTTCTCTTAAGGGGTGTCCCTATACACGGAGACTACTGGATGTATATACTGTTGTACGGCATTATAATATAATAATATTCAGTAAACAAAAACAGTGTGACATTTTAACCAAAAACTCAATATTCAATATCCCTAATTAACAGCAGTTCTGGCTCCTCAGAGGAGGCAAGTCTCCGTTATAAAGTCCTATCTGCTGTTAACTACAGTACAAGCAGTATCAGATCACGTGATCTGAGCACAGGTTTTAATTGGAGGAGCCTAGAGGTTTTTTTTTTTTTTTTTTTTTTTTTTTTAATCAGAGGAGACAAGCCTCCATTACAAACTCCTCTCTGCTATAACCACACACAGTACAGTACTAGCAATGGCAGATGACATAGTCTGATCCCTGGTTTTAACTGGAGGAGCAACTCGAACCTCTTGACCCCTGTTGAAGCACAGCTTTACTGATATGCTGGAAGGAGATTTTGACTAGAAAAACTAATAAAATTCATCATACGGTAGGAAAATAAAAAAAAAAAAAAAAAAGAACCTGGGACGGTAGACAAAACATAAACTGCGTCACTGCTAAAATCCCTCAACTCTTTAGTCCTATTAAACCAAAGTTAATCAAAGCCAGCGTTGTTCACATGTGTGGATAACAGGAGTTGTAGTTTTCATCTGCATTTCTGCTGACTGGAAACACTTTATCATGTACCAGATAAACTACCCAGAAGACACACCGTGCCGTATGCCCAATGCATTGTGACACTGGTAGTTTCTGTTAGTTGAAGTCATATTTATATTATTTTATCCCTTTCCCAGCAGCATTTGTTTATTTTCCCCAGTGCAGGCAAAACTTGTTCACTCTCTTTGCGCCTATACGGTATATCATTATTGTGTTGGTCATTTATTTAAATATGGCAAATAAAGTTAATCTTGTATGCAATGCATTTTTAAACATACGCTGGCAGTGTGTAACAGTTAAATATATTATGAAGGGCTACTGTTTTCTTTTCTCTGTTGGCTAGTGGAGAAAATGCGTTTAACAGCTGAATTGGGGTAAATCCTGTTTAGACTGCACTTGTAGATCTCTTACTCTACTCCGATGCACTGGTCTTACCTGACCTGCACACCATGTTCTGGATCCTCACTTTCCTTGCACTGTTGCACCAGTAATATGCAACTGTAGAGATAACTTGTTGTAACCCTAACTTGTTGCATCCTAGTTCATATTGTATTTTAGCAGTATCATTTGTACGAAATGTAAACTATACTGTATTTAAATATTAATCTTGCATTGTAACCCTGTACAGTACTGCCCTGTAACACCTGTAAGTCATCTTGGATAAAGGCGTCTGCCAAATAAAATTAAACAAATAAATAAATTATTATTACTATTATATGAAATTTGTTGTCAGTCAGAATCCATTAATACGATTCTACTGCTTGCTGGGGGCTTAAGCCATCTGCATTTTTTCTGCCACCCTGACACTGATCAAGAATATATCTATATATATATATATATTATATATATATATATATATATATATATATATATATATAATATATCTATATTATCTATATATATCTATATATAGAGAGAGAGAGAGAGAGAGAGATAGATATATTATATTATATATATATATATAGATATATAATATATATAGATAGATATCTATACATGATGTCACACACACAGAGAGAGAGAGAGAGAGAGAGAGAGAGAGAGAGAGAGAGAGAGAGAGAGAGAGAGAGAGAGAGAGAGCGAGAGATGGCAAATTCTGGCCGATGATTGGTTAAAACTTCATCATAAGAGCAAAAATAGATTTAACTACTGCCCTCACATCCTTACACCACCGGGCAATAGTCTCAGTCTATCATGTGATTAGTTAACATGTCAGTCCCGCCCCTTTTCAAAGGAACACCCTCCACCTCCACTCCTAAAACAACATAAAAATGGCTGAATGAAAAAACTGCTGAATGGCGATTCTGTGACAGAAAATTAATTACAAAACATACTACAAAAGAAAAAAAAATGTGGCATGAACTTCAAAAACAGTTTCTGTTATTTATTTGTTATTTAGTTATATTTAAACAAAATACTGTAAAGCCATAAATATTTCTCTGTTAGTGAAAATTAGTTTTAATACAGTGAATACACAATAATGGAATACATACTAAGTACAAGAGTTTTATTGTGTGATATGTATGTAGATGGAGGGGGATTGCGTAGTGGAGTAATGCAGTGGTAGTCCTGACAGTAAAATACTGTAATGTCATTTTAATTCAAAGGCCATTACATGTAACACTGCACGGCAGTTAAACTAGGCACCCTCACGAGACGATCGCTTATCAAGTATACTTTAGTAAAATAGGATTCTGCAGCCTTGAGTAAACATAATTGTGATCATACAAGTTGCTTATCCACAAAGACTTATTTTGATTGCTTTGATTGTCCTCAATGATTGAGCAACACTGACATTTGTATACTGTATTTAAACAGATTAGGACTGACTGCAACTATGCTAGGTAAGATCACAAAAAAATTTTACTTGTGACCTCGGAAGCCAAATTTCAAACCTCTCTGCCAGAGGTAAAAAGCTGGTGATTGAACCCACTACTCCACTAAGCCTAGAGACAGAGACCTCTTGACTGTCTCTTAAACAGCCTTGAAGATCGGGTCAGTGCTGGAAGGGGGATATTGTTCCTAGAAAAATGAGTCAGGTCAGCTGATGTCATTTAATAAAATGGAAACCATGCTTGACTCAGGAAAGATCAGCACAAACATTCTATTTTGGGAAGCTCCAAAAAAGGGAGACACACATACATTAACACAGCACAAGTGTGAACCAACAACACAATAAATTACCACTTTTCAATTACTCATTGCAAAGTTCTTCACAGAAACAGATGTACTGTAAACCAACAGGTATGACTTGTTCGACTGGGTGTAACGTGAAATATACTACTGCTTAGAGCTAAACTAGCTTGAAGTAGCTACAGTACATGTATTCTTTGTTCCTCTATTGCTGTCCAAACAATTCTGCAGATAACATCTTTACATTTCTTTTTTTTTTTTTTTTACCACTTTATTATATGCAACTAAATCAGCTCAATTCAATGGTACTACAGTTATGACTTTGAATTTGATGTACAATTGCCATCTGATAGGTTCATTAGGTACTGACTGTATTGCAACAGCAAACCTCAAAGCAAATGGACAGTAAAAAACATTTAACAAACTTTACCCACACTAGAGACATTACAGTAGTGCAAAAAAGTCTAACACACACACACACTCTTTGAAAGGTTGGAGAACAGAATTAAAGGGTAAAATACTGTATGTATTTTAAAATAAGCCATATAAAGCAAATAATTATATCAGAACCTGTTGCCTGACATACACCATGACGTACACACGTACGTCAAATGAACACCCACTTACAGTACCATGCCATACCTGCATACGTCAAGTTTCCCTTCTATTCTATGATCAGTTTCTCAATCTAGTGTTTCAGGTTTCATTCTCTAAGGCAGTGCTAGTACTGCGGATTGCGCATTGAAAGACGGGAGGGTCAGGTGACATTTGTATCCAATTGAGTTTCATGTAGCAATTCCAATCTAACAGTGGGCGTTCAGAAGACAGATATATTGCGAGAAGCCATTCAACTTTTACAAGTATGTGTGTAATTAATAATTATTAATAAATAATAATAATAACAACAATTATAAATAAAACAATATATATATATATATATATATATATATATATATATATATATATATATATATATATATATATATACACACACACAGTGCTATAGAAATTCTACACCCCCTTGAACTTTTTTCACATTTTGTTGTGTCATTGCCTCAGAGTTTCATATATTTAAATGAGCATTTTCCCCCACTTATCTACACACCATACTCCGCACTGTAAAAGGGAAAAAAAGTTTTTATTGAGAAAAGTTGTATATTAAAAATACAAAACTAAAAGATCATAATTGGATAAGTCCCCACCCCCCTGAGTTAGTACTTGGTGGAAGGACCTTTGGCAGCAATTACAGCTGTGAGTCTGTTGGGATTGGTCTCTACCAACTTTGCACACCTAGATTTGGCAATATTTGACCATTCTTCTTTACAAAACTGTTCAAGCTCTGTCAGATTCCTTGGGGAGCATTGATGGACAGCAATCTTCAAGTCATGCCACAAATTTTCGATTGGATTTAGGTCGGGGCTCTGACTGGGCCACTCAAGGACATTTACCTTTTTGTTCCTTAGCCACTCCAGCGTAGCTTTGGCTGTGTGCTCTGGGTGGTTGTCATGCTGAAAGGTGAACTTCCGTCCCAGTTTCAGCTTTCTTGCAGAGGGCAGCAGGTTTTCCTCAAGGACTTCTCTGTACTTTGCTCCATTCATTTTTCCTTCTATCCTGACAATTGCCCCATTCCATGTAAATGAGAAACATCTCCATAACATGATGCTGC
This sequence comes from Polyodon spathula, assembly GCF_017654505.1. Classification (NCBI taxonomy): domain Eukaryota; kingdom Metazoa; phylum Chordata; class Actinopteri; order Acipenseriformes; family Polyodontidae; genus Polyodon; species Polyodon spathula. The sequence goes on along the minus strand of NC_054537.1, from coordinate 44,970,441 downwards.
CACCACCATGCTTCACAGTAGGGATGGTGTTTTTTGGGTGATGCGCTGTGTTGGGTTTGTGCCAAACGTAACGCTTTGCATTTAGGCCAAAAAGTTTTAGTTTCGTCAGACAACAAAACTTTTTACCACATGGCTACAGAATCTCCCGAGTGTTTTTTGCATACTTCAAAACAGCATTCAAGGTGGGCTTTCTTGAGTAATGGCTTCCTTCTTGCCACCTTACCATACAGGCCAGATTTGTGGTGCTTGGGATATTGTTGTCACATGCACACTTTGACCAGTCTTGGCCATAAAAGCCTGTAGCTCTTGCAAAGTTGCCATGGCCTATTGGTAGCCTCTCTGATCTGTCTCCTTCTTGCTTGGTCATCCAGTTTGGAGGGACGGCCTGATCTAGGCAGGGTCTTGGTGGTGCCATACACCTTCCACTTCTTAATAATCGTCTTGACCGTGCTCTAAGGGATATTTAAGGCCTTTGATGGTTTTTATACCTACCCCCTGATCTGTGCCTTTCAACAACTTTTTCCCAGAAAAAGTTGAAAGCGCCATGGTGCTCATGGTTGAGTCTTTGTTTTGAAATGCACTACCCAGCAGAGGGAACCTACAAGAACTGTTAAATTTATCCTGAAATCATGTGAATCACTACAATTTAACACAGGTGGAGGCCACTTGGTGTGTGATTTTGAAGGCGATTGGTTACACTTATCCAGCCAAGCTATTTCAGTTTTTATTTTTAATATATTTTCTACAAACTTCTAGAAAAAAAAAATATATATATTTTTTTGTTTGTTTTAATATTGCTTTTACTTGTTTATTTGTAGTTTATAGTTTTTAGCGAAAGATAAACATGGCAACGTACGTGGTCTTTCTATAATGAGCAATGGGAGTGAAGTTGGTTTGGAGGATTTCGATACCAGCGACAGTGATGCTGACTTATCACTCAGCGAGGATGATGAAGAGACTGTGGAACCAAAAACTGTACAAACTGTACAAACAAAAGAGCATGCAGCTACTTTACAGGTAAGCCAGTTTTGAAATGGCAGTGCTGTGACAAAATACTATCAAAACACAGCACTGGGTACAGGCAATGAGGCAGTCTGATCCATCATAATGCCTGCGCAAAGTAGCTGTGTACACGCATTTGTAACTGCAACAAAGTGTCTTCTACGAAAATGAAAACAAAAGACAAGAAAAATGTGCAGTGGTTGCGAAGGCAACCCCGGGATCTGTTGTATTGAACATTTCAATAAATGGCACAGAGCAAGTCGATAATGGCACATGTTTTGATGATGTTTGATTTTTATTTGATAATTACCGTTTACTGATTATTATTGTTATTAGCAGCATTTTTATTTTCATTAAAAAAAAAAAAAAAAACTGTCTATATTGAACATGGGTATGTAGTACAAAGCAGCATAAAGGGTTAATGAAAAACACAGTTTAGGTCATTTATTTGTGTTTTATTCATCAAATGTTAACATTTTATAGCAATTACAGGTTTGAAAACATTATTTTCAAAATCTGGTACCTGGGAAAGGGGTTTCATTTTTACATCTGGAGTTGAAGTGGTTAACTGATGGGTTTGGCAAGAGGACCAAATGGCAAAGCTTTGTGGCAACCTGGTCTACAGTGGCTATAGCCTGTGCTATTAGTTTTTCACATTTTACATGCATTAAATTCACAAACACAAGTGTTTGTACACATATTTAATGATAACAAAACATGTTTATTAAAAAATGCTGTCTTCCTCTAGTTTGCCATCATTTACATACCTACTGAATTATCTACCGCTGTGCATACTGGGAGATGTATTGTTTACTGATTAACTAAACATGTTAAAGGGAATTCCTCTGATCTATACAGCAACCCTACTATAATTCTCAAACATGCAGTTTTTGAAAGATCTGATATTGTAAACATATATTTTCATTTAAACTTGGCATCTGGAACTATACCTACAGTGAATGAATGTGCGTACGACATGAAAAACATGGAATCATTTTGTTAGCTATAGTCACTTTAAAGTTTTGAACTGATCTAAAGATGGCATTTATTGATATTTTAAAATGACTTTTCCATGTAATGTTCTGTATGGGCAGCAGATATCTAGGATGGCTAATCTCACTGAAATACAACACAAGACTCTAGGAACGTTCATGAAGTATTACATTTATATAAAAGAGAATTATGGAAAATAATGGTATAAAATTGGCATCAGTGCAATTTGCCGAGTCATGACTGGAATTGGAATGAATAAGAGATAGATATTTCGTGAAGTATATGGAAACCTACTGCGGTATGTAATTTGGTATGTTAACGTAAGATTATTCAGCAGGTTTGACCTTTTGATGCAAAACCTTTGGCTATAGCTGTAATCAAATTAGAGTTCATAAGGAGGTATATGTACAGCACATTAGGTGAACAGTTTCTCCTTTCTAATAGTACTAGTCGACCATAACAATGAAACTAGGATGAACTGGGCTCTGAATACATATGGGGACTGGACTGTGACTACTATTTTTTGCGTAGCATACATTTAATTTTTTTTTCCCACACAGCTGTAAAAGCCCATTGGCTGGCTTTCCAATTAGCCATTCCTCCAATCAAAAAGTCCCACAGACTGGAATGTTCCGATAGCCACAGCAATAAAACATGCAACCCCAGCAACTTCTTGGAACTAACCCATTTAAACAGCACCTTTCATTCACACAGGATCTCATATGGCTTAACAAACGCAGTACAACTTAATTAAGCAACCACTGAAGTGGGGTGGAACACAGCAGACATTTTGAGCCTGCACACCACAAAACAGTTTATTTTATTTATTTTTTTGTCCCTTTATATGTTGGTGGAGTGGGGTTTTTTTTTGTATAAGCTCCAAAGCCCACATTAATATACAGCATCCTGTATCACATCAGTCCTGGGCTTCACAGAGACAGAGAGGGGGCGTGTGGCTTGTCAGATTCTATTATGACACGGTGGAGAGCATAACACTGAAGCAATGCTAATCACATTCTTTTCCTATTCACTAACCCTTATCAGAACAGTCCTAGCAGTACATTTTTTGGCTGCTCATTACAAGATGAAGCCCAGGCTAGGTAGGGATAGAACTCCATTAAGCATAGTTCACTTTTTTGTATAGTAGCAATGTGAATGAAGAAGAAACTGTCAGTGAAACATAAATATTAATTAAAATGACCATGACTCAGATATTCCAGTACTCTGGAGGAGACAGTAGGCAGAGCCGTTTCCTAGTTGTGTGCTACAGTACATTAACTTATGTGGTTATTTGAATGCATTTTTTTTTCTTTTATTTACTAAAAACAAAACAAAATAACAACAACAATGTGCAGAGCTGCTTGCACAGCCCTACAAACACAAGGTGCCATTACAAAGCGCCTATTATACGCCTGGCTGGTTTACAATCCAGTCAATCTGTGCCAGGGCTGGAAACAGAGATCTGGATGCTGTATGACAGTTTCTTCCACTGGTGCGAGTCATTTAGTTTGAATGAAAGTGCTCTTTTATGAAGTGAGAATTTTAATACCAGTGCCTCCTGGGCAATTACCAGGGAAAAAGTCCAAGGTGAAATTTTAAGATAAGGATTTAACGCGCGTGTGTTAGATCACCTTGAGAAATATAATTGCCTCGGTTGTAAAATAAGTTTTGAAAAACTATGAAAAACAACTAAATGAATGAATGCATTTAAAAAAAATATTAAGCAGTATTACATACATTTATGTTGAAGCTAGACAGATATGCATGACTATATCGGTTCATTTTTAAAAGGCATGTGGCCAGGGTTAACTGGAATCAGTCAACCCCTGGCCACATGCTGCACATGGATTTGAATTAGGCAGGGTGGGAATTCTAACCTCCCAGCCCTGCCATATTTAACACAAACTTGATTTTCAAATCTAACAAATTTAATTTACAAATCAAACAAAAAACACACTATTAACACGTGCCGGGCTTCATCACTGCCACAATCCTCTACTAATGAAATATGACATCATTAATTGAATAGAGAACTGTAAAAGACATTTTATGAAAAGATTTTGTCACAGAATTGCCCCCCATGGCAGGGCTACAAATTTACTTTAGATCCCCCCCACCCCCCGGTACTGTTTTTTTTTTTTTTATTGCACTGTGTCCGAAATCTATTCTCAGGTGTCATTTACACGGCACATTTAACTATGTTAACTCCCTCCCAGCACACACTTGCGTGTCCTACAGTACCCAATTCGACCGTGTGTTTGTGTATTCAACACGCCATTTTTTTTTTTAATAAATTGCATTCCTAATAACTAAGATTTTAAAATACAATAAAAATATTGCTCTATTCCCTAAATTAGTACAAATATTTAATGAGAAAAAAAATAAAATAAAAATAGGACTTGAAACGAGAGGCCAATTTAAAATGTTTCCAATAAACCAATAAAGAAAGAAATGTTAGTTTTAAAACAGCGCCGTAATACTGCCCCACCTCCGTCTCCCCTCTACCCTCCTAGTGTCCGGAAGGTCTGTAGTCTGTCCCCCAAAGATTTGGACATTCTGCTAAGGGCTGTTTCTTTTCTGTTAGCAAAGTTGAAAACGCCAGCACAGGCTCACAGAACTTATCAATACAAAAGTAAATAAAGAAAGGGGTCATGTGACATTACCAGTGATGGTAACACACAGAGGACACATACAGCAAGCTGTACAAAAGGCAAAATAAAACACAGTACAAAAACTACAAATAAAAGGTGCCACACAGGACGAGCTCTAGACTTATAAACGAGGCGTCCCGCTCCAGGAACCGGCTACACTACATAAACCTTACTATCCCCTAAACTAACCTACTGATGAGCCGGTATTCATACGATGACTCCTGATGCTTCATACGGCCTTGGCTGGGCATTGCCTTCACAAGCACCGCTTGTAGCTTCAGGGTTGCGTAGCTGTCGTTCCTGCAGAGTGGACTCTCTCCTCCTGAGTATAAGCAGCTCCCCTCTGTAGCATGGCGTTGCAATCGCCCACAACGATCCCCACCAGATGTTTTTATGCTGACGGACACTCGGTCAAGACCCGCCCACCTGTTGATTGTGGATCAGCACAGCGAATCACTTACAGCCCTTCCTCTCAACCAAGCCTAACAGGCCGCAAATCTCAATCGAGCACCCGTCTGGAAACAATAATTTAATCAACTAAATCAACTCCAAAAAGACACACAATTAACCCATTTCCACATACAAATTACACCAACACTGATTACCCATTGTGCAGGGCATTCAGTTAAAGAAATAAAAAACTGAACTCCGACATGGAATTACCCTATGGTTAATACTATGGGGCTTCAACTAGAATGGACATGCTGAAATTGTACGCAATTCATACATGAATATCAGAACAGATGTAGTACTGCCTACATTTCTTTCTTGATGTGCCTGATAGATACCAGGATCACAAACCTACAATGCCTCTGTATCACCAATATCAATCTGAATCTTAAGTCAATACAGAAGTTGCAGGCTTGTTTTATTTATATGGATGCCGCACTATATTGTAGGATCTTGAAACATGCTCTTTTCTGCAGTTCAAGCTCCCTTGCTTGAACTTCAATAATGCACTTTCTTTCTGGTTCTCACTTTCTCTATCCCCCATGAAGGACAGTTCAGGGCCTTAAAACTCTACTTTCAAACACATGATGTTGCTTTATATAAATAATTTTACAAAAAAAAATTGTACTGCCATCCTGTTTAAACCTAAAGCAAATATCAGATTGGGATGCAGTAAAGAATGTACCCACCAATATTCTCAAGATTACATAAGAGCTCTCAGTTACTTCTAGTTAAAGGAATCGAAATACACATTGCACAAATGAGACACTGCGCGGTACCCTGGGCTAGTGTTGTACCCCTGTCCCACTCATTCATTTTACAGCATGAGAATATTGCGCAAGACTCACACATAACCAAGAAAAACAAAGATAGCTTTGCATGCAGGTGGATTGACTCAGCTAAAACATAACCACAACACAATTTGCTGCCTGATGTGCATGTATCTGCATGCCGATACAGCTATTAAAAGGCTTTATAGTTTTTAATAAATTGCAATCATCCTAACTCAATATCACATAAAATCACATAGGGTGTGTCACTGACAGCTAGAAGGGCAGAACCCATTTTACAGTAGATTTTGTTGTATACACTGGATCTGCAGTTGTTACTAGCTATTGTGCATCCCATCAGCAGTACTACAGAATGAAGATTTGTTTATGTGCCTACCAGCATTGCTGATTTACTTGCTAGCAGTCAGCATGACCCCACATTTTTGCCTCTTACATATAAACCCACCAGTCCTTTTCCTCATCTGGTGGAACATATATTCCACATGTCTTTCTCCAGCATATGAGACAAACCAGATGGGAAAAGCTCCTGGCACTGTGCTTTGTTTCTGCTTTATACACAGAGCAATGCATCTCAGAAAACAATGGCATCAGTACCAGCTCTGTCTGTTGCCTATTCAGGAAGAATAATCAAAAAATTACTCTAGCGCCAATGCACACCCTAACAATATATACTAATTCAGTAGTTCAGGACAAACCCCACAACACAATGATTAGATCAACAAACTTTATTGATGAGGTACGCAAAGCAAATTGACATAGAACAAACTAGTTGGCACAACACCTACTTGGACTGAAGATCCCCTACCTGGCCATTGGATGAGGCAGGAATCCCCCATAGAACTATATTTAGAATTTAAAGTAGGAGATGGGGGCGGGTGGGGGATTGCGAAAGAACACATGTGAAAGGAAGGGTGATTAAATGAGATGATATGAATCAATCAGACAAAGTGATAAATGTGAGGGGGTCTGTCCATCCTCCCAAACCTAAGTTGTAAACTTCATTAATACAAATTCAGAGGGTACAAGAAGAATTATATCCTACTGTAGCTGGGATTTCGATAAAGCAGTTGTACGTAAACAATTGACTATAATCTCTTCTGAGCATGAGGTTTTGCTGTGTTTGATGCCAGCATTTTGTACTGCAGGTGCTAAAAATCGGAAGCGAATCACTCACAATGAGACAAAATGTACAACTGTAGCAGCCACACTGCACAAGGGTCACCGTTTCCTTCTCACATACCTGTCTCCCTTGCTGCCAGGGGTGAATTTCTATTAACATATTAGAGCAGACATGCATATACTGACTAGTTCAAATGTGCAGTCTCATTTTACAAATTTAAAACACGACATTTAATACTACAGTAGTAGGTAAAATCTTATTCTAAATTCTGCTTGCCTTCCTGTCCAGGAAATCTGTAAGCTTTCCTATCCTGGGTCAATGCACCTCTGCCAGGTCAAGCACCATGCAGCCTGCAAAGCAGTAGGAAGTTGGTTGATTACTAACAGGAAAGCAGCCCCGAAGGGGTGGAGTCAATTTCACTGCCCAGATTAAATGACCATGAAAGTGGAAGATCAGAAAACAAGGCCTGCGATCGGAGATTTCTTTAACCTAGTGTAGTTCCAGAGATCATGTTTTAAAATGAAGAATAAAAAACTACACATTTCAGACCAATATACTGGATGTGATAAAATGTACAGACTTACTTTGTTAGCTACAATCACTTTAAACATCCAATTATAGCAAAGACAAACTATATTCCCCTACTGATGATGCCCAATCCAATTACAATCAACACTGATTTTCTAGTTACATGAACCTCAATTTCTGGTCTGGAGTTCATCTTATGCCAGTATTCACACTGACCCGATTATGAAAGCATCAACAGGGTTCATTAATCTTTAGCTAGCAGCACCTGACTTGTCTATAAAGGGACCTGCCGCCTTGCATACTGTATATACTATATATCCGCTTACCAACCAAAATTATAACAGTAAAAGCCACACATTTAATTCAAAAGAAATGTGTGATCTCTCTGTGTAATGGAAATGCTGCCCAGGTTTTAAGACTATATCAGTTTCAGCATCAAAATGAATCCAACTGTGCATTGTATTTACACTAGAAAACCCCCAAAACATTTGATTTACCCTTCACTTTCAAAAACTACACATGCTGGCAACCTAAATGACCCCTGCTAAGCACAAATACAATATGTCACATTACAGAGGACTCAGCATCACGAAACTAGCTCCCACGATCTACTCAGTGGCCCATGCACACCATGGTACCAAAACAAGAAATGACAGTTCCGTACCCTCTACAGCTCAATTAGTCAATTCGCACAATACTGTGGTCAGGAATATGAGGTTTTCCAAGCCTGCCTATTTCTACAGAACCCCTCCCTCTAGCGCTACCCTCTGGCGCCAGGGAGAGCAGCAGCTTGGTCTTCAAAACGAGGCCAGGCCCCCAGCAGACCAGTGTAGCGTTTGCGGCCACGTTCTCCGTGTACAGTGTTTCAACTGTCAAACCTGTCCGCTTTTACAGAAAACAGTTAAAAAAAAAAAACTACTAAAAATATTACTTTGATTACTCTGTTTTTTTTTTTTTTTATTTTACAAATGCCTATTTAAACACTGAGGTGCTCATGGGAGGGAAAAGTTTAAAGATATTGGCATAAGTGACTGCCACAATTCTGCCACAAGTACTGTAGAAACCTAATATAATACACTTGATGTGATAATAAGTTATATACAAGTTCTATGATTCAGTCACAACTGGACTAACTTTCTCCAGGTAAAAGCGGGAAAAAATAAGTACAAATTGCAAAAAAAAAAAAAAAAAAAAAGTTAAAAATCTATGCTAACAACATAAAAACAGTCACATCTGAGCAAACAACACATACTGACATAACACTCGAGCTACTGGAAATACCTGACAGTTTGAGCTTCTGTTGTCAGGGTGTAAAATAATCACTTTGTAAGGTAGTGTATCATGGAGAGTTTTTCTGTTATGATAAAGCTAAGTAACGTGGGGTAAAGCAACTTTATATTTGTTTTTTCACCAAAAAGCATAGAAGTACACTTACCTCAAATGTGTACTCCAAGCATATGCTACCTCGTGACACTCCTTTCAGCACAATCGTCTCTATGTGTACTGCTGGAAATAGAACAGCCCTGCTTGTTCAGAATAAGCAATATGACTCTAAACAAAGGTAGTGCTTGCTGTAGCAATTTCTTACCTAACATATACAGTATAGGACCTCTTCACAAGATTATAGGCCTGATTCACAAACCTTAGGTGTGGAAGTCTAACAAAACATAGCTTACCTTCGTTTACCTTTCTCATTGCTTTGAATAATTAATTTAGGCTCGTACATGCAATTTTAGCACAAAAATAATTAAGCATTTCTCCTCAAACTGTAAACAAAATATCCCCATAAAACAAGGCAGCACATCTTTGTTACTCAGGTACCACAGAGATTATCAACTGTATTCATGAGGTGCGAGAACCAGAAGTTCCACAGACTCCCAAATCCTTTACCAATATTCAACCAGGTTACTTCATGAAGAAGAACACAAACAGCACCCAGTCTCTTTACCAAGCCCCTGCTTGTGTGAGGAGGCATCTTCATCTTCATAAAACTTAAATCAGAGACCACTACCAGTTCAATATATTGACCTACAGATCTCGGAAGTTTGTGGTCATAATGCATGACAGTCCAACACAGCTACAATATGTATCCTACCCATCAGACAGGATAAATATGGGTACAGGCAACAGTTTGTTAGCTAGACACCAAAAGTCCTGCTGACTAGGGATGGACCAAACAAGGTGAAACATGGCAGGAACTGATAAAATGTGGCTGTAAGACAGACTGTAGCTGTAAGTGCAAGTGCTATGGCTATGGTGTCGATGCTACAAACCTATGTGGCTGTACATGCCAGGACCAGCTAGGTCTAATCTAGGTCTAATCTAATGAACCTCATCAGCTGTACAAATAAGTCTGTTTTGTTAAACTTCCACACCTATAAATGCTCACTTTAAACCTGATATTTATTTAAAATATGATTTCTTCTGAAAAAAAATAAAGAAAGAAAGAAAACCTTGTATTTTTAAAGCAGACCCAATAAAGACAATATTCAAATAACTCAAGAGTCATAGTATGAACAGGGCCCTACATTACAAAATTAGCCTTGTAACCTCAGTTTATCAACAATAACCGCCTACACTTCACTTCACCCAGCATTTCCAAGGAGCTGTACACCCTTTATAAGGCAGCCCTTATACCCCGTTTCCACTACCACAAGCGGGCTGCGAGGGCCCCAGCCCTATCATGTTGAATATTATGTTGCGATAATAAACTGACTCTTGTTACAGAAAAATATGGACTTACCTTCTCTCTGTGCTTTTCTAGAGGCAGTCTGATTTCCCCGAGTAGGTGCTGTTCTTTCAAACCGGTTGTTGTCAGTACTGGGAGCAAAGTAATCATTTGGTTGAACGTTATTCTGCTGCAAACATAAGGGACAAACGATCAGCAATTTAGAAATAATACCTACAAATGAGTACAACCACCTAAAAAATTGTTTTACATTATGAAGCTTTTAAAAGGTTAAAAAAAATCACCCCTAGAGATAAAGTGGAGAAGAAACATTATGCTATTAAAAGAGCAGATGTTTGTTAGTAATTTTCAAAGGCAATATCCTTTTTTCCCCCCATCAGATGTTGTAATTCGGTATTCACTTATTATCTAATTAATGCAGAATTGGTCCATTTTGCCTTCACAATAGGATCTGTCCAGATACCACAGCGCAGTAAAACAATTTGCTTGTATTTGACAGCACATAACTTAATTTGATCCGACATGACTACAAATACCAGATGTTTGTACAGGAGGCATGCTAGGGACTGGTGTGCGTAATGTAAAATGTTGTAAAGTATCAAGCGATGACCAGAAAAGTTTCTGTTGCGCCAAGATGGCTTTCTTTTATTTGTCCACACAGCAGTGAGGAACACAGCAACAAAACTGCACTATGTACAAATGTGGCCACAAATAAATAAATAGATGAATGAATGAAAGAATAAAAATCAATAAAGCAGGCTCACTAAAAATGTTCACTGGAAGTCCTTACTGAGGTGCATTCTTCGATAAACATAGTTCCCATTATTTAGTAATGGTGTATTCAGTCCGTTACAAGGTAGTAAGGAACACACACGTAGAAAGCAGAATTGTTGCACAGTACATTTACTGAGCTGTACTAGCCCTCACACACTCTTCAGTTTCTGAGTTAGTAAATCGGATTTGAAACTACCCGAGTGGGGTAGGATTAGTTAGCCTAATCCTGGAGTTAGTTAACCTGAGTTTTCTTTGGAAGATTAACAGAGTCCAGTCCAAATGCTGGTGTATTAAAGCCTAGTGTGAAAAAGGTAGTGCTGGGACAAATATCCTAATATTGAGACGAATATGTTTTGGCATGTATTTGGATAGAAAAATCAGATGTTCGTATTTGCTACAAATGACAAAAATACCTTGCACTTATTTACCACCTCACAGTTTAGAAAAATGGCAAATGAGCTGTGTGACATGGCAAATATCTATATATAGTATAGATATATTATATATTATATATAATATAGATAATATATATATATATATATATATATATATATATATATAAAAAAAAAACACAGGATCAACACAACTGCTGTTGAGCCTCTATTTAAAAGTTTTAGACAGCAAAAAATAAACAAACCAGATTCTGTGCACACATATAGTGATCTCTATGGAAAGCCATCTGGGACAAAAATACATTGTGCTGCTTTAGAGGCAGCCAGAATCTCACGAGACAGTTAAAAGGCAAGCATGTCATTCTGAAATGCCCCGCTTAAACAGTACCCAACTTTCTGAAAATATTGTGTAGTGATTTTTATATAGACTGTATGTACTATATATACACTTTGTTGTGACTTATGTGGAATGTAATAAAAGAGAACCAAAACGTTGACTCACTTTACAATGCCATCTCCTCATGTTATTACTCTATGAAAATGTGTCTATAGCCACTGTTTACTGTGAAGAAACGGCAATAGCAAAGAATTAAAAAAAAAGAAAAGAAATAAAATGAGATGTCGACTTTATGTACAATTTATATCGGGAATAAACAAAACATCGTTAACTTGAACAAAGCTATTTGGCATTCTTTGTTTTGTAGTTAATTCACTGGGGTAAGGTAAGTCCTACACAACTTATTCTTTACTCCTGAGGTATGCTTCTATTTTAACGTGTCACATAAGGTCTTGCTGTAAAATAAAGGTGCACACGCACAGGGGCCATGGCCACTCCCCCTGCCCACGCCCCCTGCCCTTGCTGCTGTGCTACCTCTACCTGCGTTCAGAGCAATATAAATGACTTATTACTTTTTGAAAAAATGAACGAATATTTAAATTATAAGTGAATATCGGAACATGAAAATTCTGTGTTTGTCCCAGCACTAGAACACAGTATTACAAAGACACCAGAATATTAGAATAATGAATGTAGGCATAATGCAGGCGTCTATATCATCTTTTAATTTTGTTTTTTGATTAAATCTATAGTAGTCTAAATCTAGACTTCCACTTCAAACAAAAAGAATCCCTACCTGGTTGCCACAAAGACACTGCCATGGCAACCTTGTCTTTACCCTTAAGTGACATGGGGAACACTACATTTCAGCTCTGTGAACTGCTAATTAAACAGAGCAATGAAAAAAAAACACAGTAGGTGTTGGTTGACCACCAAGCTTATATCTGTCTGGATTGCTGTTTTGTTGCTTTTTATTAAAAAATAAACCACTCAAATTTTTGCTACAACTACCACTACGAATAAGTACAGTATATCAATATCCACATAAACAAAAATATTGGTTGCAAACTCACATAAATCTGTCATTGAAATGGACAACATGTGGATTTAACCTCACAATCAACCTAAAGGTACAAAGAAATTAGTAGCCGATTCTAAAACAGACACGAAACGTATAAATTGTAAGTTAACACATTAATCAACAGTCATACACTACTTACATCTCTTCGTAAGCATCTGCAGTGCAGGTTTTTAGCCATCAACAATTTGTAGCATTCCAAACACACAAGCCTATCCTATGGACCATTTGGGTAACCAATGTGTAAAATTGGTGAGATCACCCATACAGAAATTTAGTTAACTAAAGGCCCATTCAGATACTGACTATAACACCCAATTAAGTAAGAATGCCCTTTCTCTGAGGCACAGAAACACTGCTGCCTCCTTTCAAGCATAACATTAATAAAGTTTGAGAGCATTTGCTGTATCTATACTTATTTTTTTGCAAGCTTGGTCACAACTTTTGTGATGTTGCACTGCTGCAGCTAACAAGACATATGTGAACTGCCCCACTATCTCACACAAACAATTGTGTTTTTTTTTTGTTTTTGTTTTTTTTTGAAGTGCTCTGGCTACCTGACAAGAAAAGGGCAACGCCTTTTGAAGCTCCCAGGGCAGAAAGCTCTTACATTAGCAACAGTGTATTTTTTCTGTTCTTGTTTAAAGCAATGTGTGTGTAAGGGGCTGTGTTTTGCCCAATACAGTAAAAGCAATATAAATAAATGCTTACAGTATTTTCCATATACCGTAGTATGTCAGTTTTTCAATGTACAGTATTTTCAGTTTACAGTTCCTTAAGTTGCCTATCAACATCCTTAAATGTATTGCTTAACACATTTTATTAATTTAATAATCAAACGGTTCATTTATGTTTACTTTTAATTTCGAAGAAGGCTATTTAAAATTATAGAAACTTCAACTCTGCAGAGGAGTCGGTCTGTCTGGTAAGCGTTATTTATTTAGCAAACAATACATGAAGAAAACAACACAAACCCAGGAATCTAGCGAACAAACAATGCAGCCAAAATACCCGACATTATTAACAATTTAAATAGTTGTTACACGTCTAGATGTAGTATTTGTCTTGCTCTATACTGGGTAAATGAAGTTGTTCTAGGGCTGGGTTGCACGCTGCCCCCAGCATTTCTCCTAGATCCTGTTAAAACTTGCACGTGTGCCCTTTCCTATAGAGTTAACTTTTCAGACACATTACCCACCTCCCTATTGTCAAAAAGCCTTGCCAGTCAAAACCCAATGCACACACCAGTTATGAAAACGAATCACGACACTAGCCAATAATATCTCTGCAATGAAAACCAAATACTGTTACCATTCTTATCGTTAAAATCTGCGTAGGATTTACAAACTGATATGACAAATTTACGGAAAGACACTTAACGCACGAACAAATAAATAAATAGTATATTATTTTAATGGTTTATTACTGTATTCGTGCATTTTTTTTAATATCCATTAGTTGATTGCCCCACTAAGTTTTGTGGATAACCTCAGGCCTACTTATTAAAACGTAAAGGACACACTACAATGTTTATGTTTTTGTAAACAAATAATAATAACAATAATAATAAAAAATACCCATGAAAATAGACAAGTTTACTTTAATAGAAAGTGCGTTGTTTAAAACAAAATTTTAGTGCAATGTGCTGATCTTGGCTACTGACTGTACTCTTACAATTAGAATTACTCATCCTGTTGCTCATCCATAGATGGAATACTGAATTCTGGAAACGCCTCCAAAAACAGGTCAAGAGTTCATATATTTTTATTCAAGTTCATATATTTTTATATATATATATATATATATATATATATATTATATACTATATTATAATATATATATATATATATATTATATATATATATATTAAGGAACCTTTTCCTTGCCAACTACGGTGAGAAACATGTGAACCAATCCTCATTTGTACACTGGTTAGGAGTATTCACAGACACACAGACACACACATACCACACATATATATATATATATATATATATATATATATATATATATATATATAATATATATATATATAGGATATATAATGACACAACACTACCTGTGATTTATACAGAGAAGAGGATCCAAATAAAATATCTCTCAATCTTGTCCAAGTGCATTCTCAAACACTCTCTCTGGTGAAAAGGGAAAGCTGGGTGCAAGGAGGCCATGGTTAAAAGCAACTCCAATTGCTGCTGGGCATCGGCTGCTACCTCCATTGGGGGCCCGCAACCCTGCAACGATCCACCGTGCACCTCTCCATCACCACACCGATGATGGTCCGTATACGTAGTGACAGGCAAGCCGTACTTCTTGAACAAGTTCAAGGAGGAATCCACATGGCTCAGGATACGGAATAGTATCTCAGCGCACTCCCTGTTCTCAGACCCCAAGAGGGCCATACACACGAGAAGTTTGGACCGGATCACAGGGTCAGTGACATCCGTCAACAGGCTCAGATCGTTCGGGCCATTTGCTTTTATCTCGGAGTCCCTGAGGATGTGGAAATCTTTTCGTGCAAGATCTTCAAGGCAGGAGCCCAGAAAGCGTAACTCTGGTGGCTGACACATATGAAGCAGTCCACACATAAACTCGATTCGCTTGGCCGGACTTAGGTACAAGCCGAACCACTCGTACACCGCCTCTTTATCCAGAGAGACTGGGTACCGCAGCCCGCTCGGAGAATCTGTAAACCTGTTGGTGTTGGGTGACGTCTGGAAACTAGAACCGGGAATATGGAGATTGCATTCAGAGGTTTCTTCAAGCTCGTCTTCGGCCGTTTTGTGTCCTCCTTCCACCGCCGATTTCATGGGCAGCTTCATCTTCAGCATTGTCAGCTCTGCAGAAAAGAGAATAAAACTGAGATCAGGTATGAAAAGTCATCGTTTATTCTTGATGACTCGTTGTTTTGTATCTCAAAACTGACGGTAAAGTTATATACAGGATTTGTAATAATCACAGTGACACTCTCCGTTATGGCTGTAGTTTAGTCAGTCTCTGTAGTCTTCGGCTCTCCAACGCATGTCAATCAAGTCCGACTCCTCCTACCATCCTGCTTTGCCAATGGGTCCTAAATTCCCCTATGATGTTTGTCTTTACACTATATTAAATTTACAGGTTATTAATGTTTTACTCCTACATATAAGGATACCCGATTTGTTTATATGAAAATATGTAACACACACAGTAAAATGTAGTTTGTGAGAACAATTAAATCCATATATTTGCATTGTTTTCCAAATCGGGTAAAATCCTGAGAATTTATTTGGATTTTGCAAATGATTCTGCAATACAGTTTTGTCTGCAAAATCAATTAAATTATTTGAACGTACTTACTTGGTTTTCCAAATGAATTCCAATTGTAATCAATGAGAAGAAACAGCGATTTAAGCGAAGCTGCATTATACAGTGTTTGGCCATATGCAATTCAGTGACATCACATTGTCAAATAAAAGGCTAGCCATTTTAAATAATCATGTTTTTCCAATGTATTTAGAAATGGGTCTAGACAGATTTAACATGACCCCTAATCCTCAGTGGTTAAATTCAGTTTGCTTACCTTTAAACCACTCAGTTGATGCTCAGATCTTGAATACATCAATTAATCTGTATGTTCAAGACTTCATCTTCCTCAATCATCACTTACATATGGTACTACAGTCTGTTTGATGTGCAAGACAAATAACTAAATGAGGGTTGATTATTTTTTTTGAATTACACATGAAGTAGTTCTATACCAGGAATCAGTAGCAACTTTTCAATAATTGTTTTTGAATATCTGCCTATTCCAAACTGAAGGATACAATACAAGTAAAGAACCAAAATATCTACAACAGAAGGGGGAACCATTGCTAATATTGCTAATGCTAATAGGAGGCAAGAAATGAATTTGAAAACCATGGTAGGCTCTCCTTTGATAGTAATAGTGGCCTTATAAAAAATGCACTGCATAATAACTGACAAAATGGTTGACTCCTTTTTTCCAGAATACAGGTCCAGTACTCTTCAGTACAGGCATAACCAGCAGAAAGCAGTGATATGGTTGGATTAGTAAAGACTGGCTATGTCAATGATCTATGCATTGAAAGACAGATAGCATAGAATGAGAAAAGCCTCTAAATCAGGAACTGTATGTACAAATAATCTACAGTGACACCTTGTGGGGAACATGTAAACATGCATAAAAGTTATAGTACTTTTCCCTGCAAAACTTATTTACAGTGACTAAGATGCATGTCTTACAATCAGTTTTACATCAAATCTACTTCTTTGTTTCCTATTTGCTAGTTTAACCCTAGTTTAACCTGTGAATTTGACTGTATAAAAAGCAACCTTGTCTTTGCCTTGCCTATTCAGTTAGTTTACTGTTAGACTGTCTTGTTCTAATATAGCTCAGGGAAAAAAATAAATGTCGGGCCAAGAATATTAATTGTCAGTACCATGAAAATGCAGGTCATCATGACCTACATTACATGTATAAGGAATATTATATAGTTTTTAAGTGATTTACAAAATTATAGCTTCAAATCGATTCTATACCTGTGTGACCAAGGATATTTATTCCCAAATAAAAATGTTATCCTCCCCAAATAAAGAGAACAACTGTAGTCAGTATATTGGCAGCATATATCTGGATTATGAATATATATTGATGCACAATGAAAACGCAACAGTAAGTTTTACATCAGTAACTCACTGGGCACATACATAATGTTATTTACATTTTAAATAGTGAGCAGATAGGTTTATTAATTGTTTGAGTAGTATTGTTCCTTGGGATAACAAAATACTGAGCTCAAGTCATGTAATTTCATAAAAACGCCAGGTGCTCAGTGTTGGTGTTTGAGTTGAGTTAAAATTGCCAAAATTAGTTGATTAAGAGTATGCATAAATAGCCATTTGAAAAAGACATGATTTTAATTAACACAAGAACAGCGAAAGATACGACCATGCCCCGCTTGTGTATTGAAGATCGCCTGGTTGCTATGGGCATGATTGAAGGCGGCCTGTCTGTGAGAGGAGTTGCCTGGAAAATGAGATGTTCTGCTTCAGCAATCAGCAGACTAGTCCAGAGAAACCAGGAAACCTGCTCTGTGAGGGACAGGCCACGGGGTCCTGGAAGGCAGAGGGTCACCACACCAGCCCAGCTCCATTATGCTGACTGTTGTGTTGCTCAGGCCAACCGGTGGGCCGGTGGAAGTGTGATGATGTGCGGAGGAATCTCCTTTAACACAAGAAAGCCTTTGGTTCAGATTGAGGGCAAACTTACTGCTCAGCAATACATTGACAAAGTCCTTGAGGCAACAGTTCTTCCGTTCCTGCAAGCCAATCCGGAAGTGTCAGTTTTCCAGCAGAATAATGCAAGACCACACAGTGCTGGGATTACAATTGCACAACTTCAAGAAAACAATGTTGAGGTCTTGCCGTGGCCAGCTTTTTCTCCTGACTTGAGTTTAATAGAATATCTGTGGGACCAAATCGCCAGTGCCATCCACAGGAAACAACCGTGACCAGCCAACCTTCGCCAGCTGGCTGCAGCTGCACAGGAAGAGTGGAGGAACATCCCACAGCAGTCCATCCAGAGGCTGATCAGACCTGTCAACGCTGCCAGGATTGAATTAATGCTCAGGGAGGTCATACCCGATACTAACTTTGTAATGTTTTCATTTTGACAGTGTGTTAAGTTTCATGATTCTTTTTGATCTGTATTTTTTCACATTTTCTGTGATTTTGTTTGATATCAATGTTTAAAATATTTAATTAAATCCAGTAGACCCGAGTGTTGTGTTTCTTTTGTGCATCACTGTATCTTACAAACAACTGAAAGTACTGTAATAAGTACTAATGTTGTCATATTTAAACATTTACCACTTATTATAATATAATTACCAGAATATCCAAATGAGTGAGACTTCCAATGCATTGTCCTTACCTGACTGTAATTGATGCTAAAAGAAAGTACCTAAACTGAGTGAGACTTGGTGTCTGTTTACCCAATAATGAATTACCCAACTAATGAATTCCCTTTTATATATTTTTATTGAAAAGAAAATGCGAGTTAGAAGTATTTTCATTATATATATACCCCTTTTTAATCTTAAGTTTTGTAATCTTTTAATGAAACTATATGCATTATTTTAAAAATCTGTCTATTTAGCATACTTCAAGATATTTCATTACCATTATTTTTTTCTAATTTTGGCTTACCTTGGTAGCTTGAAAGGTTGGATGAAAATAAAATAAAAAATGAAAAGAAATAGTTCCAGGTGCCTCAAAAGAAAATATTTCTGGTTCCATCTTAATTTCAGAAGCTTACAAATATCACATCACAATGGCTAATTATTACATCATAGGTAATGGATGACATCATTGAAGATGTAGCCTAACAAGTAAACACCTCTTCCTGCTTAAAGTGGTTGTAGCTAACATAACAATTCCATAAATCAAACCTGTCATGCACTTTCATTCGTATCGGCCCCAAATGTACCGTTTTATACATCGCTTAAGATGAAATCCTCAGCGAAGGGGCATAGATGCCTAACCCAGAAACAGGTAGCAATTTTCATCTTTCATCACACACATATCATATATAGGGCTTTTTTTTGGATGTATACAAAGGTTTAAATAATTATAAAATTATTTATTTAATGACGTGTAACCCAAAGTTATATTGATGAAAAATAACAGTAACAGATAATGTCAAGTTGTAAAAACAAACACAGTTTATTTATTAAATACAATCACATACCAAAAGTATTGTTTTATTCAGTATGATAATAACATTATTGGGCAGAGATTGCCTTGCTTTAAACTGTTCTGCGCAGTAATTATGTGGATAATAATACAAACCAAATTAAATGTGTACAATGAATAAGATAAATAACACAAAAGTGATACAAACAAATAAAATGGACCAAACTAAAGTGACAAAAATAGTGACAAGCGCCTCCTTCTCACTTCTATCTAAAAGAAACCCATCAGATCCCCAAATCACAGAAACAAAAAAGCACTGATCGTCTCGGCTACAGTTTACCACAGCAATAAAGCCTTCATGTTATTACCTACCCCACACGTTTAAATAATGAGGCTAAACGCAGCTTGAGGCATGTCCTCTAATAAAGACTACTATAAAAGTGTCAAGGTAGCTAGTGTGCTTCGCTGGCTGCATAAGTTTTGGCCAAAAGCCCCTTTTCAGCTGTGCAGAAGGAGAAGTAAACACAGATCAGTAAACTTTTTCTTTAAATACTGTAACGTACCCCCCTTATTCTTCAACTAGAATGTCAATAACCCCAAGTTTGGGAGCCAACTGGATTGAAACTGTGATAGCGTGTGCTACTGCCACCACCTTTAGTTAACCGGGAAGGTCCGGTACAATAAGAGGCCTTAAACAAGGGCAGGAAAAGCAAGGCAAAGACACAGAAGGTTAAGATTGACCAGTCAAGGTTTTATTATACAACAATATAGGCACATAAACCAATCTATAACTATTCCAAGACAGTCTAGCTAGAAATATCTAATAAAAAGGGCAACACTGGATCTTTAAACTCATGTTAAATAAAGCAAACCAGTGATCATAAAAAACAAAAGAAATAGATTTAAGTGTATTCAAACTGTGTTTCAAAACAGAATATATAAAAAGTATAAAACAAAACAACAAACACAAACAAACTATTAGATCCAGTATCCCCCAGTACCAATACACTCTGTAATCTAAATATGGATTTTAGTAAAATGGTAAAGATTAAAGTACCTTAAGAGAAAATAGCAGCAATCAAGTAGAACACATTACAAAGAGACAACAAAATAAGCCCAGATTTACTCTCAAACTACACTTCAAAAGAGAGGGAGAGAGGTCTAAAAATGAGAAGGGGTTATCTGTAACAGTCGTATTGGAGAGTCACTCAGGAGGAAGTCTCAGGCATGCCAGTGTCTCACATCACCCAGGGTCCAGTGCAATCCTTGCGTCTGCACAGTGTCTAAACGCACAACTCCACAGTCAGCTTTCCCTTACAGCTCCAACACAGGTACAGTAACTCAAGTCTTGGATCTCTGCAACAGCCTCAGATTCAACAGCTTCCCCTCTGCTTGCTCTGCAACCCCTGCTTTGATTGCTCAGAATCTCCCGTCAGCTCTCACCCCCACTCATTTATACACATATCTTCAATCTAATAACTAGCACCTAGTCGAAACCTTATGCACATTTAAAACAGAATAAAAAAAAACATCTTTGCTATACTTTACTTAACAGTGTTTACTTTTTTTTTCTACACAGCTGAAGGGCTTTCCTTATGTGTGTGTGTACAGAACTTCCGACATTGCAGAGTACACAGTATCTGAATTGCTATCCAGATGTGGATGCATACAGTGCCAAGAAAAAGTTTGTGAACCCCAGTGACAATTATGGAAGTTCCATAGTTTTACCATGATAGCCTTCTTGAATCAAAACAAGTCTTTTCTTAAATATCCAATAGGGTTATATTAACCAATTCCATGTCTTTTGAAACAAAATGATGTATGTCTTAGACAAAACAGTGAATAATTAAGATTCAGGTTATGTGAAAAAGTAAGTGAATCCCTGGTTTTATCAGCTCAATTTTTGGATTATTAGAATCAGGTGTTTAAATATAGTAGTTAGGTAGATCTTCAGGGGTGAGTCTGGGAAGCCCCACCCTATATAAAGATCAGAAACTTTGGTCTTCACCATACAAGTGTGTGGAAACACGTTATGCCACGATCAAAAGAAATCTTTGAGGACCTCAACAAAACAATTATTGATGCTCATCAGTCTAGAAAAGGTTACAAAACCATTTCTAAGGATATGGGGCTCCAGACAGATGGAGAAAGTTCAAGACCACTGTCACTCTACCCAGGAGCGGTTGTCCTACCAAAATCTCCACAAGAACAAACCGGAAAATCATCAAGGAAGTCACAAAGAACCCCAGAGTAACATCCAAGGATCTGCAGGCGACTCGCCTTGGCTAATGTGAGTGTGCATGACTCAACTATCAGTAAAAGACTGAACAGGAATGGTGTTCATGGAAGGATAGCCAGGAGGAAACCACTGCTCTCTAAAAAGAACATTGCTGCCCATCTGAAGTTCACCAAAGAGCACATAGATGATCCACAAGACTTCTGGAACAGTATTTTCTGCACATTCTGGGGAGTCAAAGGTAGAACTTTTTGTCCTCAATGAGAAACTCATCACAGATTATGTTTGGTGAAAACCAAAACACCGCGGTGGAACAAAAGAACCTCATCCCAACCGTCAAGCATGGTGGTGGGAGTGTGATGGTTTGGGGCTGCTTTGCTGCCTCAGGACCTGTACGGCTTGCCATCATTGACACAACCATGAATTCTGCATTGTATCAGAAGATTCTATAGGAGAATGTCAGGCCATCCATCTGTGAGTTAGTGCTATACCTAAAGTGGGTCATGCAGCAAGACAATGATCCTAAACATACAAGAAGAGCTACAAAATAATGGCTGCAGAAGAAGACAATCAGCGTTTTAGAATGGCCTAGTCAAAGTCCAGACCTAAACCCCATCGAAATGTAGTAGCAGGACCTGAAGCGAGCTGTCCATGCAAGGAAGCCCTCAAATGTTGAAGCAGCTCTGTAAGGAGGAATGGGCCAAAATTCCTCAAAACCGATGTGAGAGACTGACCAACAGTTACAGAAAACGCTTAGTACTGAATCTAAAGGTTCACATAGTTTTTCACACATGGATATTGAATGTTGAATCATTTGTGGATAAATAAATGTTGAAAAAGTATCATTTCTTTGTGTCATTTGTTTAATTGGGTTACTTTTATCTATTATTAGGACTTAGATTAAGATCTAATAACATTTTAGGCTTGAAATAAGTGAAAATCTTAAGGGGTTCTCAAACTTTTTCTTGGCACTGTATATGTGTTGTTGTACTTATTTTAGGGATGCTGGAACAGGGGAGACTTGTGCTGACTCTGGGCGCGTTCATAGTGCTGCGGGAAGAGGGCAGCAGCCCTACAATATCCGCCTGTCAGTCACGGCATTGACACAGAGAGGTGGGAAAGAGGGTGTGTGGGTTCCCCCTCTCTGAGTGGCTGAGGGGCGGGATTTGGAGGGTTGCTGCACTGATACAATGACACTCCGGGGTTCCCTCAGGTCTGCCCCCTCGGAGACGAAACGAGACACCCAGCTGGCGGAAAGAAATTAAACAAAACAAATAATTAAAAAGAGGAAGGAAAAACAAACAACCAAAAGAAAAGAGAAAGATTATAGAGATCGGGGAATCCTTGGGCAGACCATGAGTGTGTATAGGTGGAGGGAACACAGCAGTGTAGGACGGAGACCTGGGCCGTGTGGATAGCGACGGTCGGGGTAACGCTGCTGAGTGCAGCACCTTTATTTTGTAGTTTTATTACTGTGTTTTATTTTCCCTTTTTCTTTTGCCTTTTGTTCTCATTATTATTTTGAGCACTTGCATGTGCACTGGACTCTGTACCTGTATTGGTAAAGCGTGGTCCTGTTTACTGTTGGCAGTATTCAGGCCATGGACAACAGCACCCTCTGTGGTTTAAAATAAATTATTACAAAAAGAAAATAAAACCGGACACCTGTGCAGTGTTTCCAAATACACCTTTCTGTCTCCCGTGTGTCAAGTGAATTACCCACCACTACAGCAGTGCAGAATCGGGGAGCAGAATGGATCCCCAGCAATTTACTAAGTTTATGGATCTCTTGCGGGAAACCCTTGCTGCGGCAGTTCAAGGGAATGCAAGAGCTGAGGAGCCAGACCCATGGCTACAGCGGCCAACCAAAATGATGGCAGAGGATCGGCCAGAAGCATACTTGGAGGTATCTGAAGCCCTGGCAACCTCTGCTGGGTGGGCCTAAGAACAGTGGGCTAGCTGTCTCCTACAGCAGCTGACGGGGGAGGCGCAGGCTGCGGCAAGGACCCTGGATCCGATAGCGAGGATGAACTACCCCACGCTGAAAGTTGCCATCCTCAACTGCGTGGGGGTGACTCCGGAGGGCTACCGCCGCAAATTCTGGGAGGAGAACTTCGCTGCGGAGGAGCATCCCAGGGCCATCGCTCTTGATCGCATCGGGCAGTATGTCCAGGGCTTTATACACAGCTCCAAATCTCAGTTGACAGTGAGGTATTTTGGTTTTCCTCAATCTCAATCAACTTTAAAGCTTTTTCATCTCCCTTCTTTTTCCTTCTTTTAATTTTGTTCTGCTCGCTAGATCTATCCATTTCTTTCTTATTTCGGTTCTTTGCTCCTCCCCAACAGTGTTTACTACATCAGTGACTTTTTTTGTCATCTGCAACTTTTTTTTTCTTAATTTTTTTCCATTGTGTATTTACCTCATCGTCACTGTGCCTTATAAATTGATTTCCGATTTCACTTATCACAGATCGCAAAAGAGTGATCGCAAGTGACACCATGACAACCTCTGTGACATCGCAACTACATCGCAGTTGCGGGACTTTTATGAAACTGGCCCCTGGAGTGTAAATAAAATAAGAGCAAAGAAAAAGAAAACACAGTGGGGAAAAACAGATAAAAACTACAATTATCAATAAGTGACCAAGTGCTGCTCCCAGTAAAAAGAGGAGGGCCCGAAGGAACCTATGCTTACTGTTTATTTTTCTATTGGATATAAAATCCCCTAACTAACAAATAATTGCAGATGCAAAATTCTAACTGCATTGCGGCAATTATTTTGCACTGTGCCCAATGTAAGCTTAAGAGCAATGCAAATTACTCAGTTATGATATTGAGAGTCTCTATGAGCGCATCGGTCTATTTAGTGGCCGCACTTGCAGAATTAGGAGTACAGAGAGCTTTAATTGCTGTATGACATTTGTGGAGCATGAAAACAACCAAAAAAAAAAGTCAGATGAAGAGCAGCAAAGTCCTCTTGGCGCGCGGAAAAAAAAAGAAACATTTTCTGAGAAAGAGCTGAGAGTCCTTATGGCTGAGGTCACACAGCATGAAATGGAATTATTTGGAAAAGCCTAAGCCAACATTAGTTATGTTAGTATCTTTAGGAAATTACACACAGGGATGTCAGTTTCTTACACCACAATACGACCCATCACAATTTATTACCATATCACCTCATTGTAAAAAACCTGGGGTAGCAATTTCTGATGGGGAGGCAAATTGTGATGGTACACCAGTACACAACGAACACAACAGCGCACAAGCATCACACCAACACAGCAAATTCCCAACCTTGTCCCCCATTATTAAGTCCATGTTTCCCTTAGTCGCTTGCGTTGCGACTACCTCGCTATTACAATATGTTTAAGCTCTAAAGGAGCAACAAAACCCATAATACAGTAGTATTATTATTATTGTAAGAACATTATGTACTGGGAAATGTGGGCACAGTATTTAAAAAATGTACTGTACTAAACATTTTTACTATGTTGATCATTGATCATTTTTATATCAAGAACCTAAAGTCTGGTATTTAGCTCAGGTCGGATCAGGATCAGAATTGCTGAATTATGGTTCTGTAGGAAAATGTGTATATACACTGAGTGTACAAAACATTAGGAACACCTTCCTAATATTGAGTTGCACCCTGTGACAGGCTGGCAAGTGGATAGATGCCCAGAGACAGACTGCAGTTCAAAGAAAATAATACTTTAATTATAAACAAACAAAATAAAAGGGCACAAGGGCGAAAACAAAGATATTTAAACACAAATAACAAAACAAAAAGCAAAACTTACAAAAATAAAGATTTCCAGGCTGGGCGATGCCTTCTGGATTAGAAAATTAAAAAATCACTAAACCAAAAACAGCAAGCACAACCGTCTGCTAGCTTCCTCAGCTCCCTCCTCTCCCTAATGGGAAGCTGAGGCCTCCTTTTACTCTAAGATTTACTCTAATCAACCCCAGCCACCTGAACACAATAAACCCAGACAGGTAGGGGAGTTTAACCCCATAACTGCCAAGCTCTGCTCTGCCAAACACCTCCCCCCATGTACAAAATACACAGGCCGCAATCGGCCAACTCCACCCCCCCCCCCCCCAAAGAGTCCGATTAAGTCCCTTGGGTGGGCTGTTTCAGTGGGCGTTGGTGGGTGGGGTTGATGTCGGAGGCCCTAAGCCTTCTTTTGTTGAGAGGGCCCTGGATCTCCAAGGTAGTAAGGCGGTGCTGTCATGGGACCTGGACCCTCTGGGGACGGCGGCCCGGCTCCCTCTGGTGGCGGAGGCGGGGACAGCAGTCCAGCTCCCTCTGGTGGGAGAGGCGGGGACGGCGGCCCAGCTCCCTCTGGTGGTGGAGGCGGGGACGGCGGCCCGGCTCCCTCTGGTGGCGGAGGAGGGGACGGCGGCCGCGAACCCTCGGGAGGCGACGGCGGCAGTGGATCCTTAGCAACCCTAGGAGACAAAAAGGAGACACCAGCAGCCCCAGGTGATGCGGAGCAGCAGGCAACCCCAGGCGATCCAAATGTGGCATCCCTGAGCGTGACGTTGTGGTCCGTAGGAACCACCCGCCACGTTCCGTCCATAGGAACAGGTACCGAGGACTGGGCGGTCCGAGACCGTAGGAAAGCACTGCCGTCGAGGTGGGCCGAGACTCGAGAGATACGCTCCTCCCTCTCTGGCTCTCGGGACGGCAGCTCCACCCTCTCTGGCTCTCGGGACGGCAGCTCCTCCCTCTCTGCCTCTCGGGACGGCGGCTCCTCCCTCTCTGCCTCTCGGGACGGGGCTCCTCCCTCTCTGCCTCTTGGGACGGCGGCTCTTCCCTCTCTGTTTGAATGACTGGGGCCTCTCCCATGTCTACCGCCAGGTAATTAATGACCATGAGGGCAACCTCTGGGAAGGACGCCGGGTGATGTTGTTCTTCCCACTTTTCCCACCTCTTCCCCCATCTCGACACCACAGCGTGTTGATAACTATGGGGCGGTCATGGAGGAGGTCCGCCTCAGGGTGCATCAGCCAGTCCCATATTTGCTGGGATGGTGGTGAAGGGGTGGCGCTGGAGGTAGTGAGGTGGCCACTGATGCCCGGGGTGAAAACTACACCTATTCCTGGGCCTGATTGTAGGGGCATCCTGCCCAGTTGTGACCGTCCTCCTTACAACAGCCACACCAGTCTGCCGGTGGCATGTCTGGGCAGGACCTTCAGCGGTGGTCCTCCTTCCCGCACCAGGAACACCAGGGGAAGAGGCTGGCCGGGTCTTCCAGCGGTGGCTGTTGTTGCAGCAGCTTACATTTCTTCGGCTGCTGCATCTCCTGCCTTTGCCGCTGTCTGCTCTTCTTTCCCATTTTTTTTTTTCTAATTTATCTTTTAAAAAAAAAAAATTGTCACAAAAAAAAAAAAAAATCCTGCAGTACTGCTCCAAGCCTCCTGGAGGCACTATATCCCACTGGTGCTACCAAATGTGACAAGCTGGCGAGTGAATAGAGGCCCAGAGACAGACTGCAGTTCAAAAAAAATAATACTTTAATTATAAACAAACACAAAATAAAAGGGCACAAGGGCGAAAACAAAGCTATTTAAACACAAATAACAAAACAAAAAGCAAAACTTACAAAAATAAAGGTTTCCGGGCTGGGCGATGCCTTCACTGGATTAGAAAATTCAAACATCACAAAACCAAAAACAGCAAGCACAACCGTCTGCTAGCTTCCTCAGCTCCCTCCTCTCCCTAATGAGAAGCTGAGGCCTCCTTTTATGTCAGGTGGCTGGGTGCTGATTGATCGTTAATTACTCTAATCAACCCCAGCCACCTGAACACAATAAACACAATAAAACCAGGCAGGTAGGGGAATTTATAAAGGGCAGACCTCAGAACAGCATCCATTCATCGGGGCATAGACTCTACAAGGTGTCGAAAGCGTTCCACAGGGATGCTGGCCCATGTTGACTCCAATGCTTCCCACAGTTGTGTCAAGTTGGCTGGTAGTGGATCTCTACTCCAAATAGCTTGTTCTATCTCATCCCACATATGCTCAATTGGATTAAGATTTGGTGACTGGGCAGGCCACTGCAGTAAGCTGAATTCACTATCATGTTCGTGGAACCATTCCTGGACAATCCCAGCCGCAACGCAAGTGACCGGGGGAAACATGGACTTAATAATGGGGGACAAGGTTGGGAATTTGCTGTGATGCTTGTGTGCTGTTATGTTTGTTGTGTGCTGGTGTACCATCTCAATTTGCCTCCCCATGTTTTTTAAACAAGCAAGATGAATTACCTGTTTGAGAAATAGTCAACAAACACCTTTCTTATGAAGGAAGCTTTACCCATGTTGTTAAAATAGTCAACAGTAATACTTTTATACTTACTTAATACCAATAAATTGAAACGATTTAAGTAGTAGGCTTTTTCTGACACACTAAGTGGAAGAAGCAAAAACTGATGAGAAGCAAAAAATGACAGAACACCGGCACGAATGCGAATCTTTAGCTCTCTCTCTCTCCCTCTTTTTTTGAGCAACCCGCTCCTGTCAGCTTGTGTATGTGAGTGGAGTAAGCGAAGTGGGGGAGTGGGAGGGGAGGAGATCCATTCTCTAAAAGAGCTAAACCAATTAAAAACAGCAGTTGTAACTGCTATGTGTCCTGCTTATTTCTTCCTACCAAACCCATATTCAGCTGGCCGCTACACCGGTGTCAGAAAAGGAGCAGGATTACAATAGAGCAAACAGAAGACGCACAGTGGAACCCAAGAGAGGAGAAATCCCAGGAATCTGAAAGGCCTGTCATAAGCATGAGAGCCACGCTGGTGGTGAAAGCAATGGAGAGCTGACAGAGAGAGGCACCCAGATGGAAGCTCACATCAGAGCGCCACCATTCCAGTGGAGGAGGGACCCCCCCTTGCGGCCCACCTCGCTGTAAGCTGCTACCAAGGAAGAGCCAGCAGCTCCTGAGCCTCACCCCTGCCACCCACCAAGGATCCAGTTAAGAAGCAACCACTTCTGCCAGTCAGACAATCTGAAGAAGGCCACGTCTGACTGGAAGAGCCGGGTTCAACCGACGTCAGTCCAATTGAAGACGATCACGGGGAAGCTGCCACCTATAGAGAGAAGAGGATGGTTGCAAGTAGAGTATGGAGGAGTCACAAAGCGCTACAAAATCTGTCTGGCCGCCATGCAAGACCCCTGCATACTCGGCTTGAATTTCCTGCAACGAATAGGCAACCTGCTCAATCTGTGCCATGGCAGCATCAGTCACTCAGAACCACCACTTCACCAGGCCGCCCTGTTCCAGCCCTCCTATGGTATCGCTATCACCAGACTGCCCGCAGTACCAGCCACCAACCCGCTGCCTGTCATCCCAGCAGCTACTACGTCACTTTGGGCCCTGTCAGCGGTAGATTGATACTCTGCAATGCCCTCGCCACCTCGAGACGCTGATGGAGAGTGTACTGACCAGCATTCCCGTTGACCAAAAAACAACCATAGCAGTGGTCTGAAGCTTGCACAGCTGCGCTCAAAGCACTCAAGGATGCCTTGACCAGGACACTTAGCCTGATGTCCCCAGTTGGCGTTCATCCTGGACAAGGATATCAACGACCAAGCGCTTGGAGCGGTACTGTCCCAGTTGATGCCTGGTAGTGACAGAGTGACTGCTTACTACAGCCATGCTTTAAACAAAGCCAACAGCAGATACTGTGACTCTCAAAAAGATGCTTGCTGTTTTATCGCCGCACTCAAGCAGTTTCAACCCTACCTGAGTGGGAGGAGATTCATGCTGTGCACCGACCACGCCTCTCTTCAATGACTAGTCAGTTTCAATTGTTCCGAGGGACAAATCGCGCACTGGCTTGAGGAACTGCAGGAGTACCACTCCACCATCCAGCACCGGACTGGCAACAGCCATTCCAGTGCTTACGTACTGTCCCACCGACCCTGCCTGGCCGATGAGTGTTGACAATGCGAGCGGAGGGAGCAGCAGGAAGAAGCCACTCGAGGAACGGAGCACCTGGTGGTCAATATATAGTGCACCACACTGTCTACCATTCTGGCTGCAGACTGGAAAGCATGCCAAGAACAGCATGCCAACAACCGACCCTTCAATGGCTGGCTGCCGGTGAATCCCCTGCCTGAGAAACCATCACAGCAAGCTCCCTCATCATCAAAGGGCTATGGGCACAGTGGAACGGGCTGGTGCTCAGAGAGGGAGTCTGCATCGGGTGAAGACAGATGGTAGCCAATGGTCCCCTGTGCCTTGCAAGACATGGTCCTCATTACAGTCCATGGAACCAACAGCACTGAGCACTTTGTTGTCTCCAAAATACTGTGACATTTGCAGCAAACGTACCACTGGAGCTGTGATGTAGAGGATGTCAGCCCGTGCTCCCCTGCAACCGCTCCAAGCTGGAGCCTCCATGCAACGCGTAGGAGTGGACATCCTCAGTCTCTTCCCCATGTCTGAAAGTGGAAACCGGTTTGTGCTCTCTACCATGGCTGATGAGGGGTTCTTCGCTCAGTTCAGCATTCTCCAAGAGCTGCACTCGGACTAGGGGAGGAACTTAGAGTAAGGTGCTTTCTGAAGTGTGCTGCCACCTTGTGATCAAGAAAATCAGAACCACTCCCCTTCGCCCCCAGAGTCAGCTCAGGATTGCCATCGTCACCAGCCACCACCGGAGAGACTAGGACCTCCAGCTGCCCGTCATCCTCCTAGCTTACCGTTTGGTCGTACAGGAGTCCACCAGCTGCAACCCCGCCTTGCTCATGGAGGGCACGGAATTACAAATTCCTGCTGAGATACTGGTCAGGTGACCCCCTGGCACTAAAGCACTGCCCTCCGGACTAGAGTATGCCCACCACCTTCTGGACAGGCTGGACGCAGCTAATCAGTTCAGACAGAACCATCTCCAAGCTACCGGCCTTGAATAGAAGCGCAACTATGACGTGCAGGACAGAGGACGGCACTTCGTGGCTGGCGAGTCAGTCTGGGTTTACAATCTGAAGCGAACAAAAGGGTGCTGCCTGAAACTTGAAAAGCCCATGGACCGGGCCATGTAAAGTACTTGACTGTCTTGGGGAAGTGGTCTACAGAGTGAAGTTCACTCCCACTGGCCTCCACATTGTGCTACACAGAGATCGCCTAGCTCTCTATCATGGCTGTTGTTCTCCGGGTGAGCCCCACCGCTCCAGCCACTCACGCCTTCCGGGTCCCGTCCCCCTCTCCCCACTTCCCGTTCCAGGCCAACCCAGTAGACAGCGCCACAATTGGACACGAGCTCCGAGCCAAGACTCCTCCTCCCCCAGAATCAGGAGCGACACCACTGGGATGCATCTACCATCCCAGCCGCACCCCCAGTATCCCTGCCTCGGCCACGGACCAGAATACTGTGCCGTTGAATTGCATCTCCCACCCTGGCGCCATGAATGTGTTGCGATCCTGCCGCCGGCCATGAACAACCTTGCCACCCCCCCAAGAAGATGGAACTTCTTCCACTCTCCCTGACCCCCCAACCCGCTGTGAGATCCAGACTGCACCGCAAGATTCGGCTGCCCCTCCGCTTCCGAGAGCAGGTTAGTTCTTCCTGGGCCGGGAAATGTTTAAGTTGGGGGAGAGGTTAATGACCAATGAGGGATTGTGTTCTGTTCGGACATGGTGATGATGATGATGATGATGATGATGATGATGATGATGATGATGATGATGATGATGATGAAGATTATGATGTTTTTGGGGAAGCATTGACTCCCTTGCCTCTACTGACCTGAAATGAATCATTTGCGTCATTAACATATAGGTTTCATATTTAAATACGGAATAGTTATTCAGCCACCTTTAAATTATCCTACAATTAACATACCCTGCACTTCATGAAAATGAATAACACGTATATAATAGGATATCATACAAACAACCAGTGGCAAAGAATGACAGGGCTGTGAGTGACACTGGCAATGCATGACCCCTAGGGGTGCTTCATTCTAAAGAATGACAGGGCTGTGAATGACACTGGCAATGCATGACCCCTCAACGTGCTTGATTCTAAAGAATGACAGGGCTGTGAGTGACACTGGCAATGCATGACCCCTCAGCGTGCTTGATTCTAAAGAATGACAGGGCTGTGAGTGACACTGGCAATGCATGACCCCTCAGGGTGCTTGATTCTAAAGAATGACAGGGCTGTGAGTGACGCTGGCAATGCATGACCCCACCAGGATCCTTGACTAATTGAAATAAGCTCCCATCTCCATTAGGACTCTTTGAAACAGGCAGAACCACCTTATACGGAAAATACTCAAACCGACCACATTAAAACTTTAGATTTTTGCACAAGGGGGACGTTAATTAGGTACCCACTTAATGTACATAACATTCCTCATACTGTAGGAACTGGGATTTTGAGACTGTTCTCATCCTTCCTGGCCATTTTAGATTTTTGCTCTGAATGTTAAAGCCTGTCCACAAAAACCCTCCTCGACAGTCGGAAAAGCTTTGCTATTCAGGGCCATTGGCCCCTATTCGTGAAAGTGTTGGTGTTAAGAATTTTTTTAGAGATGTTTTCCGAATATATCATTTTTACATTTTTTCTTAAATGAAGAGTGATTCATCAACCTTTTATTTCGAAAACCTGAAATTCGGAAAGCCTTTTCTGTCACTCTCTTTCCACCTTTTTCATGAATAAATTAAAGGAACCGTTTCCTGTGGACCGCCTACAGGACAGCCTAATCTAAATAAACATGGAGGCAAATTCTTCACTTACTGTCGATGGTACAGGAAAAAACAAATAATGAATCAAGAGTAACAAATATCAAGACAGGTAAAGTTTGTTGCTGTTAAACATTTATTATAATGCTGATGATCATCATAACATGTTTAATATTACAAGGACCCTGTAACCGCATTCAGGAAGGTTGTGTGACCCAGAGTCAAAGCTGAGTCAAAGAGATCTAAGAAAATGACTTTGTTTTGTTTTGATTATTTTGTCACAGTCAGAGGAGCACTACGCTGCTCAGCTGTAGCTGTACCACTGGTTTTATGTTAAGATTTGTTTTTATTAAATTATTTTGCTTCCAGCCACAGTATATGTGTCACAAGCCAAGTTGGCTGTGACGTTGGGGGAATGAAGTAAATGACATTGTATTGTTAAGCACTGTGGCAGAGCAAAGCTCTGCCCTTTAAATTGGCAGGGATGGGGTTAACTTCCCCTACCTGCCTGGGTTTATTATGTTCAGGTGGCTGGGTTGATTAGTTGATTAGGTTGATTAACGATCAATCAGCGCCCAGCCACTTGATATAAAAGGAGGCCTCTGCTTCTCATTTGGAGAGAGGGAGCTGAGGAAGCAGGTTGGTTTTTTGGTTGTGTAGAAAACTTGAATCCAGTGAAGGCATTGCCCAGCCTGGAAACTGTTATTTTTGTAAGTTTTGCTTTTTATCTTTTTGGTGTTTAAATTGCTTTGTTTTGGCCCTTGTGCCCTTTCATTTTGTGTTTATAATAAAATAGTTATTTTTTTGAACTGCAGTCTGTCTCTGGGCCTCTATCCACTCGCCAGCCTGCCACAAGCACCTTGACAGATAATTGTTACATACGAAACAGCTGTGTATGATTTGTCATGCTGCATCTGAAGTGGGGTAGGGGGGTAAAAATGACAGAAAGACGGTAAGGGGAAGAGACCGGAAGGAGAGAGACTGCTGTGGAATTTTAATATTCAGAGCAAATCCGAAATAACTTGCAGTGAATTATTTTTATGTTTCATTAAAGGTTGTGAATGTTAAGCAAACGATTGAGAGATGGACACTGTATAACAGTATTATTCCAGCTGCACCCAGGTAAACCTGCGAACCAAGGAAAGAAGACAACATGCCCTGGAATGAACAGCTGAGTGAAATCAGCTGGACACCACTATCACCTCAAAGGCTTGGCAGTATTCCCAGGAGGGCAGGCGGCGGTGGATTCAGGCTCTGGGTTGGAGTGGGAGGAGCGTGATCTGACCTTTTCAGCTGCTGGGCACGTCATTGGAATATTCTGAGTAACAATAAGGGAAATACATTGACAACAGTGGTGTGAGATTGGGATTGAGACGGATTGTCAGAAAGACAGCATTGTATCTAATATAAACACTTGACAGAGCTCATGTGTATATTGTCAGGCCATTGGCACTAAGACAAATGCAATTTAGTTGTGCTTAATAAGTAGAGGAGTTGGTTTGGGCACCTTACCAGGGAATTATGGCATGTGGCACACCATGCCTACGAATTGCATATTTTTGTATTTCTGTTTAGAGGACAAGAAATAGTTCCAGGTTTTAAAAGAAAGTTGGATAATGGGTTTTTAGAAGAGTGGGCAGGTAAATGTTGGAACTGAACACTACTGTCTGGTTTGGTGAATTTAATGCTGAGATATGATAAGCAAATGATATTGTTTTTATGACAAACTTATTTATTGGTGTTTTAGAGATCCTATTGGGTACTCACTGGAACAGTACTTATTGATTTAATGTTAATTGATTTATTTAGCCTGGTTAGTTATTTGGTATGCTTACTTATCTGTATACTTATGGAGTATGGTGATTTAGTTGTTCACTGTATGGTTGTTAGATGCTGAAACTGTACGTATCGAATAATTTATCAACCTATTTAGTCTTGAATTAAGCAGACTGGTAGACTTACTATACACTGATTGAATTGTGACTGGTTACTTTATTACAGGGGTATAGTGGACTAAGGGGTGGTGGAACAGGTAGAGGAGTAACAATTAGGGTTTTTAAACCAAATTCAATAATTGGGGGTTCTTCTAGTTATGGCTGTACGTGCAAAAGCATTTTTGTCTCTAATAAACTGTAATTTGTATTCTGTGTGTGCGGATGTGTTTCTGGGTATATTGTGGTACTGGGATTTTGGGTTACGGCAGGATTCAGCAGTGGTGGATTTATAAGTGCAGTAGCTGCCACTGTGCTGGAAAATACCTGTGACATTTGCTTTATACAAACCATGTTTCATGCAAACTGCTTTTGGATCTCTGCTTTTGAAAAAAGAAAGCCAGACTTAATTTCCCAATGAACTGTGTGCTTTTAAAGGGAAAAATCACAGCAGTAAAGAAAACACACGACATGGGCTGTTTTAACATTTATTTAGTCGTGGTGTTTTGTACCAGCCAGGACATTGCAGCATGGGCTGGTTGTAAAGACGGACTTCACCAGCAGAGGTCTCCAAAACTCTGGAAAAGACAAACGGTTAATTTATTCAAAGAAAAGCTTGCGTACTGTTTGAACCTCCACTTACCTGCAGTTCCCATGTTAACCAGAGGGGCTCTGTACTCTTATGTGGAGAGAATAAAAACATGGAGATACTTACCTACACATCTGAAAATAAGTAAAACTACAGTGCAGTCACTTGTGGATTACAGAATTACTTGTGAACCTGTTACTTACCTTTTGTAGATCTGTGCCTGGAGATCAAAGAGGTGATTTCAATTAACCCAGTGGTGATCGGGAAAACCTGGACTGGACTTGCACAGTTTCTGTTAATAACCGTGTTTTTACTTGCACTGAGACCAGCTCATGCAAGGCTGAGAATAGGGCCCACAAGAAGTTTCGTTTTAGTTTAGTTAGGGCCCAAGTGGGCAGACTTTCTTTTGTTTTATTTTATTTTTTAATGAAAAGGTATTGTTTATTGTGTTTGAACACTGTGTTTAATAAAACTGCCTTTCTTAAAACAAAGTTATTGTGTGTGTGTGTGTGTGTGACACAGCAAGAGCTCTGCCTGTCTGGGTGTTTTGTTGTTTCATGTGGCTATTCCTAAACAAGATAATTGTGAATAGCAACATACTACAAAAGGGAGCTGGAAGCTCTATTAGAGAGATATCACCACGGGGTTGGTATGAAGAGAAGTGCTGTGTTAAAGAAAGGTATTGTGTAAAGTTACACTTGTGTGTGTGAAAAGTGTTTGTAATTGGTAAACGGCTTAGCCATCCAGTCTGCGAATTAGGGACTGTTTAAAGTGCAGTTAGGCTCTATGTTTGAGCTAGTCTTTTGTTTTGTAAAAAATAAAAGTGCACGAAAGTGCTTCACGTGCAATTATTGTGTCTGTTTCTATGTTCTAAAGGGCAAACTAGCCGAGTACGGAGAGGGTACATTACATATGGTGACAGCAGTAAAAACAAGCCCTACTGACGAAGCACAGTAAATAAAATTAAAAGAAAAAAAAATGGAAGAGCTGCATGAGTTGATTCGGGCAATGAAAAAGGCTCCCGCTGCTCAGGAGGAGAGCAACCAGCAGTGGAGAGTGGAACAGGGGCTTCCAGAGCCGGAACCAACAGAGCTGCAAGAAATGTGCCAGAGGTGGGTGAAGTCAACACCGGAACCGCTGTCTACAGCAGCAGAGGGAGAAGCCCCGCTGTCTCCAGCGCCAGAGGAAGAAGCAACAAACAAGGGAGAGGAGGTGAAGAGAATATCCACCACAGCCCCGACCATCACCACTGAAAACCAGTCCGGTGCCAGGTGGTACGGTCCTTTGCCCTGTGCTTCTGGACACCCTGCCAGAGTGCCTGGACCTTCAGCCGCTGGGCCCAGAGATCAATTCGCACCACCAGACACAGTTCCTCACCTGGTCCCCTGCTCTGCTCTTCCTGAAGCCCCAGAGATCACGTTGCGGTTGGCAGACGTCGCTTGGGCTTCCCCTGCCTTTTGCTGTGCTCCCCCTGGCGACTCAGACATCTCTCCACCATGGCCAAGCCTCGAACCTCTGTCTGCTGCTGCTTCCGCCAGATCATCAGCCTGCACATCTCTCACCCCTGTCACGCCGCTGGGGTCCCTCGTCGCTGGTTCGTGGTCCCTACCCAGAAGCGTCGGAGGGACCAACCCATCCTCAAGCCCTCCTGCAGGAAGGGGGTGAAAAATGAAATTTTTGAACTTGATGGTGGGTGGCTATGTTTCGGGGTGGCCTTGGAATGAGCGGTGTGCTACGCACAAGGGGGAGGAAATGTGATACAGCAAGAGCTCTGCGTGTAAATAAAGTCTGAGTGTTGTTTGTGTTTTGGTGGTGGTTGCAAGGGACAGGGTTAATTCCTGTCCCTGCAAAAATCATGTGAGAATGTGACTGTACCCAAACGAGGTAATTGGTGTCAATTGGGAACAGCCACATACTATAAAAAAGAGCTTCCAGCTCCATTAGATCAGAGATCACCAGGGAGTTGGTTTATGAAAATAAGTGCTGTGTTAAAGAAAGGTCCTGTGTAAAGTTACACGTGTGAGTGTGAAAAAAGTGTTTAGGACTGGTAAACAGCTTAGCAATCCAGCTGAGAGTTAGGGACTGTTTAAAGTGCAGTTAGGCTCTACGTTTGACCTAGGCTTTTGTTTTGTTTTTTGTAAAAATAAAAATGCTTCACCGTGCAATTATTGTGTCTGGTTGTATGTTTTGAAGGGCAAACGAGCCGAGTACGGAGAGTCTCTCTCTCTCTCTCTCTCTCTCTCTCTCTCTCTCTCTCTCTCTCTCTCTCTCTCTCTCTCTCTCTCTCTCTTTGCATTGAAGCAGGGCGGTAGGAAAGCCCTGCTGTTTGAATGTATTGTTTTGTTTATTTTTAGAACGGAGTCTCCCCCTCTGCCCTGTGTTATTTTGTATTGATGTATTATGATTTATTTATTGTTTTTGTTTTTTATTTATGACGGCTTAGCCGTGCATTTTGTTTTGTTATTGTTTTTGAAAATGTATTTATTGTAAATGACAGCAGGGCCGTATGTAGCCCATCCACATTAATTAAAACTCGTGCAGAAGGCGGCCATCTTCCGATTGCTAATCGGAAGATGGTCACCTGTAAAAATACCTGCAGCTCTCTGCACTTCGAGGTGTGGGAATCAATGAGGGCTATCGCCCAGCCTGATCGTATTTTGTGTTTGTGACATGTTTTTGTTAAACCTTTTTATTTGGCTCTGTGAGAAGTGTTTTTTTTTGTTCAAATATTTTATTTATTTTTGTCTTTAAAATTAATGGCGCACAATGCGTCTCTTTCTTTGAACTGCAGTTACCTGTTTGTTATTCTTCCGGTTTCTGGCCTGACGTCACGCAACGCCATTTCTTGCCACAAACATTTATTTATTTATTTATCTTGATTTTTTTAAATTAATTTTTTCACTATCATATAAACAATCACACTTAATAATATATGAATAAATATTCAACAGTTCTTGTTCAATTGTATATTAGTGAAGATTTTTGTACATGATGATAAAGGTTGTCATGCTTTCATATATTTTTGGAGTTCTATGAATCCTGTGGAAATTGATGAAAGTGGCATGGAAAAAACAGGTTGTACCAAGAGCATGGCACCGAGCAGGTGGAGTCTTTATACCAAAAGAAAAAGATTCTACAAGCATCAGTTAGTTTTGTTCTACTTCTCTATTAAACGTAGAAGGCAAGATTTTCTTCAGCGTTATTGCTCAGAGATTGTCAACCTACCTATTAATGAACTGCTTCATTGACACTTCAGTACAAAAAGTGGGCATTCCAAGTTTCCCAGGATGCTTAGAACACATCAGCGTAATTTGGTAACAAATTCAATCAGCAAAAAAGGAGAGGAAGGAGATCCATGTGACATTCCTGGATTTGGCTAATGCATATGGTTCAGTGCCACATGAACTTCTTTGGGCAGCATTTGATTTTTTCAGCGTACCAATGACAATAACACATTTTGTGAAAGCCTACTTTGGAGATTTGCAATTTATTTTTTCAACTTCAGAATTCAGCACTACATGGCAATGCCTAGAAATTGGAATAATGGCAGGATGTACCATTTCTCCACTGGCTTTTACCATGGCAATGGAAGTAATTATTAGGGCAAGCGAGGAGAACGCTTGGCTTCTGGAATGTGACTACCACCAATTCGAGCATACATGGATGACATGACAACAATGACTACAACAGTAGCCTGCACTAATCGGTTATTGGGCAAACTAACCAATAACATTGAATTGGCACAAATGCAATTCAAGCCCACTAAATCAAGGAGCATCTCTATAATTAAAGGTAAAGTAGTAGATACAAGGTTCTACATTAATGGTGAGGCAATACCAACAGTGTTCGAGAAGCCAGTGAAAAGTCTTGGGAGATGGTACGACGGGGATCTAAAGGGCACAGTTCGTGTGTGAGAAGTTAGACAACAAGCAGTAGAAGGGTTGAAGAGCAGTGCTGTGGTGCTTTCAGATTGGTCTACTGCCAAGACTGCTGCTTGACTGTGTATGAGGTTTCCTTGACAACAGTTGAGAAGCTGGAAGCTTTAATCAGTTCATACATTGGGAAATGGTTGGGAGTTCCACGCTGCCTCAGCAGAGTAGCTGCTACCAGTCCCTACTCTAACCGAGGAGTTTAAGTGCGCCAAGGTCCAACTGGAAATGACATTAGTAGATTCATGTGACAAATGTGTAAGGGAGGTAGCACCTGTGATAAAAACTGGAAGTGGGCGGAAAAGAAAGCTGTGGAAGATGCTAATGCTGCCCTTCGAATCGGTGATATTATGGGGCAAGTTCAGCATGGAAGAGGGGGTCTTGGTCTCAGTTCAGCTCCTCCTACATGGCACAAGGCAACCCCAGCTCAATGGAGGAAGCTGGTAGTCAACGAGGTACAAAAGCAGGAGGAGAGGATGAGTTGTGTAAAGGCCAATTCTCAAGCCAAGGAGGGAGAATGGATGAGATGGGACAGTGTGGAACAACATAAGATCAGCTGGCAATATCTATTGACAGTGGAACAGAGCAGGATTAGTTTCCTCATAAGATCAGCACATGATGTTCTCCCATCACCACAGAACCTAAACCTCTGGGTGGGTGAGGATCCCTTATGTCCTTTGTGTTCATCACCTGCAACATTAAGGCACATTTTGACAGGATGTAAGGTGGGTCTTAGCCAAGGACGGTTTACTTGGTGCCATGACCAGGTGCTGTGATGTTTGGCCTTAGCATTGGAAGACAAGAGTAACCTGACCAATAAGTTGCCACCAGTTCCATCAAAGCATTACACACAAAAGACAATATTCCTCCATCCAGCAGAGCAACCACCAAGAAAAGATGTTAAAACCAAGCCTCACCCAGGACAACCGGAAGCTGCTAGAGACTGGAAGATGCTGGCAGATATTGGTCAACGGCTTATTTTTCCACCTGAGATTGCCACCACTAACCTTCGACCAGACATTGTCTTGTGGTCTAGATCAGCATGCCTTGTTCATATGGTTGAGTTAACAGTGCCATGAGAGGAAGAAACTTCGGTATGCCTTAACTAGCTTCTGAAGCGGAGCAGTGAGGACGGAGAGTCTGAGTTTATCCAGTCGAGGTGGGTTGTTGAGGATTTGTGGCACACTCTACAATGCAGTTTCTCAGAGATGTCAGGTTCAGTGGCCAAGAGTCGCACAGTAAAGAACTTATCTGAAGCAGCAGAAAGGAGCAGCAACTGGCTATGGTTGAGACGGAAAGATTCTGGATGGGGATCTCAAGCACAATAGGAAGAAAGCAATGCTGATGTACGGGTAAGTAAGCTGGGCTGAGTTTAGTGGGGGATGGAGGGGGGTGATGCTGGGACTCCAGAATCACTGTCGAGCCCTCTTGAGGTGTCGTGGGCTAGTCGACGAAACACAGACGATGGAAGAGGCCCACTTGAAGACCCCAGATATATACCCTACTTAGCTCAATCCAGATGGCTGTCATGCTGATGTACTAGGGAGACCGCACTGTGGTTGATCCCCGGAGCCAGCATCGGAGCTGTTGTGTGTGCTGATGCGCCAAGGAGGCAAAATAAACTGATCCCTGGAGTCAACATTACACTTCAGCCATCAACACCAGTCAGAAGGATATCTACATCATCCGATGGAAAGAAACCCAAAGTTGCAGATGGATCACATTAGTTTACTGTAAAGCTACGTCTTAGTTGGTGCTTATCTTGGCAAGAGCCGAGTTCAAATCAGCATAAAGTTTTAACATCTACTCTCATGTAATAGAAATCATCATCACTTTCAAATTAAAAAATATATTGTAACAACCCGGACAATTGCTTTGCTGCAGAACTTGTTGTCTGTGCAGTTTGTCTCATCTGTCTATGTTACATGTATTGTAAGGGGAGCGGGACAGGTCACATTGTTAGTGATGGGGAGAATGTGTGTTGTTGTTTACGGGGGTTGCAGAGCATTTGAGAATTCGACACCATCTCCCTGAGGTAGGGTTGCCACCAGTCCGGAAATTGGCATCTGTGTCCGTGTGGCAGGAATTAACAAGCCCGGATGCCCTGATGTCTGGTTTTTAAGTGAAATTCATTAGAAACCCCAAACTTCCTATAATATTTTCTTTGACATACATTAGTTGCTTAAACAATTTCCACTACCTTATTTTGAAAAATGTACTGTTTAGTACTGATCTGTACATTCTAATTTGTCCCCAGCATTTGTATGTAGATGGGGTCTGTGCTGGCTGCACTGTGATTTGTGGTCAGTTCCGCCAGCCAGCTGTTTGTGCGGGACCGAGGGTCTGAGGGATTGGACCGTGTGTATGTAAATGTACCACTGTTTATATGAGTCTGTAGGGTTCAGGGGTTCGTGTTGTGGTTTTAATAAGATAGCATCTATTTGCTTGCTGTTCCAACGCTTCAATAAAAATATCTGTTTTCACTGCTTTAAACTGCATCCTGTGCTGACCATTTCTTCCGGCTGCCAACCAGATAGCTAGAGCTAGCTACACTACCACTGCAATATATAGCAGATTGTTAAGTATGTGAATTGAATGCATTGATTGCTAGATTACTATTTCTAGTAATTGGATAATGGTGTTAAATGACAATGAGTACCGGGTGCATTTAATAGATTGAATGAGTCCTGCATTCAATACGCTCTGATGAAGGCAGCATGTCGAAACGTATCGGCGTACCTGTTTTTACCTTGTTTTAAAGAATAAAGTATGCATAATATGGTCGTATCTTTCACTGTTCTTGCGTTAATTAAAATCATATCTTTTCGAATGGCTACTTATACAAATTCTTAATCAACTCATTTTAGCAATTTTAACTCAACTCAAATAACAAACACTGAGCACCTGGCATTTTTATGAAATCACATGACTTAAGCTCAGTATTTTTTTATCCCAAGGAACAATGGTACTGAAACAATCAACAAACCTATCTGCTCACTATTTAAAATGCAGATAACATAATGTATGTGCCCAATGGGCTATTGATGTAAAACTTAGACTGTTGCTTTTTCATTGTGCATGTATATAATATATATATATATATATATATATATATATATATATATATATATATATATATATAACCAGGATTTTGAGCCCAAACTAGTCATACTTTCTACACACCTAAAAACAGAACATCATTTCATCAAAACATTTTAGAATTGAAGAGCTAATCAAGTACACATTTAGTGGTCTGTGAGGGGTAAACTGGAAACCCTGAATTTATTCATCAATTTGTATTGTAGCCAGGCAATAAGTTGTACCCAGTAAACATGGTTGCAAAACACTGGTACTTTCTTCAAAAGAAGAGCAAAGACACCAATACACCCCATGACATTTCAATGAGCTTTCGCTTTTTTATTTGACAGTATTATTGATGGATCACTTTGTAGCTTCAGTAATGTGTGCATATTGTGTAACTTAGTTATCACTATTTCATGACTGTCACACTAAAAACTATCTAGAATTTATAAATTGTAAACTAAAATTTTTTAAGTTGTAAATGATCTCTCCAACATGTATGCACACATCTTGCAACTCTGCCACTAGAGGTCAATGTATCATCACAATTCCTTCAGTGTACCATTGTGAACATGTTTATTCATGGTCTTTAAAGAGAAATGAACTGACAAATGAAATGAAGTATATAGTTACTGAATATGTTTAAATGCTATTGCTGCAAAATTCTGTGAATTTAAACCATATTACACCCATTGCATGAAAGCTCTATAAGATTTGTACAATTTATCTTAAATGATACTTTGGTAAAATTTCAATATAAATATCTTAACATACATTAAACATATATCCCACTGTTTTGATAAAATATTTCTCAATATCAAGTAAAGAGTATTTTTTTAAATAGTTTGTAAATGCGGCAACAACATGTCAATCATTCAATTATATTCCCAATGTGCTGATGCGGAATTCTACACAGGGATTATTAGCACACACCATATGTGTGTGTTGATAAATGAAATTCTAATTAATTCAGAACGTGTGACTTTGTTTAAGTTGTCCGTTTTATGATCCCATGCCACTTACTAAACAAGGTTTGTTATAAAAACGTTGAACTCTAACACAGAGAATAATAAATAATCACGTTAAGAGGTTCTGCAATGCCATTATTTATCAGTTTTCATAATGACAGTATTAATAATACTAATAATGGCACTATATTTAATGCCACAGCAGCATTTCATGCTACAATAA
Organism: Polyodon spathula; assembly: GCF_017654505.1. Taxonomy (NCBI): domain Eukaryota; kingdom Metazoa; phylum Chordata; class Actinopteri; order Acipenseriformes; family Polyodontidae; genus Polyodon; species Polyodon spathula. The sequence goes on along the minus strand of NC_054537.1, from coordinate 44,927,295 downwards.
GTTACAATAAGTACTTGTTGCAAACCATTAATCTTCACTTTTATGTAGTCACGTGTATTTCTTATCAAAGTAGTAATATTATTTCCCTAGAGCTGCTCAGTTGAGCTGTAATGCAGCAGTCTATTTCATTACATTTTTGCATCTTTGAGTCTTTTGTACATTAGATTAAAATGTAACTTTTGATTATATTGTTTTGTTTTGGGATCAGTACAACCAGCACAATTTATTTTTACATAAAAAAAAACAATCACTTTATAAACCCAGTACTGTAATGAATGTTGCAATAACGGAAATGACAACTAAAATCTAAGCTATTACAACAATGTAGAAATACAAATAAACAGTGACACAGTGCACTGAAACTGAAAAGCAGGGTCTTAGCTTCATTATCATATCATTATACACACTGCATTTGAGGAATTAATATTTGCTTATGATTGGATATGCAATGTTCAGTAAAATACAACTCCAAAAGCACAGCACATGGGAACAGCTCACTGACAAATGAGAAAAGCACTCCGACTTCTGTGTGCTAATAAAGTTCCAGGGAAAAATTCTACCAACTGAATGGCAAGGATAGCTTGTGTGTTTTCAGGGTATTGGCGTAGCAAAAGCAAATCAGCCAAAAGCATAACTTCCCTTTTAATTTGTAGTTCTTAACACTTTTAGGTGAAATGTAGAAAAAAAGTCAATACCTGTCATACAGTAAGAGAAATAAGTCACCAAAGTAAGGTCAAAATGTCCTTCTCTTTCTTTTTCTCCCAACGTATTTTTTGCAGACCCCAGACAGAATTATCCACACATATGTGCCTTAGAACCAAAAGCACATTAGAAAGCCATCTAGCCTAGCCATCTAAAGTACAGGTATTAAAAAAACACAAGCCAGGTTTCAAGAAACCATTGTGGCAACCTTACCCAGCACAAAGAAATAGTAATGTAAAACCGATTGTTAATCTACTGACAGTAAGTGTTCCTGATTCAGTATGAATTTCACTGATAGTATGGGAAGCTGTGGACTGATGGAGCTAATGGGCCAAAAGTTTACCGGCTTTGTCACCATGTTCCTAGACATTGTAGCGTGATTTAGTCAGGACCTGCTCTGCCTGTTTTGCAGAGAGGAGGCTGAATTCTGTCTGCAGAGCCAATCACTTTTTGTAAAGATCAGGAGTTGGGGAAACAGTACATTGCTGATCAACCTACAGAATAAGGTCTGTTATCTCGGTGACTGGTATTCAGCTTTTTAAATTTAGCACTGTCTGAAATAATTTGGTCATGGAGGTACGCATTTAGGTCTCAGTGGCAAAGTGGTTGATTGTGTACAGGCGCAGGAGTGATGCAGTGCAGTAATTAATCAGACAGAGCCTTGTAAAGGAGTGATGCAGTGCAGTAATTAATCAGACAGAGCCTTGTAATCCTGTTCAGAAAGTGCACTTTATTTTTTTTATCCAGATCTGGTGACCAATAAACAATAATCCCCTGACAGCTCCGGAATCGTGTTAGCAGTCTAGTGGAAGACGAAATACACAAAGACAAACAAACAAAACACTCACAATACTGAAACAGGGGTTACGGGGTCTCTCACAGTCTTTCTCCATTCAAAAACACAAACCAAAGCGAAGGAACAGATACATCGCTAAATGATTGCAGCCGATCCTGTAATCCACAGCTGTCACATAATTTCCCTTCTGGGTCAATGAGTTAATGTACCGAGTATTCTGTTCCTGTTACTTAGCGCCCTCAGAGGTTGGGAGGGAGATTTACCACCAAGAATCATTGTCTTTCTGTCACAGTCTCCCATAGTGTGGAAGACAAAATCCCTGGAGTTGTGTTAATGTCACGAAATAAAGTGATATTGTTGGAAAGAAAATTGAAAAAATCCTTTTGTGATAGTAACAATGGGTCGAAACGCCAGGGACACCAAGGTGGAGCTTTGCCAGAGAACATCAGGTCCATAATCAGAGGGGGCGTGGTCAGTAATCACTAAACCCTGGTAGGCACAGGACCAAACAGGGGGTCATAATTTGTTATCTATAAAAAAAGTACGTTGAGAAAGTGTGGTGTACAGGGAAAAAAAAGAGTATCTTGAGGTAGGAAATAGAAAGTACCATACGTCTGAAACCTTCTAAGCATCTATAATGTACAAGTAGTTAACGCTGATTTAAATGGGGGACTTGAATTAGTGGAGGAGTGTGGCAAAGTGGCTAGTGAAGAGGAACAGTAGCGGTGATGCGATGCAGGAGTGACAGGCAGACAACGGTATCCAGTGAAAAAGGTGCTTTAATTATAATCCAGGTCCGGTGACCGTAAAATAATAAATCCCAGGCTATACACAACAATGTGTAAAGCGCGGGGATAACAAAAACAGGGCACAGTCCCGAACAAAACACAAGACGCGGTCACCAGTCCTGGGTGAGTGCAGACGTGCAGGTGCTCGGTGCAGGCACAACTTGTGTGGTGTGTAGTGGTGCTCCGGATCGTGCTGACCCTGGCGACAGCTCCGGAGGTGTGCTTAACTGTCTAGTGCCGAATACAAAAACAGACAGTTACACGGACAGACACAATAACACAAAACACGAACGCAATTCACTCTGAGAGCTCCTCTCTCAGTCCTTCTCTCTCCAAGCGTTAACCCAAATGAAGGAAAAGGTCAGCGTTACCCTGGCCCCTATAAGTAATCCTGCATGATATCTAGGTAAACGGTTGCAGCTGCCTTATTACTTGCAGCTGCCCCTCATTTACCTTTCAAGTCAATACGGTCTTACAACAGAGTCTCGCTTCTTTCCAGGCTGATCCACTTCCCGGTCCCGGAAACAAACTGTCAGGCCAGCCCTTCCAGATACTTCTCCTCCCGTTCTTTAGCACCCTCACAGGTCGGGAGGAAGATTTATCACCAGAACTCATTGTATTTCTGTTACAAGGAGCGATCTAAATTTAGATTTAGGGCAGAATTAAAATTTCCAGATAATGGTGTAAGATCTGGTATTTTTGACAATTTTAGTATTTGTAATTTACTTTTAATAATCACTTAATTGACTAAATATTTCTTGCTGATAACTGAATTAGTTCAATACATGTAATAGTTGCTAAGAATGGGTGAAAGTGCTATGCAATAGGAGTCTTACTTCCATGCTTGTATATGTGTCTGTCTGGGTTTCTCTCTCTCTCTCTCTCTCTCTCTCTCTCTCTCTCTCTCTCTCTCTCTCTCTCTCTCTCTCTCTCCACCTCCCTCCATCTGTGTCTTTCTTTTCTTTCTCTCATTTCCCCCCTCTGTCTGTTTCTCTTTCCCTCCACCTTCCATCGTTCTCCTTTCCCCTGATTTGATAGCCATTGGGGGAGGTGGCATATGTTCTTTGTTAGGTGAGAAGTTGCTGATAAGGAGGGCTGCTTGCCAAGGAATATATGGGCTGTGGGTGGGGGTTGGAGGCTTTATGTAATGTTAAAATCAGCACAGCTGGAAAAACAGGAGAGGAGCGGCTGACATGCGCCAACTGTCCAGCGCTAATAGCTAAGCATTTTACTTTATCTGTTACTCTGTATCAGGGCTAATTCATAAACTCTAGAAGTAGTGAATTTCTTTGTATAATTTTACCTTTATGTTGATAATAAAACCTGATTACTGTGATTCAAAATTGTTAGTTGTGTTTAGTAATTTTCACTCATGTTTCTATAAATATGAAGGATATATCAGGCCTTGTTTTCTTTACAATGGGTACTTCTGTCAGGCTAAAGAAAGAAAACCTTCTTAGAAAGTCAATGGAAATTTATAGTTTCTAGAAAAAAAATATATAAGAAAATCCTTTTGTAGCAGAAGTTTTACTTTGTGGATGAGGAAAATAAGTTGATGTGTAGAATTATTTATTCAGCAATTTTTTTTTTTTTGCAAAACTCCAAAAATGCTAATTCAAAAGTATTCATACCTTGACAAGGAAAATTAAATTAATAGCTAGTTGCGGCACCTTTAGCAATAATAACCTCTTTTAAACAATTAGGATATTTGGTAATGAGCTTTTGGCATGATTCTTCAGTGATTTTTGACCAATTTTCAGTGCAAAATTGTTCCAGTTCATTTAATTCCAAGCACTTCTCTTGTGCACAGCCTTCTTCAACTCATACCAAAAGTTCTTAATCGGATTTAGATGAGGACTTTGACTAGACCATCCCAGAACCTTGATTGTATTATTCTTTAACCATTATGAAGTAGATTTTGATGTGTGTGTGCTTTGGATCGTTGTTGTGTTGGTTTCAGATGATTGGCCAATATCTTTTGGTATGCTATGGAATCCATTTTACCATTTATTGGAACTAAATTTCCTGTGCCATTAGAGGAAAAACAGCCCCATAGAAGGACATTACCACCTCCATGCTTGACAGTAGATATGGTGTTCTTTTCTTTGTGCGCCTCACCAGACTTTCTCCAAACATAATGACTATCAGTGAGACCAAATAGCTCGATTTTTGTTTCATCACACCATAAAACCTTTGACCAGAACACATATCCATCATTCAAATGACGTTTTAAAAACTTTAAGCCGTTTTATGACGTTTTCCTAAGTGTGGCTTTTTCCTTGGCTTGCGACCATTGAGACCTTCACCATGCAATACTCGACCTATAGTTGAAATGGAAACCCCAGTCCCACCTGCAGCCAATTCACTTTGAATATCTTTGGCAATCAATCTCAGATTGTTATTAATCTCCTTCACAATTCTTCTACTTGTTCTTGGTGAAAGAACCTTATTTCTTCCAGACTGAGGGAGCATTGTGACAGTACCATGTCTTGTACTTCTAGATAATAGAAACAGTAGTTGAAATCGGCATACTCAAATGCTTGGAATTCTTCCTGTATCCTTCTCCAGCTTTATGACAATAAATAAGTTTCTGCATAAGGTCATCAGATAGCTCTTTACTTTTTCCCCATATTGACTTTTTGGTAATGACAGCAATCATCCTATTCTCTAAGAATGTTCACCCACAGTCCAGTATTTTGTAGACTTTTCTAGAATTAGGTTCTCCATTATCATATTGAAATTTCTAGCACCTTGTAGACAATACTATCATAGCATCAAAGGGTATGAATACTTTTGAATTAGCATTTTTGGAGTTTTGCAAAAAAAAATTGCTGAAAAGTTACAAAAAATCTGCTATGTCTTATTAGATCTACTATGTCTTATTAGAAAAAATACAATAAAGGAACTATTTAATGTTACTATTTTGTGTGTGCCATATATGTGTTCTTTGCACACGCAAGAAATTGGTTGTATGTTTATTTCGCTTGGCAGCACCTTCTGTCCGCAGAAACTTGTCAAAGGCTGAGAAGGTGGCTATTACTACAGATGCGTGGACTGCACTGACTACCGAGTCACATGTCACGATAACCTATCATTTCATAGAGGACTGGGAAATGAAAACCGTAGTTCTACAGACTCACGCCATGCCAGAGAGGCATACAGCAGAGAATGTCGCAAATGTGTTGAACACCGCTGTAGACCATTGGGGTTTGCAGGGGAAAAAATCACTGCCTGTGTTCACGACAATGCCAGCAACATCATCTCAGCAAATGCAGAGTTTGTTGAATGGGACTCGAGTTTGTGCTTTGCACATACTCTGCAGCTCGCCATCAATGATGATTTTAAACTTGGTGCCATACATAATGTAGTCGGTGCGGCCAGCCGTCTTGTGTCGCATTTTCATCACAGTGCAATTGCTACTCAGGCTCTGAAGTTGAAACAAAAACAGCAAACTCTGCCTGAGCATCGTCTGGTGCAGTATTGCCGAACGAGATGGAATTCAATCTATGACATGTTGGAGCGCTTACAGGAACAGAGATGGGCAGTTGTCGCAGTCCTGTCTGACAGAGTGTACACAGACATTTCAGATGCCCGCACACTTGACCTGGCTGACGACAGTTGGGACGCTCCTTGAAATGCGCTACAACTGCTTTGTGTGGTGAGTCGGAGGTATCGATCTCTATGAGGTACCCTGTCACGTCCACTCTGCTGTCCACAAAAGTCTCACAGTTTAAAACAACTGTGTCTGAGTCACTTAAGAGCCGTTTGGCACCCGAAGAGATAGAAAGAGGGCAGAAGGTGGTGCTCATCGCTTCATTTTTAGACCCCAGATACAAACACCTGAAGTTTACAGAGGATGCAGTCAGGAATGCAGTCAAAGATAAAGCTGGGGAATTACTTTCAAGTCTCCCGGAGAACACTGATATCGCAAAAAGGAACCAGGTACATCAGATGCAAGACCCGCAAAGCAACAACGCTCTGACAAGGATTCTGCTGTGGCTACTTTATTAGGAGATGAGTACTACAGAGACGCCACTGCCTCTCTGCAAACGGAACTGGAAAAGTACACACAAGATGAGTGCATTCCTCCCTATGAAGACCCTCTGGCATGGTGGAAGGTGAATGAAAGCAGATACAGGAAATTATCATGGCCTGCGAAAGCCTACCTGTGCATCCCAGCAACTTCTTTACCAGCTGAGAGAGTTTTCTTGGCTGCGGGCCTGAAAAGCCCAGTTTTTCCATTTCACGCGCCCAAATTTTTGTAACTGGCAGAGTATTACATGCTTGTTTTAACAAGTGTCCATAGATAGTTGAGACTTTCCCTTGTGAACAGCTGTCTGTCACCAGCCAGGCTATCAAAGGATGAGGACATACATCTGAGTCCCAAGTAACCCCATAGGCATGTAAAGCAGACCTTAGTCTTAAATATAGAAAATAAGAGAAACCTGGGAAATAGAGAAGTCTTCATTGAGTTCCTGGAACGTTTTCATGCCTTTACTGTTAAACATATCTTTAAAACTATGCACACCGCTATCTGACCAGACAGGGTATATAAAAGGCTTACCTCCTGTCAGTAAGTGATTATTATTCCAAAGAGGAGATGAATGAGAAAACTTAAATGGACCTCCCATAAATTTTTCCACATTGTACCAAGTTTTTAATGAATTTGCAACAATAGGGCCAAATTTGAAATGTAAGTTTTTCTTGGGGATGCCAGTAAATAATAAGTCCTGTAGTCTATGTGGGTGAAATGGAACTGCTTCCAAATTGCACCAGGCGAGTTTGATTATGTTGGTCCATGTTTTTAAGGCTCTAACTTGAAAAGCCCAATAGTATAGTTTAAGGCCAGGAAGAGACAATTCACCATTGGCCTTTGTACGTTGCTGTACTGTTAGAAGAATGCAGGGATGATTTTCATTCCAGATAAATTTAGATATAATAGAATTGCCTTCCTTAAAAAAAGTAGGATATGGGGATAGGGGTAACATAGAAAATAAAAAATGAACTCTCGGTAATATGTTCATTTTAATCGTTGCTATCCTGCCTTGTAAAGATAAATGCAAGGGAGACCATCTCTGCAGGTCTTGTTTAATTTTGTCTAATAAAGTAGTGTAATTAACTTTGTTTATAAGTTGCAGAGAGGGGTGAATCTGTATTCCCAAATATGTAAATGTATTATCAGTTGGGATTGTAATAGGGAGTACTGCATTTTTTGCAGCTAGATTTAAAGGCATTAAAATTGATTTAATGCCAAATTTAGTAAATAGTGCTAGACAACGAGGAGTTGATTCTGAAATATTTGAAAGATATAAAAGAATGTCATATGCGAAAAGAGAAATGTAATGTGCTCAGCCTGCGGTAGTTATTGGAGAGATATCTATACTTTGTCTAACAGCTTGAGCTAGCGGTTCCAACAATAACAAATAGCAATGGGGAGAGAGGACATCCTTGATGCGTTCCCCGTTGAAGTTTAAAAGGGGAGGACTGAAAGTACCAGTCATCACAGATGCCAAAGAATTGTTATATAGTACTTGCACCATATGAATAAAACCTGGACCAAATCCAAAACATTCCAAGACCAACCAGAGGTAGTGCCATTCAATTCGATCAAATGCCTTTTCCGCATCCAGGGAAAAAACTGCACAAGATTCAGAATGGGAGGCAGCATCACAAATGACATGTAGTAATCTACGAATATTATCAGAAGCTGGACACCCTCTCATGAAGCCTGTTTGATCAAAGTGGATCAAACTACCAATATATTGTTCTAATCTAGAAGCCATGACCTTAGCATAGAGCTTTGCATCCATGCATATAAGGGAAATTGGACAATAACTGAAACATTCATTTGGATCTTTATTTTTTTTCAATAATGGTGAGATTAAGGCTGTATTTTGGTCCCTATGAAAAGAGCCTGTTTCAATAACGTAGTTTATAGAGTTCAATATAAGAGGACCAGCTATATCCCATATAGGTGCATCAAGAATTTTACTTTGATCAGGATCCAGTTTAGGTAGATTTAGTTCGCTTAAAATTTTTTTTAGTGTAGTGGTCTCTGTAGTCTCTGTAGTGGTCACTGGTGTATATAATTTGGAATAGTATTCTTGAAATGTTTTATTAATTTCTTTAGGTTTTGTAACCAATACATTATTTACAGTTTTAACTGTGCTAATTGCTGCCAAACATTCATTATGCTTTAGTCTCAGAGCCAGTAATCTACTAGATCTTTCCCCGTGGTAATAATAATTTTGCTTGGTGCGATGAATTAGGAATTCTAGAGGTGTGTATATGGGAAGAAAATGCAGTACAATTACCTCTCAGAAAAAACTTAGTAACTTCCCAAAGAACCTGAGAATTCTTAGCAGAACTGTAATAAACTCTGAATTTTGAAAAGAGGTATTAAAACGCCATCTCTTTGCACGTGGACGTGGGCGTATTGTAGGCAATACATTACACAGTACAGGGGAAAGATCTGTAATTAATATTGGCAGTATGTCGATTTTTTGTCACATATTCAATAAGTGTAGATGAGATAAGAATATAGTCAATCCGAGAATAGGTTTTGTGTCGAGCAGAAAAGGTGGTGTAGTCCCTTGCATTATCAATCTTCAAACTCCAAATATCCCACAAATTAGTATCTCTAATAAAATTATAAAAAACCACTGACGAATTCAAACAATTATCAGCTGAATTGGGATTAGATCGATCTAAAACCGGATTACTTACTGTATTGAAATCTCCTCCTATTATTAACTGTTGCTTGGAGAAATCGAGACGAGCATTCGCTATACCAGGAAGAACGTTAATATCATAGTCATTAGGGGCATAAACAGAAACAAAAGCAAATTTAACATTGTTCAAGGAACCTGGCAAATAAACAAAACACCCTGAATCGTCACCCCCAGATCCTTCAACAGAAAGTCCTAGTTTCCTATTTACCAATATAAGAACCCCCTTAGTTTTATTAGTTGCAGAAGAGTATGCTGCAACACGAAAGTGTTTATTTTGAAAACGGTGAATGTCCTCAGATTTAAGATGAGATTCCTGTATTAATACAATCAATATCCTTTTATGGTGCAAAAAATCTAAACATTTTGTGCGTTTAACATGAGTATCTAAGCCACGGACGTTCCAAGATAGAATATTAATATCAGCCATCATGGTGGATCAAAAAACAAAAACCTCTCTCTCAGGAAAACAAACAAAATTAAGACACACATAGGGTGTATTCTACTAGCTGCAGCAAAGAGCACATTGTGTGAAAAGATAAAATACCAGTTAAAATACATATCGGACAGATATGGTATGCAAAACAGTACAATATAATTGTAAGCAAGCACTGGCAAATAGAACAACAATAAAGAACAGATTTGTAAAGAACAGATTCATAGAAAGTAAACACTGAAACATATTAACAATAAACACAAGGCAGTCAGCAGAGAGGTAGAAATTACTCTCTTACCTGCCAAAAACATAAAACTTTGTTGATTCTTGACCTCTCAACACAGCAAGGTAACACTCCGATCTCTAAACCCCCGCCCCAACTCCAAGTCAACCACAAGATGAAAAATATCTGTATATTGGTGTCACAAAGATGGCTGCAGTGGGTGACGTCAGACCAGAAACAGGAACCAACACAAAATAAACAGAGAGGTGGAGTTTGGTGAAGCTGAGCGATTGTTTTCGCTCAGCATTTAATAATGAACAAACAGAAAATAAAAGGTTGCAAGACAAACAAAACACAGGACACGGCATTTTCGCCAAAATAAAGAGACAACAAAACGGTCTACGCAGACAAACACGGTGAGCTGATATTTGAACTATTATTATTATTGTTACCTCCGTCTCCAGTCCCGTTCTTCACTCACCGAACACACAACCCAGAGTGAGTTACATACATTGTGAAAAGTGTTGAATTTAAATCAAGGGAAGTAATGTTAAAACTGTACAATGCACTAGTAAGACCTCATCTTGAATATTGTGTGCAGTTCTGGTCACCTCGCTATAAGAAAGATATTGCTGCTCTAGAAAGAGTGCAAAGAAGAGCGACCAGAATTATTCCGGGCTTAAAAGGCATGTCATATGCAGACAGGCTAAAAGAATTGAATCTGTTCAGTCTTGAACAAAGAAGACTACGTGGCGACCTAATTCAAGCATTCAAAATTCTAAAAGGTATTGACAATGTCGACCCAAAGGACTTTTTCAGCCTGAAAAAAGAAACAAGGACCAGGAGATTACAAATGGAGATTAGACAAAGGGGCATTCAGAACAGAAAATAGGAGACACTTTTTTACACAGAGAATCGTGAGGTTCTGGAATCAACTCCCCAGTAATGTTGTTGAAGCTGACACCCTGGGATCCTTCAAGAAGCTGCTTGATGAGATTCTGGGATCAATAAGCTACTAACAACCAAATGAGCAAGATGGGCCGAATGGCCTCCTCTCGTTTGTAAACTTTCTTATGTTCTTATGTTCTTATGAGTGAAAACATGCTGCTTTTTTGCAGCTGTACCCAGACTCGATTGTTAATCAATCATTCAATTGGAGTCTCGGTACAACTGCACGTGAATTAATAAGTGCAATTCCCTGTGCTCACATATTACTACATTTTACCTGCATGTGAAGTGCTGTGCAATCCTCGTGCCTAAATACAAATATACATTTTAAACCGCTTGTGTTACACAGACCCATTTATATCCCATGTACCAATGACTATACACCAACATTAACATACTACATGTAACATACAACACAAATAAATAGCCTAGGGGCGGGGAACTTTGCCACATATACCCCCCTTGTGCAAAGCACACCTGGCCTCAATGGCCGCCTCCTCCCTTAAAAACCCAGCAGTCCAGGTCAAAGTCTTGGGCCGGGAAGGGAGGCTTCACTGGGCCCATGGCTGAAAATGCTGTCAGCTCCCCTGCCGGTAATGGCACGGCTGACAGCATGGTGGTCCACTCCTGCAGCGGAAAAGCTGCTCCGTCCCGTTGCACCCCTGGCAGCGGAAAAATTGCCAGGGGCAATGCTGTCAGCAGACCTGCTGACAGCTTCCAGGCTGACTCGTTCAGCCGAGGCAGTCCTGGCAGTGGAAAGGCTGCTGAGGAAGATGGTATCCTGACCTCTCCCCCCTTCTTTATAGCCGGCAGCTTCCTCTGGTGGGGCTCCAGCCACACTGACCCCTGCGACGAAGCAGAGCTGACGACTACCCCTGGCGAAGCAGTTCCGGTGACCCCAGGTGAAGCAGAGCTATCAGCCCCAGGCGATGCGGAGCGGCAGGCAAGCCCAGGCGATGCGGAGCGGCAGGCAACCCCAGGCGATGCAGAGTGGCAGGCAACCTCAGGCGACGCAGAGCGGCAGGCAACCCCAGGCGATGCGGAGCGGCAGGCAACCCCAAGTGATGCGGAGCGGCTGGCAACCCCAGGCGATGCGGAGCGGTTGGCAACCCCAGGCGAAGTGGAGTGGCTGGCAACCCCAGGCAAAGCCAGGCAGGCATCCTTGGGCGAAACGAGACAGGCATCCTTGGGCAAAGTGAGGCAAGCATCCTTGGGCGAAGCGAGGCAGGCATCCTTGGGCGAAGATGTGAAGGGAGTCAGGACAAGCTGGGGTGTGGGTTTTGGCCTTCTTCTCTGCCACTGCAGCCGGGCAGTTCTTCCCCGTGCTTCCCTCAGCAGCCTATGCAAGAGCTGCCGAGGGCATCCAGCATCTAGTCCTGGTCCATCTGGTGAAGGGAGAGGCAGCTCCTGCTCCTCTCCCCCTGATGGTGATGGAGGCAGAGATGGCTCCAGCTCCTCACCTCGTGATGGTGGGGGAAGTGATACCAGCAGGCTTTCATCCTCTGCTAGTGGAAAGGGACCCATCAGGCATTCACCCTCTGCTGGCGGAGGTGGCGGAGGCAGAGCCAGCTCCTGCTGCTCTGCTCCCAGCGGTGGAGGTGGCGGAGGCAGAGGCAGGTCCTGCTGCTCTGCTCCTGGTGGTGGAGGTGGCAGAGGCAGAGACAGTTCCTGCTGCTCTGCTCCTGCCTGTGGAGGTGGCGGAGGCAGAGGCAGCTCCTACTGCTCTGCTCCTGCCGGTGGAGGTGGTGGAGGCATATGGTCTCCTGGCGACGAAGGTGGGAGCGGCGTGTAGTCTCCTGGTGACGGAGGTGGGTGCGGGGTGTAGTCTCCTGGCGACGGAGGTGGTAGCGACATATAGTCTACCCTTGTTACAGGGGACTGGTGCGGCTCTCCCTCACTTGCAGGGGACTTGTGCGACTCTTCCTCACTTGCAGGGGACAGATGCGGCTCTCCCTCCTGCTCTGGAGACAACGGTGGGACCTCTCCTTTTGGCGCTGGAGACTGCAGCAACGGCTCCTCTCCCTCTGGCTCTGGAGGCAAAACCAGAAGGCATTCTTCCTGCAATTCTGCTGGTGGAGATGGGAGCTGCAAGTAATCTCCCTTCATCCCAATAAGGATGGAGGTAGGCATGGCTCCTCCCAGTTGGAATGCAACCTGCTGGGGCAGTCCCATATTGGCAGCCAAGTAGTTGATCACCACGGCTGCCGGGTTCATGAAGGGCGCTGGGTAGAAATGTTGTTCCCAGTGTTCCCAACGTTCCCCATCTCTGGCCCATAGCAGGTCAACAACCAGTGGGAGGTCCTCCCCGCTCCACTTCGGGTCCGACACGCAGTCCAGCATCTCCTCAAAGGATGGGAAAGGCTCTGTCTACTCCATCCTGGGCTCTAGTTCCTCCTCTTCATAACTGCAGAAGGGACAGCTTGAAAAGCGATGCCCTTGTTCGCAGAGGGGGCACACCAGTGATCCCGGTTCTTACACCAAGTGTTACAAAGATCGCTGCAGTGGGTGACGTCAGACCGGAAATGGGAACCAACACAAAATAAACAGAGAGGTGGAATTTGGTGAAGCTGAGAGATTGCTTTTGCTCAGCATTTAATAATGAACAAACAGAAAATAAAAGGTTGCGAAGACAAACAAAACACAGGACACAACATTTTCGCCAAAATAAAGAGACAACCAAAACAGTCTACAGAGACAAACACGGTGAGCTGATATTTGAACTATTATTATTATTGTTACCTCCATCTCCAATCCCGTTCTCCACTCACCGAACACACAACCCCGACTGAGTGAAAACATGCTGCTTTTATGCAGCTGAACCAAGACTCGATTGCTAATCAATCATTCAGTTGGAGTCTCGGTACAACTGCACGTGAATTAATAAGTGCAATTCCCCGTGCTCACATATTACTACATTTTACCTGCACGTGAAGTGCTGTGCAATCCTCGTACCTAAATACAAATATACATTTTAAACCCACTCGTGTTACACAGACCCATTTATATCCTGTGTACCAATGACTATACATCATCATTAACATACTACATGTAACATACAACACAAATAAATAGCCCAGGGGTGGGGCACTTTGCCACAATCGGTTTATTATTTTTTAACCTTATACCCCTAGCACAGAAAAAAAGGCACTTTACACTATAGCACAAATGCAACCACATTAACAAATAATTTGTCAATAAGCAATAAGAAATCTGTGATGTCAGTGTTGTCAAACCTTAAGTCCCGGTTAACTTCAGACATCGCTTCACAGTTCAGATGCCTTGGTGAGTTGCGTCCATTGCCGAAATAGGACCCGTAAACTCCAAAGAGACTGCGAAATCTTCAACTTCCATAGGTGTTTTAAATAGCCAGTGTTATCCCCCATGAAACACCTTAACGAGAGCTGGATAAATCAGGAAAGACTTGATCCCCTTCTGAATCAGACGATTCCTGGCTTGCGCCATATCCCATCTCTTCTGAGCAGTGACATTGCTGTAATCTGGGAAAAAGCGAAGTGAACAGCCACCGTGCTGCAGGGTGGAGCTGCTCCGAGCTCCAGTGAGAATGGCCTGGCGGTCGTTGTAACTCAGCAGCTTGAAAATCAAGGTACGCGTTCTATTTTTTACGGCCTTCCTTTCTGCTGTAGATGTGGTGGGCTCTTTCAATCTCAATAGATCTACCCTCCAAAGCCGGAATCCATTTATGAAGATTACGTTGGAGGAATTTGATAGGGTCATCCTTCTCTTCACCCTCGTCTAACCCAACAAGCCTTAGATTATTTTGGCGCTGTCTGTCCTCGTACTGGACCAGTTTCTCCTGCAATCTATCAACAGTGAGTCTAGTTTCAGCTGACTCCTGTTTGACCACCCAAACAGTTACCTGCATCCTGTCAAACTTAGAACTAAGTGTTTTCAAATCCTTTTCCAAGGATCCGAGCCTCTCCGTTAAACCATAAATTTCTTCCCAAATCACATGTCTCATTAGGGGATGCAAATCCCCGAGCTGTTGTTTCAGCAAATCCACAACTGTAGCACGCAGCTAGGGAGGTCGGTACTCATATCCTTTAACTTTTTCTTTAATGGTGAGGAACCATGTCTTTATCATGTTTCATTGCAATCTCCGATATTTTATAATTTATTGAATTAGGTGGCTGAAAAATGCCCGGATAAACTATTGGTGGAAGGGAACAGCAGATTCAGGCATCCATTCCTGTCTGCAGCCAACTTGATCTCCATTTCACCCCTTCTGATTTGCTGTGATTTTGGGTGGGTGGGGGCAAATTTCAATCTCAGGAAGGATGTTTTGAATATGCCCATGCCTTAATACATTTATGTATTTAATTTGATTGATCTATAAGCCAATTTTGGTATTTGATATTATTTAACAGACAGTTTATAATATTGAAATATATTGAAAAATATAAAGAGTTCAGAGCAATTTATATGAAAATACCTTGTAGAGGCTTGGGTAAAGTGAATTGTCTACATCTTGATGGGGTCATTATCAAGACAACCCCAAGCTGAACACGAAAAGATGTTGGGGTTCTAAAAAAGTCTATTAACCCCAAGCCGATGGGGTGGACCGGATCCCGATGGGGTCATATTTTGATTTGTGGTCCGAACATATATATACAGTCGCAGACAAAAGTATTGGCATCCTACCCTTAATATGCCATAATTCAAGGTAACAGATTAAGGACAAGCCTTTAGTAAACTTCAAGATAAAAAGCAAAATACACAAATTTCTAGTAATTTAACAAATAATCTGTCAAAAAACAAACAAACTTTAATTTAAAGTATTCATTGATTCGTTGGCAGTCCTGCTTTAGTATTTCGTGTGTCCTCTTTTTGCTTTTGCTTTTCTGATAATTCTTATCCAGTATGTTACATCTTGTTGGGTAAATCTGGGTCGATTCTGTCTTGCATATTCGGACAGATTGGCTATACAATGCTTGGTTAGAGTTTTTTTCAGTTCAGTCCAAAGCTTTTCTTAAATTGAGATCTGGAGATTGCGAAGGCCATTCCAGATCTTTTATGATGTATAGTTGCATTCATTCGATCTTCAATCGCATGAGTGTCTCCGGTTCCTGAATTGTCAAAACGCACCCATATCATGGTCAAACTGCATTTGTTCAGGTGCCTTTGTACAGTTCTCTCGTGCACGGTTATGCTCGATGCGTGTAAATCTTTCTTTAAGTCCTTGCTGTTAATCTAAAAAAAAAAAAAAAAGTAGCTGCTTGTACGATTCTTCTACCTGATGTACCCTTGTTCTTTGTTAGATGTCCACTTCTTTCAAGTGTTTCAGTTGAATTTGTTCTGTGGTACTTCTTCATTATTGTTCTGATTGTGGATTTTGGTATTCCATATTTCTTTGATACTGTTCTGTAGCCATTTCCTTTGTATTAGTTTGCTATGAGTGCTTTTCTTGACCATCATCTTCTGTGTTGCCAAAATGTTCTTCTTCAACAGATGTTGAAAATAATGACCTCTTTTTCTGGCTGTTGACTTTATAATGTAGCTTAATTACATTGTAATGGTTTTCAATTAATACATTTAATTAGTTCTGTCAAATTGTTACAGACTTTTTAATGAAAAGGTGCCAATACTTTTGCCAAGTAGAAATATTTGAAATTGCTTAAGTGCAGAAATTGTGTATTTTGATCTTTGTCACACTAATTAGTGGCTAATGTTCACTAAATGCTTGTATTAACATTGTTTTCATGAATTACTGTATAGTGTACAGTGCAAATAATGTGATTATATATATTTTCATGGGAATAACATTCTTAAAAACAGTAAAGATATTGTGCATGAACTTAATTCTGCAAGGTCAAAAGAACACTGTACAATGTGGCTGCTGGTTTTAATTTACGTCCATCAATAAATGTGCTTAAAATAGCTTTACCTTGAACACAGTCTACATCCAAAAACATGTGCCTGTAAAGCTGCAGTGGGATGAGAATATAACATATCGAATAACAGTTTGAAATTGTAAAGTTCTTAAGTGTAAGTCTGTATATTTTTCTAACAAGCACAACAAGTTTCAACACACTTACATTGCTTCATGGATCAGCTCAGTTTAAAAGATATTGTTAAAAAGTGTTGTGTAATGTAGCATAAACAGTCTGTTGTGGTGTTATTTTCATGCTATACATTTTAACTAGTTTTTTGGCATGCAGTTTTTGCTAAAACACTGTGTTGATGTTTAAATAGTATTTATACCTGTGCTTTGGCTTTTCTTTTTGTATTTATAATAAAATATTTGTGTTAGGTATTTGGGGTCTCAAATGTTTCATGTTGTTTCTGAATGTTTTTAAGAGCAAACTGTTTTGCAGTGTTTTCTGGTATTGTATTTATCTAAAAAAAAAAAAACAACAGATTTTCAAGATTTAGAATAAAAGCTTTAAAATACTGTCATTGTCTTTCTGTTCAGTTTAGAAACTCAAAATTCTCTCTCCATTGGCGTGAGAATGTGACATAGCCGCACCTATCAGGCATTCCTCACGCTACATGAAGTGTGCAGCCAAAACATGATGTGAGTACTATAATTAAAGGCAGTACTGAATAATTCTTTATTAACAACTGTGATCTGCTGGAAGTAGCCCAGGCAAGCTTCTTTGACCAAATAGGAAAACAAATTAGACATAAATTATAGGGTTTTAGAGGCCTCTTCATTCAGTATTTTTTTTTAAGTGTCACCATTTATTCAGCATTTCAAACTATTGCCATTTGACTTATAAAACAATAGTGCTTTATAGTTTTGTCTTCATGTTTGGTCATCAGCTAGCTGATTGCTTTAAGCCTAGACTTTTCTGTCCCTTAGCAATAAGATACAATTCATTGTACACAAGCCTTAAGTGTCTATTATTAGTAACTACCAAGGACAAGTCACATTTGTACCCCAAAACATATTAAATTAGCAGAGCTGGGAATTGGTGCCAGTGGTCTCCTGTATTATTGAAGTAAAATCTCTTAAACCTCATTTATTTACAAATATTTGTTTTATATGAACGAAAACATGAAAAAAGGTTGGTTCCACGAAGGTGTGCCAAAAGACAAATGCAGGGCTTAACATCAGCTGCAAGACTTACATAACTTCTTGCTGGCTGCTCAGTGGGGAAAAACAGCAGCAGGGCAGGGTCACACCACCGGGCATGGTAACATTACTGGGTAGAGTTCCGCATACATAATTATATGTTATGCATACGTTATAATGATGAAGTCCTAGAAAGTTTATTTTTTCAAGTTTTATGTGCCCATTATACACACACACACACGCACACACTCACGCACACACACACACACACACACACACACACATATATATATATATATATAATATATAATATTATATATGATATATATGTGTGGGTATGTGACTGTGTGTGTGTATATATATATATATATATATATATATATATATATATATATATATATATATATATATATATATATACAATTCAATGTTCAAGTAGAGTTATCTGTACGACAAGGTCCAGTGGTGCAGTGTTTTTCAAATTGAAGCAAAATTAATGAATTATATATATTCAGTTACAGAGGACATCTATGTATTTGAAATATCATATTGAGACACATTATATTCTAGGAAAATTACCAGTATATGTTCCTACTTCCTATGAACTATATGATGACACTAGATAATTTAAATGGCACTGTACATATGAACTTAGAATATTTTGTTTTTCCTTCAATATTTGACTTTGAACTTTGAATTCAACCTGGTCAAGTGAAGACATGCCAGTTACAGGAGTGATTCATATTCTTCATAACAATTACTCAGCTGGAACGCCTCTGAAGTCTTGTGGCATCTGTTTGAAGCTCTGAAGTCGAAACAAATTGCAGGTATGACAGAGGCAACTCTGTTTTAAAGAACTTTAAAGGGGATTGGCTAAGCATAATAGAAATACATTTCAGTGCAAGGTATAGCAGTACATTACACTATCCCAGGCCCATGATGCCTCCTGCCCAGGGAGGAGCAGCCATGCCCTACACCAGCCAAGGGCCAAGCCATCTGGGGAGCCACGCCAACACCATATACCAAGTAAAGGGGAGCTCAATCTTTAGCGGAGGGGCAGGCTGCCGACTGGATATTGAAGATTGGATCAAAATGTCCAGTATTTGTTAGAAGCTTCCAATATCCCCTCCACTCTGCAGTTCTCCACCATCGTGAGGCACTTGGGAGGTGGCGCGAGAAAGTTGGTCTTGAGCTTGCTCCCAAATGAGCAGTATATGGCCAGGGTCTTCGAAGATTTGAGGGCGAAATATAGCGATTGCCATTTGTCTTTCAACCCAATGCTGAATTTCTATGAGAGACGACAGAGACCCCAGGAGACAGCCACTGAGTATGCAATCGAATTAGAAGCTTTGCTGCGCAACATTGAAGAACAGATTTATCAGAACTGTCCCTTCAAGCTATAAGCTTACCCAGCAGTTTATGAAGGGCATCAAAGATAGGGAAGCCAGGGAAAGGATAGCCCCAATTCAGCCCTGGTATATGAGGTTCAGGGAGCTTCAGGCAGAACTGCGGCAGTTGACATGGGAAAGGATGTCTTCAGCGGGCAACAACAAACCTTGTAACATTTAGAGCTTACCCCATATGACTAAGAAGGTTCATCACTGCTGCCCCGGAGGCTGGGCTAATGCAGGAGGGGGCTATCCTGAATCTCTCTGTTCTTGTCCAAGAGATGGTGGCCAACCAGCAAAAGTTTGAAGACAAGATAGGAGAATGGGAGAAAAATTGTACAACCCACATGGCTTACCCGACCAGAGTAGAGAGGGATTCCCCCCGCACACCACCTTACATGGGGGGGAAGGCCTAACGAGCCAGTGGTGTGTTTTAACTGAGGACAGGAGGGTCATATTAAGAGAGTCTACCATAACACAGCAGTGCCGACCCACTCTAGAGGAGCCAGCGATGCAGATGCCCAGCCTTTAAAGTAGTTCCTCCCCCTACTGCAGAGAAGATAGAGGGAGCAACATACTTAGAAAGCTCCAGCACCTAGACAACAGAAGCTACAAGGCACCTGTCAGCTAAGGGGAGCCTGCTGAAGGCAAAGGAAAACCCTTTGCACACAGTTGTCCCAACCAATGAAGGCTATATCCGGGTGTGTTGTAAGTTGCACTGCCCTGATTAACTCTGGGTCGCAAGTAACTTCTGTGACTGAAGATCTTTTTCAAAGGCATCCCAAGTTAAGGTAACGGAAGCCCGAAGAGGTCAATGCAGATATCGAGGGACCAGGTGGTCAGAAAATACCTCACAAAGGATTCATAAAGGTGGACATAGCATTTTTGGGCCAAGTTTACCAGGGAGTTCCAGTGTTTGTTGTACCAACCACCCCACATAGGAAGGATGTCGTCCTGGTTAAGAACTTGATAAGGACTAGTAAAGAAGATCTAATTAAGTGCTGGGGTAGGAGATTCTCCCACGAGGTGCAGGAGAAGTCTACGAAAGCCGTCTTGATTTATCTGGATTTTACAATGTACAGGTTTTTGGGGACTTTATACAGCACTAGAGAGGTCATTTTCATTTCCTGGAATGAAGACTGAAAGGGTAAGCATTTAAATCGAAAATTTATCGATTAATTCAATTTTATATGCCACAATTATTGATTGCACTTTTGATGGTTAACTGACAGCACTAGTGTACAGTTGCTGTATTTTACATGCTCTAGACATGGCAGCATTATTCCTTCGTTTTAGACAAGGAATGCACCAGGGAAAATATCAGTAGAAGAGATTTCATCTTGATGCTAGCCACGGAGCTTTGACAGAAACATTTCAATCAGAAAACTACAAAGTGGCAAGGAAATGCAGCTCAACTTGTATTGAGTGCACACCAAGTGACACAAGCAACAGAAAACAAAACTAGGCAACTAAATGCAATAAAAATAAAACTTCTGATATCTGTGCCCAGTGTGAAAGAGGAGTATGTGTGAAATGCACACGACAAGTTGATAAGTGTACATCTGTGTGGATTGTGCTATTTGGGGGTGTGGCAAAGTGCCCGCCACTGTGTGTATTTTGTGTTATATGTTGTATGTTAATGTTGGTGTATAGTCATTGGTACACAGGATATAAATGGGTCTGTGTAACATGAGTGTTTAAGTAAAATGTAATAATATATGAGCATGGGGAATTGCATTTTATTAATTCACGTGCAGTTGTACCGCGACTCCAATTGAATGATTGATTAGCAATCGAGTCTTGGTACAGTTGCATAAAAGCTGCATGTTTTCACCCAATCGGGGTTGTGTGTTCAGTGAGTGGAGAACGGGTGTGGAGAGGAGAGAATTAAGAACGAGAAAACGAAACAAAGTAATTTATATGACCATTGTTTTCACTCACCTTGTTTGTATGTTTGTCCACTGTTTGTGTAAGTGTTAGTCCATTTTTTGTGTCTGTTTATTTTGGCTTCACGTGTCGTGTGCTGTTTTGGTTAAAACCTTTTTATTTTCTGTTCTGTTTATTTATTAAATGCTGAGCGAAACCATTTGCTCAGCTCCACCAAACTCCACCTCTCTTGTTGTTTATTTCCTGGCTCTGGTCTGACGCCACCAACTCAGGCCGTCTTTGTGACAGCAGGCTACTTTGAAGTATGCACCCATCAAAATGACTGCTGCTGGCGGTTCTAGGTAGTAGGTTCTAGGTTCTAGGTAGTAGCATAAACCTGGCAGTCCTAGTAGCATTAACCTGGCGCAGCTCATCTAGCTGTTGTGGTGAGGGCTTGTGGCTCTCAGAAAGGGACCTCAGCAAATGGCACTGGTAGGCCACCAGTATGCTGTATAGTTGCCTAGCCTTGAGGCAAACATACTGGCTGAATAGACTTGCTTGAGGATCACCTCAGAGACCCGGCACTTAGTTAAGGCAGGCAGCATCCTTGGACAGGAGCACTAAATTAGGTGCCAATAGAAGCCCCAACATGTGGAATTAGGCCAGGCCAAGCTTCTTCATATCATACACCCTATATAGGGCGTCTGCTGACTGGGAAACAGCAGAAGCTTTTGCCAGATGATCCCAGGAAGACTGGATTTCAAAAAGAAAATCTGTGTGAACTGGGGGAGACATCGCATCAAAGGCTCATCATTAAAAATCAACTCTTGTTTCTGCTTCTGTAAGCCAGGGCACTTGCAATATAGCAGTGGCTCTCTTGATCAATCGTAGCTCTGCCCACAGGGAGAGCTTAACTGCAGGGGATACGCTCATAGACTCCACATTCTCAGACTAGAATTGTTTTCGATGGACAGTGTGTCCTGTTGTGGCCATCTGTGCTCGTAGCCTTGTGGAGCCCCAAGGGGACAGACGGGGCAGGCGGTGCCAAACATTCCTGCAGTAATTCTGGAAGAACAGTTCCTTGGTGGGAAACAGCTGCCTGGAGTTCCCTTTCCATTGAATGACAACCATTACTGAATGGGAAAGAGCCCTCTCTGACATTCAATCACTGAGCATAAATAAAAAAGCTGCCCTATCAGGGCCCTGCTGTGAGGGGGTAGTCCCTCCCACCTCCTCTTGAAGAGGGGCGTCCTCACAATAACATATCGCCATTTTCTCTCTCACTCCACTGAGACAGGTCACAGATTGCTTTGTGCTTTCTTTGCCAGAATTTGGCTGATTTGTTGGTTTTTCACCATCAAATTTGATTTTCCATGGTAGAATCACGCTTTCGAGCATATTGTGAGAGTGTCACTACCTGATTCTCGCGTCAGTTTACTGACTAGAGCTGGTTTTGACCCCTCTTCGGGAGATTGGTAAGCGGCCATTACTGTTGTTCTGGTGCTGTAAGGAGACCCCGCGACCACAAAAAAAAACAAAAAACAGCTCAGGGCCTAGCGCCCCTCTCAAGCCTCGGGCTCTCCTAGTGTGGCAGCACTTGCCCTCAGCGACCGACTGAATCGGCTGCATATCCCAGCATCGACCGTGGTTTTCCCACCGAAAAAAAGCGCCTACCTGGCCCCGATTGACTCGACACCGGTGTAAACATCTTCAGCGCCAACTACAGCCCGGCACCGACTGTGCCTACCATCGGCACCAACCTTGGCACCGATTAACTCGGCACTGACAACTCAGCATCAACAGCATTCTCCTCGGCGCTCTTCCTGGCACTGATTGATTTGGCACCGGTGAACCTCTTCGGAGCCATATACAGCCCGGCACCGACTGCGCTACCCATTGGCACCGACCTCGGCACCGATTGACTCGGCACGACCTCTCGGCGCTGACCGCGCTCTTCTCAACACCGATCCCAGCACTGACTGATTCGGCACCGGTGAATAGCTTCGGGGCCATCTACAGCCCAGCATCGACCGCGCTACACACTGACTCTGCACCGACCACTCGGCACTGACAGCACTCTCCTCGAGGCCGATCCCAGCACCGATTGATTCGGCACCGGTGAATTGCTTAAGAGCCATCTACAGCCCGGCACCAACCGCGCTACTATCGGCACTGAGTGCAGCAGCCCTGCCTATGACGCCATGTCAATGCAGTCGACTGGGTCCTCCACTGGGTTCTACCAGTGTGACCAGTGCGCGGCGAAGCTACCCAGGCAGGACGAGCACCGGTCCTGCGCCAGATGCTTAGGGCTAGAACATGCGGCCAAAGCACTGGAAGAACTAAGCACCGGAGAGCAGCCCTATCCCCAGCAGAGTCTCTCTCCCCGAACCATGGAAGAATGAGGTCTGTGGTCCAAGGGCCTCTGCAGAGGTCCTCTAGGACCCCCCCCATTACAGTGACCAGTGAGCTCTCCCGCACACCTGGGTCACCCTCCCCTTCCCCACCACCGGTATAGAGGTGCAGACACCTCTCATGGGAGGCGAGATGGTCACCGCTGAGGCGGTACTGCTCGAGGGGACGCTCACCAGGGGACAGGCGGTCGCCGAGCACACTGCTCCTTTTCCCCACGCAGGCACAGATGATCCCCGTCACAGTCGTCTTGTGGCGCCCAAGCTCGGCCGAGTGGAGCTTTGTGGAGCTAGAGTGTAAGGGCTCAGCAGACCATGCTAGAGACCCTACTAAAATCACAGGGCAAACTGCCCCCTACCACCGGGCAGCCCCAGCTCCCACAGTCTCGTTCCCCATCCCCACTACCTAGCCATCCTAGCCCAGATGAGCTGTCCTTCACGGCGTTGAGATCGGATGTCTTGGACTCAGCTACTTCCATCGGGCAGGCCACGGCGCGGGGCTCCTTATCGGCCTTGCCGCATGTGTCACAGAGGGAAGAGTTCCGGGTACTAATGTAGCGTACAGCTGCAGCCACGGATGTTCCCTGGCCAGCAGAACAGGAGGGAAAGGGGAACCGCTTCCTCCAGCAAAAAGGGCACCCACAGTATGCCCTCCTTTTGTGCCAGGACTTCCTGGAATTGATGCGCTCCTCCTGGAGCAACTCAGCATCTGCACCCTCAGCCTCCAGAACAGCAGCGTCCAAGAAGTGGGCCTAGGCACATTCCCCACTATTGGGGACATGGTCACGGTATTAGTGCAAGGTTCCACCTTCACCAGGGGGCATAAGGACCCAACCAGCTCGTCTAAGCCTTGCAGAACAATGGATGCCATGCTCAAGAAGGTATATGCATCGGCAGCACTGTCAGTAAGAGCAGCAAACCCAGTTAGCGGAGAGGCTGCAGGAAAGATCCACAGAGGCAGACAAAGGGGAGCTCCAGGCAGTGGCATAGGCGATGACTTACCTAATGGGGGAGTTAGGCCAGGCATCAGGGAGGTCACTGGTGGCGATGGTGGCCACTCGCCAACATTTGTGGCCGACGCAAGCCAAGATCGTGCAGACCGAGAGGGTGGCGCTACTGGATGCCCCCATTACACCTGGGCAGACATTTGGTGACGACCATTAATGTGAGCCTTGAGAGGTTCCACAAGGCCACGGAGGTCGCCTCCGAATTTTCCGTCAGCGCCCAAGGTGGCATTCACAGCCTGCTGGGGTAAAAGGGTCTGAACACCGCCCTCCACCCCAGAGTAGACAAGCAGGCAGAGGCAGAGCCAGCGACAAGGGACCACTGCCATCGAGGGGTAACCGGTTCTCCGGCTGGAGACCAAGGCCGGGGCCTAAGAAAGACCCGCCCCCCCTCCCAAGCCCAAGGGAGACCGCCCCTGAGGGGCCCCGGCTGCCACCAAACCCCCCCACAACTGGACTGACCACTGGCAATGACCCATGGCAAGGCTGAACCCAGGACTCCTGGGTGCTATTGACAATGAGACATGGATACACTTTACAATTCCGCATAGGTCCATCTCACTTAAAGGGTGTGCTCCTCACCACCGTCAAACCAGCGAGAGCAATACTCCTTCAATAGGAGATCACCAGTCTTCAACAGAAGAACGCTGTATGCTTGGTAAGTTCAAACAATGCCATCAGAGGCTTTTACTCCATTTACTTCTTGGTGCCCAAGAGGGATGGCCGTTTCAGACCTATTCTGGACCTCAGGTTCCTTAATTTGTTCCTCAAACAGAGGAAATTCAATATGTTGACAGCACAACGTATCCTCCAGTTCATCCAACCGGGCGACTGGTTCGATTGACCTGCAAGACGCCTGCTTTCATGTTCCAATCCGTCCCTTGCACAGAAAATATCCGCACTTCACCTTTCAAGGCAACGCTTACGAATTCTGAGTGCTGCCATTTGGCCTCTCACTGGCGCCCCACACATTTTCAAAGAAATTTATTTTTGCGGGGTATTCGGATCCTGAACTATCTGGACGATTGGTTAGTTTGCGCGCATTCCAAAGCACGCGCAGAGGCGCACACCAAACTGGTCATGTGACGAAGTTAGGGCTATCGATACATCACAGAAGTGCAACTTCTCAGTCCACAGTGTTCCTGGGGATCAAACTGAACTCTGTGAGCATGCTTGCCTCTCTGTCGGAAGACAGGATTCGGTCATTGGAGGCTGATGGCAGCTGCCTTGAGAATCCTTCCACTATGTGCCCGCTTCAAGTCTGGGTAAATATGCTCAAGGTGCACCCGGTCCGAGATCGGTACA
Organism: Polyodon spathula; assembly: GCF_017654505.1. Classification (NCBI taxonomy): domain Eukaryota; kingdom Metazoa; phylum Chordata; class Actinopteri; order Acipenseriformes; family Polyodontidae; genus Polyodon; species Polyodon spathula. The sequence continues at coordinate 44,901,670 of NC_054537.1, read as the reverse complement.
GGCTGGTGCGAGTGTCCAGGCAATGCTGGAAGACACTGGAGTGGTGTCTCTGTCCCGGCAATCTGCACCTCAGATCCCTCCACAGAAGGGAAGTGGTCACTACAGACGTCTCCAGGGGAGCGGTCTGGAATGGAAGAGGAATAAGAGGTCAGTGGAAGGGATATTGGCAGCAAGCGCACATAAATGCCCAAGAGCTCCAAACAGTGTGCCTGATGTTATCCCATTTTCGCCATCAATTAGCACACAAATATGTACTGATCCGGACAATACCACAGTGGTAGCCTACATAAACCACCAAGGCGGTCTGCGCTCACCAGGCCTTCACCACGCAGCGCACAGACTCCTGTCCTGGATGCACAGAAACTTGGGTTCCATCAGGACAGTTCACCTCCCTGGTGTGGACGACAATGCGTTCCCTCCACTACCATTAATACCTCTGACACTAGAGAGGATCAGGGTGGAGAGAGCACAGGTTTTGCAGGTTGCACCCAGATGGCCGAGACGCCCCTGGTTTGCTCTCCTCTCCGACATGTTGTCGGATCAGCCATAGCAGCTCCCGCTGCGCAATGACTTTCTGAGCCAAGCAGAGGTCATTGCGCAGCGGGAGCCGAGCTCCAACTCTGGGTCTGGCCGTTGAATGGAGCCGTCTATTCAGACAAGGTTTACCGAATGTAGTAGTAGAAACACTACAGTCTGCTAGGGCGCTGAGCACTAAAGTCCAGTACTGAAAATGGAAAGTTTTCCAAGACTGGTGCATTGCCGAAGGTCATGATCCTGTGACCTGCCCTATTGAGACGATATTAAACTTCTTACAACACCTGTTTGACACAGGAAAATCAGCGTCCACTTTGAAAGTATACCTGGCATCACAATGTGCCATGACAAAATTGACGAGGTGTCCCCTGGGGCACATTTCCTGGCAGTACAATTTCTTAAAGGGGCTCGGAGGCTTTGTGAAAAGTATAGTCCCAAGTTAGATCTAGCACTGGTACTGCAGGTCCTTATGGGTACCCCATTTGAGCCCATGGCGTCAGCAGACCTGCGCCCTGTTTCCTTAAATGTGGTGTTTTTAATAGCCATTATGGTTGCCAGACGAGTAAGTGAGCTTCATACGCTGTCCATTGATGACACATGCATAGCTTTCACGGGGAATGACTCGCGGGTAACATTAAGAAAAAATCCATCCTTTTTTCCAAAGGTGGTATCCTCATTCCATATTAACCAACCAGTGGTTTTGGAAACTTTCAGACCTCCCCCGCACGAGTCAGAGGAGGAACATAGATAGCACACGTTATGACCTGTTCGGGCTCTGCGTTGTTACCTGGATAGGACGGCGTCTTGGAGACAGTCCAACCAGCTGTTTGTCTGCTATGGGTCCTGATCTAGAGGTCAGGCCCTATCAAAGCAACGTCTAGCGCACTGGGTGGCAGATGCGATACGCTTGGCAAAAACATTTCTTTGGAGTGTCTATGGAGAGTCAATGGAGGCGTAAGAAATGTTGCTGGTTTTTGCCTTGTTAAAAAAATGCATCAAACTTTTGAAGTGCATTTCACATTTGCCCAAGGCCTTTTGAAGTAAACAGCAACATTAGCACAGTATGACAATACGTAGTTATTTGAAAAATGCTATTTTCTGAGCACTGTCCCGTTCGGAGGCAGAAACATCTCTCGAAGAAGCGTATTCATTAAATCATTTAACAGTCTTGTAACACCGGTTACTTTAGAAATACATAACATCACAACATAAAATACTATCAAGACACAGCAATATAGTACAATAAACAAACTACCGGTAGCTACTTGGATAAAGCAGGTAAAAAAAAGGTAATCTGTATAGTTGTTATAAAATGATTTCACAAACAATTAACATACAATATTAATAAAACATATCTGATATGATATAGCTTTTAAATTCCCCCTTACTCGCTTCCGAAAGCTGTCAGTAAATATTATCATCGATGACATGTGTGAACAGCAGTAACTGTATTTACTGTGCATGCGCTGCGGAACAGGACAGTGCTCAGAAAATAGCATTCACTATCCATAGAATTGTTTTTGCCTAACTCTCTATAGACCACAATGCTTTGCATGCAGTGAGACGGAAGTCTCCATTGAAAATCAACGGAGTTGAGCATCTTGTTAAATAGAATATATTTTGCAACGCCCTTTCTAATAAAGTGCAATATCATTGGCTGAAGCAGTTTTGAGTGAGGCTGGATTTTCTTTGGTTAAAATATTAGTGTGTGCTCCCATTGGCTAGAAAGGTTGCAGTGTTTTCAGCACAGTGCGAGACTGACAGTTGGAAGTTTGTCTGCTTGTTGAGAAGTTTGCAGGGAAATTCATTTGGTTGATTGGAAATTTGCAGGTCCATAGAGCATTTCGTATTAATGAATTGACAAATTAATGAATGAATTATTAGATGAATTAACAAATACCTTTATGAATTACTGTATGAATTGACAAATTTATAGACGAATTGCCGGACAAATTGATCAATTCACAAACTGACAAACTAATTGACAAATTAATGGCTGGATAGTTTTGGCACAAATGGCGTTCCATACTTGTGGGCCAAGACGCTGCTGCGCTCAAGATTGTTTCTTACATAAGAGACACTTTCAATAACAAAATGGCAAGAGGGCAAAAACAAACAAACACTAGAAACACAATGCAAAACAAACACTGTGCTGGTACAGCGATCCAGTAGGTAGCAGTTGCTTTCTGTATTTCATGCATATACATGCGGCAAAACAGTAACAAAACATTGTGTTTTTCCAAACTAAACAATACGTTTTAATTAATAATATAACAACAAATACAAATACAAAATAATACACACGCCCCACAGGAAGAACAAACAAAACAAAATGGCAGGGAAACACAAAACAGTAACAACGGTGTTAGAACAGCAACAAAACAATATACTGCATTTAAAATATGCTCTTGGGGACTCTGTCCACATAGATCTGTTTAAAAACAAAATCTGTATGTAACACCTCTCCTGCACGGGTGCAACAAATCTAAAACTGCAGGAACAAGGTCACCAAGACAACCATACAAATAAATTCAATAGAAGTTTGTTTATTGAAAAAATCCAATAATAGTAACACATTGTTTAAAACGTACTTGTGTAAGGCAGTCATTCCATTCACTTGTAAATAGGTAGCGAGACCTTGTTACAGGTTCATATTATTTGAGATAATGCATTTAGCAAAGTGCAAGTGCAATAATGCTGCTGCCCAGAAAATAGAGAGACTATACAAGTTCATAATACAGGAAAAACAGAAAAAAAAAAGAAATACCACATTCTAAAAATCTAACATTTCTTTGGTTTGAGTTCCTAAATTCTGGTTGGCTACCGACAGGATAAAAACACTCAAGCCACTCACGTTCATTACTCAGCACTGGCATACAATCAGCCCAATACTTATTGTTGGGAAACTCCATTTACTGGTCCATTTCACTCTCTCTTACTACTCGTCGTTCCAAGCTCCCACTTCTGGCCGGCAGGCCGGATGGCCGGACGTCCAACAAATACCCTTTTTGTTTTAAGAGTCATTATACAACAAATGTGGCTAAAATAAAGCGGCAGTTAAGTTTAACACGAACTGTCATTTTTTCTTGTGGCTGCAAGTGGAGAATTCTATAAATTTCAAATAGAAAGTTTCAGCAGTTGAACACTAGCAGCAAAAAATATGCCTTAATACAGGACTTTCTACCTACAGAACTGCAACGATAATCCCTAGTTTGACACTGGTGCCTATTGCCTGCATTTTTGTACCAACACACTGTATGGAGGCATCTCTAGAGCAAAACACATTTCAAATGCCTTGGTTAAATGAACCACACGGTGATTTTTTAAGACAGTTTTTCAAAAAAAAAAAAAACACAGCACAGGCTCAGTACAGTTGTTAGTCAGCAACACACACCTATACTCTTAATTGTCTAATAGACATTCTAAAAAAACATCTGCACAGGTATGCTAGGTGGAGTAACTCCAAGAATTCACATCTGTTGCCAGCAATTTCAAAGTGAATACATATTGCCTGAGAAGAAGAAGTATAAAAACAAGCGTCTATATTTACACAGGCAAATTGGTGCATGCCATTTCAGAAACATGTTTTGTACCAGTAAATGTTTTTGTAGTGCCAAGATCATTCTGTCCAGCTCAAACTGGCCTTGTTGGTATGCAAGCAATCTTTCCTCTGCTCAAAATAATTTTAGCGGCTGAAAAATAACTGACATAGCTAAATGTGACAGGCTGCAGCCCCTGCCATTTTAATAACGCTGCATTTAAATGTACAAATTGTATGTGCTTAAACTTTAAGGTAGGTGTGGCAGGGCAGGACCCTGCCTGTAAATAATCTTTGTGGTGTTTTTGTGGTGGTTGACAGGGGTGGGGTTAATTTCCTATACCTATCAAAAACATGCGAGAATGTGGCTGGAGCCTTTATTGAGTAATTGATTAATTAGGCTCCAACCACATCGTATAGAAAGGGAGAAAAAAAAAAAAAAATTGGTGGAAGGGATTTGGTGACTGAACTGTGTTTGTGGGGTTTTTGTGGTTTGTTTGCATTTTTTGAAAGTCAAAGTTCAGTGACTGCTCTGCCCAGCCTAAACAGCTTTTTGGTTTGTTTAAACCTTTATTTTGGCCCATGTGCTTTTTGTTTTGTATTTTGTATTTTTTGTTTGTTTACTAAAAGTACACATGGGCTATTAATTACAGCTTTCCTGGTATCTGAATCTCTATCCTGCCAATAACAGCTGGGCCCACCCTCGGCTACCCTGTTTTCACACCTATAAAAAGTAGAGGTACGGTACCTGCCTGTTGTTAAAGTACCCAAACTCACCTAGATACTTTTTTCTTATCTGAATATCCTGTCATCAGCTACTTTAGATCAAGTTTCATTTTGTTTTCAAGGCAACATGTAGCTATGAAATAGATTGCGCTGGCGCTTATTGTAGAAAGACACTTTGGCTGATCTAGTCAGCAGTATATTATATCTATGGTGGAGGTTATGGTAAGAACTCAAACATAAACCTTAGCCTAAGCCTCTGAATGTAGATAGGTGTTCTTGTCTGGGAATGGGAATATGCTTTTGTGTATTTTGTTTTTCGAAAAGCTGCAATTTTTTGTACGTATGATTTTCATATTATATGTATAAGTTTGTAACGTTAACAATTAAATTCCATCCAACATCTCCCCATGATTTAAAGTGGTGTCTTTTGAGTTCACTGTACTTTCACACAGTACATTTGAGGTTACTCAAGTTTCAACATTAACACACATGATTACAGGCAATTCTTGTTAGGCTGCTTCATCCAATACAAATGTAAAAGAAGCAATCATGGTATGTGTCTTTTTAAAAACCACCCTTGCACATCATGGTCACCAGAATGTAACCATTAACATTTTCCCCTTCAACCCTCTGCCCCTAGCTGATAAAAGAAATATCACATTTGCTGTATGTGATATATCTTACTCTTACCACAAGGGCAGAGTTTTGCAAGTGAGCAGGTTGGTGGTTACACTCTGCCTGGTGTACTAAGAGGTTTGATATGATTCTGAGAGCTCTATTGAGTTTGAAAAGGCATTTGAGGACTAAAACAGAATAATACAAAGTGAATCTAAACATAAAGAACACACCAGTTAGATAACTTATTATTAAATATTTTTAAGTAATCATCTATAATGTAAGATGAATTTCACAATTTAAAACATTATGTTGACAGTGGTAAAGCAGACAGATTTGTAGATCAAGATGAAACATATGAGCTCTCAAAGGAGATAGAGGCAGTGTTAAGTAACGTCCCTGGTTATAGTCTATAGTGGTACTGTGAAAAATAAACAATGACAGCTAAAAAAAATATGGCCAAATAAAATACTACATACTAACTACATACAGCAAAAATACTAGGCCTGCAATTTTTATTTTGTTTTATTGTAGTGGTATATAGAACAAGAAAATGGTGAACTTGTCTTGTTTTAGTTTTTTTTTTCGTTTAAATTTAACAATGGTGGATTTTGGTTCAAATAAGGTCAAGTTTATATACATTAAAGTAAGTAATCATTTCTATCTAGTTTGTAAAATTAACTGCATTTTTTTCATTTCACAAGAAATGGTTTATGCTAGATTGATTGTGTGAGCTTGAAAGTGCAAATCAAATCCAAAACTTGCATTTGTCATTCTGAAACACTTTCAATAGATTGATTTTTTATTTTATAACTGGCCACACCTTGTAATTGAATGTGATGTGAAACAACTCCAGTGAAAACTATCTGTTACAGTTAAGTAAAATAATACACCCATTGTCTTTGCATGAATACAAATTGCAGAAGAGGAATAAACTCTGGCTGAGAGATTTACCAGTATAGCTGCCTGATTTTCAAACAAGACAGCTGGGTAGGAAGAAAGGACAGACCTATGCTGTTTAAGTTTAAGCATCCCAAAAAACTGAAAAAGAGCTCATACTGGTATAATAATATTTTGGATAAATAAACTACAGGAAACTACAGGAAGAGTGGTAGAGTGTAGACATATGATCTTTACAATTTGTCGGTTATGTATGGTGCAGATTGATACAAGCATTTGATTGTTTAATGGGTGTGCTTTCAAGGCTATGGCCTATATGCTCATGCATCAACAACCCTCTAATTATAGTGACAAATGGATGGGTGAGTGGGGTTCTATTTTAATTGACCTTCACAGTGACCCTCTATCACACTACTGCAGTGGTTTATTTATTCCAAGTACTTCATTACCTCTCTTCCAGCCAGTATTACTTAAAAAAAGGCAATGTATTTTCACCATCATTGCCAGACTAAATAACACCACTATTAGTAATTATTAAAATAAGGCCTTTCCTAGTATTTTTACACAACTATTGACTACAGTTCAGGTGAATTTGTTTATTTTGAATAATTTAAAATAAGAACTTAAAAATGTAAGAACAAGAGACCATTTGGCCCATCTAAGGTTGTCAGGTTCCTAGTAACTGATTGATCTTGGAGCTTTCTCAAATTTAATCTTAAATGATCCAAGTGACAATGCCTCATAACATGACGAGGTAAACCGTTCATGACCCTCACCACTCTTTGTGTGAAGAAGTATCTTCTTCCTGGTCCTAAGTCTATCTCCACTTAATTTCCAATGATGTTCTGTTGTCCTGGTTTCTGTACTGCGCGTAGTGTATTGGTTAAGGTTAACTATGTCAACTCCTTTCCTTTTAAATGTTTACATGGAGTGCAGGATGTGCCCTATAGTCTGCCCAATCCCCCCCCCCCCAGACTTTTCTTTTTTGTTCTAGGCTATCTTTATAGCATACTCCTTTAAACGCTGGGATTAGTTTGGTTGCTCTTCTTTGGATTCTCTCCAGAGCCACAGTCTCTTTTTGTTGTTGTGGGGACAAGAATTGAACACTGTACTCAAAGTGCAGTCTCATGAGTGCACTATACAGCCTCATAGCTTCAGCACCACTTACAACTGGGCACTCTTATGTTTTATCATGTTATTGTATTAAAATAAATCTGCTTGTGGACAACAGTCAAAAGATAATGGATCAATGTATAGTCACAAACTAGTTGCTAATTTTCCTTTTGGTGAGGTGGCCTATGCTATTTATCTATCTATATAGCACACAGATTGAGTAACATCTGACCTTTTGGTTTTGTAATCTTTTTATCTTCATTGGCAAATCAGTTGTAGAGTGGAAGGGAGGCAACTTGAATCAACCAAAAGAGAAGTTACAGCCCTGGATTGAGGGTAGGGTTGTTTTGGACTACCTGCTGGGTAGTGTGTTTTCTTTAGGCAGGCATCCATTCATCCAAGCATGTTACAATATGATACAGTACCAATAAATAGGGAGCATATTATTTTGTTAAAGATTTATACTGGCTGCTTTGAAACTGCCCCATGTATGTTTTGTTTATTTAAATGTCAGCTTGTTGACTTTTATACTTCCAGCACACATGCAGGTATAGCAGAAAAGGTCCCATTTCTACCTCATCTAAAGAAGGGTCTTGATATGAAAGTTTTGATGTCATGAAGGTACTCTATCTTCCAGTAATTGAGAAAAGTGACCAGAAGAGGAGCTATTGGTTAGAGCAGCCAAGGTTCAGACCTGCACTGCTGAACTAATAAACTACAGCAGGGCTTTGTTAATTGTTTAATGCCTACCTTTGCATAAATGAAGCACAGGTAACAAAACCACTGATTGATTTTGCTATATTTTATGATGTTTTGGAGTTTAAAAATATTATTGACTACACTATATACGGGCAGTTTGAACTGATGTACATTTTGTTTTTTTATTACCACTTACCATTAATTATATTATGTTTACGCTATTAAAGTAAAAATATCTAGGGGGTTGATGCAAAAAGTAAAAAAAAAAGATTGCTAATATGACAAATGTGCATTTATATAAAAACATTAAATAAGAAATAAACAAGTAATGCAGTTTTAAGTACCAGATTTATGATTTCCATTACATGAGAGTAGGTGTTAAAACTTCATGCTGATATTAGACTCAGCTCTCGCCAAAGATAGGAATGGAAACTGTCTTTATGCACCTCAGCCTCTCCTTCTGCTTTTGAACCTCATTGACTACCAACTTCCTCCATTCAGCTGGGGCTGATTTGTGCCATGTAGGAGGAGCTGAACTGACACCAATGCCTCCTCTTCCATGCTGTACTTGCCCCATGACATCATTGATCTGAAGGGCATCCTTTGCATCTTCCACAGCTTCCTTTGTCACTGACTTTCTTCCAGTTTTCAACACAGGTGCTGCCTCCCTCATACATTCATTGTGTGACTGTACCAATGTCGTTTCCAATTGAACCTTGACGCACTTAAAACTCCTCCATTAGATCTGAGTCTGGCAGCTGCAGTATCCCTTTACCATACAGTCCCACTCTGCTGAGGCAGCGTGGAACTCCTAACCATTTCCTGACGTATGAACTGATTCATGCTTCCAGCTTCTCTACTTTTGTCTACTGAGTGACCACAGAAGTCTTGGCAGTAGACCAAACTGAAAACCCCAGAGTTTCAGTTTGCCTGGTAAAGCGCTGCTGTCTTTACTCTTTAACCCTTCCACTGCTTGTTGTCTCACTTCTCCCACACAAACTATGTCCTTTAGGTCCCCATCACACTGTCTCCGTAGACTTTTCAAAGGCTTCTCGGGCACTGTTGGTATTGCCTCACTGTTAATGTACGGTGAGGCAATACCAACCTCTTAACCAATGAACCTCTTATCCACTACTTTACTTTTAATTATATAGATGCTCCTTGACTTAGAGGGTTTGAATTGTATTCGTGCCCATTCAATGTTATTGATTAGTTTGCCCAATAACCGATTAATGAAGGCTACTGTTATAGTCATGATTGTCATATAATCCATGTATGCTCTAATTGGTGGTAGTCACATTCCAGAGCCAAGCGGTCTCCTCCCACTATCCATTTTGACGCCCTAATAATTACTTCCATTGCCATGGTAAAAGCCAGTGAAGAAATGGTGCTTCCTGACATTATTCCAATATCTAGACATTGCCATGTAACAGTGAATTCTGAAGCTGAAAAACTAAATTTCCCTCAAGCATTCTTCTCCCTTGATGAATCTTCAAACCCCTAACCGTTGTCTGCTCCAGTCACAGACGCAAAACTGGAGCACCATGTCTTTGCTAACTGCAAATCTTGAGCTAGTCCTTTGCAAAGTACTGTCATTTCTCATATTCATTTCCTTTTTTTAAAAAAAAATTTCTCCAATTTTTTGCCCCGGTTTTCTGCCCAGTTTAGTGTGCCCAATTATTTGTATCCTAGGTTCACCGCTCGCAAACCCCCCCCCCCCCCCCCCCCCCCCCCCCTCGGGGAATGGAGGCTGGAGCATGCGTCCTCCGAAACGTGCTCCTGCCAATCTGTCATTTTTCACACTGCGGATCCACAGTGAGGCCACCAGACCTATAGTGCTGGAGGACAACACAGATCTGGCGGCTCCACTGCAGAACCACAGGCGCCCTATCGGCCACAGGGGTCGCTGATGCGTGGATTCCCCTGCTGACCTAAGCCCTCCCTACCCGGGCAGTGCTTGGCCAATTGTGCGCCACCCCCTGGGAACTCCTGGTCACGGTTGGCTGTGACATAGCCTGGACTCGAACCTGCGATCCTCAGACTATAGGGCACATCCTGCACTCCACGTGGAGCTGAACATGATTTTACGAGGTGAGTCTTTACAGAAATGGATCGGAGGGAGTATAGGTAAAGGAAAGGATTCGGGAAAGGATTGCCCCCGCTCTCGCAGACTCTAGGGGTATTTTTCTCTTTAATTTCTTAGAAGCCTTGGGCGGGTGTCTCCAGCATCCTGTTCCATTTGAAAACACAGAGCTGGATACTGCCAGATAGGATGGCTAACCCCTGCCAGCCCCAATGGCTCAGTAATACTGAATTGAATACGCTGTACACTATGATACTAGAAAACTTAAACTTCTATAAGACACATATTCTGTGTCATGTTTAATTAAAGTACTTTTAAGTACAAATAAAAATCATAGTACGTATAAAAAAAAAAAATAGTTCATGTTTCGGATACAATTGTTAATTATGTTTATATATTATATATATATATATATTATATATATATATATATATATATATATATATATATATGCATGTAAAAAGACAGGCAGGCAGACAGGCACCTCCTTATATCCCCAAATTCTGATAATATGTGCAAAAGAATGTCTTAACCAAGATTCATCACAATTCAATAAGCAGTCTTGTAGTGAAATTTAAAACACAAAGTGCAATGTGCATCTCAACAGGTAGGATCAATAGAAGTGCAGAGGAAAATATGCAGGGCAAGCTGATAAGGTAGTGTAGTTAAAACAGCAAGAAAAAAAATAAAAGGCAACAAGAATTTTCATTATGAGGCTTAAAGCCAACTTTACAAGAGCTAGTTAGATTCAACCCACAGGGTGAACTGCAGTTACAAAACCAATGGAAATTCATTGCAAAAAACTACATTAAGATAATGTTACATTTGCGACACTGTGGATCTGGGAACCACTAAACTAGGAAAATTGGGGTTATGTTTTTACAATACAGCAAAGTTAACTGAGACATGTTCTAGTAAGCATTCCATTTGCAGCATAGACAAGAAAAATGTCTCACCTAGTACCCAAATGTGTGTTAGTGCAGTTAGTTTGCATATTTGAAACAGCAGGATGGCAGTGTTTTGAGATCTTGCCATCTTGCTTCAATTCAGGCCCAACATTTGCAAGCTGAGAAACCTAATCACCCATGTACTGTATATATACAGTATTGTTACCTTGCCAGGGGTCATTTTCTGTGGGATGTGGAAATTGCCAAATGATATCGTGACTAAGTTTTGAAAGCCTTTGTTTGACATAGAATGTGAAAGGGAAAACTGAACACAAGCAGGCTGTACAAATGATATACATGTGACGTCAAAATGCCTTCTGATATATCCAGGCCTGGATTGTGTAAAACTATTTAGATTCTCATTTTTAAAATATTAATTTCAGCACTATTCAACAGCTGTGTGCTTAGGAAGCAATTCCTGTGGTAAACCAAAAAGTGTTCCACAAGAGACTGGAGGAACTACAATTGTATGTGTTATGTATAGGTTCTAGTTTAGAGTTGAGCTTAGAGCACAACTTTAAACTAGAACCTATACATTCTACATCCAAGATAAAATAATCACTTCTTAGCACACTAAATAACTGGTAACAGTACAGGGTGCAGTCTAAACACTCACTGGAGTGCCACTTCAAGTCATTTTAGATTTATGTTAATGACTCCACTGTGCTTTTATAAATAAGGGAGACGTTACACAAAGTGGAACAAACACAATTACTTATTAAGTTTCTTTAGGTTTTTTGAAATTAATACAGATGTAGTGTAAAAAAAAAAGTTTGACAAAGAATTGAACTAGTTATTCTTTGTACCTGTGTATATCTAACAATTGAGCATATTAATGTTATGGATAATGTTAGTTTTACCTCAGGAGATGTAAAAAAGCAAGTGCTTTTGTACAGAGCAGAGCTGTATGGCTGAAGTACTGCAGGAGAAAGAAGGAGTAGAAACCTTTTGATAGAAAGACTTGTATGATATGCTTTAATAAAATGGTGTCTGTGAGTTTCAGTCACACTTTCCACCTTGTATTCACATTACTAAAATACTCTCATTCCATATCATAGGGCCTTTTATGTTAAATAATCAATGGTGTTTATATAAATGTCTAATATTACAGCGAGTATGCATTTAACCAGTGTTTCAATCAATATTTATTAGTGTGAAGGTATTCTAGCGACTACAGCATTCAATTGTATTCAATTTTAAACAAATTAATATATATTGTAGCGGCAGGTGCAGGTGGACTAGCTTTGACTGTGACTGTATTGCATTCTGAAACTGATAACTTGCGGGACTTGATTGCTTGCACCATGCAGCAGGGTGCTGGGACTTGACGCTAGATCAATCAATCTACACAGGAGTCATCGGGTGCTGTTCATATGAACCTCATGCAGATGTACAAGACTCTGAATCAGTGAGCAATGTTATAGTCTGTTACATTGATTTTAGTCAAAGGTCAATGGGCGCTGATTGGGCGAGCCTCACATAACTGCCACTTTGTGTTTTCTGTGTCTGGATGTGAGGGGGGAAAAAGTGGGTGCATCAGGTATGTAAGTATGTGTGGATTCAGAGAGTGGAGAATCGTGTGCTGTGAGCTGTGCTACTTGCTGTGAACCTGCAGCTGCAAATAAAGAGCCTGCCGGCTATTGAGCAGTGCTCTGTTGTCAAGACTGCCTTATTTTTTCGGATAGCAATTTCATCCAGTGTTACAATATTGTTTGTGAGCTAATTAATCAAATGTATTATATTATGTGCTTAAGCTTATTCTTTGGAGATTTATTTTTTTAGAAATGAACTTCAATGTATATTTCAGTACATGCCAATAACTACTATCTTAATACAATTCATAAGAATGGATGCAAAGTGTTCCTTTTCTTTCCTGGTTTACATTAGGCTAGGATGAGTTAGGCTCAACTGGAAGAGTAGCCAATAGGAGGCGAGTTTGATTTAGCAACGCCCCTTGTGTACTCAGTCCACGGATCAGTCGGTGTCATTTGTGTTCTGTGCTTGCAGTTCATTGGATACTGTGTTGACTTTCAATCACATTAATCTGTCTGGGACATTGTGAAAGTTTATCTCGCTGGGGAAGAGTTACAAAAAAAGATACACGCCACTGGAGTGTTATGTCTGAAAGGTTTGTAGTTATCCCTGTTGGGAGACCTGCAGCAGAAACAAACAACAAGGTGACGACTGACACTTCACCTGGGGGACAAAGATGGGCTGGGAATGGGAATAACAGCGTTACTGTTGCTCAGGAAACGCCAGAAACATCTGTACCCATCTTAGAGTACAGCAGGGAACCAAACAAATACGGTAAGAAAACAAGTTCATATTTATTTTTTATTTGCAAAGTTATCGTTCCGAAAAGAATACCAAGCATCATTCTTGTGTTATTAATAATGTAGCCTAATAAAGAGTCTGTTGGCGTGTTGCATCTATAGTACTACTAGCCAACTAAGAAAACGTATAAAATACCGGTTCAAATCTATATTGTGTTTCAAATGATGCACTGCACATTAGACAGGCTTCGCATTTCATTTGATGTGTTATTGATTTTTAAAATATATATTATTTTAATAATTACTAGTAGTGGTGTTATATATATAACTTTTCAGGCACAACTAATGTACTGTAAGGGCAATAATGCAAAAGCATCTGTAATTTGAAAAAAAAAAAAAAAACTGTTTTTCTTTTAATCTTAAGAGCTTGTTTCTTAAGATTATGGAACAAAATCAAATACAATAGCTTCATGATTAGTTGACCTTTTTGTGTAGGTGTGTAATATGTTACAGCAAGAATCCCAACTCTGCCATGTGTGATCTATCTGTTTGATATTGAAATTAAAACCAGTGACAAAATTCTTAACTGTTTCTAAATCTCATTTTTATAAATTAGCTTTTTAAACCTAAGCTTTTAATCTTTTTTTCATATTATTATTATTATTATTATTATTATTATTATTATTATTATTATTATTTATTTATTTATTTATTTATTTATTTTAATAGTTTTTAATTGTTCTATTTTTACAAACTGGATTTTTATCTTTTTTTAAAAAATAATTTTACAATTAAACTGTATGTTTTATTTTTTTATTCCACTTATATCCTGATGGCCTAGATCCATTTTTATTTCAAATTGCTACTGTAGTTATTGCAAATCTATTACTTAGTTTTATAATCTTTCGGTTGAGAAAAATGAGCTGACAAATGTTTCGAAGTCTATGTTGCTTCTCTCTGAAAAGCTGGGAATCCATCTGACATGAACAATTACATACCAATTTCCAATTTGTCAGCTTTGGGAATCTATGCTCAGTAATCAACTGAAATGTTACTTGGATACAAACAACATTTTATACAACATGCAATCCAGTTTTTAGTTAAGGTCATAGTACTATGACTGCAGCGTTGAAAGTTATGGATGACAGCAACATGACTGGATACAAAAATCAACATGTTTAGCTCTGTTTATTGCTCTTTCCAAGGCCTTTGATACAGTTGATCATGCATTACTCAATAAAAGATTATTGAGTGCTGGTATTGGATTGCAAGCAGCTGGATGACTTCAGAATGACCTTACTAATAGATCACAGATTGTCAAACATGCAGATATGATGTCAAATTCTGTTTTGTTAAATAAGGGTGTTCCTCAAGGATCTATTCTTGGCCCGTTATTATTGATCCTATATATTAATAACATCGGTGATAACATTAAACACTGTAAGCACCATCTTTATGCAGAGGATACTATTGTATACTCATGTAATCCCTCCCATCCCTTTGCAATCAATAATTCGCAGGCTGATTTTTATTCCATTCAGTGAGTCTTAATTAATCTAAAGTTTCTTTTAAATTCTAGTAAGACAAAAGCTATGGTATTTTCTTCTACAAGCACAAATGCTACTAAAGAATTATCTTCAGTTACATTAGATAAAGTTATTGAGGTAGTTGATAAGTATCTCATTGGATAGTAATCTCGAATCTAAGGTCCATATTGATAATCTTGCAAAAAAAAAAAAAAAAAAAAAAAAGAATTGAAATTGAAATTCTTTTATAGACTCCGATCTTGTTTAGGGCTAATTGATTATATATTCTCACCACAAATTGATTATGAGGACACAGTCTATAGGTTATCACCCTCAAGATTACGCTAACTGGATCCTATATATCATGCAGCCTTGAGATATATTATGAATTAAAGTGCAGTACTCATCATTGAGGTAGGCTGGACCTCCTTGGCTTTGCGAAGATTGACGCACTGGCTATTCTTTGTAAATTACCTCCATATATAAATGAATACTTTATAGTCGCAATACTTTACTGTTCTAAAGTGTGTACAGCGGCTGCTAAAAGATCACCTGTCTATTTTGCCCCTTGGTTTTGGAATGATTCACAATCTAAACTTAAGTTGCAGTCCTAAATAACTTTAGTACAATTTAAGAGTAATTTGCAACCATGTGATTGTTGACTGTTTCATTGATTGTTGATTGTATTATTATAATTTGTATTTTTGTATCTTGTTTTATTGTGTTGCTGCTGCCTTTCTTGGCTAGGTCGCACTTGTAAAAGAGATTTTAATCTCAATGTGCTCACCTTAAAATAAAGGTTTAAGAAAAAAATATCATTCTTGTATTCGCTTTTTGAGTTCTATTTTTACAAACTAGCTTTTTAACTTCATTTCTTTCTAATTTTACAATTACAACCACATTTTTGTTCATTTTTTAATTTCAGTTTGATAACATTTTGTGTTAGGTTGTTTTTCATTTAACGGTTTAACTTTTTTTGTTGCTGAGTTAACTGGCACTGTGGGTTACCAACATATGAAGATTAACTGTGGAAGATGCAATTTTTTCCCTATCTGGTTAGTTGTATTTATGGATGGCGATTTAAAAAAAAAAAAAGTGATCCTAAAATTGTGTTGACATCTCCTGGCAATAGTAGGCTTAGCTGCTGTGCTTGCCACTTCCCTTCCAGTTCTTACTGTTGTCTTTATTATAGAAAGGCCCACGTATATTTAAGTGAGAAGAGTACCCGTTTTTAAAGTCTTTTTTACACTTTAATAAATACCTAAATCGTGAACTCTTCTTTCCAGTGATGCGTTCCAGTCAGTAGAAACCTACTGTAACTCTAACGTGGTCTACAATAATAATAATGTACTGATTTAATTGTACACATTTTGTTTTTCATATGTACTCTGCGCTTCAAATTGTTTAAAGTTAAAACTTTCTGCACTTGATTTGCTACCAAATAGCCATTTTCAGATAAAATCAATTCAATGCAATGTAAGACTTTTTATTAATGTAAGCATTAGCTAAATCCTTAAATTTCTGATTGAATGTACAGTAGTATATTTTCCTATGCATGCTGCTGTTCTTTGTGAATTTGGCCCATTCTACAACATAGGCTTAGTTAATATACAATATTTGCAAGACAATAGGGATTTAATGCAGTTCACTATATTTGTGGATAGTAAGGTAATATGTCCTTTTGTTTGTTTTTTAACTGCTTGTGAATCATGTAGCCCACATGTTGCAGAAAAATAAATCTGTATTAAAACGAAGACCATAAAGAAGAATTGTTGACTATGTTGTTTTCACTTTACTTCTTGGAACTTGGGAACTACTTGACATGGGTATTTAACCCACCTTTCCCTGAAATTGCATTCAATTTTCAGTCTTTAAAAAAACCTGCATTGTAAGTTGTTGTTTAGGTCCTCTAGGCTGCCCCAATGTTGCTTGATGGCAATATATACTGTAAGAGTTTATAAAACAAGTCATAGCATTACAGGACCCGGTACTTGGGTTACATGTACTGTAGTGATGGGTTAGAAATTTGAACATCTCTAAAACCATTGGTCTGAGAATTGTCTGCGTGTCCATTTGTCAATTAAAAAGAAAAGTGGTAGGGTTTGGTGATTCGAGTTTGATATGATCAGAATACAATAGCTGTAAAATGTATTACAAACTGTACTGGGAAAAACTGTACATGTTGTTTCTTTGATTTTAATAAAAATACAAAATAAATGATTCTGAGTGCATAAAAAATATTTGGGTAGTTTAAAATGATGGGAGGCTTACAGTAATCCAACATACAATCAGGGTTGGACAAAATACTCAGGAATTGTATATTCAATACAAAATACTTAGAAAACAATGTATCAAAATACAAAATACAAATTACTTTGGAATCACTATTTTCAATACAAAATACAATTGTATTTGGAAAATCTATATAGATAGTTCATATAGGGATATATATATATATATAATATTATATATATATTAATATATAATATATATATATATATTATAGTATATCTATATATATATAGACAATCCCCCAAGGTTCTTTTAGCTAAAAATCTATTATTCCGTATTTGGACTTGTAAAACCTTAGCTTTTCTGATGGTTGTTATAAGTGTAACCCTTCAAAGTTGCTTTTAGGAAATGTGTGGAGTTTTTAGCATTTTGATAAAGAACTCTTCAGAGGCAATTACTGTTTTACTTTATTTTTTTGCTGTCAAGATGCAGTTTTAAAATAAATAACAATTTTCAACACCAGAAAGTTTTAGAACTTTTTTTTTTTGGTGGGGGGTAGGAGAGTAATTCTATAGCAAGCAAAAACCTTTGAATATTCAAACAGTATTTAATGTCTGACGTTAGTGTACTTTTCAGTACTCATTGATGTACTAGACTGATGTGTGGCACTGTATAGTTGATTCCTATTCCTTTTAATTCAAAGTGAAGAGAATGTGTAGAGTTATTATTTTAAAGGGTGGACTTACAGTGCAGCTATATGTAAAATAAATCTAGCACCTCAAGTATAGAGGAATCTTTGAATAAGATGTTTTTGGTTTCCATCTACTCTTGTTTTCTGCTTGGAATTTGATCCTAGTATTTCCTCTGCCCTTCCCTGAAGTTTCTTTCATTTATTAGATGTGATTGACCGGTTATTAAATTAATCTTAAAACACATGCATTGGAAGTTGTTGTTTGGTTTCTCTGGGCTGCACAAAGCTGGTTCCAGTGTGGACATTTCTTCTTTGTTGTGGAGGATGGTACCATTTTTATAACTGGACAGTTTCTAAAACAAGTGATAAAGTAGCATTACTGGATCCAGAAATTAAACACTGTAACCAATAACAATACTTTGTGTGGCTGCATTAACATGTACTATAGTGATGGGTCATGCTTGAAATACAGACAATATGCTTTTCCACACTTGGAAAAAAGGGTTTAGATCAGAGTACTGAATCAGATGTTGCAAGCAAACTAAAATGTCAGTGCTCACTGTGCTAAGATGCTGCTCTTTAACAATCTGTTTCATGGTCAGGAAAATAACATAACAGTCTTTTTTTAAGGCTCTTAAAATAAACAACAGAAGATTTATTTTAGGCAGGTATACAATTACAGCATACCCACACACAATGGAAAATTCTTGCTGTTGCTGCATTTAGAATCCAAGTTGCGAGCATTCTGTTTTAATCGGGTTCCTCAAGTATAATCATGTTTTGTAAGTGCCAGGAACATTGAGGTGTAGATGGGATATGATGGGAAAGTCGTAGCGCAAACATATCACAGTTTGCATTTTGCGGCATAGTATATATTTTGTCATATGTACTAAGAGAAAATATGTTAATGAAGAGAACCACAATATACTAATTTATATATTTGTTGCGTCATCTTAGCAAGATCGCTAGCATTTTGAGTCATCATGTAAAAATATAACTTTGTACAGTAGGCATGTACAGTATACAGTACAGTAGTAAAATTAATAATACCTAACACACTTTCTTTTTACTTTAGCCTTTAGGCTACTGGTAACACATAATAAATCCTGCTGCTGCATTGTAGACATTGGTGTGCAGTGTGAATAAGAGATTATTTTAACGTGAAACTAAACGATTTTAGCATTTCTTTCTACAATTATTATTATTTTTAACTTGGCCTACTTAGTAGTCTAGACAATTAACACAAAATAGGTCATGGTGCCACATTGACAAGTTGTGATACTTACATGAGGACTGTCAATTCATACAAATTTCAAGGGCCCAGTAACAAATTTTATACCACTACTTCATATTATCATGAGTAGCTATTTTTCGGTTTTTATCTTTAAAAAAAAAATTCCGGGAATTTTTCTGAGTTTATTTTACATATACAGTAGATGCTGCTTATTAGCAACCTCTCGGTTCCCAGAAAAAAGTTGTCATTAACCGAACGTTGTATTAAGTGAAAAGCCACATTTTCAAGTGTATGTCTATGGAAAAGCGATGTAGAAACCGCGCACTGAAATACACGTCTTGGTTCATTAGCGTTAAAAAATAAACACAAAAAACACCAAATATCAGAACAAACAACTGTTTACTAAGACTACATGGATGTATAAAACAAAAAAGTATACACAGTACTGTACTGTACACATAGTACAGGGGTGGCCAACCAGTGTCTCCCGAGCCACATGCGACTCTTTTGTGGTCAAAATGCGGCTCTTCGAACTTCCCATATATTTCATTACACAATGAATAAGTTACTTTTTTTAAAATTCGTTTTTATATGTGTGTTATTTTTACAATAACTGAGTTTTTTTTTTTTTTTTTTTTTTTTTTTTTTTTCATCACAAGCAGATCAATTTCCAACCTTAGCCAATCAGCAGCGTGGCAGCAACACTTTTTTTGTTACATAGAAACTAACTAGCAAATCATATCCACCCTTTTCTGTGCATTCGGGACTTCAGTTACAGAAGCTTGGAAACCGTTAACTTTACTTTGAACAGGACCGGCTTCTGTTTTGTTCATAATGGCAGAAAAAAATAGTGAAAAAGAAAATATGAAGATGAATGTCGAACCTTCTTACCGGAGTAGGGGAGTAATGTATTTTCTTTGTTGAATGCAATGGAAAACTCTAGTGCCTTATTTGCCAGTGCCCGGTTGCATAAAACATCTTATTAAGTATTTCACTTAAGTGTATTTTTCATTTAGCTAAGGGAAAAACTGAAGGGTGTTGCTCAAAACATCTTAACCACTCTCCTTAGCTAAGGGAAAAACTTGTGGTGCATGGACTTTTTAGATTTCAACCAATAAGCAAGTAGTTTACTGTACTGTGTGGGCAGTTAAGGAAAACTACAGTATGGCTGATAAAAATTAAAAAAAAAAGAAACCCAAACTGGACAGAGGAGGAAAAACACAATACTTATGGAGGAATATAATAAAAGAAAGCAAACAATAACAGGCAAACTATGTCCGAATTTGACAACTGCCATGAAGCAGAAAAAATTGGCAGAAATAACTGAATGTCTGAATGCAAGAAATTTAATGGTAAATCCCAGCATTCACAAGATTAAATATATATATATATTCTGATTTCAGAAGAGCATCACAAAAAACAGGTACATCTACAAAAAAAAATGTACACTAAACATATTTGTTTAAACAATTTGTATGGCTGTGTTCGCAACAAAAGTGAGAGCAGTATCTTGTATTTAGCAGAATTAATCCTTAATCTCACTTAAGATGTTATGCAACTGGCCAAATATGTTTTTTTTAAGTATACATTTACATTTTTATAATAATAAAAAGCCGCCAGTTGCCACCGCTCTATTTGAAGAACAGGGAGCAATGCGTGATTTCTTCTTGTTTGGGGTTGTTAATCTGCTTCCAGCATTATACAGACATTTAAAAGACAGTATTTCGGTCAAATCAATAGTTTGTTATTAGTTGCTCGTCATCCGTTATAGCCAAAGGATTTTCTCTCTGCAAATCCTTCTGCTCAGTGTGGCTCTGTCCTCTTCAATTTCCAAAAACTCTGCCATATCGTTTTTTCGATTTAAGGGATCTCAGTAGGACATTTAAGTATTTTCACTTAGTTATCCCCTAAAGTCATTTTGTGCAACGGTTAACAAACTTAAGGGAAGTACTTAAATACAAATATTACTTAAATAGAACATTTGGGAAAACTAAGCAGGGAATTTCACTTAAGGTGTTATGCAACCGGGCACTCGCCTTTATGTCGCAGTTCAAATCTTCAAATCTGCAGCGTTATTTCACTACAAACCATGCCCGCATTGACACTGAATTTCCAAAAAGATTCTGAACTTCTATCTTTAAAAGTTATCGCTAGAACCGCCATGATAGTCATGCGCAATATGTGCTCATTTTGAAAATAAACATTTTATGTTTATTTTTTCCATTTAAATCTGGTGTTTCTGCTGTGCAAATGTTAGATATGTTCATGAATGCATCTTTTGAGTTGTATCGGAAAGTCTGTATTTCATTTTTATATCAGAGCTGATTAAAATGTACCCGTCAAAATGACTGCTGTCAGTAAAAAGCAAATGGATAAACAGACGCAAATGTTGACCAAATTTTCCAAACAATCTGAGACCGCGACTCTAGCCTACTCCTAGCAAGTGGCCTGGAACACTGCCCGTGCAAAAAAAGCCCTACTCCGAAGGTGAGTTTGTGAA
The DNA here is from genome assembly GCF_017654505.1 of Polyodon spathula. NCBI lineage: Eukaryota > Metazoa > Chordata > Actinopteri > Acipenseriformes > Polyodontidae > Polyodon > Polyodon spathula. Next base: position 44,880,059 of record NC_054537.1, on the reverse strand, counting down.
ATCTTGCCTTAGGGATGTTATTGCTATTCAAACAACAATCAACTGCAAAAGCAAATTTCAAACCTGCAGCTCTCACATCACACGATAGAACGTATCCATCTCAGATCTAAATAGTGACATTGAACTACAGCTGCATTCAGAACAATGTGCGTAGTAAAGAATGCCAAAAGTCACACTGAGTACAGATCCTGCCTGTATGTGGTATAAGAAAATAAACAATAGTAAGCTACTCACCCAAATAAGAAACAAAAACCAAACTATGCTTTTATATGTAGTGAAAATATATTTGTTTGGATATCAGTATTACATATGTACTGGAAAAAATAAAGGTCAGCTGCATTTAATAGTGTGTGTGATAGTAATTGTGGTAAAAATATCAGTGAAATGCTAAATTAAGCACTTTTTGAAGTTTGTGGCTCTTTGTCACTGTACATTTTATTTCTTTGGCTCTTGGTCTGTGAAAGGCTGGCTACCCCTGACATAGTACTACAACGACATACTATCAATATCTCTAAAAACAGTAAACAAACTTGGTATACAGGACTCACATTTAATACAGAAGCATCATTTTAAAAGAAGTAGTTGTTCAATGCTGTTTGTTTTTATATGATTCACCACCTCTAGCTGTAAATCACTCTCAATTTTGCGTGCAGCTTCGTAGACAATTTCAAAATGTGGGATACAACAGACTGAGAGGCCAAACTTTTCTGCTACCCGTACTTGTAGCTTGTACACGTAGTGCCTCCAGAATCTGAACTTTATCGGCTATAGAAAGGTCTACATGTTACAACAATCAGACTCAATAAATGTATATCTGCGTTATGAAAACTGATAAATAGACGCTTGGATACATGCACGCAATGTATTCGTGTGCACGCCATAGCCATAGAAATTGTAAAAAAAAAAAAAAGTTGTCATAAACCGGCAGGCAGTTGCTCATATCCGAAATCCATTAACATTAAAGTCTATGGGATGGGATTGGTTCCTGTGAAAATGTTGTTAATAACCGAAAGTTGTCAATAACCGGCATTCACTGTATTAAAGTAGGGACAAAATCGGTAAATACTGTTTTTAATTGAAACATCGGTAAAAAGCAGGGGGGAAAAATCTCAGAATACACACTTTATATGTGGAATATGATGCATAGCAGTTCTGGTTTCTGATTAATAATGTCCCTGGCATATCTGATAAAGCAGAATCTGTACAAGTCGAAGCCACGTTTTCCCAAGTTAGCTGGTAATTTGCAAACGTTTAAGCAATCACTGTGCTGACGGAAATAGTATCTACAGATGGTATGAACATGACATCAGCACAAAACAAGCCAGGTTTATTTGCCTTGAAATCATAAAAAGAAAAGAAAATTGACAGAACTGGACAGTGCAAGCCATCGGGAGATGCGTCAAAAATCACACTGGACATTTCCATCAATGCATATAAGTTTACAAACTAAAGCATCACCATTTTCTGTCAGATATTTACGGTTAAGATTGTCGGCTTAGGCAGTGTTTAACTGATGGTCAGTACTGTCACACGAAGTCCCTAATACATACCTCTATAATAAACAGTGGCTGTCCAGCAAAGCACAGCGCTCTGAGAAACTCATTAAAACAGTCATTCTGCGCTCTCTTTTTATTAACGCGTGTGTAAAAGCAGTATAAATGGATTGCTTGTCTCTCAGTTCACTTTGTTCTTTTAGTTTAATATCCCGCTTATTTTTCAGTATGTTCTTTTATTGTCAGCGTGAACATGTACCTCAGTGCAGCAGTATTTGCAGCGCAATGCATCCTCTGCCTCATCTGAGCCACTTCTGCAATTTTTGTATAATTCTGTATAGTTTTGTATAGTTTTTTGAATATTCATAAACTGATTTACGTTTTCTCCCCATTCCTCATCCACTAAAAATTATATTTTTGTGTAAGTATTTCAATTTAGTTTTTGATCAAGCTAGTAGTTACTATACCCAGCAATTGCCACAATAATCAGTACTTTGATTGGCCAACATAATCAGGTGATAATGTATTTGTGAAGTGACAGAGAACCACATTTGAACGTTATTTGATCCTCTGACGTCTAAGCATCTGCTGTATCCTAGGATACAGTGTAGGGCTGCTTATTACAATGTCGGAGTAAATGTCGGATAAAAATATGATCCTAGAAAATAGTACCAGGAAAATATTGAGTAACAGACAAAAATCAGGTATAAATCAGTAAAAACCGTATAGTCGTTTTCATTTAAGTTAGTCAGGGGTGCAGTGCTAAATTGTGCACAATTACAAACCACCTGCACATTAGATCACTGTGCTGACGGAAATAGTATCTACAGATAGATGTGTTTCCTATTCTATAGCTGTTCAGAATGAGCTGGAGGGGTTAGTGACACGTGTGCAGTCTATTGCTCCTAAAATGTTTGGAAAACTAGAAATGTCGTACTGCCTTTTAAAGGTTTCCTAATTGCGACTGTTTAAAACATGCTTTCATAAGTTCTTAATAAATTGATGCAATTGTAAGTGTCGCAATTGCCTGCAGCTTTAGTACATCTCATTACAATATTTGAGAACCCCCATTCCCTATCGCCACCCAATTCTTTGTGAATGTATGCAGGAACCCCTTAATTACATATTCATCTAAGGCCGAATTGCAAAGAAAAGCTGCTGCCACAAATCATTCCCTAAAAAGTTGCTAACAGCATTGTGCTTGTTTAGTACATTTCACCCTAGACTTTGACCCGTTTGCAACTGATTTGCCACCATAGCAACAGCCACTTTAGTACATCTACCCCTCAAGTGTGATACAGCATTACTGCTGCATGAAAAACATCCTCACAACTTGTAATTATATCAACAGGTTATTACCTGTTCTAGGTATCCATTCAGTAATTTGAATTCAGCAAAACATGTTCAGTCCGTCTTCATTTGGGACCAAAAAATTGTGCTGGAGTGACAAAACTATTGGTACACTTGAAAAAATGGTTTCTTTACATAGACAGTATTATAGGACAATAATAACTCACCAAACATTAAACACAACAGTGTCTGTGGATGGCCGAGCTCTCAATGATGTGGTACAGAGAAACAAAGAAGTCCAAACAGTTTTTAAAAGAAACAACCAGGGCTGGTATTTATTCTTTTGTGGTGTTAAGCATGTTGGGTTAAGTAAGGACAGATGCAACCCAGTGCACAAAACAAAAGTAAGTTGTAACCAATAAAATCCACGGAAAACTCTGTAGATCAAGGAGTAGCAGGGAAAGTTGTGTGCCTCCAAGTGGATCCTGGTACGGGAAAACCTTCATCTGGCTCAGCACCCTCAAGTATCGGAAGGTCGATTTACAGACCGGACCCTCCTTTGTCCATCACAATGCCTCAACACAATCTTTATCTGTTATTAGCATGAGCCTGTTTAAATCATTCCCTTAGAAAGATGGTGTGGCAAGGATGACTTTGAGTGGCCTGGGTGGTGATGTCAGACCAGAAACAGGACACTGCAGAGAGAGGTACGGGGGTGAAAGTGTGCACTGCGGTGCCGTTTTTAATCCACACAAAAATAAATAAAAAGGTTGCACAAAAACACTACTCGCAGAGCAAATTAATGGTTTAAACAAAACAAACCTCGAACACTAAAAAAACCTGAGCAATCGCCTTCACTGATCCTGTTGTTTTTTCTTTCTTTCTTTCATTTTGCTTTGTTTCTCTCCCATCTAACTCTCTCGCTCTCGCTCCAAAACACTCCACCCCTAAACAGCGAAAACTGCAGGGTTTTATATTGGTGACCATCTCCTGAGTAGCCACAAATTAATCAATTAATTAACTCGGGAGATGGTCACCTTCTACACAGGGTTTTGTGGGATGGGGCTTTCCCATCCCTGCTGCCAAACAATAAACAAACAAACAGAATGGTGTGTTTTTAAATAAACACGAAATACATTCAAGTCATACTACTACAGTGATAATAATGATAACATAATGAAAGTAATAATCATAATAAAAGGGGCGGACATCCTGAAATGATCCTCTTCTGAGCTTAGATATACTCTAATTCCAGACAGAAAAGACTTAAGATTGTGCTGGATTCCAGAATAAATTCTGGATTGTAGAGGGTATCACACAATTCATTTCAATAGGGATTTGGTGGGACTTGTATATATTTGTATATTTTCTGTATTGTTGGTGTTACTATTGTTATTGTTTGACAGATTGGATGGGGTTAAGTGCTCCAACCAGATAAAATCATGAGAACACATGGTAAACAGTGAGTTCTTATTGATAAACGGTCTGTTGAGCATGCATATGATAGCTTGTGTATCATATGCACAGTATATGCACAGTAGAAACTCATTATATACAGTAGCTTACCACACAATTGCCTGGTTGCTTGAAGAAACAAGAATGCATCAGTTTGGCATAACAGTTTGGTTGAAGACCTCAACACTTGGATTGGATTTGTAACGAAGTAAACAATTGGTCGTGTTATGAACAAACACGTAGCACGATAAACCAGTTTTACACACGGCTTAATTTGTGCATTATGCAAACATCTCTCAAAATTGTGCCGAATTATACAGAAAATGTAAATATTTTGTAGAGGGGCTGAAACAGACAGAATTTTACAACATATGTTTACATTTATAAAAAATTCATACTTTCAACTGTAATTCTTTAATGTTTTAAGTGGGGTCATTTTAGGTATTTCAAAGTTGCATTATCATTAAACTCTGACAGTAGTCCATTTTGGGCAGTTTCTAACTTTGAATATAATAGTAATATATGTCACGAATGGTGTGTTAACGGACCAACACAACTGCTTTGTTCTTACGAAGTCAAACCGTATTGTCAAAAACAACTAACTGGGGTTTCAGTTCATTAAATTGTATAGAAACATGACGCAGATAAGATATTATATATATATCTTCTATCATATATATACATATTATATATATATATATATCCTATATATATATATTATATTATACACACACACACACACATATATATATATATATATATATATATATATATATATATATATATATATATATATATATATTATATATATTAACTTACAGTGTATTTTTAGAGGGTTTGGTCCACACTCTGTACTGTAATGTAAAAAGTACAATTTATATTTGCTTGAGAATATACCCATTTAATCTTTATTCCTTTGACAACTCTGAGAGAAAGTCTGAAAAATCTTTATCTTAATCAAGAGAACTGCTTAGTAAGTCAGAACCTCTGCTGTGGCTCTCAGCTTCAAGCAGATTTTGTTTAAACCTTGCACCCTAAAACTGACTGCAGTGTAAATTCGTGGGCTTAATGTCTACGGCTATGTGTGCTATACCAAAACTGTCCAAAATGTCATACTGCCCTCTGGTGGATGATAGAGATTGCTCAGCTCAGTAAAATTTATTAACATGAGCTTTTCTCAAGGTTTGTCTTAACTCATAAAATCAATATTCTTTTGAACTTGTAAATTTACAAACATTGAAAATGTAGTGTATTAGCTTACAGTATAATTTTGAGTAATTATATTAGCCTTACTCAAATCACTGAAAATTAAGTAATGTATCTTTAGAAAATGATTTAAATTCAGTTAATTCATTAAAATTATATTGGATGTTTATGATTTTATTTGGTACTGCATTGTGTGATATCACATCAGGAGAGTAGAATGTAATTATCAAGTAAAAATTAATAACTTAGGAAAAGTTATTTAACATGTGTATTTTAACTGAAATGCTATGCCTGCACTGAAAAGCTATAATGGGCATGGATTGAAAGTCAACACCCCATGTGACTGTGTACCGGGCGTGTTGGGTATTTGTGTCTACGCTTCATTTTTTTCAAATACAGTGGCTGATCGAGGGACTTCTCGGGAATACGGAGGAAACTCAAAACGAACAATAGCCACAACAACTCTCGGGTCCCACTTCACCATCTACCGAAGAGCAGCTGGCAAGTTTAATCGATCCTGTTGCTGAAGAAGGTGAAGCTGAAGGTGGCAGCATATCTGGTAGCACTGTCACCGATGAAGATGGCAACGTGGGATCGAGGCTCAACTCCAACAGGAATGCTTTTCTTTTGTGGCTGTTGACAGTATATGCAATAAGCCGCAACTTTTTTACACTGCAGTGGGTATCAGACGGCTGAATGAAAATAATATTAATAATGCTTGCCCACTTAAATATTTTTATTTCAATTTTCACATATATACATGTATATTATTAATAGAGAGGACAAAGCGAGCACAGGGAAGTTTACAGTACACTACAGTTCTCCAGTGCCATTCATTAAAAGATAAGAAATTGATATACCTGTGTATAGGTAGGTTATGGTTACTAGTTCGATGCACAAGAATACTCCTGTGCAGAGTGGATGAATTATACACACTCTCTCGTATATAGATAATCAAATAGATAGACAGAATGTTGATGCCTATATACAGTGCCTATAGAAAGTCTACACCCCCTCAAAATCTTCACCTTTGTTGCCTTATAGCCTGGAATTAAAATGCATTAAATGTTTTTTTTTTTCATTTATCTACACATCCTACCCTACAACTTCCATATAAAAAAATAAATTCTAGAAATTTGTAGAAAATTCATTAAAAATAAAAACTGAAATAGCTTGGTTGGATAATTAGCTCAGGTGTAACCAATCCCCTTTAAAATCACACACCAAGTTAAGTGGCCTCCACCTGTGTTAAATTGTAGTTATTCACATGCTTTCAGGATAAATTCAGCAGTTCCTGTAGGTTCCCTCTGCTGGGTAGTGCATTTTAAAGCAAAGACTCAACCATGAGCACCAAGGCGCTTTCAAAAGGACTCTGGGACAAAGTTTTGATGAATAAAAATACTTTGCATTAACTGATGCTGTTTCATGGAAATCCGATGAAGATAAATGTTTTAAACTTTGCTTACTAAAGATATCATTGCAGTTACAAAATACTAAACAGTCTACTAAAGTTACCCAAATATGTATGCAAGATAATACTGAAGTTACTTAAAACCGAAGTGCTTTTGAAATATGCTCAAGTTAACGCTTCATTCCTTGACTGCTGTACTGAAACTTCTGACTTGCATTTCTTGAACAACAGTGTAACACACACATGGAGGACGCCAACCTGCGTGTGTTTTTGTTGCATTGTGGGACATTGTAACATGTGAAGAAGATGCCATCTTGTCTTTCTTCAAATCCCATGTGTATAGATCCCAACTCGGATCTCAAGTTACAAAACGGAAACCCTATTAACCATGTGCAGAAAGCCATGTAATCCTTCATTCCAGACTGTTCTTTCTCCCAAATAAGGATGGGTAACAACTTATGTATTTCCATGGTGCATACATAGATTGTAGTATTAATTATGTTTAAATTGTTTATGACGTAATTATATTAACCCATACCCTATGTTGAAAATATACGACTGCATTCCAACTGAATATATGGTTCATATTTTTCTTAAACATACTTAGTATAATACTTTATTATAAGTTGAAAACTAATTAATACAACCAAATACAATATACTTAATATTTTTTTTTAACTTTTCAAATAAAATATTTTTACTTGTTTTAAATAAAATGTAGAGTGACCAATTATTATTTGTATTTGTTTTCCCCCCAGTTTGGAATCCTCTGATCTCACTAGCCTAAAGTCAGAATTGTTTTTACGCTGAGCAGTCCAGAGCAGGTGGGTGGGCTACCGATCCCAGAGAACAGAGATCAGCCCTGCTTTTTATCTGCTCTGAATGTGCTCGGTGTCTGGCCAGTAGGGTCAGTTGTTGCGCAATGAGTAGAAGGAGTCCCTGCCGGTTTCCCATCCCCCACCCTGGGTGCGTCAGAGCTGAAGGCTGAATATATTTTACTAGTTTTGTCCAGTTCGGCTTGGATTTTGGTGTCTGACCAAATTTCTGTTGGAGCTTCAGTTTCTCCCGACTAGATTTCCACAGTGAAAAACTGGGACTTTTTTTTTTAATTCAATTCACTGACACCAAGCAACTCTGCAGCTGTTAAAATAACAATATATAATAACACAATGATAGTTTAAAAATGAAACATCGGATGAATTTATTGCACATCATAACAACTCATTATTTTATTTATATTGTCATCTAGTCAACACGTGTTAAATGTACAAAAAGCGAGATTTAAAAAAATAGATCAGCTATTACCATTTAAACTTATGGTGTACCAATAATCAGAATGATTAAACAAATAATCCGTATAATTGTTTATTATATTTTTGAGTGGTGCTAACACAACCTAATACATTACTCTGCTATTAACTTGTAGAGCACGCTGATGCATTTTTGCACTTAATAATAAAAACATTTAAAAAGATACAAGTCACAAGTTCCCAAAGACATTTTTTGTTTTTTGCTCTACTTGTTTACTCAGAATATGAACTAAACTACATGCAAAATGTTTACTTCCGAGTCAGGTTACCTTGTTTAGTTTGTTTCCTATGTGTAAAAGGTCTGAGTCCAGCTGTTGTACACATTGACGTTTAGCAAGCAAACCAGACTTGGTGCGTTTGTCAAACTGACCGAGACCATGGTTCTTTCCCAAGCAGACTTTGTTGTTCACACTTCACACCAAATGTACTGAACCGTACAGAGTGTGTACCAAACTCTTAAACTGACCCAGAACACACCATTAGAGTTCCATAGCAGCAAAAGTAACATTTTTATTATGTAAATGCAGTATCTAACTGTCTGAATTCCTACAAGAGACTACTGGATGTGGCTGGAATGAGGGTCTGTCAGCCATGTTAATAGTGTATAAGCTGGTTATCCTGCTTTACCCAAAGTAAATGGACGCTGTCTAAGTAATACTGTAAATACAGTAGCTTAACACTTTTTGAAGTTCCTTCTGTGAAACGTTCTTCCCCAAAACTCTTTGCCCGTTAGTGAGAATCCTTTAAGGTTTCAATACAGTTAATCATATCGGCTTGCTACAGAATAAACCAAATTAAAGTACTTTGACATGCCTCGTAAGGGTGTTGCTTATTTGATAAATATTGTACTTAATAGCCTGAACTCACACAAAATGTATCATATTTGCTGCAGTGTAAGAGGAAATTATCAACTGTAGTCTTCCCTCAATAAGGAATTTGTGTTATTTTTTCATTTAATTAATTTAGTTGTGAGTTGGTCATGTTTTTAGGGGATTTTAATATGATTATTAGATAAGCAGTCTCAAACTAAATGTCAGTTGGAGCATGCATGCAAATTATTATTAAATCCAGTGTGTATTGTGTGGGAATAGGCTTTACCTTGTTAGTCCTGTAGCTGGCAGCAGTGTGTGGGTAAAACAAAACCACTAGCAAAAGCACTAAAACCTAATTGCTTAATAATCATTTTAAATAATAAATGCTTATAATATGTTACATTTAAAACATCATAGTTGATAAGTTCAGGGTTAATACATGATTTGGCCAAAAACAATTGAGAATTTCTGAAATCTGTGCAAATGTTATGCCTTGCATTATGCAGTCTTTATCTTCGTGTGAACCTGAATAAAACATTAACCTCCATTGTTGTCAATACAATTACAGGTAAACAAGCTTGTGATATTGCAATATTTAAGCTGGCCCACTGTGACAGGGTAGCTTCACAGCCCAAGCTGTTATCGGTTTGAGTTGCTTACTTGTCCCAACTCTTAGGATTTTAGACAGCACAGTATTCCATAGCAAAGCCCATGAATAAATATATGTGTATTGAAATCATAGTAGAACAACACTTGAAAAACGAGAAACCACAATAGAAACAGATAAACATAGTACCTGGCCCATATCCTACTTTGAGTTAACTGATTCTTAATATTTTGAGGGCATTTAAATGCAAGAATGATTAAAAAGCATGGTCAAGATTGGGCAGCATATATAAGCTGCATTGGTATAAATACTTACAAAACAAGGGGCATGAAATAGAAGAAGCTGTTTGTGCATATAGATGCAGGGAACCATCAAAATGCTAACAACCTTGTACAGGTTACCTTCTATAGTTCCTAAGTGCAAAAGGACCGAGACCACCTCTTTAGGTGGACTCGGAACGGTTCGTTTCCCCAGCGGACTTTGTTGCTCACACTTTATACCAAGAGCACCGAACTGTACCTTACTGAGTGTGGGCCAAACCCCCTAAATGGACCCAGTGTGAGAACAGCCTCCTGTATATAAAACAGAGAATGCAGGCTTTATAATTGCACCTACAAAAGATGCAAATAGGTTTGTCATTTTAGATACAATATTGTAAACTTGTTTTAATAAATTAGAAAATGAAAAAGCCATATCTGTGTGGCATATACATGATACCATATAAAAATACTGAAATTGGCCAAGCAAATCACATTCCAGCTTGGGATTTCCTGTAGGTATGTATTTTTACTATGTAAGCATTTTTTGGGGTCATGTGTGAAAGGCAAGTTCAAGTTGGAATTATAGATACATGCAGGGCCGGTGCTCTGCAACTTGCAAACTGCAGGTTTTTGATTCAGCTTGTATTGTGCAGTCGCTCTGTGTGCTTGGATGTAACCTGGTTTCTGTTTTGAAAAATTATATGGACCGTGTACAGATTTTATAAAGAGGGTTTTCAGTGGTAAATGAGATTTTTAAAGGACTGTTTCATAAGTTCAATAACATTTTGAACTGTAATATGAAACTAAATGTTCTGGTGAAAGTTAATGTTTTGGCATTAATGTTCCTTTGATATCGCAAATGAGCTTTTTCTTGTTTAAACATCTATCCTGCAGAAGAACAATACTATATCAGAAAAACATCTTATTTTTACTAAGTTAGTATTTTAAGAGTGTAAAATTGAACATGTCTATAGAACAATACAGTACTGTTTGTGTGGCAGATATTATGGTTAGAATAAGCTAAGCAGACCTTTTATGAAAGGATATAGCTTTTTAAGTTAGCTAACAAGTTGTGCTAACACTTTGGGTAACAAAGGTTTATCTGAGGTGAAAATAGAACTAGTTATGTGGTAATATTATCAAAAGAACACACTCTCAGTGCACCGTATGATTTGAAAATACAAACATGTACAAAATCTTGCAGAAAGGGCAACACAGACGTTGTCATGCCAACTACTACCTTCCCAGCGTCAGTCTGCAATTAAAGTAACTTCATGCTTTTAGAATACTTGCATAACTTGTTTTCTTTTTTCTTAAGGGTAACACAGCAAACACTGTCTGTATGTGCAAGAAATACACAAACACGCAATACAGTACATCACAAGTTCATCATTACTATTATTAATACATTTCTCAATTGTAACTGAGATACACGAATAGCTTAGAGCTTTGGGATTTCTTTTAATGAAAGGTGCTATACAAAATAAATATTTTTAATTCTAAGGGATCAATTGAATAATTCTTACTGGAGAGTAGAGAAATCGGAGGGAGAGACAGAAAACCAGAAACCTGTCTATTAAATGCACTGGTGACAACTTATATGGGTAAGTTTGAATGTGACAGTAGTTTAGCTCATCAGTTTAAAAAAAAAAACCATCAAATAAAAAAATAACTGCTTTATTCAACACGTGTCCGGGTTCCATTTAAATTTATTACATATGTATTTACAGGTTAGTAATATTGCCAGTGTGATAGGCAAAATTCAGATTTTTATTTTTGCGTCAATTGATTCCGAACTTCAGAGAACGGAATGGAACACATTTTATTAACATTGGTATTTACTGTCAAAACACTGTAAATTCCCATACGTTAAAACTATTAATTTAACAAATTTGGTGCAATGCCAGTTACCGTGGTGCTGCTGTAAACGTCACAGGAACGGTGTTTAGCACATAATGCAGATTCCTTGCTTTTTTTTGCAGGCTCCCATAAAGTTGCCGCACTAGGAAACTGCCTAATTTGCCTAGGGCTTCCACCGGGCCTGGATTAATATTTTCTTATTTTGATTAATGCCACTCCACACTATTGTATTGTGGTTGTTTGCCCTATGGCTCACTTGCCTATAACTTCATTTTTCGATGCATGTTGTTGTGTTCTGTTGATTTCATCTTTCTTCTTGGTACATGTAAGTTTACCAGATATTTGTCCATTTGGAACCTCTGGAACCAAGTGGTAGACAACCAGTTAACCTTTATGTGTATAATGCAGTATTGATCTTGATCACATATCTAAAAAGCAGGTACTGTACAGTGCATGGCATCACTTACAGTGCACACAGTCTATCAGCAGCTGAGATCTGAGTGCATGGAGGTAATACACATACAATGTCAATTTCTATTTACTCTGTTTATGTAAGTGAGATTTTTAAGCCCATCTTCTCTTAATGATTGAGGCAGGTGCTCTGTAAACATACTTGGTCCGTATTCTTTATTTTGACTGGACAGCAGATTATAATGGTATTACATGTACCATGGGTATTGCTTACTTTATTCTGTAGCTTCTTGCCTAACTGACTAAACATGCTCTTTAGAAAAGGTTTTAAAATGAATTATGATCATCCCCTAGACATGACTAGCTGGGCTGTTTCAGTAAAATAAATATTTTCTTTGTTAAAATTGAAGTCTGTCTATAATACTGTGGCAGGTTGGCTGTAGTGGGTAAGTAAAGGTAACACACACAGCAACTGCGGGGTAAATATGAGTTGCTACGGCGCTCACTATTTATTAAACAATAATACACTTTAAATAAGCACAAAACAAAAGGGCACATTGGCCAAAGTAAACAAACACTAGAACAGAACACAAAACGAATGAAAACGAGTACCCTTCAGGAAAGTGATTAGGCTGGTAGGGTTTGTAGAATAGCCATCGTATTTCCAGTCTATCTCTCCAGACAGGCACATCTCTGTTCTCCACTCCCCCCATCAAAAGCAGTGGGTCTCCATTTATATGCGACCATCTCCAGATTAACAACAATCAATCCGGAGATGGTCACATTAAATTAGTCTGTGTTCAATAATCAATAATTACTTAGCCAACAGTCACGCATTCTCATAAGAGGTACAGCAAAATAAACAATACAAATGGCTGCAACTTTTCGTCTGTGCCACAAATAATAAGAATACAGGCTTTCTGCTGTCATATATAATACAATAAATCATAATAATACAATCAATCATAATAATACAATAAATCCTAATAATACAATCAATCACAGTAATACAATAAATCATAATAATTTATATTTGTACAAGCAGAAATACACAAAGAGCCCACTTTTTAATTTGGCCAAAGATACATTTTCTTTGGCTTCCAGTACCCTGACCACACCTAGAAAAAATGTATTGCCCTTCCTCGGAATTTAGGTTCCTCTCTTATCTTCTGCCTCTGCATGTGAACTCCAGCCCTATGAAGGCTCCATGCGCAGATCGTGCTGTTGTTATTAAACGGAGAGCATGTGATCTGAAATGCAAACTTCCATTACGCCAAAACTGCAATAGTGTGGATGAAGATTCTCTTTTATAGTACTCACAAACTACAGTAAATTATACCAGCTAGACCAAGTTTGTTATTTAGTTTTTTGTTTTAGGTTTAATATGAAACTCCCTTGTTTCGTTTTCTGCTTTGAAATACTTTCCATTCAAAACAGCATCATTTTGAAGGATCAGGTCTTAAATAGTTAAGCTAATACCACTGTCAGTTTGCACTTTCACCTAGTGCCTTCATTAGTGTTAAACCTAATGCGTACATTTTTTCTCTGCAAGTTTAGGAGACATATTCAGCAAATCAGTGCCTGAAACAATGTGGTTACACATGATATCAGCTATATTATAATACAGTTATTATTGTAGCTGACACTAGCCTTAAGTGAATAAAATGCTGAAATTATAAGCTGTCGGTACCCAATCAGTACCGTTTCCCATTGGTTCAAAGCAACAGTTTTTAGCCTGTATCATTCTTCACATTTAAAAAGAGCAATACACACATATCAAACTGTGTTTCTTAAAGTAGAAGTGGTTAGGGCAACATGCATCTTTAAAGGGTTGAATTGGAGGTAGGTGTAATCCTGAGGCAGTAGGTAGGTACTGTTTGAGCTGTCTCCAATCAAAAACTAAATCTTAAAACTTAATCACTTTATTACAGATTTGGTTTAATCAAATTGTGTATCTTTCAGATACATTTGGTTTCCTTTCAAGTACGAAATGTAACCATTACCGAATGGGTATTTACCTCCTAAAGACCCGAAACCTGAATAAGATAGAACAAAGATGCTCAGCCGAGCCTGTGACGCAGTAGTGCCCGCTCACGAGGGTATAAAGGACTGCATGCACAGATCTCTGCTTCATTTTTCCTTTCAAGAACTGACCTGACAGGAGAGCCTATTCAGTTAAGTACCTGTTACTTTTTCTGCTATAGATTTGAGCATTTATTGTGGTTTTACACAAATTAAATATAATATTAAAATAATTGCTGTATTTTACTAATTACATGGATTTGTGCACTACAGCCTGTTGTTTGGTACGTCCCGCTGCGGCCTTGTGCTCCATATGAAGCCACAGACTTTGTGCTCTACCCCCAGGCTGCAATAGCTGCGGCTGGAGTTATTTTACTCTCGTTTTGGCTTCGGCCCAAATTACAAGATGGTTTGTGTAATTAAAGTAATTGTTATTACTGTATTTTGTTGAGAAATATATAATTTTTTTCTCATTCTGTTCTGTTTTTACAGAGACTACACGCAGGCCTGTCTGCAGCGTGTAGTGACGGCAGCTGCTGAGCTCGGCGGCACTGCGCAGGATAAAAGGGTGCTCTGTTGGTGATTGCTTACAATCTCTACCACAGCATCTTAATGCCGTTTTGGGGTACTGTACCGTACTGAACTGGGACCGAGGTTACCGCACTGGTACCATACCATACCTGGCTCTACACTTACCAAACCGGTACCATTCCGGTACCGTTCTGGTTCTGACCAGTACCATACTGTACTGACATGGTGCTAAAAGTCACCGAACCAACCCAGTACCGTCCCGGTTCCGACTTGGTACCGTACCGTGCTGACCCGGTGCTAAAGTCACCAAACTGATTCCGAACCATCCCAGTTCCGACCCAGTAATGTACTGACCTGGTTCTACACTCACCAAACTGGTACCATTATGGTGCCATCCCGGTTCTGACCAGTACCATACTGTACTGACCCGGTGCTAAAAGTCACCGAACCGGTACTGACCGGTGCTTACATCCCCGGTCCGGTACCAAGCTGGTCTTATTCGGGTCTTGAACAGCCCCGTTGCTGGCTTTAAGCAGACGGAGGCTGCTAGTACATTGTTACTGTAGACTGCATTGCTACTTGCACGACGTGGTGAGCATCATTTGGGAGAGATTTGGGAGAGCAGAGAGTCAATATGGGGAAAAGTAAAGAGCTATGTGAAGACCTTATGCAGAACGTTATTTCTTGTCATAAAGCTGGAGAAGGATACAATAAGATTTCCAAGCATGTGAGTATCCCAATTTCAACTATTGTTTCTATTATCAAGAAGTACAAGACTCATGGTCCTGTCACAACGCTCCCGCGGTCTGGAAGAAAGAAGCTTCTTTCACCAAGAACAAGAAAATGAATTGTGAGGAAGGTTAATAACAATCTGAGATTGACTGACAAAGATATTCAAAGTGAATTGGATACAAGTGGGACTGGGGTTTGCATTTCAACCACAAAAGCTAAACTTTTGTTACAAAAGATTTTTCCTATAATTATTTGTTTTCGAGAAATTATACATTTCCATTGGGGTATGGTTTAAGTTTTGACTACAGCTGTATATAGCTTTACATTTTGATCAGTTCAAAGAAATTTTACATATTCTTAACCCACACATACCCATCCCAACTTAAATTCTTATATGCTGCAACATAGTGCTAACCCCACGATAAGCATTATAATATGTACAGTATAAAATTAATTTAATAAATATACATTTAGGTTAATCAAACCTTCTTGCAAAAATGTAAACATTCCAGTTGTTGTCGCCATTTAATGATACACATGGCATTATTAAACTGACGAAATAAAAAAAAACAACATTTATTTGTGTTTTTTATATTATAACCTGACAGAAACTACATGTTTAAATCTTGGCATTGGCAATATTCTGTTTTCCAGCCAAAGTAAGGTTGACCCTGATATTGCTTACATTTCGGTTTTATATAATTGTCAGGTACCATATATATATATATATTATTATATATATTATATATATATATATAATATATATATAGATCTTTATTTTTTTTTGGATAGAAGAGTTAGCTTCAGTTACTGTTTAAAACATGATACAGGACCACATAATTTCACAATTTGAAACGACATCATATGGTGTACAGCCAAGATGGTTTTTAAATTCTAAAGAAAAATGCGGCACCTGTTTGTTGTTACAAGGATTTTTCACAAATGTAGTTGGCATGTGATTTAAAAAAAAATAAAATAAATGAGTTTCCGTGGCAACTAACCATTAACCCGCTATGCAAAGCAGTAGAAACTCTGCGCCTACGTCAGTACTGGGGAAGTGTTCCATGTATGTGGAGTGTATTTAAAGAGAGGACTTCAGAAGCAAAGCAGATGAACAGTTTAGTAACAAGGTGAAAAAAGGATTTAAATGCATCAATTTTAGTTTTTTAGAAGTGGCTACAGTATAATTAAGTGCTAATGACGGACATGGAGGTCCCTAACTGTGTTGTCACCAAGAGGGCACCCCCCATAAAGGAGGCTTAAGTCACGGTCACGTGATCTTGGTAAGGGAAGCCTTGGGTTAATTCGATACCTTCTGCTGTCGGGAGGCTGAATTGCAAACCGAAACCCCTTTGACTCATTACAGTAACAATTAACTTTCAAGGTCGCTGCGTCCATGATTGCAGCAGGCTTGAAGGAAAAATGATAATGAGAGTTGTGTGTGCAGTCCCTATATGCCCTCGGCGGTGGGCATGACTGCGTCACAGGCTCTGACAAGCAGCTTTGATGTATTATTCAGGTTCTGGGTCTTTAGGAGATAAATACCCATTTGGTAATGGTTACATTTCTATTTCAGGGAACCAGCGTTATGGTAATAAACATTTTAATATATGACTTGTTTGTTTTTTCATTAAACAAAATGGTGACACATTTTCATTGAAGAAATATTAAAAATGTTCCATTGTTTTTAGTCTCAGATGTAATTGCATTCAGAGGAGTTGTTGCTAAAAATAAAATAAAAAATGACTGTATTGTTACCAGTGGTATAATAGTCAGACACGGTGGTGATTTTCTGTTGTTTTTGTTTCAGTTACCGTTTAAATATTTTTTACATTGTTAATGTTACCTTTGTTGAACTGAATCTTTAACTTTCGATTTGTTATGTGGAGACCCATGCAACCAATGAACTACGTGCTAAAATGGGGAGGAGAACTGCATCTGGTTACTGTAGATGAATTTCATTGTGATTGTATTAGCAATGGAGCTGTCAAGTCCCTAAATATTAACTTTCAACATAACAAGTACTCCAATACTTTGATATTGCTTGTTTAAAACCTAGAAATTAGGGTTTTTGTTTACACTGACAGGCGATCACTGGTAGATAATGATCTGAAATGCTTCATCTTGATTTGCTGATGCAGCGTCCAATGTCCTATTAGGTTTATAATAAATTGTATTCCAAAGTTGTACTGCATTCACCAAAGATTTCAAAAACATTTAATTACATGTCAGAAACAACAATATCCCTATTGTTCTGCTGTTGTTTTTTCCTCTTTAAAAAATTGTTTTGTAGTGTTATGTCAAATGTTTTTTTTTTTAATAACTCACAACTGAGTTGATTAAATATAATGTGCTTTTGTTTGTGAACAGTTAGGGTGGATGATCTAACCGCAAAATTATTTTGGTGGTGATGGAAAAGGTTAGAATGTAGTCCTAAAGTTACAGAATTTATTATCAATATTATAGATAGAGTACATTTACAAGGAAGGGATTGGTGTTTATAAAATGGCAATGAAAAATGGCATGCTGACCAGATAACTATTGTATACAAATTCAAATATTGTTTCCACAACTGAATCCCATAATAGAACACCCCATTTACTGTATTATTACATAGCCTTAATGATTCGAACCCTATTATATGAACTGTGTGACTCAAGGTCCCTGCCCACCACTTATATTATTATTGTTATTATAATTCTATACAATGGTGAATGATAATTTCCTATAAACTTTGGTGTTTTACAGTCTTATTATACACAGTGATGGCATGAGACCTGTGTGTAATAAGAGTATGAGGTGGTGCCAGCCCTGTGTATAATAAGGTTGATGGTAAAACTGCTAACCTCAGTTTTGTAAACCAAACTCCGCCAGTGCATGAACACAGCAAAACACCATCAATACCAAAACAACAATGGTCTGCAGATTTTAAATTATATCCGCAGAATACTGGGAGAAACCTATGGAAGAGCAGAATAACGTAAGTACATGGCAAGTTTAATAAGAAATTACGTTAGCCACTTGCCCTCTGTGTATTATGTTTTGCGATGCAAATTTACAGGATTGGCCGATCGATTTCACCCAGCAAACTTTAAAGCTGTTTAATATTCTGTAATGCTATTCCCTTGCATCAGGTGGTGTGTTATGCAACAGTCGCATCAGGAAAGCCTTGATAGAATTACTGCATTATTATGCACAGTTGAATGTACGTTATTCCTTATATTGCTGTCATTATTATGAACATTGATACAAAATGTGATTTTTATCTCTCACAACGTGCAGCCCTGCCCTTGATACCAGGGAGCATAATTACATAATCTAGTTTAGTGAAGGTCTAAACCAGAGGGAGGAGTTCTACTACACTCCTTATTTGGAAAGTGGTCACATGGGACCGCTATCTAAGCAGTAGAAGTGAAAAAGCAACTTAGTTCTATATTAGAAATTGAGATACAGAGAGAGAAAGCACATAGTTCAAAATGCCCACCAACTTCACAGTTGTCCCTGTGGAAGACGGGGCAAAGTCTGCCCAGGATAAAGGAGAGAGCAGCCTGAATGACAGAGAACAGGAAGGACTGGATTTCTTTGCCGGGGCCTTCTCAGGTGAGACAAGTCTGAAAAGACCCTAGCCATGAAACAGTTTACAAAGCAGGATACTGTGGCTAGCAATACATTGTCTTTTAAGGCTCGATAACTTGGTTCTTTTGAGGAAATTGTTAGCCATATCATTTTCTATCACATGGATTGTCAATTGTTAGCCACACTTTTATTTCATGCTGTCTATAGGAGCATTCTGTTAAAAGGTTAATACTTGATGTTTGTTTAAACATTTATACATGCATTATTAGGTACCTTATTATCTAGGGGCATTAACAACTAAATTTACAAAAATAAGGGAAAAAAAAGGTGTGTCGTATTTCTTTTGGAGAAAATATTAGTATTAAAAGCGACAGTTTGGTTGGGTTTAACATACTTTCTACGCACTTATTCTCTGTAAATTATTTAACAGTTCACATTTATTTTTCTTGTATTTTTGAGAAAGTATTTTGCCTATTTCTTAATAGTACTGTAGTGGTATTTATTTATTACAGCTGTTTTCAATAAACCACAGCCCAGTGTGCTTATTTCTAATTTTAGTTTTTTAGTTATTTACGTCATTTTATGATTCTAAATGAGTTGCATGTGTCTGGGTTAAATATTGTCCAAATGCAACAGTTAAACAAAGTTTAAAAAGCTAATTTTACAAACTGGCCTGATTGCCTGTTTCCTGCATGCTACAGTTTGACAGGGCTGGTTCCATGGTTTGCCCTATTGTGCAACATACTCTTACAAAGTGAGGTCAGTTTATGAAATATTCTCAGGCATTTCAAATTAGCTTCAAATGACTATCAGGCTGTGTATAAAGTGAGTGTAAAACAGACCCATCTGGTTTTGCATTACAGTTAATGCCTATGTAAATATTTCATTTCAGGCATTCATTTTCTACATCCCGGCTGTCAAAAAAGAATATTACCACAATGATTTTTTTTTTTTTTTTCAATCTGACTTGTTGCTGAAACAGTAAGTAAAGCACCTGAAGAAACTGCCATAATGTTTATAAACACCACTTGGCTCATTGCTGGCATTGAAATAAGCAGGAAACCCTAAAAATTATATTACGACAGTTCAGAAAATAAATGTCCAGCACAGTTGTGAGTATCATATTTACAGTCTTACACTAACACTGTAGTTCAGTTAACAAATAAAGGTGATTAGAAAAGAAAAGACATGTTTATCTTATTGCTGGCATTACAATAATAATAAATAGTAAACAGTTTAATAACAGTCCAGCAATGTTTTGTGAGAGTAATCCCATGTATAGTACTCCACCAATTAAGTTTAGACTTTTACTGGCATTATAATAATAACCAGGATAAAATATGAAACACTGATAAAGGCGTGTTGACTGACTCATTGATCTAAAACTATGTTCTCTGCTATGTATTACCTGATTGTAATTTAAATAGCGCCCCTTTTAATGAAAAAGCATAATTAATCCTCTCAATTGTTTCTTTGCTAATTATGTCTTGTTATTTGCAATATTTAACAATGAGTATGTCTCTTTATGAAATCAGCGTTGTGTAGTGTAGTGGCTACATTCCTTACACAGTAAAGCAGTTAATTTCCTTTAAGGAATTGTGGCAAAGTGGGTTATAGGGCCCAGGTGTAGAGGTGATGCAGTGCTCCAAACAACAACAAACGACACAGTTCTGATGAAGTGATGGGTTTTAAATTGTAATCCAAATGGTTGAAACTGACCAACAGAAATTGTAAATGAAATACAGGCAGTACATGATAATCCACAAAAAGACACACACACACAATACACGTACACGATCACCATTCCTCAGTGAGTACAGTAGTGCTCGTGGTGAATATACAATTTATCATGCTCTAGTGCAGTGATGTTCCGGGTACGTGCTGGCCTCTAGCGACAGCTCCGGAACGTGCTTTAACTGTCTAATAAACAACAAGTAAAAATTAGACAAATAAAACAATCACAATACAACAATACGGGTCCTTCCTGATTCAATGCTTTTAACCAAAACAAAGAAACAGATTACGTTGCTCGTCCCCTACTTATACTGTCACTCATGACCCCTTGGTAAACGACTGCAGCCGCTCCTCCAATCCGCTGCTGCCACATAATTTCCCTTATGACTCAATGAGTTAATGTACCGAAACTCTGCCCCTTTTCTAAATGACCGACTTGCTTTTAACCCTAGGAACTAAGTGTCAGTCCAAGCAGTCCAGGGTACTCTGTTAACATTACTTCGTGCCCTCTCAGGTCGGGAGGGAGATTATTATTATTTTTTAATAAAAATTTAGTCGTTGCAAATTATTATTATTTTTTTTTTTCTCCCAATTTGAAATGGCCAATTATTATTTAGGCTCAGCTCACTGCTACCACCCCTACGCTGACTCGGGAGCGGCAAAGACGAACACACAGTGACCTGCGAAACGTGTGCAGTCAGCCGACCGCTTCTTTACACACTGAGGACAACGCAGCTCCCGGGCAGCTAACAGGCAAGCCCGCAGGTGCCCAGCCAGACTACAGGGGTCGCTGGTGCGCGGTGAGCCGAGGACACCCTGGCTGGCCTAGACCCTCCCCAATAATGAAATATGCAATTAATTTAGCTTACTTCGGGAAAGCCCTGCTTTGAGTGCAATACCATTGGTCTAAGTTTTTTAGCATAGAATGCAGTGCTTTGCCATTGTTGCCATCTTATTTGCTTTCTTATTCTCTACGTGTTTACGGCTGGCATTATGATATTTAATGGTATTGACTCGTACATGATCACACAAATTACAGCAGAACTTGAAGAATAGTATCCCACCATCCTCATTTTCTAAAATATAATTTTCTTTTAGCTCTATCTTTTACTGAAACATTGCTTTTTTTTTCTTCGTTGGTGCAGACACCATGTTGAGTTTTGATGTCACATGATAAATAAACTCAACTTGCAAAAAAATAAATAATGCACATGGTATTTCTTTAATTACTATACACGTAAATGTATATTTTCAACTCTAATATTCCGATTTACATTTTTTCCAGTTTCAAAACGCTTG
Organism: Polyodon spathula; assembly: GCF_017654505.1. Lineage (NCBI taxonomy): Eukaryota > Metazoa > Chordata > Actinopteri > Acipenseriformes > Polyodontidae > Polyodon > Polyodon spathula. Next base: position 44,858,050 of record NC_054537.1, on the reverse strand, counting down.
AGTATGAGTATTGTGATTTTTGCCGGAGTATTTATATTTAAGAAATGCAGAAAGATTGTGCTTTACTGATAAGTATTAATTACACGACGAGTTAAAAACTGCAAAGTTCATGAGCAGCACCCAGCAGCCCTCTCCACTGAGGCAGAATCGCTAGATGCCTGCTTCACCCACCCTATAGATTAGCTTGCACTCAAGTGAGATCTGCATAAATTTTACAGAGGGAAATCAGAGAATCCGCTGCAAGACAGACGTGAATATTCTTATGTTAATGCTTTGCAAGAATACTCAAAAATGATATGCAATGTTGGAGTCTCAATTTAATGTTGATATATATATATATATATATATATATATATATATATATATATATATATATTTATATAGATTTCATATAAAGTTAGTGACCCACGTTTCTAACAGGTTCAATCCGCGAAAGCGCTTTTTACATTTAGCCTTCGAGGGAACGCTGATTGTAACTAAATATTATAACACAATCTTCTCCGTTTCTTTCCTGTTACTACACCCTCAACTGGTCTTCCCCCTGGGTGTTGTAAAGGGCCGTGCCACCTAGTTTTATTGACTTGGAGTGCTACCTTTTGGTCCCAGAAGGATAGTACAAAGGGAGCGTAACTTTATTATTCATGCAGGGAATTTGACTCTTAGAGGGGGACCTTTGCTGAATATAACTACATTTCTGTTGTGTGCTTTATAATTAAAGCCCATGTGTAAATTGCAATTTCACGGGCTGCGCAGAAATTGTGAAATTAGCCCAATACCATGATTTGTACAGTATTCTTAAGAAATAAAAATACATTTTCAGAATTATTTGTATTTCATACAAAAAAAAATAATCACATTAACAAAACTGTACAGCTCTGTGTATGCCTGTGTGTACTATTCACCATGCACAGTGCTGTGCAGTGATTATGTCATGTGACTATATGTAGTCTAGGCGGGAAATTAAAATACTACACACTGTAAACAAGGAAAATGATGTCTCTAAAAAGGCTAAAAATGTGTCTGCAGCAGATCAGGTAAAGCACTATCCAGCAGGAGTTAAGGTCTTCTGTACGTCCTGCAACGTTACTGTAGATCGCTACCAAGAATTGCCTGGTGACATGCATTTAGAAACAAAAAACAGTGACTTCCATGTTCCAAAAGTCCACAGAAAACTGTGAAGCCTGAAACACATTACAAATATCCCTCTTGAAAAGTTGGACAACCAAAAGTTACGTAAATTTTTCAGACTGAGTGTAGCAAATGGTGGACTGATTCCTTCATCAGCCCAGTTGAGACGTGAATACTTACCTAAAGATGCCGAGTATCAGAAGCAGGAGATTGTGGAATTGGTAAAACAGTTTGGTTGCTTGTCAGTGGTCACTGATGAGTCGACTGATGATGGAAATCAGTATGGGTTAAATGGTGAACACGAATCTGACGTACCAGAACTGAAAGCTGTCCTTGCATATACACTTTTCATATAGGCTGTTAATTGTAAAGTGCTTGAATAACTTTGACGTTGATTTTGATGAAGTCAGTGCATTTATTTCTATATTTGATGTTTAAAAAACAATAATAATCTGTACAAATAATTTATAAAATTGATCCATGCACATTCTGCAAAATACGATATTTTACCCGTGACACAGCCTTATTTATAATACATTGTTTTTGATTAAGTCTTTTGGAGAGTGTTGTGCAGTATATGGGTGTTTTGGTAATTTGTGGCAGGCCGTCAGCCTGATGTCACTCTAAAGAGGGGAACATCTTGAACACCATAAGAGGGATGGGGATGGTAAATGACTGGAGGCAGATAAGGAAATTGAGCTGCACATAACAGCCTTGGGGAGACTGCTAGTTAGTTCCTTAATTGCAATTGTAAGTGGAGGTGGGGAAGTCATGTGCTCTGCTATTGTATATGCGATGCCATGGGGCTCACAATTACGAGCACCAACCCTAACTACTAGGCCTATATCAACCCAGGTGCATGGGAAGAGAGGCAAAAGGGTAATGCAAATGATTTTTAGTGCACCTTGATTTATGTTGTTTTTACAAAGTTTTGTGGTGAGTATTATTGTAGAAATAACAGAGCATATTTACATAAAGTTAAATAACAGTTTTAAAAAGCTGATGTTCACTCTTGTGACAGGGTAGCATGAAGAGAAACTCAGAACACAGAAAGCTGCACGCATTTAATATAACAACTACATCGAGAGCAGCAAGTTCGTGGACTTAATATTATTAAGGCAGGACTAAATAGCTATGAAAATAATGAAAGGAAATTTTTACTGTAAGGTAACATTTTTGTACATTAATTAAAAGTAATATTACAGTTAAAATGTAGGGCTGTAGTTAGAGCATACCCCATAAGTTAGCACTGAAGTATGTACAGTCAGCCAAAATGAACTGTACTCACATACTAAATTGGTAAACTGCTCACGAGTTACCAAATGTAAGTATATATCTAATATATATATATATATATATATATATATATATATATATATATATATATATATATATATATATATATACACACACACACACACACACACACACACACACACACACGCACAGTACTGTGCATAAGTTTTAGGCAGGTGTGAAAAAAATGCTGTAAAGTAAGAATGCTTTCAAAAATAGACATGTTAATAGATTATATTTGCAAAGTGAGTGAACAGAAGAAAAATCTACATCAAATCAGTATTTGGTGTGGCCACCCTTTGCCTTCAAACAGCATCAGTTCTTCTAGGTACACTTGCACACAGTTTTTGAAGGAACTCGGCAGGTAGGTTGGCCCAAACATCTTGGAGAACTAACCACAGTTCTTATGTGGATTTAGGCAGCCTCAGTTGCTTCTCTCTCTTCATGTAATCCCAGACAGACTCGATGATGTTGAGATCAGGGCTCTGTGGGGGCCATACCATCACTTCCAGGACTCCTTGTTCTTCTTTACGCTGAAGATAGTTCTTAATGACTTTTCGCTGTATGTTTGGGGTCGTTGTCATGCTGCAGAATAAATTTGGGGCCAATCAGATGCCTCCCTGATGGTATTGCATGATGGATAAGTATCTGCCTGTACTTCTCAGTATTGAGGAGACCATTAATTCTGACCAAATCCCCAACTCCATTTGCAGAAATGCAGCCCCAAACTTGCAAGGAACCTCCACCATGCTTCACTGTTGCCTGCAGACACTCATTCGTGTACTGCTCTCCAGCCCTTCGGCGAACAAACTGCCTTCTGCTACAGCCAAATATTTCAAATTTTGACTCATCAGTCCAGAGCACCTGCTGCCATTTTTCTGCACCCCAGTTCCTGTGTTTTCGTGCATAGTTGAGTCGCTTGGCCTTGTTTCCACGTCGGAGGTATGGCTTTTTGGCCGCAAGTCTTCCATGAAGGCCACTTCTGACCAGACTTCTCCGGACAGTAGATGGGTGTACCAGGGTCCCACTATTTTCTGCCAATTCTGAGCTGATGGCATTGCTGGACATCTTCTGATTGCAAAGGGAAGTAAGCATGATGTGTCTTTCATCTGCTGCAGTAAGTTTCCTTGGCCGACCACTGTGTCTACGGTCCTCAACATTGCCCGTTTCTTTGTGCTTCTTCAAAAGAGCTTGGACAGCACATCTGGAAACCCCTGTCTGCCTTGAAATTTCTGCCTGGGAGAGACATTGCTGATGCAGTATAACTACCTTGTGTCTTGTTGCTGTGCTCAGTGTTGCCATGGTGTATGACTTTTGACAGTAAACTGTCTTCAGCAACCTCACCTTGTTAGCTGAGTTTGGCTGTTCCTCACCCAGTTTTATTCCTCCTACACAGCTGTTTCTGTTTCAGTTAATGATTGTGTTTCATCCTACATATTGAATTGATGATCATTAGCACCTGTTTGGTATAATTGTTTAATCATACACCTGACTATATGCCTACAAAATCCCTGACTTTGTGCAAGTGTACCTAGAAGAATTGATGCTGTTTTGAAGGCAAAGGGTGGTCATACCAAATATGGATTTGATTTAGATTTTTCTTCTGTTCACTCACATTGTGTTTAGTTAATTGATAAGTGTAATCTATTAACATGTCTATTTTTGAAAGCATTCTTACTTCACACCTGCCTAAAACTTGTGCACAGTACTGTGTGTGTGTGTGTGTGTGTGTGTGATACTATATATATATATGAGCACACACACACACACACAGTGGTTTGCAGAAGTATTCACCCCCTACCAATAATGTCACATTTTGTTGAATTACAAATAATGTGGGCACAGTTTTTCAAACAATTTTTTTTATTCAAAGCTGTAGTGGTTAAACTGGACAATGCTGTATGATGAGGTTAAATGTTAAATGTCAGCAAAACTTGCAAAGAAAATGTACAAAATTTAATTTACTGGTTGCATAAGTGTTCAGCCCCTTAAGTCAGTATTTGGTAGAAGCACCTTTTGCAGCAATTACTGCTATGAGTCTTTTTGGATAGGTCTCTGCAAGCTTTGCATAGTAGGATTGTGACATTTTTGCCCATTCTTCACAGGAAAATTGCTCCTGTTCTGATAAGTTTGTTGGGGATCGTCAATGGACTGCAATCTTCAAGTCTTGCCATAAATTTTCGATTAGATTCAAGTCAGGACTTTGACTGGGCCACTCAAGAACATTAATTCTCTTCTTGTTAAACCACTCCAGTGTGGCTTTGGCTTTGTGCTTCGGGTCATTGTCCTGCTTAAATGTGAATTTGGCTGACTCAAACAAGCTTTTCTCAAGGGTTTGCCTAACAATATATCCTAACAAGCATTCCCACAACATGATGCTGCCACCACCATGCTTGACAGTTGGGATGGTGTTGACTGGGTGCAGTGTTGAGCTCGTGCCAGACGTAATGCTTAGAATTTAGACCGAAAAGTTCAATTTTTGTCTCATCTGACCACAAAACCTTTTTCCACATGTCTGCAGTATCATCTACATGCTTTTTTGCAAACTCCATACATGCTTTAAGATGAGGCTTTTTGAGTAATGGCTTCTTTCTTGCCACCCGTCCATACAGGCCAGCTTTATGTAGGGACCGGCTTATTGTTGATGTGTAAACACTGACTCCCATCTCAGACACAGAACTTTGCAGATCTTTCAAGGTCATTGTTGGCTTCAGATTGACATCCCGAACCAGTTTCCTACTTGCCTGGCTGCTCAGTTTGGGATGGCGCCCTGATCTGGGTAGTGTCTAGTGGTATGATGCAGCTTCCACTTCTTAATGATGGATATCACTGTGCTAACAAGGATAATCTGCACCTTTGAAATTTTCTTGGACCCTTCTCCTGCTCTGTGCCTCTCTCCCTGTTTATCTCTGACTTGTTTCGAAAGCTCTTTGGTCTTCATGGTTGCTTTGTTGGATCACTGTGAGTTGCAGCTTGAAAGTCTTTATATACCTGAGGGAAATGAAATGAATTTTGTGACCTTTCAAACAAATCATTTGCACCTGAGCTGAGTTAGGGCTGCAGTAGCAAAGGGGTCGAATACTTAAGGAGCAGAGGAAACCAACAGGAACTGCTGAATTTATCCTGAAATCGTGTGAATCAGTACAATTTAACACAGGTGGAGGCCACTTAACTTGGTGTGTGATTTTGAAGGCGATTGGTTATACCTGAGCTAATTTAGGATTGCTATTACAAGGGGGGGGGTGGACACTTATCCAACCAAGCTGTTTCAGTTTTTATTTAATTAATTTCTACAAATATGATGTGTAAATAAATGAAAAAAAATGCATAATGCATTTTAATTCCAGGCTATAAGGCAATAACAGGTGAACATTTTGAAAGGGGCTGTAAACTTTATGTAAGCACTGTCTGTTTTTGTTCATGAATCGCTACTCAGCCCTGCAAGACTCAGATTTAACCATGTAAATCTCATTGTCAATTTAAATTTGAAAACAGTACTCACCTCACTTTTCTTTCTCTGCAGAATGTGCTGCCGCCGCAGCACATTCCTGCTGCTCAGGCATACAGGCTTTTGAAGCTATTATCCTCTCGGCATGTACTGTGCAGCACCCTCCTGTTTCTCTGTTATATATTGTCTCAACCGCCGTTTCTTCAGCCACCAACAACCTGAACGAGCTTCGAAACCAGGACTTCACTCTTAGAACCAGCAGGTGTCCCCTCACACACACCCACCATGACAGCAGCGTCTGCCACTCCTGCTGCGAAGCGCCCGCCCCTGCAGTCCAGCAGAAAGTAAAGCAAATAAAGTAAATAATATTTTTGATAAACTGTTTCCGCTATTTCAGGACATGGATACATGCAGCAATAGATACTGTACATCCCTTTTTGTTAGCTATCAAGTCTGGTTTTGCATTTGCCTATTGTCACGCACCCCTACAGACCCCATTTGTTGTTTTCATATATGCGTCTCTGTGCCTTGCCAGACTTTCGCTTACATTGTTAAATTTGATTCCCTGTGCTTCTGTGGGAAGAAAAGTGATAGGAACGACCCTGCTCGGAGTTCTGTCAGAAGTCTGTGTTCTGAAGCAGTACTCTGTGTTTAATTATCGTCACTACTTTGTTGCTTTCGCCATGATTGCCGGCACTGCAGCTCCCAAATCTCACTTTACATTATAATACTCCCTATGCAATCTGCTGCTCTTGACCAGGCAATTCATTCAGCAATATTGTGTTTCTCTTTCAGCAGTAGCCATAAACTCTCGAACTGAAGCTACAAACTTCAGTTCTCCAGTCACATCAGATTCTGGTGATTACTTAGGTTAAATATATTTATTTTATTTCTATTTTGGTGTAGTATCTGTTCTTGTTTAGTTAAAAAGCCAAAAGTATTGTAGTGCGTCTTATTAACCCTTTGAGGTCCATTTATTCAGCGCCTCTGAGGCGCGTCAGGTCCAGTTTATTTTCACATGTGCTTTTTATTTTACACACGCTGTTTAAAATAAATTTTTTTTTTTAGAGTAAAAAGGTTTAAAAGGCACTGCATATCAACAGGACACTCAGTACTGCATCTGTAGCCCTGTCTCACCCCTTATTCGCTGTATTTATCACATACCTCTTCATAGTCATGCATACTGATAAATCATCTCCTGATCACTCCTTTTATCACCAAATTCCTCAATAATGCGATCCAAGTCATTATTTTATTGCTATAACATCTCAAAGTTTTGCAAATGGCTGTGATATTATTTGAGCGCTGGATGCAGAAGCAGCTATTTTGTTTGTTATGTCCATGTTATCTCTGTGGTGCAGGTGTATTGCTCAGATCTGCCCCCTTATTTATTCTCTTATCGTTCTCACTTGGCCATTGAAAGGTTTTCTTGACTTTTCTGGAGAAAAAATGACTAGAGACCTGTGCTTGACGTCTTTTTGATGATGTCGGACCGGAAAGGGAAAAGTGTAATATTGGACCTGGTCCTACATAGGACTTCAAAGGATTAGCTACTCTGGTGTTATACAAATATGCAATAATTTAAATTCTGCATTTTGCTCATCCAGTCAATACCAGTTCCTGCACATGTGCAGCCTCTGTGATGATGCTCACTCCCTTTCCATCTGCCCGTTTTCCTCCAACTGATAGTCATCCCTCCTCATCACTTCCACCCATCAACATCTGTCTTGTCCCAGGTGCTACAAAATCACCCTGATTGCAAATTAATTTCCTACCTCATCTCCGGACTTTCCAGGAAGCATGGAAAGACATTAGGATGTGGACTTCCTTTTTTCAGCACTGGAATGGCCTTTCTGTTCTACGACAACAGCATACCCCCTGCAGTCGAGCTGAAAGAAAAGCTGGAAAAAGGTAGTTGCCGAGAAAAGCTACTTGCAAAAGCTACTTGCCGAGAAATACTTCTTGCTGAGTGTAAGCATCCACTGCAATCTCCTCACATCAGCTAAAGAATACATTGGCCGCCTCCCTCGCCTATCTACCCCTACGCAAGAAACGGTTCACTATCACGACTATCTGCAAGCAAAATTAAATTCCTTTCTATCAGGATTTTATTATTTTCTTCCTCGTGCACAAAAAAAGATCATCTACACCGCTCCTTCGGAAACCTAAAAACTTACCTAGCAGGGGTTCAATACCAATATCGTCTATCACATGTATCTCCCCCCCCCCCCCCCAACCCCCCATTATCAATGCCCACAGTCCGCAGTCTTCTCCGAGGGATGGCACAGTAACCTCCCATCCACCAGTTACTACTGATATTCTCTTTCACGTAATCACAATCCTCCTGAATTTGCTGTCTCCTCTCCCTCCAGTTTTTTCCTCCCCTGGCCTTCACTTCTGAGCTCACGCAAGTCCCTGAATGTCACTATCTGCTTTTCCTACAAATATCCAAAACAGACCAGGTCAATTCATGCAGCTGTGTAAGCTCATTTCATCTGTGTAGCCAGATGAAATGAGCCAGGTCAATTCATGCGTCGACACATCGAGTAAAGTAGACATGAGCGGTCTATTTTTACTCAGCTCCAGGTAAGTACGTCGACACATGTCGAGATGAAAGTAGACACATCGGTCAATTTACTCGGGCAGAGTTAAGCCACGTCGACACCCCGGGGGGGGGTGATACCCAAACACCACACCAATACAAAACCAACACACCGACAGGCAATAGAGACAAAGGTGAATAAATAAGTATATGGGGAAAACAATTACAAAGACAGTCTTGATGGCAATGGATAATAAATTAAATTTAGGCCTAACAAGTCCAGTGAAGTAATGCAGATGAAATCCAAAGTAACAAAAGAACAAAACCAAAATTCCAGTAACCAAAGTAAAGTAGAAAAAAACCAGCAAACAAAAAAGGAATAATCTCACCAACAAATAATGAAGTCCCAAATAGAGTCCTGTACTGATGATGGTGGATGAAGGTTGATGATAAAATAGTGATCGTTGAAAATGGTGAGTCTGTTGAGTAGTACCAGGTTGAATGGTGAACAGCCATTTGGAAAATATCAGGAGGATCAGGAACAAAATGGAGACAGAACACACTACTTGTGTGATGACTTGTGTGACTTGTGTGATTGGAACTTGTCTACAAGATTATGAAAAGAGAAAATGGATGCACCAGTATTTATCTAAAATAGTTAAAGTTACACTGTTAATTAAGTAATATGCTATTTATTTGTAAATGGATTCCTCAAGAGAAAAATTGAGTCCTCCCTGGCCTAGCCAGCCAGCTTTAATACCGGTATTGGCTTCCAAGGAGCTCTGAGATTGGAGGAGTGGATACCTGAATGAGCCAATGGGGGGAGAGGATGAACAGAGGGTGATAGCAAGGAACTATGGGAAAATAAGTTTTAACTTGGCCAGGCTACTGACCCTAATTAAAGGGACAGATGGGTGAAATTTACACCCACTTCATGGAGCAAGTGAATTGCTACACATATATTTTTACGTGTAAAACTCCACTGTAGAGTACAGTATGTTCCAATTACTGCATTTACAAAAAACTAAAGCTGACATGTTTTTAAAGACCAATGTATTTACATGTAAACTTGTATACTGAAGTTGTTTATCAAGAGGTGTGTAAAACAGCATGTCTCACTGATAAAATCTGAAAATACATTAACATGGGTATAGAAAATAGCAATAACATATTTGTTGCTGTTTTTTTTATTATTATTAATCTCAGTATTAATGTGTTTTCAAGCTTAAAAGATAACAGGATTATATTGATTAATTCTGATTTTTTACATGGGTGTGAGTACGACATGCTGAAAAAAATGCTTATGAAGATTAATTAGTGCCTGCTATCAATGCCTCTTAGCATCAGATAACACTGAAGTGTGAAATGTAGGTTAAAGACACAATAACACATGTAGACCTGTTACATGAAAGCAAGGAACATTTCTAATTTCCATTGGCCTTGTAGAGTGAAACAAGCAGTCACTGGGTTGTATTCATTCTTCAAGTGGGATTAATGTGGTGATGGCAATACTGTGACGTCCGGTTGCCATGGAGGCTCCTGAAAATGGACAACGTCAGACTGTGCTGTCTCTGACTTTACATGACTTGCGTCTGTTCCTTTACAATTTAGCTTAATTAACCATTTAAGCATAACTGAACAATTTAATTACAACAAATACATAAATTAAAAAAATCAAAGCTTTTTTTGTATATGTTTGTTACGTATGCTCTACTTAAGGTAGGGTGTATGTGCAGGGCTGACTGTACAGTGGGTTCCAGTGCATTAGATATTATCTAAGAAGTCTGTTATCAGATGTATCTTATACTAAATTAAGTATATTTCAATTGTGTCTCTCTGTAAAACTCACTTCTTCGGCAACTTATATTTGTTGAGCACTGCAAAAATTACAGGATTTGCTTAATCCTGTTATGTGGTTACAGTCACATTGAAAAGGCTTTATAAGTGTCTAATGAAGAATGTCAGCAGCTTGGAGGCAAGTTGTGTCCATTCTAGAAAAAATGTCTTTAGATTTAATGTGAATGCAAGTTGAAAGCTTTGTATAAAGAAAAGGGCAAATATAAAAGATAATAACTTCATTTTTTTTTTTTAATCTTCTCAAGAGATTATTATAAAAGTTTGGGTGCTAGAAAATTAAACAAATCGATACCCGAATAACTTGATTGTTGGAGTGTGCACAAAGAACAGGAATAAAGAAATACAATTTTATGTGACACTGTGATGAACAAATTGATAAAACTGCTATGGATTGCTTCAATGGACAGTACTGTAAATTCTTCTGTTTTGGCACAGTTCAGAGTAATGTTTGAAGTAAACGCAGTAATGTTTCAGATATTTTTCTATTAGTGAGCAATGGGGTAAAATTTGAGGAAGGCTTCATTGTGTTTCTGTTTATGGTTCCATCTTGGCTTTTTTGAGGGTTTATTGTAAATTGGCATCAATTCACTGTTTCAGGGTTCTCCCCAGGAATTCTGTACAGCCGGGAGGCAGAATATTATAGCCGGGAGCACTTTTAACAGAAAAATAAACTTGCCTTACCTTAAATATGTAATACCACAAAGAATTTGAACAATGTGTTGTCTTTCGTTGACTGTATCTCGTTGTGCTTTTTTTATGTTCTACATTTTCTTTTTCATTACTGTTTTTATTATGGTAAATTACCGTGTTTATTTAGGCACTCTGCAATTTGACTGGGGAAAGATAACGTAGAGTTAATGGAGATCACAAAAAAAAAAACCAGTTACCTTTGCACTGTGTTTTTAGCTTAATTATTGAGCTTATTGTTTCATTTAAATAGTTTTCTTTATTTCAGGATTTAAGGGCATTTTGTTAATGCACGTCTATTTTTGTTTTTCGCTGTTCTAAATTTTCAACTGTTCATTTTCACAGAGGGAACCCCTCTAAGTCACCCTGGACTTTTTGTTATTGAGGTGTGAGTATGCTATATTAAATGGGGAAAGCATGAAACTTAAAAATGGGTTATTAGACAAGATAACAAAGGAAAACAAATTCCATGTTAGCCAGTGAAGAATACACATGGATCACTCACAGGGTTTCCACTTCTGGATACTACTTTGTAACATTGCACTAAACCCAATGTTAATAATGCTATGTGAGCCATATTTGTCAGCTGTTTTTGTACCAAGTTCTGTTTTGGGCCAGGATAAATACATATGGATGACGCAGAGGGGTTCTCCCTGTGTTTGTATTCATTTTGAAATGAGCAGCCCAAGGCGATTTATCCCCTGAAATACCTCAGTTACTTATTCAATTAGTTACATTTGTGTATATTAGCAAATAAGAAGCGGGATGCGAAAAAGAAGCCAACTTCAGCATCGTCACATTAATGGCCGGATCTTCTTTAGATCAGCTTGAGGTAAAGAGAATTGTGTGCATTGCAATGGGATTGCAATGGGATCATAATACATACACACCTGCACAGCTACTTCTAACATAGGGTCCACGCTGAATGCCAGGGAGACTCGGACTGACTTTTACTGGCGGATAGTCATACTGACTGTGCTGAAGCAGGCGGAAAGCTAATTGGTGGAAGTTTACATTATCCACCACTTTCGTCTTTAGAAACTAGACATAGATTCTTAGATCATTACATATTCTACCAAAAGAAACCTTCAGAATAACTAAACTAGCAGAGAGTCCCGCCATATTGTCTGCAGCTTTAGAACATACTGAATCAGTGGGAAAAACGGGTGCTTAAAAAAACAGTCAAAATAATGTGATCCTCCTACGTGTCACCCTTGAAAATTACCCCCAATGTCTTTAAATTGGGATGAGTGAGGACCGTGTCACGAGTGAGGACAGTATATATATATATGCTCTTTGCCTTTCTTACAACGGATGACTTTGATACCTTATTGGGCAGAAGCCTGTAATGCCCAGTTTAAGTATAGCCAATATATTGTAATTGTGTAATAGCTTAGACAGGTGCTGCACACATAAAAAAATATTCTTGCATGTATAACCGTACTGTTGCTTAGATCTACTCAAATACTTATTTAACACATTTTTTTTTGGTTTAATGGATGTGAGCAATGATTAATATAATAGAAACTGTTTCCATAAAGTGTGTTTTACCGGATAGGAGAAAGACCCCTCCTCCCCCCTTTGCACTGATCACGGATCAGGATTTGAAGAGCTGCTGCAGTGCAGCCTCATTGAGTGTTGTAGGTAGCCTGTCAGCCTCAGGAAGCCTGGATATACATCTTGTTGCTCCTAAGACCACTCAATCATCAGGATCTTCACGTTAGCCTGGGAAAGGACAACATACAGACTTACCACTGTTTTAGTTATCTGAGCACTTGATTCCGCAGAACAACAACATCAATTGTGCGATATGAATGTGCAAGATGATGGGGAGAGGGCACCAAGCCTGAGTAAGTGCCACATAGAAATCACTTGTTTTATCAAATCAAAACTATTTCTGCAAGCCCTTATGGCTCAGTGGAATATCTTTGTCTTGGATTCAACTCAGACAAAGCAACTGTCAGGATCAATCAATCTTGCTGCAAAGTGCTAAATGTTTTTTATTTACTGTAATTTAGATTTTTGTGATCTGATTTGACATGATTTTAGTGACTTGCGATCTACATTGATATAGCAAAGGTAATATCCTCACTGTTGGATAAACGGATTGAAGTGGCAGCTGTATTCCTCAATCAGTCTCAGCCGCTCTTAGGTACAAATCCAGCTCAGAGATCTGGAAGCATTAGTGTTTAATGTTTATAAATAGCACACATTGCCATTTACTGCTGTAGATACTCTGTTTCTTCATTTTTGTTACTGGTAGGTGGTACAAAGACTTGAAGAATAAACATACAGTATACATAGTTGCTCTGTTTGGGTGCTATAATTATATCAAATAAAAACAATAATTGACCTTACAACCTACTTGCCAACATCTTGAGTGAATTAGGAAATCCTGGCTATTCACCTTAAAGTATTTTTTAAAAATATTTTCAAGAATAAGAAAGGTTATCCGATCATGCAAAGAATGCTCGTTTACACAGACTTGAGTCAGTTTTATATAAATACATAAAAACCATTGAGTCTTTCAGAATGGCTTTTAGGTGCCAGATCTTTCATACAGTAATTACAAAGCATTTTCTTTAATTTTCACATAGCTTATTAATTTTAAACTCTCTTGGCTATATACTATAGCATTGCCTATTTTTTAATTAAAATATTTGAAAAAATATTTGTGTCTTTTACAATTCTAAAAATGTTTGTATTTTTTTTTTTTATTTATAGAAATGTTGCTCAACACAGCCGACATCTGACAAATGAATCATAAGAAGTTCTCAGGATTTGCAGCAGGCATTACCCTATAGAATTAACTAATTTTGCTTCATAAAGTAAAATGAAACCTGCTGAATAGTGTTACGTTTACATATTGAATGACATATCACTTTGTAGTTTTCCCATATACTTAATGAAAAAGTGACAGATTGAAAAAGTGACATTTTTAAATCTAACATGAAATACTGTATTACTATTATGGCTTCCAGCAGACTTGTGTTATATCATTTTGTAGTTTATTTGATTATATGATAAATAAAAGATCTAAATTATGTTCATAAAGTTAATTTTATTTTTATTTTTTATTATGTGTCAATCCTAAAATTGTAGGTGATGCAAAACTTTTGGCCATAGCTGTTAATGAGGCTGATGATCTTCTTTTTTTAACTAGCCAACGGCTAAGTATATGCAGTCTGCATCACATCACAATCCTGAAAATTTCTTATGATTAATTTGTCAAATGTTGGTTGCGTTGAACAGCACTTCTATAAATAAATAAATAAATAAATAAATAAATTTTAGAGTCAGTATTTCCGTGTTTATAACAAAAAGTATATAAATTTAACGGACATTATTCCGGAAAAATTTGGTATACGTGTGTCAAACGGGTTTGGAGTAAAGTGTAAACACATACCAAATATATATATATATATATTATATATATATAGAATATAATAATATATATATATATATATATATATACATGTATATATATATATATATATATATATATATATATATATATATATATATATAAATCTATTAACATTTCTATTTTTGAAAGCATTCTTACTTTACAGCATTTTTTCACACCTGCCTAAAACTTTTGCACAGTACTGTATATATATATATATATATATATATATATATATATATATATATATATATATATATATATATATATATATATATCTCAAAAGTGCAAAGTCAGTGAACAGAAGAAAAATCTAACTCAAATCCATATTTGGTGTGACCACCCTTTGCCTTCAAAACAGCATCAGTTCTTCTAGGTACACTTGCACAAAGTCAGGGATTTTGTAGGCATATAGTCAGGTGTATGATTAAACAATTATACCAAACAGGTGCTAATGATCATCAATTCAATATGTAGGTTGAAACACAATCATTAACTGAAACAGAAACAGCTGTGTAGGAGGAATAAAACTGGGTGAGGAACAGCCAAACTCAGCTAACAAGGTGAGGTTGCTGAATACAGTTTACTGTTAAAAGTCATACACGATGGCAAGACTGATCACAGCAACAAGACACAAGGTAGTTATACTGCATCATCAAGGTCTCTCCCAGGCAGAAATTTCAAGGCAGACAGGGGTTTCCAGATGTGCTGTCCAAGCTCTTTTGAAGAAGCACAAAGAAACGGGCAACGTTGAGGACCGTAGACGTAGAAAACTTACTGCAGCAGATGAAAGACACATTATGCTTACTTCCCTTCGCAATCGGAAGATGTCCAGCAATGCCATCAGCTCAGAATTGGCAGAAAACAGTGGGACCCTGGTACACCCATCTACTGTCCGGAGAAGTCTGGTCAGAAGTGGCCTTCATGGAAGACTTGCGGCCAAAAAGCCATACCTCTGACGTGGAAACAAGGCCAAACGACTCAACTATGCACGAAAACACAGGAACTGGGGTGCAGAAAAATGGCAGCAGGTGCTCTGGACTGATGAGTCAAAATTGAAATATTTGGCTGTAGCAGAAGGCAGTTTGTTCGCCGAAGGGCTGGAGAGCGGTACACGAATGAGTGTCTGCAGGCAACAGTGAAGCATGGTGGAGGTTCCTTACAAGTTTGGGACTGCATTTCTGCAAACAGAGTTGGGGATTTGGTCAGAATTAATCCTCAATGCTGAGAAGTACAGGCAGATACTTATCCATCATGCAATACCATCAGGGAGGCATCTGATTGGCCCCGTATTTCCATACAGCGACCCCAAACATACAGCGAAAGTCATTAAGAACTATCTTCAGCGTAAAGAAGAACAAGGAGTCCTGGAAGTGATGGTATGGCCCCCATAGAGCCCTGATCTCAACATCATCGAGTCTGTCTGGGATTACATGAAGTGAGAGAAGCAACTGAGGCTGCCTAAATCTACATACGAACTGTGGTTAGTTCTCCAAGATGTTTGAACCTACCTACCTGCCAAGTTCCTTCAAAAACTGTGTGCAAGTGTACCTAGAAGAATTGATGCTGTTTTGAAGGCAAAGGGTGGTTACACCAAATATTGATTTGATGTAGATTTTTCTTCTGTTCACTCACTTTGCATTTAGTTAATTGATAAATATAAACTATTGACATGTCTATTTTTGAAAGCATTCTTACTTTACAGCATTTTTTTTTAGTATTCTCATTGAGTATCTATAACTCAAGTTTAGATGTGGCATAATTTTAAATGCAAATAACTACAGTACAGATATACTGTACATCTTGACCCACATTAAGCATTTTATTACAGCAGGTCAGATTAAATGTGATTTTATAAGAACGTTTTCTGTAATGAAAATAATTTTAATACGGTCGTCTCCAGCTAAGAGAACACCCCTTGTTCTTCTAGCCGAAGCGTTCTCTTAGCCGAAGTGTTCTTCTAGCCGTAGTGTTATATTAGCCAAAGTGTTCTCTTAGCCGAAGCGTTCTCTTAGCCGAAGTGTTCTTCTAGCCGTAGTGTTATATTAGCCAAAGTGTTCTCTTAGCAGAAGTGTTCTCAAAGCCGAACTGTTCTTATAGCCGAAGTGTTCTTTAAGACGGAGTTAACGCACGTGCATCAACATATGACATGAATAGAATAAGTAAGAGAAAAACAATAGGCAAGTGTATGTTAATAAACTATAATAATAAAGAAACTGACAAACTAACGTTGATAAACTAACTGTCAAACAAAATTAACACAGCACCCCTACACATGTTAAAAATGTGGTACCAGCGCTAGATTAATTATGAATACCTGCACAGGAGCAATATTCAAGACATGCAAAAAGTTATTTAACAGAATGGTAAAACAACTCACCAGAATGTAAAACGTCAAGTTGCTCCGCGACTTGTGTCTGATTCAGGTTTTTTTTCAGGAGCTTGAACAATTTTCGTCTTTTTGTATCAAGAGAAACAGCGGCAGGTTTCGCCGTCTGTTTACATGCCATTTTGTAATGATGAGGTGCACTTATGGAAATCAGAATGCAAAACGAGGCAATGATATGATGATGGTTCTGGAAAGATGTAATAAACCAATCAGTGTGAAAAACCAATCACGTTTGAAAAGACTGAATAAACTATTTGAATTTAAGTTTGATGATGATGAATTATCAGGTTACAAAACAGTACTGTATCAGTTGTGAACAAATCTCTAGTGGTGCCAAAAAGATGTTCTTTTAAGCGAAGCTCCTGGTCCTTTAGGCGGAGCATTTACAATGGGGAAAAGGTCTGTTTCACCACAAGGGTGTTCTCTTAGGAAGTGTTCCTATACCTGGAGACTACTGTATAAGAAAAAGTAGTGGGAAAAAAAGCCATCTATTATTACAACCATGACATGGACTTAATCGAATTACCTTAATAAAGTGCTGATTCTAATAGAGCAAGTTCTTTTTGGGGGGGGCTTTTGCGTATTGTTACGTACTGCAAAAACATATTCATTGTTCAATAGCATTATTTGTGAAAACATGTTAAAGGAATGTTATGTTTCAGAATGTTATAATTTTGAATTTGAATTTAAGAACAATATGTAAAGGGGGGTCCTGAGTGGTGCATCCTGTAAAGATGCTCTGTGTGGATGCGCCCTAAAGCCTTGAGATGCAGGTTTGAATCCAGGCTATGTCATTGCTGACCATGACCGAGGGTTCAGTTGCTAGGGAACGTCGCACAATTGGCCAAGCGCCGCCCAGTTAGGGAGGGCTTAGGTCGGCAGGACAATCCACGGTTCAACGCGCACCAGTGACCCCTGTGGCTGATAGGGTACCTGCGGGTCTGCAATGGAGCCATTCAGATCTGTGATGTCCTCCGGCACTATAGGTCTGGTGGCTTCGCTGTGGATCCGCGGTGCCAAAAATGACGGATTGGCAGGAGCACGTTTTGGAGGACACGTGTTTCAGCCTCCATTCCCCAAGTTACCAGAGGGTTGCAGTGGTGAACGGGGATAAAATTTATAATTGGGCATTCCAAATTGGGGAGAAAACTGGGGTAAAAACCATTGTCAATGACTAAATAAAAAAAAAAGAACACTATGTAAGAAAAGCAACCTTTTTTTCAATAATAACATGTTTTTATGCCCTTAAAGCTCAAGTACCAGAGAACATTTAAGAGTGAAGACATTTAACCCTTTGCGGTCCTATGTTGAACCAAGTCTGACATCATCAAAAAGACGTCAAGCACAGGTCTCTAGTCGTTTTTTCTCCAGAAAAAGCAGAGAAAACCTTTCAATGGCCGAGTGAAAAATACAGCAAACAAGGGGTGGGGCTTGGTTGGAGATGTAATGCTGTGTCCTTTTGCTATGCAGCGCCTTTTAAACCTTTTTTTTTTTTTATTATTTTAAACAACATGTGTAAAATAAACAGCGTGAGTGAAAATAAATTGGACCTGACACGCCTGACAAGCGCTGAATAAATAGACTGCTAAGAGTTAACAACGTGCCAGATACAGCATAAGCTTCTTAGTGTTCTACCAATGAGCACTGAAGGGTCTATTCTATTATAGTAAATTAGTTAACTGTCTGCGTTTTTTTGCACAGAACATTCTGAAAGTATAATGCTTTGCCCAGATTGTACAATTAAGCATGGTTCAGAGATTTCCATTAACCTGATTGGTCAATACGAGGGCCTTAATCTCCCGTAAAGGACCTTGAATGTCAGACTATGTTTAGTCACTGTTCCAAATCAATCTGCTGGAAAATACATAAATACAGCATTCATGTTTTTTACCTTTTTTCTCCTGGATGAAAGACAGTCTCCTTTCTTGTACACACCTTCTGTATGTTGTCTATAAATTGGGGCTGTCAGTTAAGACGCCAAATAGCAATCGATTAAATCTTTTTATCTTTTATCTTCTTTTTGAATAAATATCAATGATTGTACCGCCCACATACATTTTCGCTGCAATTTCTGACAAAAATGTACATTAAATGTATATATAATATATATATATATAATCTATATATATATATAATATATATATATATATATATAGTCAGGGTGAACTATATATGTTGTCAGGTTTGGATTACTGTCTGACCACGGCTGTGATGAGTTTAGTTAGCCGTATTTTTTGCTCTGTGATTGTTGTGGTCTTTCTAATGTTTTTATGCTAACATAGAACTGTAGCACTAGTGCTTGTTTAGAAGTATCTATAACAAAAACATTGTCAATGTAAAAAAAACAAGTTAGAAAAATGCAACAGCTGTTTAAAGTGGTGATATCAAACACAAAAGCCCAAGTTAGGAAAAGCAATTGGGGCAACCTTGTAAAACATCAAACAAATAAACACAGTTGGAAAGGTGCTGGGGCCCAACATTCACACAATTGTTGCTTCTCACTTGGCTTCTTTTTTTGATCGCTCCACTTTACATTCAAATGCTCTTTGTACAACTTATTAATAATATGTTTCCAAACCGGATTACGATTATCTCTGTCTGCTTCTTTCACGGACTGGATCACTCCTGCACTTGTTGCCACTCAGCTACTTTGTCACAGTGACATGTACACATGTTCATACAGTGTAAGATTTCAACATTTAAGGTGACTGCTTCAGGCACCATGGCTCCCTAGTGCAGTGGCCACCAACACGTACTATATCATAAGAAAAATAAAGAAAATACAGACATATACACTTCAACATTTGTTCGTGTATTTTAATAGTAAAGCTAAAGTGTTTTTTTCATTTAAAAAATACAGCAACCCCTCTCAACTCTGTACAGGATCTTAATTCCCAGGCTCTTCTAATAATAAACTGGAGACACACTTCAGGTGTTTTGCTCAATTTATAGGATTGATTAACCTATTAAGTTTGACCTGACAACAGGTCAAACTTAATAGGCTTATCAATCCTATAAATTGATATTGAATACAATACCTAAGCTGAAGTACATTACTAACCTAGTGAAGTTAAATAAATACAAAAATGACTTTCACTTCCCAGTTCCAATCGCATGCTGCACAATTTTCAGCTAAATCTAACACAAGTATAACTTTGAAATGCTCACATATAATAAAGTGATAAGTAAAACTGTAATATTCCAGAATAATAGGTTGTGGTGAAGGCTTTACTTTGTCCCACTGAATTAACTATAGAGCAGATGTCAAACAGTAGTTAATGTTATACATTTTGTCTCATGTGTATTTCAGGCAGAAACATTTCAAAAGTAGACAGCATGTTTTTTTATTACATTTGATTTTTATTTTTAAATCCCTGCCATTGTAGTTTCTACACAGTAAGCAAAGTGGCAAGACACATGTTCATGAATAACATAACTGAGGTTTACTTATGCCTTTCTTTTAGCTGTACACGCAAGTGAAAACTTAAATAAACTTGTCAAAGGGGACGTACAAAGATAAAAAAAAAAAACATACCCTTTTGGTTTATTACTCTACTCATAACAGAAAAAAGGAAGTTGAGCCAGTGTTTGGAAAGTGTGAATCATTTTCGTGTGACGTCCCTGCATCTGCATTCCTCAATTCTGACTCACTTGCCAAATCTGAAGCAGCACTTTGCTGATTGCATTTTTTTAAAGTTAATTTCACACAGTGGCCGCATTTGAGAAATGTTGCTCTAGTGGACAATGCATATGTGTTTAATGCATATGTGTTGCTGGCCTCTTATTAACCGTTAGTTTTCATGTGGTTTTTCCAGTGTAACATGCGAAATGAAACTGTATTTGTGAATTTGTGTATATTTCTATATTCTTTCAAATATATATAGAAACAATGTAAACCGTGATTTCTTTATCAGGTTGTGCGAAGGATATTCTATATGTTACAATGTAAATTCCTACTATATACAGTTTAAAACTTGTTTGTAATTTGAGTTATGTTATATGTTCTTCCTAGAACTGGCATCCAAACTTTACTAGGCTCCTCCTTTGTCCAAAGTATAACAGTAAAACCTGTCCAGTCCTGGACAATTCACAATTCACACCAGTGCAGTATATTGTTAATTGAAATAAAGTGTAATGTAATTTATTTTGCTGTTCTCTATGAGTCTGAAAAATAACCCTGAAGCTAGAATGAGTTACAAGGTGGCTGTTGGAATTAACCTGTCTGTCAAAGCGGATTTAATATAGCTTTGGATTGGATTACAATGATTTATGTGTAAAATGTTTGTTCATACCTTTCCATTTCCTTGAATACTTGAGGGATAGCAGGTTTTCCTTTTTGTCATTGCTAATCAGCTTTAACGGTACAGTTGTTTTTTTGTTTGTTTGTTTTTGGGAAGCTTGGCATGGAGTGGTATTATACAAGGACATTCTGACTTACTGTATTATTACCACACAGCTTTATGGGAAAGCCTCTTAATCCAACTGTGTCAATAAAGAAGTAAAAGTTAGTATAAGGGGTGGAATTCACTGCATGGGCAACTTTAATTCTTTAAGTCAAAATAAATACACAAACAAATCTAGGATTTGTTTCAGATTACTTTGAGTGGACAAGTCAGGTAAGTTACTCCCCTGAAAAAAGAAAATGGCCACCAGTTTTAGCGTTCATAAGCCGACTAATACTGTATTAAATGTTTTTTTTTAATTACACATGCTGTGCAGGTCTTGATCTTCTCTATACAGTGAAGCTAACAATCTGCATGATAGTTATGAAAATAATGAACACAGACACTTGTTTTGAAAGTTTGTGTTTCCCACATGCTGTTGGTTTAGTGCAGGGATCAGCAACCTTTTTGTGCAAGAGAGCCAAACTGATTTGAAAGAGCCAATGATAAACACACGATTTATGTACTTCAAAGTGCAGAATAAAATAAATAATTTAAATTGATTATTGTACTTAACGTGACTTCTGCTGCTGCATTGTTTTGCTCATTTCTTTGAAGTTCATGGCTGGTCAAGTTTAGCTTCATGGAAACATTGAGGCTTTCTTCTGCTAATCTGGGATGGAAATTGTTTTTGATGAGATTCAAGTTGGAGAATGCCTGTTAGCATATATAGGTGAAGAAAAACATTGTTAAGAGAGCAAAACTTACATTCTGCATTGTGCCTTGTGTAAGTGGAAGGTCATTACAAGTTTGCAGAATGAGGTTTTTTGCACTCCAGTGTCTTCAAATCAGTCCATGACCTGCCCGAGGGCATAAAATGACACCACTCAGACCTCAACGTTCACAAGAGCTGAAGCTACTAGAGCCAGCATAACCACCCGGAGCACCTGCACTGCCACCTCAACACAACTGGGTACAGCAGCACAGAGCACAAACACCTTCACCCTGGATACTGTATTTATTGCTTTGTTTGTTCATTGTTTGGGACCACAAGTACCTGATTCAACTTCCCAATACCATTGATGGTAGAGGGGAGCAATTATATCAATAAACCTGGGACGATTTTAAATACATTTCTGTTCGGACATTATATTCTTCCCCACACCACTCACATCCTGCCAGCTGTGCACAAAATACATATGATGTGTACAGTTAACCACTTCTTTGTTGCCTAACGTATCTGTTACATCCTCAAAAACGTATCAGATATGTCCTAATTAAAAACATGTTTAAAAAAAAAAATGGATTGGATTGGATGTTTTTTTAACTCAGGATCGATCCTCTAGAAGGTTTTACTGATAATATGTGATTGGTGGTTCTAATTTCATTATGTTACAGTGATAAAATACCTTTGCTGTGACACAGCTGTTAGACCTAATTTACAGCCTGCTTGAATGCCAGCGCTGGCCAGAGCTATGATGCATCCAGAGCATACTTAAAACAGTCTGTGTGTTTCTCTGCAATGAGGATCGATAATAAAAAAAGTTCACCTTTGATTACTTGTGTTTCGTGGAATTCATTTTGAAGTGACACACCTGCATTTCTCTGCTGTACTACTTTCTCTTTTGTTGATGTGACTACAGAAGGACTCTCCTGCTTCTGTGGTTGTCATTTCGACATTACTAAAACTTCTCACGTGTGTGGGGAGGCACTTAAAACATGTAGCCAAAGATACTCTATGACAGAGAGATCTTGGATAACAAACGATTGAAGGGATGTGTTATGTTTTGTGCAGATTCAGGAAATATATACTTTTTCATTCTTTGGTGGCGTACTGGGCACATGAAATTGGGGTGGGATATATACATCGTGTGATGCATAATTTGAAGTGGAAAAGTCAAAATGTCAGCTTAGAGCAATTAATAACCCTAAAACAAATAAAACAATTTACAAGGATTTACGAAGACATAGGCAAATCGAGCAGCTTAAAATTGAAAAGTTTATATTGTGATATATATATATATATATATATATATATAGTTTGCCTGGGGTACCTTAAATGGAACATTTGGTCATTTTTGTGTAAAGCAGCTGACTCCCAAAATCACAACATTATTGTAGCACTGAACATCAAAAGGGGCTCATCAGACAAGGGGTTAATGTGATCAATAACACACGAACACTGCACTGGTAAGACTGAGTGTCTTCAGCTGCCTGAGAAGTGAGGTGTTTCAGTAGAACACACGCTTTCAAATGTCTTACAATGCTTCTAGAATGGCTGATGATTGTTTTGATTGTACTGTGATTTTGCCAGTTGCAACTAAATAAGATCTAAACTATTTTCATTTTTTAAAGTACAGCTATACTCGAACAACTCTGGTCATTTCGAACCTTATGATTACACATACAGTCAAAAAGTAATATTTATACCCATTCCTCTCTATCATGAAAATGCACATACTTGTCCTTGTTGTATTAGTTGTATGGCTTAGCTTCTTGTTGTGCTCTTCTTTGTTTTAATCTGGCTCTGCAAACAACAATCAACATTTGCAGCCATGTATAAATGTGAGAGCTTTCGATGCTGTTTGCAGTTAGGTACCAGGATTCTGTAGCAGTCACTTTCTTCCTTCTAGCTGTGGGAACCATTTTTTTATATTCATTCCAAAGCCATCCTCATAAAATTGTATTTATAAACCGTGCATGATGATATTTACTTTGTTAGTTTTCTGGGTTTAAAGAATGCTCAATATGGTCGCAGTAAACCTTTTTCTTTTCTCACAGTAAACTGCTGACTATTGGTTAACCAACTCTCTTTGTTTGTTTGTTTGTTTGTTTGTTTGTTGTTCAGGAGATGGAAACCCAAAAGAAAGTATCCCCTTTATTAACAACTCTGACCTTGATGGAGGAAACCTCTATGACGGGAAGAACATGGCACTGTTTGAGGTAAGTTCAGCGTTACAATTGTATAATAATCACTTAAACCTTGAAATTCCAGGTGACACAGTAAAAGTATCAACGTTGTTATTCAGATAACATTCATTTTTGCTCTATTAAATTACAGTGTAAGAATATTTTGTGACATTGAACCCAAGCTCAGATGGCATTCCCCTAAACCTGAACCAGTTGGGTTATTGGACTAAACCAGTCAAGCTTAGCTCAGACTAGAGTGCTCTATGTAACCTGGTTATGCCTTGTTAGACTTCTTGTAATTAATCTGCTACTGTTTAATTAAAATAATATTACATGTATCCCTGTTAACAGGAGGAGATGGACAGTAACCCCATGGTGTCATCACTTCTCAATAAACTGGCAAATTACACTAATTTGACTCAGGGTGTGGTCGAACATGAAGAGGCTGAGAATGATGAGGGGGCCAAGAAGAAGAAAGTTAAAGTAAGTTCAATGCTCGTTGTGGGTTTAGGCAGTAATAATGGAGTAAGAAAAATAAAAATATTGTGGTAGTGATTTTTTCGTGTTTTTAATGCTACTTTTTTCTGCATCTTTTCTTTGTGCACACTTGGTACCTTTGGGGAACAGAAGGGCTTGTCAACATCCTCTGTGGTCTTGACTACTAGTCGCCAAGGGAACAGTTACTATGGGATGCAGGCTGGCAGAGGGAGGGGTGTATTTTTTCAACCTGGTTTCCAAAGGCTTCTAATGATCAGATTGAGCAAGTTTAATGACCACACAAATGTACATGCCATTTTAATATGCTGTGGTCATTTTGTCAATAGTATGTTATGGCTTCTGTTTTTCTGTTTCTATTCATTTCATTTTTTTCTGTGCTTATGTAACGGGAATATAATGCCACTACATGTGTAGGGATGGAGCGTTTGCAATATGCTGCAACTACCACAACCCTGGCTAGGTCGAGCAGCAAAAGGATCTGGGTCCCTGCTCCTATGCTACTTTCACCCCCTAACTCCCTCTATAACCTCCTAGGCTGTAAACAACAACAACACTATATATATATATATATATATATATATATATATATATATATATATATATATATATATAATATATATAATACACTCACTCGTAGTACAAAATATTTATGTAGATAAAAGATGGCGGGTGGGAGAATTGCTGTCAAGCGATCTTCATTCATCAGAATACGATCCACGTCGGCGATCAGCAAAAATCGTGCAGTGTAATGCCGGGCTTACACTGCACGATTTTTGCTGATCGCCGACGAGCTGAGGAGTTGGCGACTAATTTCTTAAAATCTGGGACAAAATGATGTTGTCGGGAACAAAATGGTCGATGCCCTGTTAATAGCTTCTGCAGTGTCACAAACGCTCTAACAACACCCCAACAAATTTCTAACATGTCAGAAAACTTTAGTCCCCGACAAAGCAATTTGTGAATTGTGTGAGGGGCTATGGGCCAGTTTCTTGACAAACGCTGCCAGCAGCCAATAGGACAAGCTAGCAAGAATAGCAACGAATAGAAAGGTTGTGCCCCTCTTTGAAATAAGTGGCATTTTCTATCATGATTGCTCATTGAAGGTACCTGGTAAGTAAATAATTGTTATAACTTGTTAACGTCACTCACATTCGATATCCCTTTCAAACCCCTACTGCATGCTTGTATTGCTAATTTATTCAAAATACGAGGAGGGGTGCGCGTCTGTGTGTGTGAGAAATAGAGAATGTAGATAATGGTGTTGCACATTTAAACCTATAACAAACTTGTAGTGGCCTACTATTAAAGTTGTATTCTAGTCTATTCAAAAGCGCAACACTCGCTCGTAGTATAAAATATTTATTAGTTTAAAAGTCTTCAAATTATTCATTAGAATTTGGTATTCTGATGAAGATCGCTTGACGGCAAATCTTCCATGCCAATCTTTTAATCTAATAAATATTTTGTACTACGAGCGAGCGTTGTGCTTTTTGAACAGATTAGATTTTATTATTTTGGATGCACCTCGACTCGAGTTGCATCATCAGTCCGTACTGGCCACATCTGTTAAGCCAATTGCGCATCCAAATGTGTCTTCTCCGCGTTTTCTTCTTTGTTTCTGTGCAGAACAATGCACAGACAACAGCGATCACCTCCTCGCTTGAGTCTACGATTCTGCAATGAAAGTAGGCGCAGTCTGCGACAAGATATCTTTTGCAGTGTGTGTAGCTTGCAATCCCCGATCTACAGTGAGAAATCGTAGTTCAATCGGCAAGTGTGAGTGGTGCTGTGTCTCCCGATTGCAAAATCGTGCAGTGTAAGCCTGGCTTAAACCCGGCATTAAGTGGTGAATGGATGTGTCCCATAATACACAGTTTTATTGTAATTATTTTTGGAGGGTTCTTCATTTTGTATTTAATTTGGTGCTGTTTTTAAACAGGTCCAAAACCCCAGGTGGATTTATTCTATAGAAAGCTAAATCCTTAATACTAGTAGCCCCCCACCCCTTTGTAAATATGGCAAAGTATAGAATCTGATATCTGTGTACCATATGTGTGAGACATTTATAGACAACTATGCAGTGTTTTCTTTTTTTTTTTGCCTTCTCTAACATTATTATAAATATGTAAGCTGGTATATCTGTTTTAGTCTGCCTTGAGTTACAATGTTTGTGTTTGTTTTATTTAAAATAGAAACATAACCATTCTTACAAAAAACTCATTTGATTGTTTTTCCTTCAGAGTCCCCAAATGGGAACCTTCATTGGAGTGTACCTGCCATGCTTGCAGAACATTCTGGGAGTAATCCTTTTCCTCCGTTTCACCTGGATTGTTGGAACTGCTGGCATCCTTGAGTCCTTCGCCATTGTCTTCATGTGCTGTTCTTGTGTAAGTTAATTTCACCTACGTGTTTAGGCTTGTTACCTGGGTGTGCTGTAATCAAATACTCATAGGAACTGTGAGGTATATTTTAAATGCATTACACCTAAATACATTACAGAGGTCGCGTTAACGCAAAATTTTGCGACATAGATGCAAAAGAAATCAATTCGACGGAAAAATATTTTGTCTTGGGTTCATGGGACGCGCAGAATGGGAAAGGGACGCAGACATGCATATTTGTGTTAATCTATTAAACTGCAGCAAAATGGTCGTACAATACTTGCTTGTTTAAAAAAACTGTTCTGGAATATAACAGTCTTGATTAAGGTACACTCCAGTTTTCTAGGTGGCAGCAGTAAGCCTCATATTTGGCTTGCATACCAATATAAAGAAGGATATTTACTTTTAAACGTTTTTGACACCAGACCAATGTCTGTGACAATATGGCAAAGCAGAAGTTTTTTTGCTAAGCAGTCAGCTTCTTCTGGCTGTACAAGTACAGTAGTCTCCGCGGAACACCTCCTAAGCGAACACTACACCTAAGGAAACACACTTTGGGTGAAACTGATTTTTCCCGTTGTAAATGCTCCAGTTAAAAGAACAGGAACTTCCCTTAAAAGAAAACCTTCTTGACCCCTATAGCGATTCATTCACAACGGATAAAGTACTGTTTTGTAACCTGGTAACTCATTATCATCAAACCTGAAATTAAAATGGTTTATTCAGTTTTTTCAAAAGCGACTTGTCATCGTGAGAGTGTCTTGAGGCACACCGATTAGTTTATTAAATCTTTCCAGAACCGCTGTCATATCGACTTGTTTTGTATTCTGATTTCCACGAGTGCACCTCATCGCTACAAAATGGCACGTAAACAAAAGGTTGAAATGCGCTGCTGTTTCTCTTGCTACAAAAAGTTGGAAATTGTTCGAGCTCTTGAAAAAAACCTGAATCAGACACAAGTCACTGAGCAATTTTATGTTTCCTGTTCTGATGAGTTGCTTCACCATTCTGTTAAATAATGTGCATGTCTTATGTATCGGTACTGCATTTTTGTGTAGGGGTGGTAGATCAATTTATTTTGACAGTTAGTTTGTTAACGTTAGTTTGTCTGTTTATTATTATAGTTTATTAACAGGCACATACGTATTCAGTTCATGTCATATGTTGATGCGTCATGATAAGTAATATATATTTATTTACTGATGATTCATATTGTGTCTGGTGGTCAACTTCGTCTTAGAGAACACTTTGTTTGCTTCCCCGGGGGGGGGGGGGGGGGGGATCTTTTAGTCAGAGACTACTGTACTACAATGACCAAAGCATTTGCAAGCAGTAGTAATGCAGAAAGAAGCAAATGAAAAATATGTTCTTTTAATTCTGAATGGGAGATGAAGTACCCATGGCTTGTTTATCGAGACGGCAAGGTGTACTGTAGTGTGTGTGTGGAAAAGCTGCTGAGCAAAACAGATTTTCAAGAATCTTCGCTTAAAAGACACAGACACGGTGGTACTGTTGCTGTTATTGGAATGCAGAAAAAGATGAAAACAGATGAAGATGAAGGCAACAAACAATGCTTAGAATCCTGTCTCGTTGTCATGGGAACGGCTTACTGTTAGTATATGTTAGAAATAACCCACAACAAGGTGTGCGGTAAGACAATTCTTACAGCACGCCCTGGGTGGGTTATTTAGCTTATAGAATGGCTACATTTTTGGGGAGAAAATAATTACACAAGCTAGCTTTTTAAAGGAAAAAATTATTTGTCCTTCCACTAAAAAAAAATAGTCCCTGAATACATATATTTTGTACTTTTTTATTTGCCATATACACATTACATTGAAAATTCCCATTTATAATAAGATTTGAGATAAAATGGCATTTGGGAATTGAAAGCAGACTGATTTCCCACATCTGAGGGAGGATTCATGGCTAAACACTGCACTGGCACTTTACGTCAAGGGAGGAGCTTCCGAGTGTGTGTGTGTGTGTGTGTGTGTGTGTGTGTGTGTGTGTGTGTGTGTGTGTGTGTGTTTGTAATGATCCTACTCAGGTTTGTGGTGTTCAGGAGAAGCTGACCAATAATTCGAGAGGCTGTTTTCACATCAATGTCCAGTAACCAGCATCATTTCCCTAGATTGTAAACCAGCATTAGATGATCTGTGGACTAAATGTCTTCTTTGTCAGTTTGCACAGTGCTGCAGTCCTTCCCGTCCGTGGCGAGCCAATAGAATTCTCTGCAGAATGTTTAAAAGCCCAATGGTTGTGTCAGAAGAGAGGAGGAGAGACTTTAAATATGTTTCTGAAATCGGAGGGTGGTGGTGAGATGTATCTCTTGTGTCTAATTTAAACATTGCATTCTCACTAGTCAATTTTATAAGGCGATATTTAGTTTAATAAGTAGATGCTGAGTGAGACTTGCATGGTGATTTCTCAGATGGCTTTTGAATAGTGTTACTGCTTACCTCAGGGTTTTCTTTGTTCTGTTCTCTCACTAAATACCACAGTATATTTGCCATTTTCTCTGTAATTCTTAATGACAGATGAAAAAACATTGTTTGTTGAGGGATTTAAATGCTGTTTCAGTTGTATGTTAACATTTTTACCCACAGAAACACTATTTAGATAATTGTTACTATTAAGGTATAGTAATATTAATAGATCAGGTAAGTAAGTTGGTCTATGATGTCATAGACGTGCGGTAAGACAATTCTTACCGCATGGTCACGTGACCGTGTTAAGCCAATCACAGCACAATTTATCCAAGCCATTTTATAAATTAGCATAAGATATATATATATTTTATATATATATATATATATATATATATATATATATATATATATATATATATATATATATATATATATATATATATATATATGCACAGACAGAGATTGTTTAAACTATGATATAACATAGAATTTAAACATTCATAAAAATGTACCAAAATGCACATCTGTCACAAAGACGGCCGAAGTGGGCGGCGTCAGGAAAAGGAATGAACACAAAGACAGATGATGTGAAATGATGATGGCGCTTGCTTACGCCGGTTTATTGTAAATAAAACAGTTGAACAAACAGAAACAACAGGACACGGCACTCTATGCCAAAATAAAAAGACAAACAAAAACGGACTAACACTTTACATACGGTGAGCAGATCGATAAACAAACACAGTGAGTTAAATAAACAAGTATTGTGCTGGTCCCACCAGCACGCAATAGCAATTGAAATTATAACTCTCCTACTCTCTCTTCCGTTCTCCACTCACCGAACACCCAACCCCGAGTGAGTAAAAAGTGCATCTATATATACTGTTGTGCTGGGATTCAATTACTAATTAATTATTCACTTGAATCCCAGCACGTGAATTAATTATGTGCAACCTCGTGCTCACATATTAACAACTTTAAATGTATGTGAAGTGATGTACAATCCCGTGCCTAAATTCAAATATACATCCTGTGTACCAATGACTATACACCAACATTTAACAAACCACACGCAACATAACAGATAATATACACAGGGGCGGGCACTTTTTCACAACATCCCTGGAGTTTATTAACCTTTGTTTTAACAACTCATCGTTAGTATCTGTTGATTGGGACGCAGAATTTTGGGCATGTGTGTTTCAGGAATGCATGAACAGAAAAGCTAGCGCGATCTCTGATTATTACTAATAATATTAATTTGGGAACAGCCTATTATTATTATTAGTATTATTGATTAATAATAATAATAATAATAATAAATAATAATAATAATAATATAATAATAATAATAATAATAAAGCCGCCTTCCCTCCACATAACAGAGCATTTTCTGTTGTGTGCGCATTACATGGTGTATAAGTGCAGTGTTTGTGGTGGTGGTTGGCAGGGATTGAGTTAATCCCTATCCCTGCCAAATACATGTGAGAATGTGGCTGTTCCCAAATTAGAAAAATTGGTGGTTATTGGGAACAGACACATAATATAAAAAGGGAGCTAAAAGCTCCATTGTGAAAGGTTTTTTGGTGCTGTATAGAGAGGGAGGTAGATGCTTTATATTTAAACTCACCATGACAGGACTTGGGTGAGGAATTTTCTGTTCAGCTTTTGTGATGCACGATTGTTCTGTTAAACCTCTTTATTTTGGCTCTGTGAGCTGTGCTTTTTGTTTGTCATTTTTATTTGTAAAATAAAAACATTTGCAGCTCTTTAGCTCTGAGTCTTCTTTTTACATCCTGATCACCTTAAACACCGACTGTCCTGTCACATAGGGGTTTAACATGACAAACTTAATTACCATAATACCAGAGCCAGTAGTTTTAAAAAACAACCACGAAATCTGTGTTGGTAAACATTGCAGCCAAAAATAAGGTGAGTCTAACAAAATCTCCAGCCAAGTATACAATAAGTTTTGGCTGGTGGTGATATCCTGAAAAACTGTGACAGCTGTGACAGCATGTCCTATAACAAATGGACATGCAAAGTGTAACGTAATTTTCCGACTAAAACTTGGATTCTTTTACAATTTTCAGTAGAATTTATGCATGTTATAGTCAAGGTGCTTTTGAACAAGTGATGTAACCAAGGCAATACAGTCATGCAGTTGTGTGCACAATTAGATTTTTAAATTACAGTATTAGAAAAGAAGGATTTTAATAGTATTGAATCACGTCTTCCAACACATGTTCATATAATGTTTAAAAAAAGAACAAAAGTCTAATTTTAGACATCTAATCATCTCTTTAGTCACCTTTGCAAATCAAAGCTTTGGATCATTTCCACAAGAATCATTCATCGCAAACTAGAGAGATACTAGCAGGTTATATGAAGATGTAATTTAGTTTTTGAACAAATCAGATGTACAAGGAAGAGTTTAAATCATAAAAGAAACTACTGAGTGCCAGCATTATTGCGTGTCTACCATAGTGCATCATTATGATCTGAATTTGCTCAGGGTTTAAAGAGTTGGGGGGATAAGCGGTTAATGGTTCATTCCTATACATAGATTTATTAACAGATAATACATTTCAGAATGGATGGATGAGGATAAGATCACTAACTAATCTGGTTTCCTCTTGAGACATACTGTGGACAAAATAATTGACTTCCTTTTGTCTGATTTAATCTTAGAAACTAAGCTGGTACATCCATTGACAATGGACATGATCTAACGAGAAAACATTTGAACATTAAATGATTTTTTATATTTAATTTGTTAGTAATTTCTAACAAATTCTAAATTAGATGCCATAAATATTGGTTATGAAGGACACACTTTAAAACTATTATTTATTATAAAATCCAGGGGCTCCCGAGTGGCTCATCCGGTAAAGGCACTGTAAATACAGTATAATTGTAAATCTTGAAAAACTACTCGCTTCTAAATCTTTTGTAGTCATTTTTGTATTACTTTAGTATAAATACATGTTAATTTGGATTCATATGTTGTTTTTTTTCTGACTTTATGTGAATGAAAAGACACACATTTGCCCGTTTTCCCATTGGAAATATGATATTTTGAAATATCACTGTCCTGGCCACAAAAGCAAAGTTTGTGGGGAATAATAGCCATTTTCTATACTTTTGAGGCATAAGCAATTAGGAAATAACACTTACTACCCAGGAACAAAAATTGTGTTACACAGTGTTATATATTTGTTTCTGCATTATACCCTACACCATGCATGTACTGCATAGCTATAATATTTGGTTTGTGCAATTCTATACTGACTACTTTCTTCACTCTCTCTTTTTAACAGACTATGCTTACTGCTATATCAATGAGTGCGATAGCAACAAATGGTGTTGTACCAGGTAATATAAATATATTATATATATATGCACCTTGTTTTATGTGAATAATATAACTCTTACTCTTTGAAAAATGTGTAATGTTATGTTTGTAATGTACATACCTTACCAGTCAAAAGTTTTAGAACACCTCAATTTTTCCAGTTTTTATTGAAATTTATGCAGTTTTATGTCTCAGTGTACTCTGAAATTAAAGCATAGAACAAATAAACAATTGGAGATAAAAAAGAAATCATGGAATCGGTTTAACAAACTTTAATCTAAATTTTTGACTCATCAAAGTAGCCACCTTTTGCAGATATAACAGCCGAACACACTTGTGGCATTCTTTCTACAACGGAAATCAAATATTGTTCAGAAAGTTCTTCCCAACACTGTTGCAGATGTTCCCACAAATGTGTTGCACTTGTAGGTTACTTTGCTTTCACCCTTCTGTCCAGTTCATCCCAAACCAGCTCGATGGGGTTCAAGTCTAGAGTCTGTGCTGGTCATTCCATGATTTGAAGCCTACCGTCTTGTTATTTTCTTCTAAGGTAGTTCTGACATAGCCTGGAGGTATGTTTTGGGTCATTATCTTGCTGTGGGATGAATCCCTGACCAACTAGGCGTATACCAGAGGGTATTGCATGGCGCTGCAAAATGCTCTGGTAGCCGTTTTGGTTCAGGGTGCCACTCACTATGTGCAAGTCGCCGACTCTGGATCCAGCAAAAGAGCCCCAGACCATCACGCTTCCTCCTCCATGTTTGACAGTTGATGTCACACACCGAGGAACCATCCTTTCGCCTACTCGACGGCGTACAAAAACCCTGCGTGATGAACCGAAGATTTCAAATTTTGATTCATCGGTCCCTAAGACCTTCTTCCAGTCTTCAGTAGTCCACTGGCGGTGCTTCATGGCCCAGACAAGCCTCTTTTTCTTATTTTGCCATCTTAGCAATGGCTTTCTTACTGCCACTCGACCTGTCAAACCTGCAGCTCGAAGTCTTCTCTTCACAGTTGAAACTGAGACTTGCTTACTTCGACCAGTGTTAATCTGTGCTTGAAGCTGTTGTTCTATGAGCCGCCTATCACGCAATCTCTCAGAAACTTGTCTTCTGATTCTGTTGTGGGTTTGGATCTGCCAGACCTCTTCCTGTCAGAGTTTTCTCCAGTTTCCAAGTGCTTTTTGATGGTGTAGGAAACTGTACTCACTGACACCTTGGCTTTCTTTGCAATTTCTCTAAAGGAAAGACCTACACTTTTAAGGGTTATAATGGTCTGTCTGTCTTCCTTTGTTAATTGCCATTTTCTCGCCATTATGATAGCAATATACTACTTCCTGCAGTACAATACTGTCCAAATAATGCTTAAGAGGGTGTAGTAACACAGTCTGTTCCAACACTGCTTTTATACAGACAGAGGGTTTGTAAGTAATCAACAAAAGTTGCGACACCTGTAGGAATTGTTAGCATTAACTTTCAAGGCTTAATTTATTTCCATTGCCTCAGAACAGCTGTAAGTTGTTAACCCATTACTTGTTCCCTGAAAAAGGCCTTTTTGTATAACTCTGAAATATACATTATTTTTCAGTTTTTGGTAACCTAAACTTTTTTTTTAACCTCTGGCAGTTTAC
Source organism: Polyodon spathula (assembly GCF_017654505.1). Taxonomy (NCBI): domain Eukaryota; kingdom Metazoa; phylum Chordata; class Actinopteri; order Acipenseriformes; family Polyodontidae; genus Polyodon; species Polyodon spathula. Next base: position 44,823,709 of record NC_054537.1, on the reverse strand, counting down.
CGCTTACCTTTGTACTATTTCAGGTTATTCACTGGACTTGAACTGCTTAAATTTCAATAAAAACTGGAAAAATAAGGGTGTTCTAAAACTTTTGACCGGTAGTGTATAAAAAGTTGCAATGTAAACTTTTAAATCAAACTTAAACAGAGCATGTGAACATTGAACTGGTTGTGATCAGCATGTGCAATAATAGTATACTATAACATAAAATGGCACATTACAAAGCTACTGCTATTTAGTTAGTAGTTTAACAATGCACATCTACACCACTGACAAAACAACCAGTGGTCTCAAATATCTATTTCCTTGTAATACCCATGTGTTACAGCTCTGTTGAACTTGTAAGTTGAACACAAATCCTGCAAAGTGAATTGGCTAAATGCTAGTTTTTAAGTAGAGCATTTTTAAAATGACTGTTTGGGGAATCAGTGAATCCAATCCTAGGCTGATTTAGTTTTATCACTACACATCCAGGCAAATGAATGGAGATCAATTATCGTTTCCTTGTAATTGCTGCCACTAGATCAATTATCTTTCTCATTGTTCATTGTATCCAAGTAACAACCTCTGATTGGTTAAACAGCATCACATGACCATCCGTATCTATAGCATATAGCACGGCTTGCATACTTAAAAAAAAAAAAAAAGAAAAAAGTAACGTGTGCCTCAATATCATTGAGTCTGGCATTGTATAACCTTATAAAATATTTTGTTACAACCACAACCAAGCTATTTTGAAAATGAAAGCTAATTTCAGCATGGTATCGCTACATGTAAAAGATTCATGCAACTTGTTTTACTAACTGGTTTGTTCATAAATACGTATGCTCCCACCATGCCTTTTCACTGTATGTTTAAATGCTGTACAATTTTGAAGAAATTAACTGAGAAGTAATAACAGAATAAGGATTATCAGCCAAGGTTTAAAAAAAAAACCCAAAAATAAATGCTGGGTTCGTTTTATTAAACAGTGACATTGGTTAGCTGTGTGTGTGTATATATTGTAGCGATCTTGGTTAACGCAGATAAGTGCTTCACTAAAGCATAGCGCCGATACCGCTGTACAAAAAGCTGGCTCCTTTGCAAGGAGCGTATATGATTATATCATTCTGTGATTACATCACCTACCAGCCCTGCTGCTGCCTTCCCCCGTGCACACTACACTCTCCCCTGCCAGCCAAGTCCTCCCCGGACTTGCTCATCAGGGGCCAGACCCATAGTTGGAGTCTGCCCAGTTCTGGGTGTCAGAAGGTGCCTTTCATCTGACTGAGGAGATCAATGCACAGCGGGATCTCCCAGGGCTAGCCCTACAACAGCTAGTTGAGGTTCAAAAACCAGGTTTCCCTTGGCCATATGGGGGCCACCAGGAGAACTGTTACTTTCTCCTGATCTTCTCGAGGAAGACAGGGAACAGCGGTACAGGTGGGAGAACATATAAAGGCACTTTTGGGCCATTTGTGTACTAAGGCACCTCCGCAATGAGTTGTCTCTGCCATGGCAGTAAGGTTGACCTGGGCATCCCCGAAGCATTTCCAAATGCGCTGCACCACCTGAGGGTGCAGTCACCATTTTGATGGATGGGAGTGGAAGCAGGGTTGGGAGTGGGGATGGGGGTGGAAGCAGGGTTGGGGGTGGGGATGGGGACCCTCCCTAAAGAGGAGGTCCGCCACCCAGTTCACCACTCCTGGGAGATATACAGCCCGGAGGGACAGGAGGTGCCTCTATACCCCGATCAGCAGCCAAAAAACTATGTGGTGTAACCCCAGGAATAAGCCCTCCCTGGTGGTTTGTACGCAACCACTGACATGTTGTCTTAATGGACAAGGACCTGTTTGTTATGGAGCACAGGGAGAAAATGTTGCAGTACGAGGTAGACTGCTCTCAGCACTAGTGCATTTATGTGCAGGGATGTCAAACTGCCCAACAAGGATCCGTGGACACCTATGTCTGCCCAGACCACCCCCAACCAGAGTTGGATGCGTCTGTCGTCACCACTTGACGGTTGTAAATGACTCCCATTATTACGCCTTCGCCAGGTGAGGGGCTTGCCTCCACCAGCGTAACACTTTCCAGCACAGACGAGACACTGTGAGCTGACGGTGTTTGTCAAGCTTGGGGTGTAGCCGAAAGGCATTGAGTGGGTGCTTGTGAAGTAACCGCAGTTGAATGGCTGAAGACGCTGTGGCCATCAGATACAGTAGTTTCTGGCACAACACTAATTGCACTGTGGGCCCTGGAAGAAACAGGGCCAGGCAGTTGTGAGTAGCAGCTACCGTGTTGTCCGACAGGTAGGCTCTCATTTTAAGGGAATCCAGCCGGAGACCCAAATATACCGTAATCTGAATCGTGTGTTAATTAGCTTTTTTGCATTGTTGAGGGTGAGACCCAGCCTCGACAGATGCTCCATCACAATTGCTGTGTGGGCCACTGCTCCTTCCTGGGATTGGAAAGAAATCAGCCAGTCATCCAGGTAATTCATCACCCAGATCCATTGCAGCCACAAGGGAACTAGGATGGCATCCATGCACTTTGAAAATTTGCGGGGGGCTAAGGAGAGGCAGAGTGGCAGCACAGAGAACTCGAAGACACTTCCCTGAAAGGCAAAGCGGAAATATTTCCTGTGCGCTGGATGGATAGGAACGTGAAAATACGCATCCTTCAGGTCCACTGTTGTAAACCAGTCCAGGCTGGTCAGACTGGAGGATGTGGCGATGTCTACCATCTGGAACCTCCTCTCCCTCAAGAGCCCATGGGGTGTCTCAGGTCTAGGATGGGGCGAAGGCCGTCATCCTCTAGCAGAACCCCTCTCTTAGAGAGGTGTGTTCTACAAGATGGCTGGCTTGTTTCTGAAGTAGTGTTTCTACCTCTTGTCTGAGGGCCAAGACCTGAAGTGAGTCATTTACGGATGTGACCGTGATCCCTTGTAAAGGAGGCGGTCTGGAGTGTAATTGCAGTGCGTAACCTGTGTGTACGGTGGTGAGCACCCAGGAGTCTGAGGCCTGTAGTGCAGATGGAGTTATGCGAACGGGCGGGTCTGACTCCTGAGATGACTCCTGCTGGGGCTGCTGAGGCTGTGGCAGAGGCTGCCTTGGCTGCTTGCGACAGTTCCCTGGGCGCTGGTGCACTGGGGCCTTACGTCCAGTGTATCCCCGTCCTTGCTGGTCCAAAGGTGTGGCCAGGGGAGATAGGCAGCAGGGACCTTCGCCTAAGACAGATAAAGCTGTCTGTGAGCCACCACCAAGCCCGCCAGGCTTCTGCCCAGGTGTTGCCATTAGAAGCCTGATATCTGCAATAAGGTGGCTGAGACTGCACGTAGCGACTTGGGAAGGGTAACAGAACGCAACATGCTGTCCAGATAGGCCATCAAGAGTCCTCCTGTGTTTGCAAGGCATGTCACCTGCTCTTCAGCGGAGTAGGCCTTTTTCAGATGGGTTTCCATGATCCTGCATTGGCCTTTAGGGCGTACAGTATCCGTAGATAGACCTCCTACTGGGGGGGGGGGGGGGGGGGGGGTCATCGTACTAGGGCCGCTAGGGAACTGTGCGAGCCGTACCACCTCTGGCAAGTGTGACTGTATTCTTGGACACGCTGGACGCTGAGGCTGGGTTTTGCCAAGAGGATTTTACCTCCTCTAGGAAGTCCGGGAACGCCGGAAAAGGCTGGGGGGTCGAAGTCTGCGGTCTGTTACCTTGGTAAGGACTGGGTCCTGTGTCTCCGTCCGCAAGATGGACTCCTCAACACATCCTGTTCCTCCTCGCTTATCACCACGTCCTGTTGTTCAACCTCTGCAGCAACCACTTGCGAAGCTGGGGTTTGCTCTGGGTGTCTAACACTGAGGTACCGAAGCTATGGAGTGAGGGGCACCGGGGCCACCGAGGGTGGCACTGCACAAGCTCAAAAAGCCCAAGGCGTCAATGCATTGAGGCATGGAGTCTTCGAGGAACAGAAGACATTGAAGAATGTCGGGATACCGAGGCTCTGGGGCAGCGTGTGACCGAAGGCGGCGCTGCACAGGCTCGAAAAGCCTCGAGGCTTCGAAGCGCAGAGGCGTGGAGTTCTCGAAGCAACGAGGGCAACGAGGGCATCGAGGAGCCGGGGTAGCTAGGCTCTGGGGCAGTGTTGCACCAAAGCCACCGATGTTGGGAAGCGATTGAACACTGAGGGCGTTGAGGCACAGAGACGTCAAGGCTTTTGTGCACCGAAGGCACTGTGAGCATCGAGGCCTAGACACTGGGGCGCCGAAGCACCCAGCACCAAGTACCGAGGGCAAAGCACCAACCAAGGGCAGTGTGTAGCTTGCATCAGTGTAGAGGCTTCAGACAATTGTAATGCTGTCACACGAGCAGTGCAGCACAAAGCTTGCAGTGGAGTGGAGCAACCAAGCTAGTGTCCGGACCACGTGGAGCATGCAACAGGTGCAGCGCGTAGCATGGAGCGGGGTAGTGCATTCGCAGACCTGGAGAAGGGGAAAAAACAGACAGAAGAAAAGAAAACACATTTGTTGTTTTTTTATTCTTTTTTACACATGAACACACCACTTTATTGGTGAGCAGATATGTGCACGGTCTGCTTAACACTTAAGGCCAAGGCCCAATCGAGGAAGCACGAGGTTGTCATTATTTATTTTTAATTGCAATGCATTAGAAAAGAGGCACTCGACCAGTGGCAGTTGGTTAACAGTGTTCGCATGTTCGCCAAACCCCCAGCATTTTCTAAATGAATTGCGCTTCCCATTGTCTGGGTGACGTGTGTTTCATTTTCCCCACTCACGTGACACTGGCACATCAACAATGCAGCTCAGACAGAGGACAAGCATACACTCGAACATTTAACAAGGCCTGGTATAAGCTGAGGCTATGGGGTTGTGCAAGTGAAAGCCACAATAAACCGTTCTGCTGTCCTTGTCTTCTTTTTGCTAAGGCTCGGGGTGACACTGATGCAGCATCGTCAAGAACTGGAGTTACAGACCTGCAACATCTATCCTCCAAATCAAAGAAGCATGAGGTTTCTAGAGTTCATAAAACATGTGAAATGCGTCTAGGTGTGTTAAGTAGAGTGAATATTGCTGTCCAACTTAGCAGTGCTTACCGAAACACCATAAAGAAGCACAAGGAAGAATGATTAAAACAGTGCAGCAGCGCTTTAACTGCAGTTTTACTGTCTCCGAGTCTCTGTCCTTCCAGCTATCCTGTCACATGTGGTGTTAGAAGTGGGATAGCGCCCCCTAGAGACTTGGAGTGGGACTGTAGTTTAAAAAAAAAAGAAATAATAATAATTTTTTATTTTTTGACTATGGAGTTGGCCCAGGAGGATGCAGATGACAGCTGGGAGTTTTTTTTAAAGAGATTTGCGGAAGAGTTGTGCCCTGGCTGTGGGGAATATGGGCACATGGTGGCTACCTGCCCCACGCAGTATGAGGGGGAGGAGCCGTCGCTGCCGTCCCAAGAGCCGGAAGGGGAGGAGCTGTCGCTGCCATCCCAAGGGCTGGAAGAGGCGGATATGTCACTGTCGTCCCAAGAGCTGGAAGGGGAGGAGCTGTTGCTGCCATCCCAAGAGCCGGGAGGGGAGGAGCCGTTGCTGCCGTCCCAAGAGCTGGAAGGGGAGGAGCTGTCACTGTCGTCCCAAGAGACGGAAGGAGAGGAGCTACAGTTCTGTGAGCCGGAGAGGGAGGAATGGGAGGCTCAACCCCTAGATTTTTTCTGGGAGGGACAAGGGTGTGAAGCTGGTCCTGCACAGCAGCCCCTTTATTTACTGCTGAAGGGAGCTCTGCGGAGATGCCGACCACGAGCCCTGCTGTCGGAGGAGCTGACAGTGCCACCTGCCCTACCCCTGCTGTCGGAGGAACCGGCAGCAACCTCAGCTCCAGCCCTGCTGCTAGAGGAAAACAGGTTTTTATACCCGCCTCCACCACCAGAGGAGCTGGAACTGCCTCCACCGGCCGACAGTGAGGAGGAAGTCTGGCCTCTGCCACCCTGGCCAGAGGTTCCTGCACTGTTAGCCATGCCCGCACCCACCGCCCAAGGATGCCAGCCTTGCACCGCCCAAGGATGCCTGCCTTGCACCGCCCAAGGATGCCTGCCTTGCACCGCTCAGGGATGCCACATTTGGATTACCTGGGGTTGCCTGCTGCTCCGCATTGCCTGGGGCTGCCTGCTGCTCTGCTTCGCCTGGGGCAGCTGGTGTCTCCTTTTTGTCTCCTAGGGTTGCTGAGGGTCCACTGCAGCTGTCGCCTCCCGAGAGTCCGCTGCTGCCGTCGCCTCCTGAGGGTCCGCTGCCGCCGTTGCTTGGGGTCACTGCAGGCTTCGCTTTGCTTGGGGTCGCTGCCAGCCCTTCATGGCAGGAGGGAATACTGGTGGCTGGAGTTGCACAAAGGGCAGCTACCGGCTAAGAAGAAGGGGGGGGAGGTGAGGAGACCACCTCCACCACAGCCCCGACCACCACCCCTGTGCCATAGCCTGGCGCCTGGGGATTGGTTCCCTCAACCTGGTCTCCCAGACACCCAGGCTGCATGTCTGGACCTCTGGTCGCTGGGCCTGACTCCCAGGTCGCAGCACCACCAGGCACAGGAGGTCACCTGGTCTCCTGCTCCGCTCCCCCTGGTTTCCCAGACGTTGTTCCATAATTGCCTGGGCTTGCACCTCTGCCTGGGGCTGCAGCCGACTGCTTGCCTGCCTGTGCTCCTGATGCCCCATCCACTATGCCTGGGTCCCCTGTCGCCAGGTCTCGGTCCTGCCAGGAAGGCGCCAGACTATGGACTAACCCTTCCTCAAGGATGGGAGAGGAAGGACAATATGGGACTTGAAGGAGGCTGAATGGCTTTCAAAGGGGGGGGGGGGGGGGGGGGGGTGGTGGCCCACCCGGTAACGAAACGCGACACGGGGGGGGGGGGGGGGGAGTATGTTGCAGGGAAGGGCCCTGTCTGTAAATATTGTTGTGTGGTGATTTGGTGGTGGTTGGCAGGGATAGAGTTAATTTCCAATTGCTGCCAAAATACATGTGAGAATGAGGCTGGAGCTAATTGAGTAATTGATAATTAGGCTCCAGCCACATGCTATAAAAAGGTTTCTTTGTTGAAGGTATTTTGGGGTGAGTGTTATTGTGTTGCTAAATTTGATTTGTGTTACAAAGTTCAGTGAAGGCTCTGCCCAGCCTGAACAGTTTTTGTTTGACCTTTTATTTTTGGCTCTGTGAGCAGTGTTTTGTTTGACTTTTTGATTTTTTTTTGTTGATTAAAACAGCGCAGCAGCGCTTTAACTGCAGTTTTACTGTCTCAGAGTCTCTGTCCTCCCAGCTATCCTGTCACAGAGACAGATATCCAAATGCACATTATGTCCATTGCTGTGCCCATCAACTTAATCTAATAATGGGTCAAGCAGCAAGTCAAGTTTCAGAGGCTCAAATTTTTTTTCAGACCCTATAACAGGGGAAGATCTGTGCTGACTCTGCTGGCGTATTCATAGTGTTGCAGGAAGAGGGCAGCAGTCGTCCAATATCCGCCTGTTGGTCATGGCAGTGACACGGAGAGGTGGGAAAGAGGGTGTGTGGCTTTCCCTCTCAATGAGTGGCTGAGAGGTGGGTCTTGGGGGGATTGCTAGCCCTATAAAATAACACTCTACTGGTCCTTCAGGTATGCCCATTTAAGACATACCAAGAGTACGGAAGCTCTGGTCAAGAACCGAGAACGGCCGCGACAGAGACAAACCGGGACCGAAACTGAAAAGAAACAGAAACTTAGTAGTAGTGAGGGAAACTGTGGGCAGACCCCTGAGTATTGTTTGTAAAAGACTGAGGAATGGTCAGAGTAGGATGGATACCTAGGCCGTGCGGGTAGCGACGGCTAGGGTAACGCTGCCGAGTGCAACACTTTTTATTTGTAGTTTTGATTACTGTGTTTTCTTTCCCTTTTTTCTTTCACCTTTGGGTTTTGGATTATTGTTTTGATCACCTGTAAGTGCGTCTGCACTTGATCTGTACCGCCTGTGGTATTTCCGTGGTTCTGTTTTTACCATCGCTGGTAGGCAGACCACGGTCAACAGTGCCCTCTGCGGGCTAACCAGTAAAAAAGCACTGTGTGAATAAAACTGGACACCAGTGCAGTGTTTCCAAGTACACCTGTCTGTCTTCTGTGTCAGTGAATTACCCACCACTCTTCCACAGACACCCTCTAGTTTTTCAACATTTTTCTCTCGCTTTCCAAAGAAAACTGCTGTATTGGATGACGTAAAGAAAAGACTTCCAACTTCTCCTCAAACCAGTTTCGTAGTTGAGCAGTGAGGACAGTGTTTGAACAGTGTGAACATCTGCTGGAGTGTTTTCAAACAATCAGTGATTCAGGAGACTTTGACAGCATCACAGTTTTTACCATAGCCTCAATGACAGTGTTTTAGTACTTCCTATACTTGTTCCAAAAGATAATGCTGTAATTGGATATTTTTTATGGGAAACTTCAGGCAAGAAACGTCACATCTGTTGATGCTAATGCAGCAGTCACTCAATTCGTTGAAAGCATTCAGGACATCCGAGCATGTGTTGGAACACGAGAATCTAGCCTCCCTGATAACCTGCCACCAATGTGAACAAGAAGAAGAAGCCCAAATACCACTGAAGATTGTGACACAGCTGCCTTGAAAATTTGTAACATCATAATGTATCATGCCAAGGAACGGTTTGCCTTCAGAAAGCACCTTGTTGCTGCAAAATTGCTGCAGAGTGACATTTTGATGAGTATCAGGTAGCTTTCCCAGACAGTGTACTAGAAGAAACAGTTCAAGCATATCCAGTGCTTGGAAAGACCTCTTTATGCATTGACTTACAAACAGTGTATGAAACTAAAGATTTTAGAAGTGCTGAAAATGCATAAAGTATGCTTGAACTGATGCTATATAACAACTTGGACAAAACATTTCCGGAGATTACAAAACTACTGAAGATCGTTATTACCACTCCAATGACTACAGCAGAGGCAGAAAGGTGCTTCTCAACACTGAAATGGATAAAAACCGTCTTGAGAAACAGTATGAAAACTGAATGATTACATGCTTTAGCCATGTTGTCAATTCAAAAAGACATGATGACTGACATTCCTGACTTTAATAATAAAGTTGTTGAAAAGTTTGCCATGATAAGACATCACAGAGCAAACTTTTTGTATCACTTCCAGCAAGAAACAGATCCACTAGATAGCGCATCTACCACTGAGGTCGGCCCCCTGGACGCAACCCCCGCAGAACCCACCCCGTCAGCTACATCTGAGGTGTGAACACCCCAAAATTTTGGCCACCAGCTGCCACTGAACTCGACAGCAAGCTGGAGTGTTTTTACTGTTTTTTGGTTTTGTTTTTTTGGATTTTTTTTTTTTTTTACTGTAACAGTAAAATCAATAGTAATCGGTGACCTGTAGGGGTGCTAGGCCGCGCACACCGAGTGGGTGTACTGAGGTCGCCCAGAGCCCTCGAGTCAACAGCGGTCTCCCTTCTCTTTTTTTTTTTTTTTTTTTTTTTTTACACCTGCAAAAGCAGAGAAAAATTATAGTAGGAACATGCAGCAATCTGCAGAGTTTAGAAAGCCTAGGCGATGTAGGCTGTTGAAAAAGATTATTATTATTTGTTTTTTAAATGAAATGCAGTTGCATAGCGTTAGGTCAGCCTTCAGCTGCCGAGTTTCTGATTCCAGGGAAGTGGCAAGCCTACTTCCAGCAATTAATTGCAAGGGAACTCACAAAAACTCGAAGAAGGCGCTCTAAAGAGTCAATCACAACTGGAAAAAGGTTAGAGTAATACTCATCCACCTTACCTACCTGTCTGTGAAAGGCAGTGACTGACGTCTCTGCTCAGTGACTGTTTATTACTTCAGTGAGGCGGGACCGAGGACGTCACGCTGCGGAGGGGCCTATTGGCAGCTTTGATATAAAATGCTTATTGAATACCTAACAAGCAGGCATATCCCAAAAGTATAACTGGCGGTCATCTTCAAATTGAAAGGGAACTAGTGGTTTATTAAGAGTTTTGGGTAGCAAAATGGTACCAAATATAGATTAATGTCGAGTCTTGGTAATATATACACTCTATATAAAAAATCACTACACAACATTTTCAGGAGGTTGGGTACTGTTTAAGCGAGGCATTTCAGAATGACGTGCTTGCCTTTTTTCTGTCCTATGAGATTTCTGGCTCACTTTGAAATGGCTTAAAGGCTTAAGAACGTTTGAAATATATTAGACATATATATAAAGATTATATATATACATATATAGGATATGGGTTATATAATATATATATAGCTATGTATATATATATATTTTTATTATATATGTATATGGACATGTAACATATGGATATATATATATATATAATACATGTGCATACATATTGTCTTTTTTATTGTAAATGTATACACTGTAACATTGTGACAGGGTCTTACTCATGACATGCATGTGGATAGCCGCTGTTCATGCATACAGAGAGACAGACGTGGTGTTGAAATGCCGGCACAGGCGCGCAGGATTTATTAACAAACAAATAACAAACGAAAGTAAAATAAAGGTGGTCATGTGACGCTACCAGCTATGGTAACGCACAGAGGACTAATACAGCAAACTGTACAAAAAGTGCAAAATAAAACAGTACCACAAACTATAAATCAAAGGTGCCATGAAAACGACAGGCATTGCAGCAGCCCCGATCGCCATGCTTTTATACTGACGCTCCGCTGAGACACGCCCACCCGTCTGCTGGAACAGCTGATTGCTTTCAGCTGCTGCTCATGCAGACAGGTAATCGTCCCCAGCGGAGCGCCACAGCAGCTAAACAATTAATTAAATCAATATAGTAATTAACCCCAAAACATACAATAAACTACATATTTCCCCCATGTGCAGGGCTTACGCTTTGCCACAAACATCCATTGGACTTCATGTATGTCTCACTTACGTTTTTCCCATGTACTGTTTTAACCAATAACAGGAACCCTGACAAACAAGCAAGCAGAGCTGCATGACATATCTACTGAACATACAACAATGTTTGTTTTGTTGCTTAAGCTGAACAAGATCAGGTGTCTAAGCAGTAGAGCAGCAAAGCCAGGGGGGGAAATCTTCAATTTTTGGACAGAAATGGGGACAGTTGGAATACATAAGATGGAACTGCTTGTGTACTTTAGTCTAACACCTCAAGTGAGTGAGTGCAGTACATTTACAGAGCTGTCAAAAGCTGTTAAATTCGGTAAATCCTCTGCATTGTGTAATGGAAAAATAATCTTCATGTGTACTCCCATTGTAATTCACTGGATCATAAAATGCTGTATTGATTTGTATCACAGACTGAAACCATTTCTACAACTCCCGTTTAAACTGATCCATCATATTCATTTCACAGCTGGTGGTTCGTACTATATGATTTCAAGGTCGCTTGGTCCAGAGTTTGGAGGGGCAGTGGGACTTTGCTTTTACCTGGGGACAACATTTGCTGGTTCAATGTATATCCTTGGTACCATTGAAATACTTCTGGTAAGTAAGTTAGTCCCAATTATTATAATGATTTATTCAGAAAATGATGGCCCACATCCAGTTTTTGAGCCTCTTTATTGCTGAACTGTCTACTGTACTGTAATCACATTCAGTTATTGCCACTTTTGCAATTGTATATTTATCCTATTATCTTCATTTTTTATTTTCTCCAGACCTACATTGTTCCAAATGCGGCCATCTTCAAAGGTGAAAATGGTGGAGAGACAGAGGCCATGCTTAACAATATGCGGGTCTATGGAACCTGTTGTATTATTTTAATGGCCTTGGTAGTTTATGTTGGCGTCAAATACGTGAACAAACTGGCACTGGTGTTTCTAGCCTGCGTGGTGCTTTCTATTTTTGCGATTTATGCTGGTGTCATCAAAAGTGCCTTTGATCCTCCTGATTTCCCGTAAGTAAACAATTATATTTAGGGTTTATTTCTTATTATGTAAGACCATGCAGATAATATTTATTCATATATTGAAATCAATGTACATCTGTTTGTTTGTTTGTTTGTTTGTTTTTTTATGGGGGGGGGGTAAATGTAGCTGAATTTTGAATAATGACAATAATGATTGGAAAAAATGCATCGATGAAGTGCTAAAGAAATATAATATATATATATATATATATATATATATATATATATATATATATATATATATATATCTATATATACACACTTGTATTCACAAAAGATTGTCAAATAGAATGTTAAGTCTGCCTGATGGAAAGTGTTTGAAAATTATGCTGCTATTAGAATAAAAAAAAAAAAAAGCTGTTCTACAGGGCCTTAGTAGCACCACTGTCTATTTCAGACCACTATCTACTAAACACAAATATCCAAATCAAAAGGGAACGGTGCATTCAGGCATCACCTCTGTCCTCTTTTGTTTTTAAATTCAGAATATGTCTCCTGGGAAACCGGACCTTGTTAAGTCGCAACTATGATGTGTGTGCGAAGATTGTAATAGAAGCAAATGAAACTGTGACCACCAAGCTCTGGAGCCTGTTCTGTGATAGTCCTTTCCTCAACGCCTCCTGTAATGAATATTTTGAGATGAATAATGTCACAGAAATACAAGGAATCCCTGGACTTGCCAGTGGAGTTATAACTGGTTTGTGTAAATTCTTTTAACCGATTTTTCTTTTTTTAGAATGTCCCACTTTGTTCATTTTTTGGAGGGAGAGAGTTGTATAAAGATACTTGGCAGCTGCTTGATGCTGCTGTTGAAAAAATAAAAACAGCATTAGAGCAATGACACCTGACAGCTGGAGGCACCAACAGGATTCTGGAGGAGACCTACTAACACGAGTCATAGGAATTCAGATTAGGAAATGGTCAGCCAATATAACGTCATGTTTTTGGCCGTGCACTCTTTTCATGTAACTACACAAACTTCTGGTTGTTCTTATCTGTTTCTGATTTGGCGTAACTCTTTGTTGCAAATATTGTAACAAGTGTTTTCAGTTTTATAGAATGACATGCAAAAGCAGTACAATCATTTTCATTTTTTTCATTTTTCCTAGATAATCTCTGGAGTGATTATGGACTACAGGGAATGTTGGTAGAAAAGAAAGGCCAGCCTTCCATCTCTGCACCAGATTCAAAATTCACTTCTCCCTATGTGTCCAATGACATTGCTACCTTTTTCACTCTCTTGGTGGGGATCTATTTTCCTTCTGTCACAGGTAGAAATTATTGGCAAGCCAAAAACCTGAACTGACATACACAATAAATGGGTTGGTGTAGTGTGTGTGTGTGTGTGTGTGTGTGTGTGTGTGTGTGTGTGTGTGTGTGTGTGTGTGTGTGTGTGTATATATATATATATATATATATATATATATATATATATATATATATATATATATATATATATATATATATACACACATATATATTAAAGCTCTACTTCCAGTCAAAAGGAGAATTTACTGTATATACAGTATGTTCTTAATTTAATTAGAAGATTGTGTTTGATCTTCTTAGGCCAGCAAAGTACATTACTATATGTTATTTCAGGCTGAAATTGGCTCATGCATGTGAACCATTTGTCTGAGACACATATACTCTGGCTGACATGCAACTCCAATTCAGTTGTGCAGATGGTAACTGATTCTGCAGCAGATTAAATACGGGGTCAGTCTAGCGAAGGCCAAGACCACAAAGCGATTCAGGTTAGAGACAAGGCTATATAGCTCTTGGACCACAAAACAATGTATTTATACATATGACCTCAAAGTAATGTATTTATCATGATTAGGTAGTGCACTGTTGTCAGTAGGAGCATGGTTAAAAATCAAACTCACATATCAGTTGTTAAGGCAAATAATTAGGCTGTATGAGTGACAGGTAAAGACCCTTCACATGAGTATTATATATCAGTACTGTAAATGCATTTAGTGTTTGGCGGGGATGTGGTTTAAGGAGAATGAAGAATGGAAATCCAAGTGCAGAATGTGGCCTGCTGGGTAAATTTGGTTATTGATTGTCAAGTTAACCTGGCCACATGCACAAAAGAACGATGCTGAGGAAGAAACTTGGTAAGGACAGCTTGTGTCCTTTTGAGACAAAAAGCTTATTTGTTTGTTTAAAAATCCAACTTAAGTTGGCATATTGAGTTTATTTTTATTTTAAAAATAAAACTGTACAACCCTGAGCTAAAAAGCATAATTCTAAATAAAATAAAAAGGGTGTGTATATATATATATATATATATATATATATATATATATATATATATAATATATATATATATCTTCATATGTTCCATTGTTAAATATTTACTTTCTAAGATTGAAAGTATGAAATGTGTACTGTACTTTTTACTTGTTTCTATGTAAAATTAATGTTTTGTTTCTTCAGGTATCATGGCAGGTTCTAACAGATCAGGCGATCTTAAGGATGCTCAGAAGTCCATCCCTGTTGGCACCATTATGGCTATAGCAACCACCTCATTTATTTGTATCCTTTTAAATAAACTTTCTACCAGTCATACTGTTTTTGTATTTTGCAGTATGGTATTTGAATAAGTCCAAGCAAAACAAACATTCAGTTTGCACTCAGACTTTAATAAGGTGGTTTTTTTAAACCAGGTTGCTTGACAAAGTGAGAGCAACTTTGCGCTAGTGAAAAAACTTTGCTTGCTTTAATTTTGTAGCACCCATTGTTTTTTGCAATACTGGTTTAATCGCATCATTTTTGAAACCGGAGGTGAATAGTCAAGGTAAAAATAGTCAGTCAGTCAGCACTATTGTAAATCATGTATTTGATAATATTGGATGCTATGTTTATGTAAATCATATTTGCTGTTTGTGCTAAAATAATTCAAAACTCTTTGGGTGTTTTTTTTTTTTTTTTTTTTTTTTTTTTTTTTTTTATATTTTTTTTAAATATTTGTTAATGTTCTAAAATGTCATTTATATGAAAATATAACTACAACTGCACTTTATACTTGACAATTATTGTTAATCTTTTTAAACAGATTATACCTTAATTAACTAAAACAGATATGTCTTGTGTTGTATTGTTTGGTGCTTGCATTGAAGGTGTGGTTTTAAGAGACAAGTAAGAGAATTACAAATTTCCATTTCTAAAAACATGTTTAACTATTCATAGATTTACAATGCAAGAAACAACATAATGTATACCTGATGGGGTATCAGGTGTGTCTAATTAAACTCACAAAAAAATGGAATGGCTCCAATCACTGCAATAAAGTTCTGTTTCTTTTGTTGATTATGTAGATTATATTGTAGCATGCACTTTTATCTAGGCGTGTGCTGATTTTCCAAATAATTATTATAATAATAATTAAGAAGTATTTGTCGGCAGGTATGAAATAAATCAAAAACGTCTGTTTATTAATGTGTTGATTTCAAAACAAGAGAAGCTGCCCTTCCCTCACCCTTACAATTGAATACCAATTAATCGCAATCCGCACTGACTTTTGTACCGCTGTACTGCAATACCAAGGCCACAAACTGAAAATTAAAATATGTTGCAAAACTAGGAAATGAAACTGATTCGTCATGTAAATGTGACCGTTTGTTAAAGCTAACAAGCTATTTATTTAAGTTTAATTATTGATTACACCTTGCCCAGGACAACAAGCCCACAATTCACTGCAGAGATGACACATCAGGATATTAAGGAAAGTGAAAAAATGAATTTCATATCAAAAGGATAAAAGAAATATAAAAAGTGTTAGGCTGTCAGATATTTATTGATTGATAATAATTGTGTAAACAAGGGAAACTCAGGGACGCATCGTTTTGCGTTGAGTAAGTGACATGTTCCCTTTCAAGTACGAAATGTAATCATTACCATATAGGTATTTACCCCTTAAAGACCCGAAACCTGAATAAGATATCAAAGCTGCCAGTGGTTTGAGTCACTCCTTTCCAGGGATCAAGCAACATAAGTCGGCTGACTTTGTGCTCTCCCCCTAGGCTGCAATAGTTTTGGCTGGGAGTTATTTATTGCTCGTTTTGGCTTTGGCTAAAATCACGAGACATTTTTTTAAAATTATTTATGCAATTGTTTAATTACTGTTTAATTTGTTGAAGTTTTTTTCTCCTTGTGAATTTTTCTATTTTTACAGAGCGCAGGCGTGTTTGTAACGTGGTGTTACGGCACACGTGTAGTGAGAGCAGCTATTGGGCTGCGCAGGACCAAGATACTTGCATCGGTTGTGGTTGCTTGCAATCTATCCCACAGTGTTTTAGTGACAGCTTTACCATCACCATTACGAAGGTTGTTAGTTTATTCTAACAAGAATGCTTCCCTCAGTCTTGTGTGAGTACTGACTGAGTGATTTTGTCAGTGGCTTGTACAGGCGGGCATCCCTATGGGCATCCCTGTACTATACCGATACTGAACTGGGACCGAACCATTTTCGACCCAGTACTGTACCTGTACTGTACCGGCCCGGTGCTAAACTCACCAAACCGGTATCGTACCGACCTGGTGCTAAAATCACGAACCGACCCGGGACCATACTGTAGCGACCCGGTGCTAAAAGTCACCAAACCAATACAGAACAGACCTGGTACCGACCCGGTTTCTACACAGTTCTACATGGCCCTTTACTGACAGATTGAGGCAGCACCTGTACATCAGTATACTGCATACTGCACTGCTTACTTCTTGCATCATGCCTGGGTTTTATCCTTGCGACACATGCAAAGCCAGTCTGTCTGGTGAGGACCAGCACAGTAGATGCTCTTTCTGCCTGGGATCAGAGCATGCCAAGGAGGCACTGGTGAACCACAGTTTCTGCACAGCACTCTTTCCCATCACCCTCTGTTAGAGAGGTAGCTGTATCCTCATCCCATGGTTCTATGCCAAGGGAGACAGGACGACGCACCCAGGAAAGTAGCTCACGCAGAGAACCTTCTTTATGGTCTTCCTCATCTTTCTCTGCTTCTCGTTCTCCCCCGAGGAAGAAGAGGAGTCGCTGTTCCAGACGAAACTGTGGGCAGCTGTTTGCCACCAAGGAACTGTTCTCGCAGAATTATTGTAGGAATGTTCAGCACCGCCTGCCCCGTCGGTCCCCTTGGGGCCCCGGGGAGCTACAACCGCAGATTGGCCACAAGAGGACATGACCTCTAAGGAGGTGGGCGAACAGAAGGTGGTGGTCCCGTCTGAGGATGTGGAGTCTGACAGTGCATCCCCTGCAGTTAAGCTCTCCCTGTCAGCAAAGATCCTGTTGCTGATAAAAAGGGCCACTGCAATTTTGTAAGTGCCCTGGACCATATTCCATAATGTGCTTACCATCTCTCCCCTGTTTCTTTTTAAATCAAGTCTTCCTGGGATCACCCGGCAACAGATCCTTTTGTTTCCTGGTTGATGGATGGCCTATATAAGGTATATGATGCCGAGAACTGGATCTGGGCCTGGCGCCTAATTTAGTGCTCCTGTCCAAGTACACTGCCTGGTCTCTGAGGTGATCCTCAAGCATGCCTATTCAGCCAGTGTATTCGCCGCAAGGCTGGGCAAATATAATAGCATCCTGGTAGCCTACCAGTACAATTTGCTGAGGCCAAGGTGCTCCTAGTAGCCCCTTATTGGCCGCTGAGACTCCTGAGCGGCCATCCGTGGAGACTGCCCAAGCGCTGGGACCTGCTCAGTCAGACATGGAGGACCTCATGGCATCCCGACCCATCGTCCCCTGCAGCTCTGGGTCTGGCCCCTAGCTGCATTTGATGTTTTTCAGACATTGTGTCTGCCATTGTGTCAAACCCACGACCTGTCCCATTGCAGTTATACTTCAAATTTTGCAGAACCGTTTTGACAAGTTCCCCCTCCACGTTAAATATCTATCTGACAACCATTTCGGCTTGCTAGGTCAAAATTGACCCGACCTCCCCAGGATCTCACTTCCTAGCGGGACAATTTTTGAAAGGGGCTTATTGGCTTCTGATGGATATTATTTCTCGCTGGAGGCTAAACGTGGTGCTTAATGCACTAATTATCACTCAAAACGGATTTCTTGTTCCATGTGCTCTGCCCAGTTCGGGGCCTGGCATACTACATTGGCAGGACGAAAAGTTGGAGGCAGTCCGAACAATTTTTTGTCTACTATGGGGCCAAATCCCATGGTCAAGCCCTGTCTAAGCAGCTGCTGTTCAAATCAGGACTGCCTCTGAGCGAGCCAACTTGCCCCCTACAGAAAAAGCTCACTATATATTTCACTAGGGGCATGTCAACTTCAGGGGCTTTATTCCAGGGTGCATCTGTCAAGAACATTTACAATGCAGCGGTGTGGGCTACTGCACATACCTTTACAAGGTTCTACAGACTTAAAGTTGGGATCCTCAAAACCCTAGTTCTGGAACCAGAGTGTTAAGGGCAGCTTCTCAGTCGACCCTTACAGCACAGGCATAGAGGTGAGTTTCTCCCTCAATATTTTAGCCCTAGCTACTTGTTACTGTAGTTCCGTATGGTAACACACAAATCGTTCTTGCCCTTGTGACGGCTTTGGTACACTTACCAATACAGTAATGGTTACATTTTGTACTGTTATCATAACTGGTTCCCTGTGGCAAAGTGTTTTATTGTATACAGGTGCAGGAGTGATGCAGTGCGTGAAAAGAAGCAGACAGAGATGATTGAAATCCAGTTTTAGAAATGTTTTATTTTGTATTTCCAGGTCTGGCGACCAAATAATAAGTCCCCGGCAGTACACACCAATGTGTACAGCACGGGGTATATAACAAGAACAGACAGTCCCAAATAATACACACTATCCATCCCACAATGATACCAGCACGGTCACCAGTCCTGTGTGTGTGCAGTAGTGCTAATGGTGGGTGATACAGGTTTATATTTGTGACAGAGGTGCAGTGTTGTCTGGTTTAGTGTTGGCCCTTGGTGACAGCTCTGGAAGTTAACAATCTAGTAACGTACAAGACAAGACAAGACAATTACAAACAAACAAAACACAACACTCACGATTTTAGTTTTAGATACACTTTTACTGTCCTTCTTGTTCTTACTCACTACAAACCAATGTGAAGGAACAGACTACGATTCTCTGTCACCCGTATATGCTGTCACGCATGACCCCTTGGTAAACGAGTGCAG
Source organism: Polyodon spathula (assembly GCF_017654505.1). Taxonomy (NCBI): domain Eukaryota; kingdom Metazoa; phylum Chordata; class Actinopteri; order Acipenseriformes; family Polyodontidae; genus Polyodon; species Polyodon spathula. Next base: position 44,804,615 of record NC_054537.1, on the reverse strand, counting down.
CTGCCTTTACAATCTGTTTCGAGTTTCGAGTTCTTCCAGACTGATCGACTCCCCGACCCGGGGAAAGAACTGTCAGGCCACCCCATCCAAAGAACCCTCTTCCCGCTGCTTAGCGCCCTCACAGGTCGGGAGGGAGATTTACAACCAAGATTCATTGTATTTCTGTCACATTCCTTGAAATAGAAATGTAACCATTAACCTTCAGTGTTGCTGCGTCCATGATGGCAGCAGACTTGAAGGAAAAATGACGCTGAGATCTTTGACCGCAGTGCGTCGGGGGCGGGCCATGACTGCGTCACAAACTCTATGAACAGCTTTGGTATATCTTATTCAGGTTTCGGGGTCTTTAGGAGGTATATATCCATACAGTAATGGTTACAGGGTTATGCTAATAACCTAATGTTTTATTCCATATAATTGATACCTAAAAACTTCACAGTTCCTAAAGATAATCACTCAGAAAGTGAGTTTCATCACACCTGTATCTGTATGCTATTGTTATTGTTCTGTTAAGACTTTACACAATGTAAATCAATAAAAGTATTACATTAAGTGTGAATTGCAGATATGATAAACTATAAGAAACGTATTCCTCCTTGTGCCCTGTATATGGTAACCTGCAGTTCCCACAGGGCTAATCCTCACAAAATTAAAAGATGTTGAGAACACCAAACCTCTACCATTTCAACAGCCTGGGCATGAGACAACATAAAAGGAAAATGCTGAAAAGGGTTATAATTTCTTCTCTTTCTCTACTAAACCAGCTTGACATATACCCTTGGACACTACTTTAACATATAATAGTGTTGTTAAGACTGAAATTGTTATTGTTTTTTTCTAAAAGGTTTGGGGAGGCAGTCAGCGGGAATCTGGTGATTGGTATTTTATCATGGCCCTCCCCATGGGTGATTGTCATTGGCTCTTTATTCTCCACATGCGGAGCTGGTCTGCAGAGTCTTACAGGAGCACCTCGTCTGCTGCAGGCCATTGCAAGAGACGGAATAGTGCCTTTTCTACAAGTAAGAAAAAAGTGTCTGGAATAATTTTTTCCCAGTTTCAATCAATCAGTCTGTATTTCTTATATAAAAGCACTTTACAGCTAAAAAAAAAAATGAATATGATATAAAACAATTTGGAGAAATAGTAAAATAACATGATAAACAACCCCTTTAAATTACATACATCAAAATTGTGTTTTTACGCAGTAGCAAAAGATACATCGTTTATAGAAAAAAAGAAATAGTACAAAATAGGCTGATTAATTCTCCCTTTAAAATATATATGCTAAATTCTCAAAGTGTGTTTTTAATCTTACTTTAAAAGCATCAAGAGATGGTGCCTCGCTTACAGATCCTTTTAGATCATTCCACAACTTAGGGACTCTAGAGTTACACACTGCCACCTGCATTCTTTTTCTGTATCCGTGGAATACTGGGCAAACCATCGTGTGATCGAAGAGAGTGACTAGGGATATATTGGATCAGAAAATCTTTTCGATATAGGGGAGCAACATTTTAAAGTTTTATAAGTCAAAGAATGCCAGCGGCTGCTAACACAGGGGTAATGTGTTCTTGTTAAAACTGCAATCAATCTATATATATATATATATATATATATATATATATATATATATATATATATATATATATATATATATATATATATATATATACATACCAATACATTGGTGTGTAGATCATTTCTTTCAGTAATCAACTCTAGATGTTATAAAAGCATGCATCAGTCTCTCAACATGCGTCAGAGAAAGAGAGTTTCTTAGTATGGCTATATTTTATTTTTATAAATTTTTCCAATTTTCTCCCAATTTTGGAATGTCCAATTATTATTCAACGTGGCTCACCGCTGCAACTAACTCTGGAGAGACAAAGACGAGCTCTGAAATGAGTGCCATCAGTCATCCACTTTTTTTTCACTCTGCAAGCCTGCAGTGCAGCCATGTCCAGAACTTACAGCACTAGAGGACCACACAGTTCTGAACTGTGTACAGGCCACCTGCAGGCACCCGGAGTATGGCTATGTTTCCTAAATGAAAAAAGACACTTTAGTAATATTCCTAATGTGTGGCTCAAATTAAGGTTATAAATGAATATCTTTTTTTTCTGCTCCTCATATTTAGGTGTTTGGTCACGGTAAAGCAAATGGAGAACCAACCTGGGCTTTGCTACTCACTGCAGGCATTTGTGAAATAGGCATTCTGATAGCATCTCTTGACAGTGTAGCACCCATTCTCTCAATGTAAGTATACACTGTCCATCTAAACAGTAAGTAAGAAATAACCCACATGCGGGTGTGTGTTGTACTGGTAGTAGAGTTGCCAATACATTCTAGAGCATTTGAAAATGTTTCCTAAAAGGTATCTGCATGGGCTGTATAAAATATGTCAGAGGTGGCCAAACCACAGGTCCCGGGCAGTTCAAGTGCGGCTCCCAGCGAAAGACACATTTTTCGAAACTAAACATTTTTTTCTACCCGTGCCAACCTCTAATATCTATATCTATATCTATATCTATATATATATATATATATATATATATATATATATATATATATATATATATATATATATATATATATATATATAAAACACAGCGTGGAAAAATAACCACCTCACATCAGCATCACATGACCATGCCTATGTATAGCGTGTACAATGGCTTGCATACTAATGAGCCGCTTCACACTGAGTAAATCACTGCGCACCACTACATTCTAAATTCCATGACAAACTGCCATTTTATTTGTTATTAGTTACAAAACCACTGCCAAAAATTTGATTATATACTGTGTGTATGTTTTTGGAGGCTTTAGGACCCTAGGGTAAGGAGTGTACACGTCATCTTAGTAAAGATGGGAAGGTTAGGAGTCCATGTTGGTGACGGTCTCCTAACGTTCTCTTAATTGTATAATTGTTTTTATTAATTGTTTGATTGGGTTGTTTACATGAAACAATGATGTTTGGAGAGGAGACAAGCGAGAAGGAGGTATACAGCATTTCCGCAGCATAAACAAAAGAGGTTTTTTTTAAACCGATTTTTACAGGGAACAGGTTTAGTCTGTCCCTGTTCAGATTAAAAGAATCAACTGGTGTTTAAGTTAAAACCCAAAACCAGGTTAGGTTTTATATATATATATATATATATATATATATATATATATATATATATATATATATATATATATATATATATATATATAGTAAAGGTAGACAGTCAGCCCATTGTTTTAATCTGGAATTTTAATTCACAAAACACGAGACAGTAATAAAAAAAAAAGTTTTTTATTCTCGATCCTCATTGAACAGAAATGAAAACTACATGCAGATTGTTTTAAATTCGCTGGGTGGCCCACCCACTCATCACCCATTGGCTCATCTGGATCCACTCCAAAGTGCGACCACAAGATCATGCAAGAGACAAAAGACCTCATGAAGAAAAGAAGGGAAATGAAACAAACAGCAGCTCTGAAGTCAAAGATTGAATGCACTGAGCTCTGCAAGACAGTAAGAAAGCGCATTACTGAGGATACACGGTCGTTCAGCTGTAGATTGGTAGAGAAAACTGTAAAGAAAGCAAAACAAAGACTAATCATCAGGAAAAAACAGATTTTAGCAATCAAACAATTGATTCTGAAGAGTCGAAGACTTATAGAAAATTCTATCAAGATGAAAAGAGAAAACGCACCCGAGGAAGAAGTTCCAGGCATTCTACCGGAAGAAGTGAAACATGTTATCATATGAAGACAGGAAAGGCATCTGGAGAAGACGGCATAACGATTGACATTGTGAAAGAAGGAGGTGAAGAACTGACAGAAATACTGTTGCGTACTTTTACAGATTGTAATAAGCAAAAGAAAGTGCCAAATGGCTGGAACAACAAATCAGTGATACTTTACATAAGAGAGGAGATAAAGAAGAATTACAGACCTATTAGCTTACTTCCAATAATCTACAACATTTTTACAAACAGACTTCAAGATAAATTTGACTCGGCAGATTCAAATGAGCAAGCAGGATTCAGGAGAGGATTTAGCACAGTGGATCATCTTCAAGTTGTACGGCAAGTGATTTAAACCACCCGCGAGTACGAACTACCACTTTGCTTGGGATTCATTGACTATGAAAAAGCCTTTGACTCTGTTTACACAAGATCTGTATTAAGTTCTCTGAAAAAACAAGGAATTGAGAAAATGTACAGACACTTGATCAGCACCATATACAAGAATGCAACATCCACAGTAAGACTCCATGAAAACAGCGACAAAATCAAGATTGAAAAAGGAGTTCATCAAGGAGATACAATTTCCCCAAAGCTCTTCACGGCCACCCTAGAAGACATTTTCAAAACACTGGATTGGGAAAATAAGGAGCTGAAAATCAATGGAGTCTACTTGAATCACCTACAATTTGCTGACAATATCCTCACATTTACAACGTGCCCAGAAGAATTACAAACAAGAATACAAGAACTACACAAGGCTAGCATCAAAGCGGGTTTGAAAATGAACCTGAAGAAGACTCAAGTCATGTTCAATAAATATACCACTCCACAGGCAAAAGAAGTCAATAACTATATATACTTAGGACAGTTAGTTTCAGCAGCGGATAACCAAATGTGCAAAATCAATAGAAGAGTAAAAATTGGCTGGAGTGCCTTTGGAAGATTAAGCATGGTTCTGAAAGGGAAACTACCCCTGTGCCTCAAAAGGAAAGTCAGTGCTAACTTACGGAGGCAAAACCTGGACCCTCAGTGCAAAAATGACTCAAAAATTTCCAACAACGTATGGAAAGTCACATGCTGGGAAAGAAGAAGAAGCAGGAAAAGGAAGGAATGGATAGAAAAAGGCTGAAGATGATGATGATGATGATATATATATATATATATATATATATATATATATATATATATATATATATATATATATAAAAAATGGATGATGGCTATATTTGCATCTTGAACCATTCGAAAAAAAGGCACAATACAGCAGTAGTGATGTCATGATGGCATATTCATGAAGAAGATTGTTAGACCTTTGACCCATATTTGACTCCTGTGCACCCCTACCACTTTCAAACAAAATGCCTTGTTTTAAATCACTCGACAACACCTACAATTCATGTTTTTTAGGCACTTTTAACAAATCTGTCTCTCTGAAGATTTACAATGATTTTCACCAACGGGAGCAAAGTGGCCACACAAATCTCTGAGAGCGACTAATAAAAAAAAAGCATACCTCATTGAAACACATTCTCCTTAAAAGTACGTTATTAGTTCATTATCTACCCAGTTTAATTCACCATTAGATTCTTTAATATTGACTTAATTTACGTTATTATTATTCATTAAATTCACTTGCAATTGGAACCTTAACACCCGTTTATTGACTTTTTTTATCACAGATAATATCCATATATTATAAAAAAAATAATCAGGTTTCTGTGACAGTTTATAAACTACTGAACCTAACGTTCTTATAGTTTTATAACATCACATAAACCCTAGGTGGAATTACTCACTGAAGCCCATCTATTATTCTGTTTTTATGTTGTTGCTAGGATGTTTATTTTGAGAAGTGAAAGCCTGTTTAGCACACAGGTGGTACTTCAGATTAGATGTTTGTGATTCTGAAACTCAATTTGACAGTAGATACGTCAGAAAGTTTTTTTTTTTTTTTAAATAAACTTGACATTCACAGCAAGTCCTTCACTTTTAGTGCTTTGCTCCATAAAGTAGTTATATGACTAAGTTTATATGTAAATGTCAAGTGCACTCATTGCGTTGCATGCATTCAAGTATATTAAAATGGTAATGTAGGGAATTAGTCAATTCTCATTAAAACGAATAATAGACCAGATAGTACAAGGAACCCGCAAAATTTACAGTCATTTGTTGTAAATTGCCTCTCATAATATGAATTCACTTAACACGAGTTGCCATAGTTCTCACATAAAACCATGCACTATCCTTTCAGACAAAAGTGGAAGTGTTGAAAGCAATGGAAAATGCAGAGCCATACAAGAAAAAGATATAGATTTCAACAGTTCCACAAACACAACCATTTAAAAAAAAAAAGGGTTACAATAATACTGGCTTATGAACAGCAAACTGTGGATACAAGTCGTCAATGCTTTTGATTCGTTCAATACCCTGATGTTAAGAATGCCTTGCTTTTGTGGTTTAAAAATATTAGCAGAATGGGACATGCTGGTTTCAACTGCAGTTCATTTGCAGTGTACTTCCAGGCATATCATCAGTAAAACGCACAGTATGTTTACATTTTATAATACTTGTCATTGTTTAGGAATTTAAATTTGATTTTAGGGTTACTGTAACTTCAATAAAAACTGACAGTATGCATTTTACTTTAGATTCTTGATTCTTTTTTTTCTGCTGGTCCCCTGAATTTGTATTAATGAGAATTGATATTGACTATATATATATATATATATATATATATATATATATATATATATATATATATATATATATATATACAGTGCCTTGCAAAAGTATTCAGACCCCTGACCAATTCTCTCATATTACTGAATTACAAATGGTACATTGAAATTTCGTTCTGTTTGATATTTTATTTTAAAACACTTAAACTCAAAATCAGTTATTGTAAGGTGACATTGGTTTTATGTTGGAAATATTTTTAAGAAAAATAAAAAACTGAAATATCTTGATTGCATAAATATTCAACCCCCACACATTAATATTTGGTAGAGCCACCTTTCGCTGCAATAACAGCTTTAAGTCTTTTGGGGTAAGTATGTACCAGCTTTGCACACAGTGTCGGAGTGATTTTGGCCCATTCTTTTTGGCAGATTTGCTCCAGGTTGTTCAGGTTGGTTGGACGACGCTTGTGGACTGCAATTTTCAAATAGTGCCACAGATTCTCAATGGGATTGAGATCAGGACTTTGACTGGGCCACTGTTTGACATTCACCTTTTTGTTCTTGAGCCACTCCAATATTGCTTTGGCCTTGTACTTGGGATCATTATCCTGCTGAAAGGTGAATTTCCTCCCAAGCTTCAGTTTTTTAGCGGACTGAAGCAGATTCTCTTGCAGTATTTTCCTGTATTTTGCTCCATCCATTCTTCCTTCAATTGTAACAAAATGTCCAGTCCCTGCTGATGAGAAGCATCCCCACAGCATGATGCTGCCACCACCATACTTCACTGTAGGGATGGTGTGTCTTGAAGCATGGGCAGTGTTAGGTTTGCGCCACACACAGCGCTTTGAGTTTTGGCCAGAAAGCTCTATCTTGGTCTCATCTGACCACAAAAACTTTTCCCACATTGCAGCTGGGTCACACTTATGCTTTCTGGCAAACTCCAGACGTGCTTTCAGATGGTACTTTTTGAGTAACGGCTTCTTTCTTGCCACCCTCCCATACAGGCCAGTGTTATGAAGAGCGCTTGATATGGTTGACTGGTGCACCATTACTCCACTCCCAGCCACTGAACTCTGTAGCTCCTTCAAAGTGATTGTTGGCCTCTCTGTGGCTTCTCTCACAAGTCTCCTTCTTGTTTGAGCGCTGAGTTTTGAGGTACGGCCTTTTCTTGGCAGTGCCTGGGTGGTGTGATGCAGCTTCCACTTCCTGATTATTGATCCAACTGTGCTCACTGGGATATCCAAACACTTGGATATTATTTTGTACCCTTTCCCCAATCTGTGCATTTGTATTACTTTATTTGTAACTTCTGTAGAATGCTCTTTGGTCTTCATTTTCCTTCAGATTCACAGCCTTACCAATGATCCTTCAACAGTGGGGTTTTTATCCAGAAAATGTGACAGCAACTTTAATGGTTCACAGGTGGAGGCCAATGGTAAGGTAATTGTGTCCTCGTTAGGGCAATTTCTTTCATCGGTGCAAACTGGGAGCTTCCACAGCACAGGGGTTGAATACTTATGCAAGCAAGATATTTCAGTTTTTTTTATTTTTCTTAAAAATATTTCCCAACATAAAACCAATGTCACCTTACAATAATTGATTCTGAGTTTCAGTGTTTAAAAATAAAATATCAAACAGAACGAAATTTCAATGTACTATTTGTAATTCGGTAATATGAGAGAATTGGTCAGGGGTCTGAATACTTTTGCAAGGCACTGTATATATATACACACACACACACACACACACACATAAGGAACATATTATATTATATAAACTATACATACGTTCATATATTATTTACAATGTGTAGGTGAACACAGTGTGTGTGTGTGTATATGTGTGTGTGTATATATATATATATATATATATATATATATATATATATATATATATATATATATATATATATATATATATATATATATATATATACACACACACATACACACACACACACATAAAATTTTGATTCACCATTAACATGGAATTTAAATATTATATTATTATATTGTATTAAAATATAACATAATTTCTAATGTTGATAAGTGAAATAGACCACACTGATTTAAATCACTGGATGAATTTGAGTGACTTATTGCCTTGACTCATAGGCATGCACTACGTTTATGTTTACAGGTTCTTCTTGATGTGCTACATGTTTGTAAACCTGGCTTGTGCTGTACAAACGCTGCTTTGTACGCCTAACTGGAGACCCCGCTTTAAATTCTATCACTGGTGAGACAACAGGCTGTACATTTTTGTTCTTCAGTGTTTTTACTCCTTCCTGTACTTTGCAATTTTAACAAAGCACCTTCCTAAAAACATTAGTCCAGTCTGAGCTTACCACTCCATTTGTGATGAAACATGGTTCCCTGTCAAGTACAAAATGTAAGCATTACCTCATGGGTATTTATCCTAAAGACCCTGATAACCTGAATAAGATATATCAAAGCTGTACATCAGAGCCTCTGAAACAGTCGTGCCCACCTCCGAGGGCATAACTCGACTGGAGACACAGACGTTGTAATTTTACCTTTCATCCAAACCTGAGCAGGAGGGTCTATGAACAGATAAGTATCAAACTACTTATATCTGCTTATTCGCTTGTGTAATTACACTGATTAATGCAATTTATTGTTACATGCTTATTGTAGTTATTACTTACACTTATTGTGCACTGAGCCATGGTTTTTGTTAGTCCCGCAGCGGCCTTGTGTCCCGCGCGAAGGTAATGGCTCCATCGCCCTTTTCCTGGGATTGAACAACCTGAGGTCAAATACTTGTGCTGTCTGGCTGCTGACTTTGTTTGAAGTTTAAACATATTTATTTCATTTTTTGTTTTGAAAATTATTACTGTTGTGTAAGAAAATTTGTATTTTCCTGTTTGTTTTTTTTCACAGAAATGTGAATGCAGCACAGCCATTCGGCTTGCCATGTAAAAATGACTCTCTCTACCCAGGAGCTAAGCTTCCTGGCAGGGCAAAACGCGTTGCAAGTGGTTTGGGCCTATGAAGGCCATTGTTCCTCGCTAGAGGTTAAACATGGTGCTCAATGCACTCTTGAAGCTTCAATTTGAGCCCACACATTCAGCTGAGTTCAAATGTTATTGCTCTAGTGATTGTTTGCTTACTCTCACCTTCACAAAGCGGGTGAGCGAGAGATTCAGGGTTTCTCCTTAGTGAGAACCTGCTTAATTTTTACAGAGGCCAGGAAAAGCGTTACGCTCTGTACCAATCCTGCCTTTTGCCGAACGCTATCTCGGCATTCCATGTCAACCAGTCTGTGGATTTGGAGACTTCTTTCCACCTCCTTCCAGTCTGACAAGGAGCTCAGTTCCAGATGCTGTGCCCACTGTGGGCCCCGGCGTGCTATGTTGACAGGAGAAAAAGTTGGAGGCAGACCCGACAATGTGTTCACTGCTCTGGGACAGAGTCCCATGGTCAAGCCCTGTCTAGGCAGAGGCTGTCCAAATGGATAGCGGACACAGTCAGGACTGCCTATGAGCTGGCCAACTTGCCCCCACCAAAAAGCTCACTGCCCATTCCTTCAGGTGCCTTGCAACTTCATGGGTTTTATTCCAGGGTGCATCTGTCAATGACATTAAAAAAAAAAAAAAAAAAAGTAGTTGTCTTCAGTTTTTTTTACCCTGGTATTCTCCTCAATTTAGTGTGCCCAATTGGTATCTGTATCCTCAGCCCACCGCTTGCACCCCCCCCATGCGTCCTCCGAAACGTGCTCCTGCCAATCCATCATTTTTTGCACTGCGGATCCACAGTGAGGCCAATAGACCTATAGTGCTGGAGGACAACACAGATCTGGAGGCTCCGCTGCAGAACCACTGGCGCCCTATCGGCCACAGGGGTCAGTGATGTGCGGTGATCCATGGATTCCCCTGCCGACCTAAGCCCTCCCTACCTGAGCAGTGCTGGGCCAATTGTGCACCACCCCCTTGGAGCTCCCTGTCACGGTCGGCTGTGTCATAGCCTGGACTCGAACCTGCGATCCCCAGTCTATATAAGAACATAAGAACATAAGAAAGTTTACAAACGAGAGGAGGCCATTCGGCCCATCTTGCTCGTTTGGTTGTTAATAGCTTATTGATCCCAAAATCTCATCAAGCAGCTTCTTGAAGGATCCCAGGGTGTCAGCTTCAACAACATTACTGGGGAGTTGATTCCAGACCCTCACAATTCTCTATGTAAAAAAGTGCCTCCTATTTTCTGTTCTGAATGTCCCTTTGACTAAACTCCATTTGTGACCCCTGGTCCTTGTTTCTTTTTTCAGGCTGAAAAAGTCCCTTGGGTCGACACTGTCATTACCTTTTAGAATTTTGAATGCTTGAATTAGGTTGCCACGTAGTCTTCTTTGTTCAAGACTGAACAGATTCAATTCTTTTAGCCTGTCTGCATATGACATGCCTTTTAAGCCCGGAATAATTCTGGTCACTCTTCTTTGCACTCTTTCTAGAGCAGCGATATCTTTTTTATAGCGAGGTGACCAGAACTGCACACAATATTCAAGATGAGGTCTTACTAGTGCATTGTACAGTTTTAACATTACTTCCCTTGATTTAAATTCAACACTTTTCACAATGTATCCGAGCATCTTGTTAGCCTTTTTTATAGCTTCCCCACATTGTCTAGATGAAGACATTTCTGAGTCAACAAAAACTCCTAGGTCTTTTTCATAGATTTCATCCTTTGCTGGATGTGCCACTTGGGAGCCCTGTCAGTGACGTTTTCAATATATCGGTGTGGGATTGTGACATGGATGGCTGGTGGTGACATCAGACCAGGAAATGAATTCACAACAACAGCAGTATAGGTTCTTACTTGTCTCTTTCCTCCTCTGGACAACCCACCCCGTGCAGCCAAAGCTGCAGGTCTTGTATATTATGGACGAGGGATTAACTGGCTATTAATTATCTTATTAACCCCTCAGCCATAGTCTGCACGAGTTTAATAAATATGCATGCCTGTCTGCTAATTCAATAATTACTTTGACAGTCACGCATTTTCATGAGGTATTTAAAAACAATAACAAACAATGGCAGACAAGTTTTTGCCTTTTCGTTCAAAACGTAATACATAATAAAATACAAAATAATACATAATGTGTACAGGGGTGGGGAGTACCACATCACAGGGTTACTACCCATATCTTTACTAGGTTCTACAGACTTAGGTTGTGGATCTACAAAAACACTGGCTTTGGGACAAGTATTAAGGGCGACTTCCTGGTCAACCCTTACACATAGACATAGAGGTGAGTTTCTCCCTCAGTTGTTAGCCCTAGGTACTTGTTCTGGGGTTCCTCGTGGTAAAGTCAAAGTGGCCTTGACCTAGCCTTGTGGCATTCCAGTTGGTCTGCAATATTGCCTAGCGACAGCTTTGATATTTCTATCCATTGGGTAATGATTACATTTCGTACTTGATAGGGAACAGTAGTTATTATTATAACCGTGGTTCCATGAAACAGAAATGTAACCATTAACTTTCAAGGTCACTGCGTCCATGATTGCAGCAGGATTGAAGGAAGAATGGTGATGATGATGATGTCTGTGTCTGCAGTCCAGTTATGCCCTCGGGGGCGGGCACGACTACATCATTGGCTCTGACTTGAAGCTTTCATATATCATATTCAGGCTATCAAGGTCTTTAGGATAAATACCCATTAGGTAATGGGTAAATTTCTATTTCAGGGAACCAAGGTTATGATAATAACCTAACATTGTGGACATAAGTGTCATACTCATGGAAGGTTTTGTCTTTGTCCAAATATCTGTCTAAATTCCATTATGCTGTGCATGGACATTCATCTTTTTTATCATTTTTGTTTTTATGTATTGAAGCTGTATTAATATGTTTATTTCACTAGGACTCTTTCATTCCTGGGAATGAGCCTTTGTCTTGCCTTAATGTTCATCTGTTCTTGGTACTACGCCTTGGTTGCCATGTTGATTGCTGGATGTATATACAAATATATTGAATACAGAGGGTAAGAACAGCGTATTTTATTTTTTGTACATTAAGTATTCTCTTGATATGTATGTATTGTTTGTAGAATTTGTTAAGAGGCAACTAAATCATTTAGACTGACAATTTTTCATCTGACTTTGCCAGTGCCACACTTTTTGTCTACTTGATCTATTTTTTTTTTTTTAAACACAGAAACTGTGACCTAAATCTGAATTGGAGAAGCAGTTCAATCTACATCAGTATTCTCTTTATAAAACCAATAACTTCATTATCACACTTAGTTTCTATTGCAAGGGATGCATATGCCTGGCTACTGCCATATATTGCAAACACCCATTTGTAGGCACATCGCTATGGTTTACATCTATGTAGAGACACATGTATCCAGTTATGCTGAAACTTTTTAGGCAGTTCTTTTGCACAAGTTATTGTGAATATTAGAATCTGGTGATATAAAGAGATTCCTGCCTGTCAGTCTGTGTAAGTAGTTTGTTGTGTCATGGTTACTAACATACCTGATTCATGTTAAAGAACCATGCAAAAAATTAAATGGCCTGTTGTGACACATTTAAAAAAATCTGGAAATCTTACAGTGATGTAATTGCTCCCATCCAATTAAGAAACTAACTGAAAAAAAAGAAGCAGTTTGCATTTATGTAGTGTAATATAAAAACTAAAGTGAATCACTTGCCTGGTCCTTTTATTTTGTAGTTCCTTATCAATCAATCAATCAATCTTTATTTTATATAGCACGTTTCATAGTGGAACACCATCACAAAGTGCTTTACAAGATGCAGTAATTACAAGAAAATCTGTACTTAAAATACAGAGAAATGCATAATACATGATATATGGTAAAAAAAAAAAAAAAAAAAAAAAAAATGCATAATACATTAAATACAGTGGAAAGTACATAATACATGATAGTAGCATAATACATGAAATAGTACACCATTTATCTGTTTACTGTACATTCAGTTTATAGCATTGTGTGTAAATTCATCATATGGAACATGTACATTTGTTATATTATTTTGTTAGAGCTGAAAAGGAATGGGGTGATGGAATCAGAGGTTTGTCTCTCAATGCAGCTCGCTATGCTCTGATCAGGCTGGAGGAAGCCCCTCCTCACACAAAGAACTGGAGGTAAGCTCTTACTGTATGTGATGGAAAACTACATCCTTGTATTAAGCATGTTAACTGAAATAAACAAAGCACAGGACAGGTTCAAATATGATTGTCAATATCTGATATTTAAAAGCCCACCCTCTACAAATGAATTACTTAAAAAAAATAATTTAAAAAAAACAGTTACCTTTGTATACCTGTTGCGTTCCTCGTAGATTTGTTTTAAGTTAAAATGCCCAGCCTGCTGTTTACTTTTTTGGTGTTCTTTTGTGATTTTCATACTACAAATATGCACTTTCACAATAATTAGAAAATAGCTGTTTTTTAAAAACAAAAATGCTTTGTGATTTGTCTCTTGTTAGGCCCCAGCTGATGGTGTTATTGAACTTGGACTCGGAACAGAATGTTAAACATGCTGGACTCCTCTCATTTACCACACAGCTGAAGGCAGGGAAGGGACTGACCATAGTTGGGTCTGTGATTGAGGGGACATATATGGCAAAGCGCCCAGAAGCAAAACAGTCTGAGCAGGTACCAGGATATTTTGGGATGTATTATCTGTGCAAACTCATTTTGGGGTTTTTATTTTTTCACTGCTGTTATGGTCATTGTTTATTTTTCCTTTGAAGCTACCTCATAATTTCTGTTGATTAACTACATTATAGATACAAGGAGACCACAAGGCAGCTCATGTGCTCTGAAATGATGCCCCTAAGACTTCCCAATGGAGAGAATTTTCATTTGTAATCTTTCCTGGGCAAAAAACAAACTTCTAATTGCGTATCGTTACGGTAAAATGTGACCACAAATAAGAGATATAATCCCTCCGTTATCACCATCGAGGGAGACTGAAGTTGGTTTTTAAGGTCTAAGAATCCGTAGAATTTTGATATATCACCATCCACATAGATATAAAATAATGCCATAACATACTGCAGCTTACACATATACAATATGTAGGATATGGACTGTATATTTGGAAATTCTTGGAAATGTCAAACTCAAACAACAATATGGTCGCCATGATTTGCATTTATTTTTTAGGATAGTTAGTGGCAAAAATGTATGCTAAACTTACCAAAGGCAGAGCATGTTTAAATTTGTATTTCAAAATGTTGTATTCAGGCAGTATTTTATGTTTTTATAATTTAATGTTACCGTTAACATGACCCATATGCTGGTTTTTGGCTCTTTTTGTAAGCTGTAGCTGTGTTGTAACTGTGGGTTGCCTGGAAACAGCATTTGTCAATATCGGGTTAATAATACTAGTGCTGGAACAAATAGGAAGCACAAGCAACACAAGCTGCAAAATAGTGATCTCTACCTAAAGTCTCTGGTGCTGCTTCAGATTTGAGTCAATCACGGTCATTTCTGTGCCATATAATACAGATGAGGTATGTCACTCTAAAATGCCTCACATTTTACAACACAGGCCCAACTTGTAAAATAAATGTTTCCTAGTTTTTGTTATTTGTTATGTGGAATATAATAAAATGGTGAATAAATATACTTTTTTAAAATTTTCTTGCACAACACCCTCTTTTCCAGTATTATTTTTTAATGAAAATGTGTCAGCGGCCACTTTGTATATTATGGAGACACAACAATGGGAATGATTATGTGCTGTTTTTAACTTAAATACTGTGGTAACGTGGTCAGCAGGTGGAAATAAATCTTCAAAAAGACGTGAGTTGAATGAAAGTAAAGATTTTTACAGAAAAATTAACACTGTTTACAAAAATTTAAATAACACCTATCTCAGGTCTGTCCCTGAACTGATAACTGGATGGCTAAGCCATTTTCCTGTGAATGTACTTCCTCAAAATATAACAGTTGATCATTTACCGAACACCGTTTCACATACCATAGGTATCATACTTCTCAACCCGGAACACTGCTATCAACGGGCTTTAAATAGCTCCCCAAGGCTAGGTAATGATAGCTTAATTGTATTCACCTATGATAAATTGTAGTGATCACTATCCATTCATTGCACACCTACACCATTATGTTGCAGACCGATGACCTCTAGTGGTCTACTGTAGGTCTACTCTAGTGGTCTACCTCCCATGGCAGCCAACATATCATCACCTTACATTCTGAATAGGGGAACAAAGCTCACTTCATCCGAAGGCTAATATATTTACCGTCAGCCACTGTTGTAAAGCACCCTTTGTTTTGCATTTAATTCACTAAAGTTAGGCTTTCAGAATATATTTTTACTTATGTGATATTTTTCAACTTTAATACAGTGTTACATATTATGGCTTTGATAATGTTTTGCGAATATTCAAATCTTCAATGGATATCTGAATATTAATATGTGATTTTAGTATTTATTTATTATTTATTTATTTTTATTTTTTTGTTTGTTGTTTTGCTTTAAAGAATGTTAAGTCTGCGATGGCTGCAGAGAAGACCAAAGGTTTCTGTCATGTTGTAGTATCTTCTAATTTACGAGATGGGGTTTCCCACCTCATCCAGTCTGCAGGCTTGGGAGGAATGAAGCACAACACTGTTCTTATGGCCTGGCCAAATTTGTGGAAAGAACAAGAGGATCCCATCTCCTGGAGGAATTTTATTGGTAGGTGCCATTCATTTTTGCTGTCTTCTGCAGAAAGTTGAAAGCATGAAGCGAAATGTTACACTGATCACACATAACATTGTCTCTACGTCACATTTTGAGACAGATGCTTGCAACAGTAGGGTGGTATTAATTAAACTAAGATATAGCTCAAGGCACAAATTAAAAGTGAGCTTATATCTGAAATGTGACAAAATTGCTGGATGCCTAAACGAGCATCAGTTAGTCACCCATTCGATGAGCAGGATACCAGCATAATGATTTTTCCCTTTTGTATTGCAGAGACCGTAAGGGAGACGACTGCAGCACACCAGGCTCTGCTGGTTGCTAAAAACATTGACTCATTTCCAAGCAACCAAGAGCGCTTTAGCAATGGAACAATTGATGTCTGGTGGATCGTCCACGATGGAGGACTGCTTATGCTATTGCCCTTCCTTCTTCAACAGCACAAGGTATTTAACTCATTTATTTCTAAAGCAGCTGTATTGGGGTTGACCGTTCAGGTGTTATACACTTGTTTATTTAGCCTTGAAATATGGATGATGTGTTGATTTAAATCTCATTAAATAATGTTCAACCTCTGTATAAACTCATGTACTTCTGAGCACCACCTCCAGTTAAAATGTTAATGGGTCTTTTCAGGTGTGGAGGAAATGTAAAATGCGCATCTTTACTGTGGCCCAGTTGGATGACAATAGTATTCAGATGAAGAAAGACTTGCAGATGTTTTTATACCACTTGCGGCTTAACGCAGAGGTAGAGGTAGTTGAAATGGTAAGCCCTTCCTGTTGTACTATAATTGTGATTTGTGCACTTTGTCACTTTGTAACTCACTGTGTTGTTTTGTTCCTGTGTGTTTTACCCTTTCAAAGTGTTATTTTTTCTGCACTCTGTTTCCAAGGAAACAGTTACTATACATATGTCAATATTTGTTTGTTTATGTGTTTTTTGTTCCCAAAACCTTTAGTGCGTTACAATTAGTGGGCAGTATCAAATTTTTTGTTTTTTTGAATTTTTCTATAGAAGAGAAAGACATGTGTTATTCAATAAGTAATATTATGAATAATAATGAATATTATGCATTTGTTTTATTTGTGCTTTGTTTTATTAATCAGCATGAAAGTGACATTTCCGCCTTCACATATGAAAAGACTCTGGTGATGGAGCAGAGATCTCAGATGCTGAAGCAGATGCAGCTCTCCAGGACTGAACGAGAACGAGAGGTAACCCTGTATTCCTGTCCACACAATATATCTTGCAAAAAAGATATTGGATAACAAATATGTATTTTTTTTACATTTTTGTTTTATATCTATAATTGTGTAAACTTCTGGTTTGTTTTCTTCTGACTATAATTGTATCTATTCATCAACAGCAGAGACTTCATACACTGGAAATCCTAGTTGTTTTGTTTTTGTTTTTTTCTTTGCATTTTTTTTTTTTTTTTTTTTTTTAGTAAAAAAGCTTTTAGAATAAAGATCATTGACTATGAAATAATCATTCGATTACAGAAATTGAGCAATGTTTTATTTAATAAAAATGCAATAATAATAGATTAATACAAGGACTGAAACAGGTATAGTAATCATTATATAAATGAATTGCTTTACTGTATGTTATTTTGTGAATGTGGTTGTGCTTCTGTGTGCTTGAAGGAGTTAGAGATGAGTGGTATTGCAGGGACAAGGTTAAGTATAAGAGAAAAAGTTAACTATTTGATTGATCAATAACAAAAGTTAGAAATGTTCAATACCAGGCATCTTTTTGTTTGCAATTTTATTTTTTAAGTGTACGATGAGTACAGTTGCTTGGTTTTATTGTGGTTGGTTTGGTCCTTAGTGAATAACAGAACTAATACAACTAATGGCTTCCAGGAGCAGCAGAATTTTAGTGTTACTTCAATATAACCAACTGTTGACTCTCCTGTTTTGTCTGTACCTGGTGACCATGGTGTCCCAGATTCAGAGCATCACTGACTGGTCTCGTAGCTCCATTAGAAGAAAGAACCACTCTATTCAGCCGTCTGATGGCCAAGATGAAACTGTCATACAGCTTGCAGACAAAGAGGTAGTCCAAGTACTTGTGACTCCTCCCAACGCCATTCCCATTCCAATACTTAGAGTGCCACAGCAAAACTCACTAAACTAAGTAACTGAAATGAAAAATAGCTACTTAAAAAAATAATGAAAATAACTGAAGGCTGAAATAAAACTAATTAAACTTCCGTCTTTTGAAAGAAACTAAAGTATTACTCCACAAAACATAGAAAGTACTGACATTTAAAAGTATTTTAGAAATATTCCATCATTTTGCTTTTTAATTAGTGTTTGAAAAATGGACAAGGATTTAAGAACATAAGAACATAAGAAAGTTTACAAACGAGAGGAGGCCATTCGGCCCATCTTGCTCGTTTGGTTGTTAGTAGCTTATTGATCCCAAAATCTCATCAAGCAGCTTCTTGAAGGATCCCAGGGTGTCAGCTTCAACAACATTACTGGGGAGTTGATTCCAGACCCTCACAATTCTCTGTGTAAAAAAGTTCTCCTATTTTCTGTTCTGAATGCCCCTTTTTCTAAACTCCATTTGTGACCCCTGGTCCTTGTTTCTTTTTTCAGGCTGAAAAAAGTCCCTTGCGTCCACACTGTCAATACCTTTTAGAATTTTTAATGCTTGAATTAGGTCGCCACGTAGTACAGTTGTCTGCATATGACATGCCTTTTAAGCCCGGAATAATTCTGGTCGCTCTTCTTTGCACTCTTTCTAGAGCAGCAATATCTTTTTTATAGCGAGGTGACCAGAACTGGTATTCAAGATGAGGTCTTACAAGTGCATTGTACAGTTTTAACATTACTTCCCTTGATTTAAATTCAACACTTTTCACAATGTATCCGAGCATCTTGTTAGCCTTTTTTATAGCTTCCCCACATTGTCTAGATGAAGACATTTCTGAGTCAACAAAAACTCCTAGGTCTTTTTCATAGATTCCTTCTCCAATTTCAATATCTCCCATATGATATTTATAATGTACATTTTTATTTCCTGCGTGCAGTACCTTACACTTTTCTCTATTAAATGTCATTTGCCATGTGTCTGCCCAGTTCTGAATCTTGTCTAGATCATTTTGAATGACCTTTGCTGCTGCAACAGTGTTTGCCACTCCTCCTATTTTTGTGTCGTCTGCAAATTTAACAAGTTTGCTTACTATACCAGAATCTAAATCATTAATGTAGATTAGAATAGCAGAGGACCTAATACTGATCCCTGTGGTACACCGCTGGTTACCACACTCCATTTGAGGTTTTTCCTCTAATCAGTACTTTCTGTTTTCTACATGTTAACCACTCCCTAATCCATGTACATGTGTTTCCTTGAATCCCTACTGCGTTCAGTTTGAGAATTAATCTTTTGTGCGGGACTTTGTCAAAAGCTTTCTGGAAATCTAAATAAACCATGTCATATGCTTTGCAATTATCCATTATCGATGTTGCATCCTCAAAAGAAATCAAGCAAGTTAGTTAGGCACGATCTCCCTTTCCTAAAACCATGTTGACTGTCTCCCAGTACTGTTACCATATAGGTAATTTTCCATTTTGGCTCTTATTATAGTTTCCATAAGTTTACATATAATAATTGGTCTGTAGTTACCTGGTTCAACTTTTTGTGGATCGGTATTACGTTTGCAATTTTCCAGTCTTGCGGTACCACCCCTGTGTCAAGAGACTGCTGCATGATCTTGGTTAGCGGTTTGTAAATTACTTCTTTCATTTCTTTGAACTACTGGGAGGATCTCATCCGGCCCAGGGGATTTGTTTATTTTAAGAGCTCCTAGTCCCTTTAACAACTTCTGCCTCTGTTATGCTAAAGTTATTTAAAACTGGATAGGAACCATGTGGGGCATGTTGTCACTTCCTTTGTAAAAACTTGTGAAAAGTAATCATTTAACATATTTGCAATTTTTTTTTTTTCTTCCTCTACGATTTTGCCATTTGTATCTCTTAAACATTTAATCTCCTCTTTGAATGTTCTCTTGCTGTTGTAATATTGGAAAAAACATTTTGGAATTGGTTTTAGCAGCAATGTTCATTTCTATTTCTCTCTTGGCCTTTCTAACTTCCTTTTTGACTTGCAGCAGTTCTGTGTACTCTTTCTGTGTACTTTCTTTTTGGTCCTTTTTTAAAAAGTGCCTTTTTTCGCTGAATATTTTTTTAATTGATCTATTAAACCATTTTGGCTTTAGTTTTACATTTAGATTTGTCCTACTTTAGGGATGTAATTGTTTTGCGCCTCTAGTACTACATTTTTGAAGAACAACCATCCTTCTTCTGTGGGTGTTTTCTCTATTTTACTCCAATCTACTTCTGTTAGTTTCTGTTTCATGGTTTGCTTTTCTAAAATTGTAAACCTTAGCTTTAGTCTTTACTTTTGGGGATTTAAAAAACACTTCAAATTAGACCATGTTGTGGTCTGAGTTTGCCAGTGGTTCTCTGACCTCTGTTTTAGTTATTCTATCTTCGTTATTTGAAAAGACTAAATCAAGGCATGCCTCCCCTCTAGTTGCCTTGACAAATTGTGTTAGGAAGCAGTCATTTGTCATTTCCACCATTTCTATTTCATCCTTCGCGCTACCCACCGGGTTTTCCCATTTTATTTGGGGGAAGTTGAAATCCCCCATTAGTATGGCTTCTCCTTTGCTACACACATTTCTAATGTCATTGTTTAACAGATTATTGTGCTCACCGTCTGAATCTGGCGGTCTATAGCATGCTCCTATTATTATGCCCTTTGAATTTTTGTCTTTATTCTGACCCATACGGTTTTATTTTCTTTGTCCAGGTTTAACACCTGCTTCAAGACTGTTTATGTATAGCGCTACCCCTCCTCCTCGTCTGTCCTGCCTGTCTTTCCTATACAGTGTATACCCACAAATATTATATTCGTCCCCATCACTCTCAGCTTTCATGTCAAATATACATATTCTAAATGTCGTGTAAGTATTTAAATTTATACAACATGGCACTTGCATGCGGTACAATAAATGTAACAAGGCAACAGTATAGATATTGTACGTACTGTATATAAAACCAAACAAAAAAATTGGAGAGAATCAGTTCTCAGAATTGTTTGTCTTCTGCATTTAAGTGGTATGTGGATGTACCAACAGTAAATTGATTTGTTTTCCATAATAAGAAAGAATGGCACTCAAAGTATTCCATTATCCCAACACCTGTACTGCATGTCAAAGCCTATCCACCTCTCAACTATTATTTTCCTCGCACACCCCATTTCGTATTTTGTATCTGTAATGTAGCTTTCACACAAAGAAACTCACTTTATTCAAAGACGATTTTTATTTACAGTTTGGTATTCATTCAAGGCCCATTAATTTGAGACACCTTTAGTTAGCAATTTGCAATCTGAGATTTGATGCTGCTTGTGTTGTTAAGTGAATGGCAGATACTCAGTGTTTAGTGTGGCATATGACAACATCAATGAAGATTCGTTGTTTTGCTTGCTGGTGTTTTAGCAGTACATTGTCCCTCCCCAGGTTCTGTCCCTTTCTCTGTACCTTTAATACTTGCTAACTGGAGTAATGGTTCTGTAATATTGGCACTTATAGACTGTAGCCTACTTGTATGCTAATATTATATTAAGGATTAAACAAAAAATAAATCAACAATTTAAAACCCACATTATTTCCCTGTTCTATACAAAAAAATATGTAAAATGTGAAACAGCAAGTGTAATGAGCAAACTAAAATGGGTCACTTTACAGGTATTGTAGAATTATCCCTACGTAATTAATAACAGAGGTAAATATCTTTATCACCCTATTAATAAGCCTACTGCAATCATCCTTGTGGTTAAAAATTACTGGTTTTTCATTCATATTGTGTCACAAGGGTGCCAACATAAGCCTGATATGTTTCAGCTGCAGCTGCGTGAAGCTGCAATACTCTGATTTTTGAGAACTGCTTCAGTGCTCCATTTTGTTCATCTCAGGCCCAGTTAATCCACGACAGAAACACAGCATCGCATGCAGCCATTAGCGAGAAGGTTGATGCTGTTCCAGATCGAGTCCACATGACGTGGACCAAAGAGAAGTACATTGCTGAAAGGAACAGAAACAGAGAACCTGCAGGAATGGGGGTCAAGGACCTCTTCAACATGAAACCGTAAGTACTCGTTTTCAGTAGTTCAGTGTGGGAGATGTCAAGTGGCCAACTTTAAAGCATGCAGTATGGGTTATATTCCTAAATCCTATCAGCTGGTTGATGCTTTCACAATATCCATACCTGTCAACTTTTGAAAATACAAAATCAGGAGTGGGGGGAGGTGCAAAGGTGATACCTTTTTAACTGTTTGTGTTCTGCGGTCCAGGTGCGTGGCTAAGTATGTGAACTTGACTCACACGCTGAATGCATGCCTGCCACAGGGCTCCCCTGGTTCCTAAACCCTGCCAAGTATAGACAGGGATTGCAGTAACCACACACCGGTCATGACTTTTGCAGACATTAAAGGTTTGCTGACATAAGGGGGTTAACAGCATTTTGAGCAAAATATAGGAGAAAATCTGTCCCGGGAGATGTCTGGGGGAAGAGTCCAAAATCCAAAGAGTCCAGAGTCCCGGTGAATACGGGAGAGTTGACAGGTCTGAATATCCCCAGTTGAGTAATGTAAATTACAAGTATGTTTTCAAATGGTAGGTATTAGGGGTTTTAACTGTACATTAATGTCACAATATGTGTCATGATATGCAGGTAGCAGTACAGTATGCATCACAATATATGTGGTGGTGCTGATGGGATATATGTGTAATGCATAATAAGATGAAATCGTCATTTAATGATAGACCATTTTGTGTAAAGACAGCAATTAAATAGGATAGATGGGACAAACTATAAAACACACTTATTCTTCATTCAAAAACCATTTGATGAACTGCAATGAGCAATACAATGTTGTGCTTTTGGTCTTGTAGTACAATACATACAATGGTACAATATATCATCTAAGCAAAGTATCATCAATACACAGTGAGTCGTTACACCCCATGTAGGAATTGCTTAAAGATGTTCCTACTTTCACCCCTTAAAATCTGATATAGGACAATGGAGTATAACAGTGACTAGCCATCATAAAAACCATATTGAACTTATGAACCACTCTAAGTAATCTGTAAGGTATGAACATCATAGGTCCATTGTCTGGGTTTATTACTTATGATTTTTTTGCCCAGGTGGCTGTACTGCAAATCCTGTTAGTATTAATGGTGCATTGTAAAGCTGCTTACAGAACACCCTGTAATGTTTATAATAAACACATCACTTTTCATTGGTATTTTACAAATCACTACACTTTCTCTGTAGGACTGTGCCATTGATGTGGGTGTTTTGTTCCTCAGTAGTGTTTCAAAAAGAGCATAGGATGTTGGTGTAGTAGATTTTATTTGGATAGAAACTGGATGCATGATGCTGTGTCAAACATTCTCCGTTGACCTTCTATGAGGTGTTATATTTGTGTTGAGGAAAGATAATTGGATATACTAAATTGGGGGAGATAGAAATGACAGTAGAAACTCTAAATACGCATTTTAAAAATAAAGCAGCTTTCCCTGCTTATCTGAGCTCCTGCAAAAATATGGTGCTACATTTCTCTGTTAATTTTAATGTAACTTTCATTATTAATTGTACAGAAAGGTAACATAATATCTAAGATGAATAGTAAAGTATTTCCCTCATCTGCACAATTCAATGAAAATTACTTGAGTCATTTAAAGCTGATTGAAAGCACATTTTCGTCACCCGAGGAGCTGCATTTTTACTACCGTACCTCAGGTGAGGCTGTAAACTGACACAAAACATGTTGAAAAACTAGCAACTGCTTTTGATTCTGTTGTAGTATACTGGGAGATACAGTTGTTGGCAAGTTTAATGTTAAGTGTTGCCCACGACTACAGTCCCAGAATTCACAAAGATGGGTTTCTATGGGAACGGACACAAGTCAGAAAGTGAAATCAAAAGGATTTTATTTCAAACGAATAAAAGAAAGGTATGACAAATAAACGCAGATAAATTGAGTAAATATGAGTTTGATTTGTACTCATCTCTACAACAGTAAGGAAAATGGGGGGCTTTTAAATCACTCAGTCCAGAAGATAATTGCCACTGATTGCCACTGACCCAAATGAACAGATCCGGTTGGTTCAGTGTTATAGAATCTGCACGTTTAAATCAGCTTCATTGAATTACTGTCGACAAAAAATATGTTAAAGGGAATTGCACAACCCTAGCTTCTGCATTGGTCATCTTTTATGTACCTCTATACCATATAAACAAGTATGGTTATTTTGATATTAACTTTTAAGGTCTGTCACATGAGACAACAGAAAATAATTCATTTCTTGTAAAGATATTCTGTACCCCTAGAAATAACGCTTTTTTTATTTCACAATTTTTTTTTTTTTTATATCTGTAAACGATATAGATGTAAAATCTTCATGATTTCTGATTTTTTTTTTTTTTTTTACCTTCTAGAGAATGGGAAAGTCTGTAAGTCTCATTTACTTTAACTTAGGCTGTGTGTGATAGTAGTTCTGTTTTGGTGTTTCTTTCATTTTATTCCCTTTCAGCACACAAAGAACAAAACAAAGTTTTCAAATTGAATTTTTATCTAAACCTTTTTAATATTCTAAAATCTTGGCATATAGTTTTCTGATCACTAAACTGTGTACATTTTATTTAAACATAATAAATGTCCTGTGAGCTGGAAGGTTATGCTTTTATTTGCATGTGATCTGTAATATATAGCATGTGTGATATAATGTAGCGCTTGCTTTCTATATAAAAAATTGAATGAAGAGTACAGTACTTAAGAATTGCTTGCTGTAGAATACACTAGGTCCTACACTCCTATGTTCACATTCTGCACATGTAACTAACTGAAAATGTTGCAGTTGCAGAAAAACCTAGCTTGAGTGATTTTTTGAACTGTGACAGTTCAATCCTATAGTGGGAAATGCAACCATGCAACAAAAGTTCCCTTTCAAGTACGAAATGTAACCATTAACAAATGGGTATTTAACACTTAAAGACCCCAACCTTGAATAAAATATGTCAAAGCTGCTTGCAGAGCCTGTGACGCAGTCATGCCCCACCCCCGAGGGCATAAAATGACAGCGCTCACAGATCTCAGTGCCATTTTCATTTCAAGACTGACCTGACAGGAGAAGCATATCAGATAAGGCCAGTTTGTTATGTCCCGCAGCGACCTTTTGCCCTGCATGAAGCCAGCAGCTTGTCACCCCTTCTCAGGGATCAAGCAACGTAAGTCGGCTGACTTTGTGCTCTCCTCCCAGGCTGCAATAACTCCGGCTGGAGTTAATGTATTTTGTTTTGGCTTCGGCCACAATTCCGAGATGGTTTTTATAATAAAGTAAATGTTGTTACTGTATTTAGTATGAGAATTTTCTTGCAGGCTTGTCTGCATTGCATTCTGTAGTGAGAGCAGCTCATTCTAACAGGCAGGCTTCCCTCAGTCTCGTGTGAGTACTGACCGAGTGGCTTTGCCAGTAGTTTGCACAGTTGGGCATCCCTGTACAGTGCTACCTGCAGTAACTGTGAACTGAGTAGACCCGTACCAGTACCGAGATCACCAACCCAATCCGTTCTCGCATACTGTACCGACCCAGTGCTAAACTCACCGAACCGACCCCGTATTATCCTGGTACTGTCCTGGTTCCAACCCACTACCGACCAGTGCTTACATCCCTGGTCCAGTACCAAGCCAGTCTAGTTTTTGTTCTTGTTCTTAATCAGCCCTGTTGTTGTCTTTAAGCAGACTGAGGCAGCACCTGTGCAATGTTACTGTACACTGCATTACGACTTACATAATGACTGGAGAAATGTCTCTCCTACAGCGTTACAGAGTGCTCTGCATCCGTCACTCCTGCACAGTGCTCTTCCCCATCACCCTCTGTTAGAGAGGTGGCTGCATCTTCCCCCCATGGCTCTGTGCCAACGGAGAGCGGACGACACACCCCGGAAAGAAGCCCATGCAGGAAGCCATCCTTGTGGTATTCCTCATCCTCATGCCTCTCCTTTTCCTCCTCCGAGGAAGAGTAAGGAGAGTGGCCGATCCAAGCAATTGGCAGACTCTGAGAAGATGGAGAAGGTCTAGTTAGCAGTTTCCCACCAAGGAACATTTTGCGCCGTCTGTCCTGCCTGTTGCCTTGGGGTTCCGAAGGGTTACGAGTGCAGATTAGCAGCAGGGTGACATGCTGTCCGTCACCGCCGCTGAGGAGGTGGGAGAACAGGAGCTGTTGTTCCTGTCTGAGGACGTGGAGTCAGACAGCACGTTCCTTGCGGTTAAGCACTTCCTGTCGGCAGTGCTTCTACCACTGATCAAGAGGGTCACTGCAGTCTTGCACGTGCCCTGGCATATAGAAGGTGAGACAAGGTAATCTATCTTTAATGAAGAGCCTACCATCTCTCCTGTTCCCCACTCAGTGCACCCGGACTTTCTTTTTGAGATCAGTCACCCTGGGGTCACCCAGCTACAGCTCCTGCTGTTTCCCAGTCTATGGACACCCTATTTTCCCAGTCTATGGACACCCTACCGAATTTCTGCCAGTAGAAGCTTCAATTGGCGCGCTGCTACAAGCGCTTAGTTTAGCGCTCCTGTCCAAGGATGCCACAAGTTGAGCAGCGGCCCTAGGAGTTTGCTGCCACAGGCCCAGGGTCCCTTTTCAGATGAGCCATCTGGAGTATTGACGTCAGTGCACCACGGACATCTGGGTGCTTACTACCGTTCAGACCAGCTACACTCTGCAGTTCAAGCATGCTCCCCTTCCTTTTTCAGGGCATGACTGTAACTTTGGTCACGGACCCACAGGATTCTCTAGTGGTGTCTCACGAGGTGCAGCTCTGCTGCATAAATGGGCTATTCGCATGATTGACCACCTCCAGTTGGAGGAAGGTTCTACTCCAGGTACTTCTTAGTGGCCAAATGGGATGGTTGTCTCAGACCGATCCTCAACCTCAGACAGGTCAACCTGTATCTGTGCCGAAAGAGGTTAAAAAAGTTGACAATGTTACAGCTGTTGCAATCATTCAGGTCAGGTGACTGGTGCACCACGGTGAACCTCAAAGAAGCCTGTTTCCAACACCGGTGCACAGGAAGTACCTGCAGTTCGCCTTTCAGGGAACAGCGTATGAGTTCTAGCTCCCCATGCCTTTTCGAAGTGCATGGAAGCTGTACTGGCCCCACTAAGACTCAAAGGCAAATTCCAAACCATTTTGGAGCTGGAGACTGACAAAACAAACCAGCAAAAAATTAAAAAAAAAATTTCACTATCTGGCTCTCGGAATCCATATATCCGAGCAGAAGGAAATGACCCACATCAAGAGATCTAACCAAAGGGACCACACATCTAAATTTTCGTGCAAATCCATTGAACAGGGTCAGAGTTATTAAAGTACAGAAATTGGGTTTAACATTAAACTGCCTACTCAACCCTATATATATATATATATATATATATATAATATATATATATATATATATAGATACTATTATAGTATTTTTATATATATATATATATATATATATTATATATAGTCTTGAGTGTTTTTGCACGTTTTGGTTGGTATTTCATTATATATATCTATATATATAATATAATATATATATATATATAATATATAATAATTTTTTATTAATCTTTTAATAAAGTTTTCTAAAATTAAGAAATAAATAGGTACATATTTCTTCAGTTTAAACTGTTTTCCACAAGTTGTACACAGGATGTTTTTTAGACTGTAGAAATTATTAATACGGAAAGCATATGCTGGTGTTATAATGGTCTAATAATGCATACAGATATGAAATGCGCTTACAAAGCTATTTACATCTTTGAAAAGCAGAAAAGCATGCTTTACTAAACAGCCATTGTCGTATACTCTAGCACTGTACCTGGCACAAAAATATGTTAGCTAGAATTGTACTGTTTTTTCCAAAAAGACCATTGTGCAGTGTTGCACCATTAAATTATTAAATACATATCTATAAAAGAAGAGAAGTATTGTTACATATTTTAGCCATTTCGTTCAAATACTGTGATTTTAATATATGTACTGATATTTTTAAAGTAAAATGTTATTGTTTTTTTGTTGTCTGTTCCAACAGTTTGGGTTTCCACAGTTAATGTCAGGTGTAACATTAACATTGATAATCCCATACATATATACACAGCTATGGACAGTAGTTTCATATAATCCTATATAATTAACACATTTTGCTTCATAAAGTCAAATCAAACATGTTGAATAATGATATGTTAACATATTGAATTACATACCACTTTGTATTTTTCCATATACTGTACTACTATTATGGCTTCTGGTAGACTTTTGCAATATCATTTTGTAGTTTCTTTGATTACATGATGTTAAGTAAAAGATCTAAATTATGTTCATGTGTTTTTTTTTTGTTTTTTTTTTTTTTTTTTTTTTTTTTTTAATTACGTATGACTCAGTCCTAAAATTTTTGACCATAGCTGTAGGTCTTTATTTAATAATTATTATTTAATGCATGTCAAACATTGATTATCATGCAGGTATATCTTATAGGGATAAATGCTAATATTGACTTTGACCTTCTCATTTTCAGTGTAAACCAAATTATGTATTTAAGAAAATTGTGCCTCCAGGATTCTGTATAATTAACAACTCATCGCTAGGGCTGGATTTCAAACCAAGCTACTATATATCGCTTATATAATTAGAGAGCATCTTGGTATGCATATGAAATATCCTAGCTGTATTAACTAAAGTAATGTTTTCCACTTGTTTAGATACAATTTGTATCATTTGCTGTTTCACTTCCTGGTGACTATTTCAATCTCTGAAGTTTAAAGCACCTCTGTGGCCTTATGTTGAAATTGCATCAGGTATACCAGAGAGTAACCATTAAAATATCCCCTGTAGAACCATTCCCCTAGTGATTGTCACATTTGCTCTAAGTGTAATAGATATCAAAAGTCACCAGGGTGTCAAGACTAAAACAGAAAATGATACAGAAGAATGCATTTGCTAAATCCACTGATATTTCGTAACCCTACGAAGTTGATCTTTAAGCTGCTGAACTTGCAAACTATTTGTGGCTCGGTTGGAATTGTAGTGTTGTGGGGTGTTTGTTTTATTACTTTTTCATTTTGTATTTATCAGGAGAGGCATTCATTAATTTAAATTTTGAAAAGGAAGTTGATTCAGTTTTATCGCAGACAAAAGTATTGGCACCTACACTTATACCATAATTCAAGGTAACAGATTAGGGACAAGCATTTGGTAAACTTTAACCACTTCTCAATAAAACAAAAAGCAAAACACACCATGTCTAGTAATTTAACAAATAATCTTAAAAAAAAAAAACAACAAACTTATTTCATTGAAAGTATTTGTTCATGACAAAAGTATTGGCTCCCCTGCTTTCGTAGTTTGCATATTCTCTTTTTGCTTTTATTATGGCTTCTAAACACTTATGATGATTCTTAACCAGTATGTTACATCTTGTTGATGAAATCTGGGCCCTTTATGTCTTGTTTAATAGGGGGTGTGTGGGAGAGTCAGAGATGTTCTTTGAGACGCTCCACAGACGCACAGTTTTATTTTATAACCGACAATGGTAGCTTGTTCCATTGTTTGTTTTCTTTTTGTTGCCACAGTTCTTTTAGCACATGCAAGGGCCAGTTTAATAAATAGATAAGTGAAAAACCAAAAGATCAAAGGAAAAAGGAAAACAAAAAACACTAAACCAGACTACAAAGAAAAACTATGGATATATTAAGAGTCTTGCTACCTCCCCTAATCTGTGAGGTGAGGGTCTAAATGACTCTCCCCTATTCCTTATTGGTATGGGGTTGCCCACTGAGCTAATCTGAGCCACGTCCCAGTATGGGTACAAAATGACATTTAATATAGAGGCTGTCTCCTCCAGCCACATCCGTTGCCTTTTCATGTTCTCCACTGCCGCCTGCTGCTGTAGCGAGAACCGGCATGCTTGATTTGTACTCCTCCTTTATACCCTCTGTCTCTTTCCTATATTTCTTTGGTACTGTTCTGTAGCCATTTCCTTTGTTGCAGTTTGCTAAATGTGAATCCAAGTCCTTTGTCTTGGCTATCATCTGCTATGTTGCCAAAACATTCTTCAACAGATGTTGGAATCATTTACCTCTTTTTTTGGCTACTGACTTTACAATGGAGCTTAGTTACAGTGTTCTGCTACTGATTATTTAACTAGCTGACAGTCATGCATCCTTATTAAATTGGTGCAGACTATGGCTGAGGGGTAATAAGATAATTACCAGCTAGTTAACCCCTCGGCCAGAATATAAAAGCCTGCAGCTTTTCTTGTTCGGGGATAGTGTAATTGCTGCATATGCTGATTTTACAACCAATATACTACTAGTTTCTGATTATTATTTATTTGTTTGGCCAAGGTGCCCTTTTCTTTTGTGTAGTTGTGTTTTACTTAAATCTTTTGTTTATTATTTAATAAAGCACTGAGCGCCGTAGTGTTTCAATTTGCCCACCAGTACTACAGTGTTGTGGTTTCATTTCCCTGGTCTAACATCACCCTACAGCCATCTCTATCACAGGTGCCAATACTTTTTGTCTGCGGCTGTATAATGACCTGCCTCCAAGAATATGTTGGACTTTGGAGACTTTGTACTTAATACCCAATTATCGTATGAACCAGGTTCAGAGTTGAGCAGTCGTATGTTACATATTTCCAAGCTTTAGAATCAGCCAAATATAATTCAGTACAAACAAATATCTGCTAAATCAGCATGCTTACTTTAATGACAAAGGTATGGCACCACCTGTAGGCCAATGCTGATAACACACATGGGGATTATGTACAGTAATTGTTACACTCAGGTACCGTGTAGTTAATACACAATGTGTATAATATGTGAGAAACTTAGTTATCTAAAACTGATTTGATCTCCTAAGACAGGTGTAACATGCCAAATAGTGTATATCTTACTTTGTCCTGGCACCAAAATAACATACAGTACTCTGTTGCAGGAATCAGTCAAATGTGAGGAGAATGCACACTGCAGTGAAACTTAATGAGGTGGTTGTAAATAAATCCCAGGATGCTCATCTGGTGTTGCTGAACATGCCTGGACCGCCGAAAAACAAATGTGGGGATGAGAACTGTATCCTTTATTTCTGCTTTCCAGGTTTTATGCATAAAATATAACATTGTATGCAGGGCCGTAGGCAGGAAATGTAGGGCCTGGGACAAGTCCTTTGAAAAGGGCCCCCTCCTCAATCCAGCGAGTCCACATTGACAGGATTTGCCCTGTAAACACTCTTCTAGTTTGTTTTCCATGTTAAGACAGTCTCGATTAAAGAATAAATAGGTTCAGCTTGGTCAAAATACAGTAAACCTATTTGAATCATACATTCCCTAACGATTTATATATACTGTAAACATTCATCATATGTTCCATTATATACAGCTGTGGCCGAAAATGTTGCATCATCAAAATTTTAGGTGCTATAAATAACTATATGAACATAATTTAGATATTTTATTTATGTAATCAAAGAAACTACAAAGTCATATCACAGAAATCTACAAGAAGCCATAGTAGTAGTAATATTTCATGTTAGATTTTGAATTGTCACATTTTTCAATTGTCAGTTTTTTAAATATATGGAAAACTTTATGAAGCAAAACGTGTTAATTCTATAGGATGATACAATACTTTTGGCCATAGCTGTAGACTCACAATTAAAATATATGACCTGTGTGCACCATCTGAAAAATTTCCCCCCAGTGGTTTATAATAACAACCTGTGTTTTCTTCTTCAGATCTACATGAGAAGCCTAAATGTATTTATTTATTTTTTTTAGTTATTTTAACAACACACAAATCCTGATGTCACTGAAAAGTTCTGCGTTGTTTATTAATCTTAGCATGTACATTCACTATGAGTTTGTTTTAACCTTCAATGAATCTCTCTTGACTGGAGTTACCCAGAAACCACTCCTAAATTAGTGAAAAAATATTGTCAGAACTTCAATGGACAAGTGTTTTGACAATATTACATTATTGTCCCAGTTTCCCCCCCCCCACCGACGGCGTCACTGACTGTGTGGATACACTCAATTAAAAACAGTGTTACATGTCATGTTTTATTTAAACCTATAAAACTCTGGATAAAGAGTTTTAGAGGTAACTAAGGCTTATACTGCTGCATGTTGGAAGTCACCTGAGATACAGTTAATTAACCTTGAGTGAAGTTCTTCAGATATGGAGTTTTTAGAAGTCCTAACAGAGGGCCTCAACAGAGTTCTTCTGGTTCGGGGTGGTGGACGGGAGGTGATCACTATTTACTCCTAGGTCTGATTCAAAGGAGAAGCTGACAAGAAAACACTACTCGGCACTAGACTGGATTTTGGACCTCAAATAAAAACCTGCTTAGTGCAAGTGATATACCAGCACAGCTATAGAAAGTGGTGTTCATTTTGAAAGGATGTGCTACCTGGGAACATGTAATGAAATAATGGTAGTGAAACAGGAACACTGTATCTATCTTTATGAACAGCTGGTGCTCCAGCCTGTGCAAAGACAAATGCAGTAGACCACTATGTCAATGCAGAATCCACAAGCACACCAGCACTAGTTATGCTTTATTTGTTAGTAAGCTCCATCTATACCTGTACAGTATGTGATAAATGGCATTAACATATTTTAGAAACATTTAATAACCAGTTTTATTTAGTAGGCCAACCAGCCTTTAGAAACTAGTAGAAAATAACATTATTTTAGGTGTAGGGTTTTATTTATTTTTTAATAAAGCATAAAGCATGTATTGAGACCCCAGAATAATATTGCACACTTCATATTTCACTCCTTGATGCAATGCAGCCCATAATTCCTTGTACATACACAGTATTTAGTGATGCATTTCAAATCCGGTTTAGCACCTTTATTTTAAATAGGATGCTACATTTATTGGCTTTCTGTAGGACAGATCTATAGTTTGTTTTGACTGAACTGCAATAATAAAAATGTGATTCATTTTCTGAAACTAAAATTGTAAAGCAATGTATTCAAATAGAGAGGCCAGCAAAGCAGGATGTCCAATGTTTCTACCCCTTTTGCTGCAAATGTATATTTCAGTAAAACTGGTTTTAAAATTCATGACTTGTTGCTGTTACACTTGTTAAAGCAAAATCTTTTAAATAAGGTTTACATATCCAAAAAAACATCTTTTGATTTTTTTTTTTTTTTTTTTGTTCATTGTTCCCTGTGCATTTGTTATACTGTGTAGTGAGAATTAAGATTTTGGATAGTGAAAGCATGTGTTTCAGTGTATTTGTTGTAACAAGGGGTGTGCAATTTGTAGATTTGATTATTGTAGAGTAATAATTAGCGCATTAAAATGGACACATTCCACACATAAACTGAAGCATATCATTTCATGAAAAAACAAAAAATTAAAAAATTAGAAGGAACGTAGATTTGCCCATACATTTTGAGCAATGCAATAATGTTGGAATTTTAGTGTCAAACTTTTTTTTTTTTTTAATAAATTTGTTTTAATAATATGTTTGTTAGTTTATATCAAAAGCAATAATAATACGTGTGTGATGTACAGAATGAGAGCCATTCCATAGTATTTATTAATAAAACTAGGGGTGAATGAATCTAGTCTTTTTGATCAAAATTGAAGCTACTTTTTGTCACATTGTTTGCTATGTAAATTGCAACTCCCGTCCCTGCCATATTTTTTACTTATTGAAAGCCATAATACATTTGGTTCATTGATACATTTACAACGCAAAAAAGTAAAATACAATTTAAAAAATTAAGTAAATAAGAACATGTCACAAAGACAGCTGTAGTGGGTGATGTCAGACCAGAACCAGGAACCAAGAAATAAACAACAGAGAGGTGGGGTTTGGTGAAGCTGAGCGATTGTTCTCGCTCAGTATTTAATAACGAAACAGACAGAAAAGGTTGAAAGACAAACAAGACAAAGGACACGGCACTCATAGCCAAAACAAAAAGACAAACAAAACGGACTACAAAGACAAAACACAGTGAGCTTGTATTTTAACTATTACTACAATTATTACCTCCGTCTCCAATCCTGTTCTCCACTCACCGAACACACAACCCCGAGTGGGTGAAAACATGCTGCTTTTATGCAGCTGTACTGAGACTCGATTGCTAATCAATCATACAATTGGAGTCACGGTATAACTGCACGTGAATTAATAAAGTGCAATTCCCCGTGCTCACATATTATTACATTTTACCTAAACGTGAAGGGCTGTGCAATCCTCGTGCCTAAATACAAATATACATTTTAAACAACTCATGTTCCACAGACCCATTTATATCCTGTGTACCAATAACCATACACCAACATTAACACACAACATACAACACAAAATACACGGGCAGGGCAACATTGCCACAGAACATTATACAATTTCAAGCTTGGTCAGGGATATTCAATAAGAACAGAGATATTAAAAACAATAAATGCAGTAATGATGTAATGACAGCGCTCTCAAGTCGAAACAAACATGCATACATTGTGCAACATCAATTGCCATTTTCATTTTATCACAGTACATATGAAATGCCATGCCCCGGTTAATTATAGCTGTTTGTGCTTTGCAGAACTATAAACTAGCTGGTGTTTTACACAGGTTTTACAAGTTGATATACTGTCAAGCACAAAGGTTTTTTCTTTTAAAGTAACTAATAAATGCACTTTAGGTTTGTATTGTGTGATTAAAGTGGTGGTGGTGTTTTTTTTCAGTGTGTTAATGTTTGACTGTAATAGGAAGAAAGTGAAAATATAAATACTTCTGATTTTCAGTATCTTCTGCACTTTAAATCATGCCTGCATCATTTCTGTCTTGCTGTGGAGTATGGAATAGAAAAAGAAAACTATAAAGAAATTGCAATTTGCAAACATTTCTGTGAGATGAAATTTAAACTGTTAATGTTACAACATTAGCAACAACCAACTGATTTTGTGAATTTGACGACTCGTATTACTAGCATTGTAACATTAACTGTGTAATTTTCATTTCATGAAAATAAAAGGGCAAAGTTTGAAGAGCTTCATAAACCTGGCCCCCAAGTAATAAAATCTAGAATGGTCTAAATCCAAACCCTACTTTGACATAATAACACTGCAGGTAATAACTTTGCTGATGTCGGTATTAACTGTAATCTGATGTAATCTGATAACAACAGAAATCAAAGACTTGGTCCATCCAGTTGAGGTGTAGTCTAATCATTTCAGCACGGAGAATCCACAATGAATGAATGATTTATTGATTGCAATTACAGATGATTTAATGAACTTTGAAGGGCACTCGGCCTGAGTGAATAATAAATTTGGCCGGAGGCCTCGTCCGTGGGTGCTTGACGGCTACCTGCGCGAAAATTAATGATAATGAGCAGCTGAAACACGGCTGCTCTGGGGGAAAGAGCCCAGCCTCTCCAGCCTGACCACGCACCCTGCAGAACTAAATACGAACTGCTCAGCACTCAGGTAAGGAAAACCCCCCTACTCACATATTTGTAATTTTTGTAGGGGGAAACCTCAGGGAATCGATGGCTGAGGTCAGCCCTTCCTCCAGGCGCTAAGCAGTCGACTCCTGTTTCGGCTTCCCAGCATTTGACTGTGAGGCCGAAACAAAAGAAGCAGCATGGGAGAATAACACACTGAGCCTTTATGTACTTGCAGGTAACATGTTGGTTAGGGGCGGATTCTCCTTGCAGAAAAGCAACCAAGTTTAAAATTCTTATAGAAATCTAAAGTGGTTTTGGAACTGGATAATATATTGAACAACATGTGTTTAAAATAGAAAATGCACTCAGGCAAACCGTGATTTCAGTCAGGGAACTCATGTCATAGGTACAACATTTATTACAGATTAGACATGATAACACATTGATGTTCTAGGATAACACATTTAACATATAATCTTTGGCCCGTGGTCTCACCTCGGGGAAGGCCTGCCCATAATTTATCCACTGATAAGTGGAGGGGCTGTAGTAAAGCCATGGACAGGTGGCAGGACAACTGCCCTTCTCCTTAGACAAAGCCAAAAAACAGATGGAGGCTGGGGAGGAGGAGGCAAACTAACTCACAGCAGGGAGGTAATGGATCAGGTAAGATCTGAATCAATTGTCTAGTTATGGACGCTTAATAAGCTTAATTTGATTGACTGATTAAAAGTGAGTTCCCTGCCTGAACCACCGCTGTGCTTCATAGATATTTCTGGATGGAAATTAACTTGCCTTGCAACATTTATTGTGTACTAATTACATTGTGTACTA
This sequence comes from Polyodon spathula, assembly GCF_017654505.1. Taxonomy (NCBI): domain Eukaryota; kingdom Metazoa; phylum Chordata; class Actinopteri; order Acipenseriformes; family Polyodontidae; genus Polyodon; species Polyodon spathula. Next base: position 44,768,121 of record NC_054537.1, on the reverse strand, counting down.
AATTTGTATTAGTAGAGGAGGAAAGTACATTTGATAGTTTTTTGTTTTGTATTAATGTGATATGAAAGATATTTGTAGAAAACAGGTTGCACTGAAGTAGCAAAAGTCTGTTTACCCCCCCAATAACAAGCTAAATGGTTTCTCATTCAAATTACATTGTTGCAGTAACCATACATGTAAAAGACCCAACAGCTGTGTAGATGCAGCTTGCATGTAAAATTTTTCAAATTACAACATGAATATTTCAATTTTCACTATGTATTGTCATATTTCCACTTTCCAGTATTTTGTATGTAACCAAAACACTAAGTTTTTTTATCCATTGTAAAAATAAAAAAACAAATTTGTAAACTAGTTAGACAATAAGTTTAGATTAAATAAAAAAACAAAACATTTGCACATTAACTGAACTGTTGGGTATTCAGTGCGAGAGAATGGGAGAGAAAGTCGGTGTAAGCTTTAAAGTGACAATTGCAATACGTGACCATACGTGCTGAATTAGACCACCACGATACTTGGTTGTTTAGCGTTCGTCCTGTTTGTTAGTGTCTGTTTTGTTTAGTGTTAGTACGTTTTGTTTGTCTATTTATTTTGGCCTAAAGTGCCGTGTGCTGTTTTTGTTTAAGCCTTTTTATTTTTCATTAAAACAGTGAGCGCAACCATTGCGTCTCAGTTTCAACCCCAGTACTGCCTGCTTGTGTGATTCTTTCTGGCCCAACGTCACCCCTACAGCCAGCCTGTTCACATGTCTGTACAGACTTAACAAACTAGACATTTATTAGGTTGTACTTGGTTTCTGTTGCTGTAGATCTCTGTATTGTGCCTGGAACATTTTACATGTGCAATTTGATATGCTAGATATATTTTCAAGTCTCTGTTGTACAGGCAGCACAAAGTAAAAGTAATGCAAGGAATTAAGAGAGGGGAAAGTTGCAAATGAAATATATATTTTTTAATTATGAAATGAAACTGTGGTCGCCAAATCATTTTTTTTTTGTTGTTGGTAGAGTCAGATTTTTCATTCAGTTTCATTTAAAGGAAACACTTATGAAACAAACATATTTTTGTAATATATGTTAGAAAATATATGTTTTTCATATATAGAAATTGACCACTTTTTATATATTTAAAATATATGGGATATATTTTACTTTGTAATTCATATATTTATTTTATATGGATTACAGACTAATGAAAATATATGGTGCACTGTATATTTTGAACATATAAATATGTGGATTACATACTAAATATGTTTACTAATATAATATTTAACATATAAATAATATGGATTATATATATAAAATATATATATATATATCATATATATCTATATATATATTTTGATGATTGTTATCATTTATATATATATATATAATATATATATATATTAATAGGGTACAATATATATATAAAAAATACAAGGATCATACTTTTCTACCATATATTAAAAATACATATTTTATTCTCCATAAGAGAAGTTACTCAGGATATTATTTTTACAGGCACCCTATGTAATTAGAGGTGAATGGACATTTTATCTCATACCTCTGGATGAATAATAAAGTGCTACATTACAGTATATTGCACAGCTTTTTTAATCTTATTGTTGGCAACCTTTTACAAAAATATGAATGAATCAGATTTGTGTTATTAATTTGCCTCAGTTTGGTTGACCTGTGACAGTGGTCGACAAATGGCAGCCCGCAGAATCCTCCTTGGCAGGGCTGAAGCAAGGGCTGGGCGAGAGTAGAACTTCATTTTAATGTGACTTCAAGGGGGCGGTCATTACTCCCCATATGACCTTGTCATTCAGCTGTACAATGAAGTCTGTCATAAACCCAGTGACTACATCACATATAACATATCAGAATGGTAAACTAAACTAATGTATCTCTTAATAGACTACATTGTTTTACTAATATTTCTTTGGAGGTTACAGACATGCTATCACAATTGTTACTTTTCTTTCCTTCACTGTTTGTTTTCAACCAGCCTGACCAGCTTTCTTATTGACTTGCTGGTATGTCTTGCATGCACCATACTAACTTTTTATTTTTCGGGGGGCGGCATTGCGATTGTCCATGGATCATTTGGCCCACCATCAAATTTAATTGCTTGACACTGATCTATGATAAACATATAATACTGTATAAGATTGCCACCTATTCTAGTTTTCACTTGATTGTCCCCATCAGCTTCACCCACACCCTTGTAATAACTTGAGCGACAACACAATGTCAGGGAGATAGCTGCCTAAATAGATGAACCAAGATTATTCTGCAATGTATACAGAAAATAAATTGGTTACCAAAATTAGAGTTGCATGCTTTTAACATATTAGATTAATACAGATTTTGTAAATAATGGTCCCAGTTTGGAGATATATAACCTTTTGGAGCATCTCACAGTTAAATTATTCATAAAGAGGTAACAGGAAAGTAAAAAAGAAAAAAGCTTTTGACACTGTTTCAAGTCTTATATTATTGTAGATAAATATTGGTCAACATGGGTAGCAAATGTGTAACTAGGTACTTGGGTAAAATTTCAAGGAAATTCAAGCTTGCATCTGGTAGCCCGGTGTTAAATTGGTAACATACAAATGCACGTGTCTATCCCCTGTTATAAGCCTCTTTAGTGTTGGAAACTGCGAAAACTAATTTTCACCAGAACAGCAGTAGAAATGTTAAAAATCCACAACCAGCATATTCCTGTGGTCCCTGAGAGGGTGCTGTATCTACCTGCTGTTTAGGTTCACATGATATTGCTGTTTTTTTTTTTTTTTCTGTGTGTGAATTCACCTTATTTTGGGGACATTACGCCTTTTAAATTAGATATCATAGAGCATTCATAACACCTTAATAAAGGTGACTTAACACAGTGTAACTGCTACTGTATGTATACAGGTAACCAGTTATAGACAGATATCTTGACTCCCTCTGTCCCCTCACCTCCCGACCTGCCCGCCCCTCCCTCCCCAATCCTGGCTCTCCTCTGTGCTCTGCTCAGCAAAAAACCAAACTGCACTTTGGTGAAAAGAAATGGAAGCGAACCAAACTCCCTCTGCCCTAGACCTCTACCGCTCCCTCCTCTCCTCCTTCTCCTCTACTCTCTCCTCTGCTAAACGCTTCTATTTTCCAATCTATTATCCAATCCTCCACTAACAGCCCCCGGAAATTATTCTATACCTCCTCCTCCCTCCTCTTTCTCCTCTGAGGACTTTGCCTCTTTCTAAAATAGCTGATATCCGCAAACTCTTTAACAGCTCTCCCTCCCCTCCTCCCACTCCAAACCCAACGCTCTGTCTCCCCAACTAACCCACCCTCCTTCTCCTCCTTCTCTTCCCTCTCAGACTATGACCTCTCCTCCTTACTCCAGGGCCACAAACCCACCACATGTGCCCTGGACCCCCCCCCCCCCCCCCCCCCACTCACCTCTTTAGAGCTGCTGCTACTGCTTTACTCCCCTTCATCTCCTCCCTTCTCAACACCTGCCTTCAAACAAGCCTCTATCACCCCTCCTCAAAAAATCGACTCTTAAAATCAAATCCTCTGCTCCGCTCACTCCACTAGCTCATGATCACCGCTAGCATCTAGTTCAAGACTGTTGTACTCACCTACCAATGCCTTGACCAGACTGCATCCAGCTATCTCCAGACCCTCATCTCTCCCTAAACCCCCACCCGACTTCTCCGCTCCGCCTGCACTAGAAGACAGGCTGTACCTCCTCTATGCTCCCCTGCCTGCAGAGCCTGCTCCTTCTCCACCTTCACCCTGTAGTGGTGGAACAACCTTCCTAGGGATGTCAGACTGCCCAGTCCCTGACCACCTTCCAGTGCCTCCTCAAGACACACCTCTTCAGACCTGTAAAACTCAACTCTTCCCTTCTGGACAATATAGCACATACCGTTAAAGCAGTTTGACTTGCACTTATCTGCTCCCTATTTTTCTGTACTTAATCCTTCACTTAATCCAATTTGTAGTATTTTGTATTTCACCCGCACTCGTATCTAACCCTGATGTAACTATCAACACTGTTATCTACTCTTGAACTGCCCCAATATCAAATAGTACTGTGTTTTGCATTTGCTCTTATTAGGACTGATGTCATTGTATTTTGTATCTTGCTCTTAATTGTACTGTAATTCTTGATGTGCATTTTTTTTTTGTATACAGTTGTAAGTTGCCCTGGGTAAGGGTGTCTGCTAAGAAATAAATAAATAATATATTCCCCCAGAATCACTCTTATATGCATTCATAATACTGTTGTCAAATGTTATGACTATTTGTTATAGAAATGTACTTGTATTTTGAATTCCAGTGCTTTTTATTGGTTTAAAACAAATGTTAAGCAACATTGTCTAAATAATGCACGTTGGTCTTTAAATTGACTATAATGAATAATGCTCTCTGGTAAGCTGGCCTGAGTGGTGAGCTGGCCTGAGTGGTGACGTCAGACCCGGAAGAAACACACATAGCACTGCAAGTGAAATGGTGAGGGTGCTTGCTTTCGTCTGTTATTGCAAATAAAAAAGTTTAAACAGACAAAAACACTTTATAAAAGAAAGCAGCGCATTGGCCAAAATTCAAAAATGAATAAAATAAACAAACACTAACCAACAGGGACGAACACTAAACAAACAAGTACTGTGCTGGTCCTCCAGCACGACGTACCAATTGATTATGTAAGAAATAACTCACGACAGGGTGTGGGATAAGACAAATTTTACCGCACGCCCTGGGTATGATATGTTGTGAGACACAAGGCCGCAGGCCAAGTGCCTTCAACCAGCAAGGAAGTGCGGTAAGAATTGTCTTGCTGCACACTCTGGAGTGGGTTATTTCGCTTATAAAATGGCAAAAAAAAATCTGAAAATAAGAAATATATTATGTATCCTTCAACTGAGAAAAAATAGTCCCTGAAGACTGTTTGATTGTACTTTTTTATTTGCCATAAACATTACATTGAACATTGCCATTTATAGTAACATTTTTCGAGATGAAATGACATTTGTGAATTGAAAGCAGAGTGATTTCCCACTTCTGAGGGAGGATTCACAGAACAGCCAAACACTGCATTGCACTGGCACTAGAGGGAGGGGCTTCCACGTGTTTTTTTTATTATTATTATTTTTTTGTAAGAAATTATCCAATTCAGGCTTTGCAGTCTTAAGGGAATAATTTATGAGGCTGTTTTCACACCGATGCCGGTAACCGGCATAATTTCCCTAGATTGTAAACCAGCATTAGATGAAATGTGGACTAAACGACTCCTTGTCAGTTTGCGCAGTGCCGTAGTCCTTCCTGTCCGCGGCGAGCACAACAGAATTCTATGCTGAACACAACCTTGTTTAAAAGCCCAACGGTTGTGTCAGCAGAGAGCAGGAGAGATTTTAATTTTGTTTTAATATGTTTCTGAAATCGGAGGGTAGTGGTGAGATGAAACACTATTTAGATAATTTTAGAATCTATTTAGATAATTGCTACTATTAAGGTGTAGTAATATTAATAGATCAGGTAAGTAAGTTGGTGTATGATGTCATAGCCGTGCGGTAAGACAGTTATTACCGCATGGTCATGTGATCTTGCTCAGCCAATCACAGCACTTAATTTATCCAAGCCATTTTATAATATTATTTATTACATTTATCACTCTCTCCCGTTCTTTCTCCCTGAACACACAACCCCGAGTGAGTAAAACGTGCATCTATATATATGCATATGCATACTCTTGTGCCAGGATTCAATTACTAATTAATTATTCATTTGAATCCCAGCACGTAAACTAATTTGTGTAGTCCCGTGCTCACATAATATTACCTACTTTATCTGCACGTGAAGTGATTATGCAATTCCTGTGGCTAAATACAACTATATTTTTTAAATCACTCATGCATGGCTACTGGCAATCCTGTCAGTGTAACTGCTGACAGTGGAAATGCTGTCAGCGAGGTGAGGTCCTCCTCCCATAGCCCCGCTTGCCATTCAAAAGCTGACAGTGGGGGCCCACAGATGTGCTGGCAGTGCCGAGGCTGGCTCCTCCAATCTCAGCAAATCCTTGGAGGTCAGCAGCAAACTACCTTCAGGGCAGGCATCCCCGGGCGGTGACGTGCAGGCAATTACTAATTAATCATTTACTTGAGTCTTGGCACATCAACTAATTTGTGCAATCCTGTGCTCACATACAATTAAATACAGATACTGCTACACAGATCCATTTATAGCCTGTGCACCAATACCTATACACCAACATAACACACCACACGCAACATATAACTCAAAATCCACACATGGGTGGGGAACACTGCCACATGCTCATAGTTACTGTGTATTTTTTATGAAGGTATGTGCAGTTCAGATAATGCTTTACCACAAAATGAGCTTACATTATGAACAACTAAACTACTTTGGGAGAGGAATGAAAGACAATAAAATAAATCCCCAACACACATTGTATAAACCACCAGTACAATAGGAAGTAGTATGCTATTCACACAGCATACTTGTATTTCTTGTATTTCTATATGGAGTATAGACTGGCATTTTTGATGATTAGCTTTCTGGCTCTGCATAAAGAAGTACTGAGCCTAAATTAATTGAACAGCTAAAAGTACTGTAAAAATCAGAGCAAGCTGCCTGCTGCTACTGAAGCTGAGTGCCACCTTTACTTTCATAGGTCTCGTAAAACCTGAAAGTAGGTCATATAAATGTCTGATCCATTTACTGCACAGAACATTTAACAATATTTGATGTGAAGCAACTGCTCCTTGTATTCCAGCAGATGTCATCCAACATTTACAGATCTGTGTTTTTTTAATGGTATTTGTAGAATTGCTTATGTTATGTGACATGTACCCTCTTGCGGATACTGTAGAATATGTGTATATTGTACGTTTTAAAATATAAGTTACTTCTTTCATATAGTATTGAAAATCTTATCTTTCAAAATGTAACATTTAGCTTTAAGCCACTGTTGAGTAAAAAGGAAAACTGCGTTTGTGATATTACTAGGCACCAGAAACACATGTCAAGTATATAAAATAAAAAATAATAATAGAAAAAAAAACCTGTGTTGAACACATCTATTTTTTTGTTGCCATTAATAGTTTTTTTGTTCCTGTAGCAACAGACCTAAAAACAGACCTATTCATTGAGTTGGCAGCCAGCTAAAAGTTAGAGTGAGAATTCGTTACCAGAAGTACAAAAAAACTTAAACTGCATTTGATAGTCTGCTTTATAATATCAAAAGCCAATGCTAAATATGCAGTATTAGTGTGTGTAGACATTGTTGATTTTATGGAATTAACTGTTTCAAATTTCAACATTTTATTTCAGACTTGGAATAAACAACATTTTTTGGAAACAGTTGAAATAATAATTTTGGATGGCACACTTTCAATTCATTGGGACCTATTTATACAACGTGAAGGAATGTTTTTCTAAGGACTCTCAACGTAAACAATGCTTTGAAAAATGAGAATAAACCCTCTCAAACGGTTTAATGGAAAAAAAAACAGCACTTAACTGTTCCTTAGAATTGTGTGAATAAGGTCCATTATTTCAGCCAAATACAGAAGCTTAGTATGGTATAGAACTTTTAAATGTGCATAGCAATTTTGCATTGTTATAATGCTTACTACTGTTTTTATATTTTTTGAAAAGGGAGGCAATACACCTGTGGCCTTCAATGGCCTTGTTTTCAAAGTTTCGTAAGCCAGTAAGTCATTCAGGCCTATACCGTCCGGATAATAAATTACTACTGTGAATGATGACACTTGTACTGAGTGACCTAAAATTAGTTTTAATCACATCGAACACATAGCTTGAGGACATAGAATCTTTATAAGTTTGCCTTAGACAATTAATTAGTATGCAAGGTACGATATTCAAACGGAACTTTAATTAAACTAGTGTTAATTAAATCAATCCGTTAATGCTTTGAAATTGAGTCGATGAGGTCGTTAATGAACGCATTTCTCATTAAAAAGCTTAATTGTCACAGGTCACGTACATCACTTCCTGTCTCAACGACTAGATAAGGGGAACTCGTTAATCAAAATGCATGTTAACGAGATCAAGAAAAATGAATGGAAGCATAATTCGCTGTTATGGAAACTACCAGCATACAGGGAGACGGCTCTCCCACCAGCGAGCAGCAGCCAAATGGAAATAAAAATAAAAAATAATAATAATAATGGGATCTATCTATTGTGTATAATGTAAACTTAACTTAAAATGGTGCATTTTTACATGCAGAAGGTACATTTATTTAGATAACTTCACACATACAATGCTGATTTATGATTCTTGGCGACTGAAATATTAAGAGGGTGACTTGTAAATCAAACGGCACAGAAATTATATATTATATATATATCTATATATATATATATATAATATATATATTTATATAATATAGATATATGATATTATATATTTATATATACTATATATATGGGGAAGGGGTAAGCCATCTATCTATATTGGTTGGAATTTCTTTTCTTATGGTAACATCTACTTTTGTATGTATTTTAGTATGTAGGCTATAAATAAACACGTTTAAAGTGTCATTTGTGTTTGTAGTTGTTAGTTATTATACATGTATGTAACATTTCATTATGCATTTATTAAGCTTTTATAATTACAATAGAACTCCCCAACCCAACACACAATTTTCTTTATAGTTAATTGTTCGGTGAATTCCTTTAATCATGCATTTTCTCTTGTACTGTTTACTTACCCCCTCAAAATAAACTCAACCTGAAGAGAAGTAGTGAGGGGTGGAGTCTGGCAACATTACAAATACGTTAGGCAAAACCCATCATGTCAGTGACCTCGATCACATTAGGTATTCCATTCACGTCTGTGGCGATATGTTTTGAAAGAAAGCCCCACATTGCACTTTTTAACTATTGGACTAAATGTTTCCAGAATACTTAACAGCTGCTATTAGGACCGTGCTGCATGATTTATTTATTATTAATAGCGTTATGATTAAACTATACCAAATCACGTTTTTATTTACAACGAAGGGAAAACATGTTTTTGCTGACTTTATAAGCATTTGGGCGACACAGATGTGATTTGGTATAATTGAATGATAACGCTATTAATAATAAATTAATCGTGATTACAGCAGCAGTTATTAAGTATTCTGTAAATTTTGTGTCTACTAGTTAAAAAGTACAATGTGGGGCTGTCTGTCAGGTCTTATCGGCACGGACATTAAATACAAACCAATGGAATACGTCGTGGATATGTATGCAGGTGTGTGTGTGTGTGTGTGTGTGCGTGTGTGCGGGTGTGAATGTGTATTTAATAGGGAGAGAGAATACATGCGTGTCTCCAGTCATATGTGTTTTTTTGACGATCACATCGCCTTATGTTCTAGGAAAAGCTGCAGATATTTATTACTGCCATAGCTTTATCTTTTCGCCTGTTGATTTGCTCCACTGCCACTGTACTTTTTGCATCCATGCATCCCTTCCTGCCGGGTAATCAGCTGTGTGTTAAAACACGTGAACAAATCTCATTCATAACCACAAGTATATAAACGTCTAAAATATTTGCAAAGCTACAAATATTTAATTATCTAGACAGTCTCTACATCATCAGTGTCACAGCCTGTTAAATTTTTGTTTCAAGGTGAGTTGTAGTCTTTCGTTAATTAAAACCCTCCTTTTCCAAGTGCAAATTAACTCCTGATAAGTGATGACAATTAACACAGACTGCTCGTTAAGATATTAACATTATTTCATAAATCAACATAACTTCAGATATCGCGTTAGTATGATTCTTTAGTAACTAGATAGGCATAACAACTGAAGTTATCATTTACGAACTTTTGAAAATCATGCCGTCTGTTTCTTCCAAAACTGTAATTCCATGTAACATTCAGTGGAAGGTATTGTTTTTAGAGAAAACTGTTCATCTGAGAGGGGTCAAATGGAAGCCAAGTTAGTCATGAAAGGAAGGTCTTGTGATAAGCCTAACTCTCTCGAAGCATACTTTAATTGAATGATTATCCTTCCATCCTGTAATGGGTTTCAACGCCCTTACTGAACAATGGGTGACTCAAACATATTGCTGAAATTTAACCAGATTTGGACTGGTTTAAATTGAGGAATGCCTGTTGTTTTTGCAAATGTGCAAATATGGTATGAATTTCATACTCTATAGGTAGTGCCCCGTAATACTTTTCTGACAAGTCTTTACTTACAGCTATATACAATCTAACCAGCTTAATATCACTCCTGTTAATATTAGCCTTCATATTATCACCACATTGGGCGAGCTGCATATTGGGAGGCTCAGAGATGCATCCTCACTTTATCACAGGGAGAAAGGACAGATTACAATTCGGTCAAGCTGCACCCAGTTCGACTCACGTAACACAGCTAAAGGAGCGGCAAAGAGAACCGGATGAGTCACTAGGGGCCTTAGGGAATGATATGACCATGTTAATTCAGTGAGCATACTGAGAACTGATAACCGAGGCTTGTGATAAAGTGAGGCACGATCCCTTTATAGGGGCCATAACGGCATGCAACTTAAAGAGGCAGGTTTTATTAAAATAACCCAAAAGACTCTATGGTAGTATAGTAGCTCATGCCACCCCTGATACACCCAAAAACTCCAGCAACGCATTTGTTCACTAAGCTCGGTCTCAAGGTCTGATGCCAGTGACCGCCACATGTGTTGGAATTGCAGCGTGCAAGGCCACATTCAAGCCTGCTGCCCTCACCCACCTGAGGCCACAGCTACTCAAGCCTTATCTGCAGTAAAAGACAATGGGCAGCTGGCCCACACTCTCCCTTGCCCTCTGAAAATACTATGATGGTGGGGTGCATTGGCCAGGGTAACTGCATGCACGTACCTTGCACCATTGGCGTGGTTCAGTGCAGAGTCTTGGTTGATAGGTCGAGCGTGCTTCCCTTGCAAATTGATGTTGGGCCAGGAGACACCACCCTCCAGCATCCAGTCTGGCTGACTGACATCAGAGAAGAATGCATTCTAGGGGCTGATGTCCTGATAGCTCTGGGGGGTCAAGATTGAGCTGGGACAGCACTAGCTACAAGTCCAGGCAGGAGCCACCGCAATCCAGCTACAGTCAGGAGAGGGGGAGGTGCAGCAAGCCGAAGTCAAACAGGCTAACCCTCTCACCCGTGTGCCAGCTAGTTAGCCAGCTAACACACACCCAGCGTGTCAGTTCAACAGACCGCTTGCCAGCCAGCTCAACAATCCAGTCCTCAACTGGCTAACCAGCCCAACAGCCTGCCAGCCAGCCAGTTCAAGTCTTGGGAGTGATCCTAGTAAGAGAAGGAAGCTTGGCCCTGCCTCCTAACCACAGACCGCAGCTGAGGTGGATGCAGTACAGAGGGACTCAATGACTGGCAGCACTGACAGGGAGCTCCTCCAGAGTACAAAAACTTCTTCGCACCCAAGCCCAAGGACTGCACATGTGATATGGCAGGAAACGCATTTCCTTGGCCCACATCAGTCCGGCAGGTGAGAGGGTTACTCGGCTTGGCGTCTTATTACTGACGGATTGTCCAGGGCTTTGCTGAAGTCACCAGGCCACTGCATCACAGAAAAGAGGAGGCAATTTGATTGGACCACGGAGTGCAACACTGCATTCTGGCAGCTCCGTGACCCTGGCCAGGACCCACTTCCCCATGTATGCAGACCCAGTGTTGCTGTCCTGGACACAGATGGCAGCGGCGTGGGACTTGGGGGCATGTCGACGATGTGGCCTGAAGGAGAGCATGTTGTGGCCTATTACAGCAAGGTCTCAGTAAAGTGGAGCGAAACTACTGCGTCACCCGATGGGAGCTGCTAGTAGTGGTGCAGGCGGTACACCATCACGCATCACTAAAATGGCTCTTCTGGTTCAAGGAATCCGAAGGACAGACAGCGTGCTGGATTAAGGTGCTGCAGGGGTTAGAGTTCCAGTTGGAGCACCATGCCTGGCAACAGCACGGGAATGACAATGCCCTCTCCTGCTAGCCCTATGAAGTTGCCCAGTGCTGGTTCAGTGCGCAGCTGGAAGAGAAGGAGGAGCACCGCAGTTCCGGTGAGTGGGTAAATTCAGCCACTGTCAGCATGAGGGCCACGTCTGGGATTCCGAAGCAGATCCTTTTTAAACTATTTCAATTTTTAAACAACAAAGTCAGTGGGATAAAATAAAACATAAAATATAGGTTGGATAAAACGCCAAACTGTGGAGATTTTCGGAGCGTAAAACATTAATGTTTTGACACAGTTGGTTTTGTAATTTTTGTGTGTGTGTGTGTGTGTGTGTGTGTGTGTGTGTGTGTGTGTGTGTGTGTAGTATATAAATAATTATACAATATTTAAATAGCATAGTTTGAGTGTGTGGGATATTCTCCGAGCTTACAGAATAAAAAAAATGTGTTTGCAATAAAAGGTATTCCATTGGGTATGAATTAAATGTTTGATTGACTATCTGAAACCAAAAGGGGTACTGCGTGGGTCACTACTGAGTGTAATGTGGTAAAGTGCAGTCACACTGTATAAAATGGTTCCTTTGCAGTGTCACATCAAATCTACTGTGTTGAAAATACTGCAGTATTTTTTTGTCACTGCATTACTGCCATTTATTTAAACTGTATACTTTATTTATTTATTTATTTTAAGTTGTAGGTTTACGGTGTTTCTTGATCTAAACTTTTCCAGCATTTGCTGTATTTGCTCTTTGACAGCAATTGCTAACCGGAGGCAAAGGGTTAAAATGGGGGCGGGCACAGACTCACAAAGCCTGACGTATTCAGCAAACAACAGTGCAGGTCTGGGTTGCAACATTAACCAAGAAGCACATTGACAATCACCATACCTCAGACATTCTAACCACATACTGCTTAGGACAGTGGAATACAATGATGTAAAATATTCTACATACCACTCAGTAACGCAGCAGAGTTTGTTATTATCGTGTATTTATTTATTTTTTTTAAAAGGGCGATGGAGGAATAACATTAGGTGACATCACCTTCATCAGCAAGATAACACATTACATTGGCAGCATGGACGATTAAACATGCTGCAGCTACAATTTAATACGACTAAAAGGATGTTTTAAAAGCAGACGACGGCGACGATTGTAAAGTGGAAGTAGGATGGATCGGATTCGAAAATGCGGGGTCTTGGGCCAAATTGTGCAGGTGGATGGCTGACCTGATGTTACAAGGTATCCGTTGAAGCTTCCTTCTGTTGCCGCGGTACTATACCACTGCGCTGTATTATGATAACTGAAGACTAGTGAGTAGAAATCGTGATCGGGGAGAGTGTGAAAGCCATGCTGCCCGGGGTTGGGGTGTTTGGCACCAGCTTGACTGCAAGGGTGATCATCCCGCTTTTGAAGAACGAAGGCTTCTCGGTGAAGGCGCTTTGGGGACGGACCCAGGAAGAAGCCGAGGAATTGGGCAAGGAAATGAATGTGCCTTTTTACACCTACAGAATAGACGATGTCTTACTGCACCAGGATGTGGATTTAGTCTGCATACACCTCCCGCCTCCCCTGACAAGGCAAATTGCAGTCAAAACGCTGGGTAAGAGATTATCATAGTCAGATCTATGTATTTGTTTTTAGATCCGGTTTCATTCACCTGTTTTTTTTTTTCTAATTAATACTGTCTAAGACAAGCCTTTACGTTAGCTGTGCTCGAACATTACTGAACATGGTTTGGTTTCATTGTAGTGCTGCACATACTTGTGCAACCTAAACACATGTATTACTAAGTGTACTAATAAATAAAATAAAATAAAAAAAAACTTAAAATTCATAAATAATCCTGTAAGATTACTGGGTAAGCATGACGTGGTTTGTAGTTTACCTCTTACTTCATACAACAAGCGCCTTGATGACTGTTTTTTTTTAGATTCTCCCCTGGGGTAGTTTGTGCTGCTCCCTGAACTGTATAGAAATGTTTCTTCTGCGACCTGCAGAAGGGTGAAGTCTTGAATCTCTTTGCATGAACTGAAGCTCAGGAAAGCAAAAATGTGAACAAAGGAAACAAAGTGTGCTTGTCATACACTGATAAAAGATACAACTAACCAATTAATATTATAATGTAGGATTATTTGGAATCAACAATAAATTTATGCGGTAAAATACATTTAAGAAAAATGAAGGGACCCTACATCATTAGGCATACATGTAGAATACTTCTATTCCCTGCTAAATATACCAATTGCTGGTGAGTGGATTACAAGCATGAGTTACATTTTTACAGGTTTCATACTAGATACATACTGTCTGTGACTGATATGTAAAACACAGATACAGAGTTACAGCAATTAAATTCATTTTCAAAGTATAGACAGCAGTCAGTTGCTTTTATTTATTTATTGATTAATTTTTTTAGAATGTTTCTGCAAAGGGAATTACCTGACTGTTTCAATTCTTCAACAACCTTTAGTCTGAAAGCAGCAGAGGAGTGATAAATCAGCACTACAAGCTGTACTACCAAGCCTCAGCAGGGAAAACAAATATGTCTCCATGTATTATCAGAGCAGGATAGCACAAGGTGAGCTTGCTTCCAGCCTGCCTGGGAGGGAACACCCTCATCGTGGTGAGAGTGCAGAGCAGTCTCCAAGCCTGTCTGTTTGGCCCCCTGTTTTTAAACAGCCTGCTAGGTTTTGACGATGATTGCATTTTTTGTTATCCTTTACCAGATAAAATTTATCACAATAATCACTGTTATCTTAAATTATGTTACTCACTTAATTACTCCCATTAAGTGCAACCTCACTGTAGTTGATTCTTGCTCTCTCACACTTCCTTTTTGCAGTATTAAGTTGTTGGCTTTTTAAAATAAGGCCATACACAGTTATCTCCAACAATAGAGGGTATTTAAAGTAATTTTCCGATGCCCAGTTTAATTAAGTGACACATCCCCCACATCGCTATAGGGAAGAGAGAGCAACTAAAACTGTCTTGGATCTTTTTTAGCTTCAGGTGACTGTCAGAAACACAGTTGTCGCCTAAAACATCCTATTGTAAATCAGACAACTGCTGTCATCTTTTGTTTAGTTTGCGTGCATCGTGAGGTTGCACCTATTTGCACAGTTCTTCTGTAACAAACAAGATGTTAAATGCATCGATTTAACCAATAACTGAAAATAAATTGTTAGAGTTATAAGCTGAAGATGGCAGAAGACAGAGTGCCTGAGGCAACTGAAATATTATTGATGATGCAACTCCAATTTAACAGGGATATTCTGTATTTTGACTGGCAGCACTGAGTAAGTTATTTTGAATGGAAAGTTAACACATTGCCATAGAGAATTTATTTGCACAGTCCTTTAATGTGGAGTGGGTTAGATATACAGAATAAGTAGAGAGGATTCTGAAACAAGACCTACTGTGATCAGCCACTGAAGCAGAGTGAGTGATCTTAGGCAGGACATTTGGAATACTGTGTTCAAACAGGAGCCCCCAGACAGTTTTTATTTTATTTTGCCTCACTTTTTTGGAATAGCTGCTGAACTGGAATAAATTCAAATAATTTGTTGCACTAAATGAAGACAAATAAATCGGTCAGATCCATAAAAGGAATCATTTCTAAATTAATTCATGGCTCTTTTCGAATCAATGCCAAAGGATCATTCTGAGTCTTGTTGGATCGACTACATTCTGTATCCAGTCTACAATATTAATTAATAAAGTTGACTGTGTACTGTATGAAGAACAGAGAGCTTGTTCATATTACGGTACACTGTGGTAAGAGTAAAAGACCAAGAGCCACTGCATATCACAGTGTGTACGTTGTGTGTCTTAGTGTGATAGGCATGTTTGTGTGTTTAGTAGGGGGCGGTTATTTCTTTGCATGCTTCAGCTACAGTGTAGCATGCATCTAACGGTCACACAGATACAGCTTGGATTATACAACATAAGTGATTCATTGTAAGAGGCGTTGGTAAGTCAACTGCCACTCCAGAAAACTTAATGAGTAGTAGAGCACTAACTATGAAACAGCAGCTGTTAAGTACTTCAATGTGCAGTGTATCTTTATAGTGCAATTCACCTTTGCCTTGTTTTAGAAAATGTTCAGGACTGCAATTACGGAAACTTCAGGAAAAGCGTGCCATGTTATATCATAATTGTAACTTGTTAACTATGATATGTCTCTGAGTAACGGGAGATTGTATTGAAACACCTTCACTGCTACAATTAGGAATACTGAATGGTGTCTAAGCATTGAAAAGGACTGGCATTCACACATACTTTTTTTTTTTGTTTATGTAGCAGTTTTAATTAGAACAGGAAACAATAGGAGTCAACAAGGTCTGTATTTTGCCCTTGAATATTCCCTTGACATAAACTAGTGTGTACATTGTGATTCCGTATTTCTCTTAGGGCGTCCCTTATGCAAAGCTATACAACAGTCATGTATTGTAAGTGTATAATAACAAAGGATGGAAATGGAACCTCAAACTGCACAAATTTTTGGGGGGGTTTATTGGTTATAGGGTACAAAACACATACTGACATATTTTCAGTGGCGGTACATATTGATTTATTTTTATTGCTTTAGGCAAAGCTAGATTGAACACCCAAGTAACTGAAATGAGAATCTATAGAAAATCAGAACTCCATGTTTTTTGTTTTAGTAATGTTTTGTGAATCATTACTGCAAGAAATAATGAACATGGATTAAGACATAGTGTAGTGCAGTGTTATAATGGTGTAACAGACATTACTGTATCTTGAATATAGTTTTTTTTTAGTTTTGCATGACTAGCTACTTTCATTTGCATCAGCTGCATTTGTTTCAAGTAATACTTGCGGTATTACTCATGGGTAACACTTTTTTCTTCAATGTACAGTAACAATTAAATTATTTGTAGGACCTCATTTAAATTCTCTGTTCCTCATACAGGGGTGTGACAAAGTGCCCGCCCCTGTGTCTATTTTTTCTGTTATATGTTGCTTGTGGTGTGTTAAATGTTGGTGTATAGGCATTGGTACACGGGATATAAACGGGTCTGTATTTCACGTGTGTTTAAAAATGTATAATTGTATTTAGGCACGGGATTGTACATCACTTCAAGTGCATTTAAAGTAGTTAATTTGTGAGCACGAGGTGGCACATAATTAATTCACGTGCTGGGATTCAAGTGAATAATTAATTGGTAATTGAATCCCAGCACAACAATATATATAGATTCACGTTTTACTCACTCAGGGTTGGGTGTTTGGTGAGTAGGGAACGGGAGAGAGAGAAGGAGAAATAGAGTTATATATCAATTGCTATTACGTGCTGGTGGGACCAGCACGATACTTGTTTATTTAAACTCACCGTTTGTTAGTGTTAGTCCGTTTTTTTGTTTGTCTTTTTGTTTTGGCGTAAAGTGCCGTGTCCTGCCTTTTGTCTGTGTAAACCTTTTATTTACACTAAACCGGCGCAAGCACACGCCTCATCATTTCACTTCATCTGTCCTGTCTTTGTGTTCAATCCTTTCCTGGTTCTGATGTCACCCACCGGCCGTCTTTGTGACAAGGGGTCAAAACCAGCCCGGCCTTGATTGTTGACTCTGTACATAATATCTGTGTTGACCTGTACAATAACAAATACTAGTATGCCTACAGATTTTAGTAGTTAATACATTATAAATATAGTATATTCATCAATAAGCATCTTCCTATCTTGCTAGAATGTATTTTGTGGACATACTGTAGTTTATTAAGTAGAGAATCAAGCCCTTAGTGCATGTTCTTTGCTGTAGCATCCATTCAAACCTGGCAAGATAAACTACAGAGGAATGTGCCAAAAAATGAATGAATGAGTGAATAAATAAATAAATAACCTTTTTCAGGTTCCTTGATACATGTGCAGTATGTAAGCCTTGCTAAAATCTTGTCAAAGTCCTTGCTCCATGGGTATTTTGCTAGGTATTAAATTGTCCATAAATAGGAAAACTTGTCAAAGTATTTGCACTCGAAACATCAGATACGGGTAGCTCTGTTGGGCACACCTCAATCTGTTCTACTGGTTTTGTCATATAAATATCTATCCAGTTGGAACTGGGCGAAGGCCATTCAAAGCAGATTGAAATTCCTTTTAATCACCACTAACTGCAAGGTGAAATGCTTCTCATTAACAATCCATGGAGCTACTGTACCAGACAGATTGTCATCATTTTGCTCAGTGGGTTAGAGCCAGTAACAGATTCATTGGCTAAATAAAGTCTGTTAGGTTGAACTTCCTCTTAAGTGGAACTGAAAAGGGAAAAGGAAGACGGTAAAGTATTCTGAAGAATGTGTTTGCTTTGCATATCAGTGCACATTATGCTACATGAAATTGTTAGTGATCCAAATGGAATGTTGATTCTGAGTTTATACCTGTAATCTATGCATTTGTGACTGGTGGAAATGCTATGAATGTGTGAAAATTTGGTGGGGGGGTGCTCCGCACAGCAACAGTACAATACACATAGAGCTCCAATGAAAGTTATTTAATTTATACTATTAGTTTTCCTTTTTGAAACAAATGTAGTGTTTTGTATTCTTATTCGTCAGTGTCACTTTTTTGAGAATTTTGTGTCTTTGGAAAAGGTATTACATTGCAAATATCAACAGCCTCCTTACATCTCTTTAAAAAATACTTTTATTAAAAATAATTTAAACAAATGTAGAAAGTAGAAACTTGACAATCACTGACAATAACCATGCTAGTGTTCATTCATATACAGTAAGAATAAAGACATGCATGCATTTACCAACATCAACAACAAAGTAGGTTGTTCCTGTTCTGCCACCTGGTCAGCCTGGAACTTACAAAAAATACTTTTGTGTGTTTCTCAGACACAGAATGCAGGTGTTGTTTAGATTTCTTGATATGTGACAGCTTCACAAGACCACCCAGAAAAACTGAAATCACCTTTCCCACTATGAAAACCAGAATGTAGCTGGTTTAGTGGGCTCTGGAATTGTGCAAATATAAAACACTTCTACTGGTGGGTAATGTTTTGTTTGTGCACAGCATTGCTCAATGGACTCCAGTGACATGCAAAATATAATAACTTCCGGTTATTGCAAATCGCTGTGAATAGTTAAGACATGACCTTTTCGAAACAAAAGCAGGTTTTCCGTGAACCACTTTCATCATACTCATTTCAAATGCAAGTACACTAGACTTGGGGTCCAGTATTTTTGCTGCAATGGTGAAATCTTTATATTTAGCTCATGCAATGGGAAGTGTTGTGTGATGCACGCCTACAATGGATACTGCTGACCATTGAGAGTGAGACATGGTAATGGAATAAGAGCTTTAACAAACTGTTGTCCAGGGGAGTCTGTCCTGAGTGCTCTGGTTAAGATATTCATTTGGGAACTGCAAGACCGCTGGTCTGTGTCCAGCCTCTGTCTGTTACAATGTGTCATTTCCAGGTGTGTTCTACGACTCTCTCAATACAGTTCCATCACAAGTGAGCCAGTAGAAATTAACCTATTTTTGTCATGTAAAGAAATTATGTGGCTAGGGCATTTAGCAGTATAATGAGTCAAGCTATTTTTAGTGGAAATGTTATGTCAATTAGGAAGGGCCTAATTTATTATAATAATTCCACTAAAAACAGTTTCACTCATTATACTACTGAAGGCCTTATCCAGTGCATTTCTTTACATCAACATATGTTTTAACTCAGCAGAATGGCCTTATAGGAACAACTACTCACACTCACAAACTGCGCTTGAAAGCTTCATAAACATGTCCAATAATCTGTTCCCAACATTTGTAGAGATAGACTGACCATCAGGATATATCCTCTTTTTAACCACATAATTACTATGGGTGCATAAGCCAACCGTACCAGACAGTGAGCTCTCAGATGTTTACCACTGGCTTACATAAATCTATTTTCTAAGTGCTCCCTCTTTATATCTTTTTCTGCATCTTGCACACGCCAAAGGGCAATGTTTATTCTTCAAGAGATGGCTGAATAGTGACTTAAGCTTGGAAACCTTTTAATATTTGAAATTAAGTCTTGTGGTTTGGAAATAACATCCTGCTGTCCAAATGCATATTTCCCTTTTATGTTGCGCTGTTTACATTTACTTGATTTGTTTGAATTGATCCGTGTACATTGCTCTTTTAGCATTCTTTCAGATAAGCACGGAAATACTGTGATTTTTTCCAATACTAGAATATGTTCTAGTAATAGCCTTGGCTGTTTCACCACTACACTAGTTGTACCGTTTAAACTTTTATTGACTATGCCAGAGTCACAAAAAATCTGAATCTTGGACCAAACCTACATTTCAAAAGTTTGAACTATGATTCAGAAATTGTAATCTTACACTACATTGCTATAATAGTGCTCCCCACTTGCTAAGCACAGCAGAATGTACTGGGGGGAAGAAAAAAAAAAAAGCAACTGTCCAAGCAACAAAAAATGCAAATGAATAACATGGTTGATTGTATCAGGGTTTAGTTTACATCTTTAGCAAATGGCTGAACATTCAGTTGGCAAACTGAACTAATATGTGTACAAGTTTAAACTTGACACCCCTCTAACAGTGGAGTTATTTAAAGGGCACAGTGGACTACAGTCAATTGAATTCATCAGTGCAGCAGGATTGTGATATCAAGTTTTTTATATTCACATTTTTGTAAAGATTTATATTTTGGGAGGATGGTTGCGCCACATAATGGATTGTATGTCTTGTATGCGTCTTTTATGAGAAAACCACATGAATACAGTATTATGCTTGGGTTTTTGTCTAGTTCACTGTCCAGCATTTATTGCAGATCAGGCTACTGTCACAATGTGTACAGGCTGTTATTATGACCATCCAAATGTGGTATGCTGCTGTTATTAAATTTACAGTAATTACTAGACAATTTGTAGATTATCTGTTTTTTTAATTTGAAAGAGGAATTCAGTCTAACAGTAGCAGAACGTTTTAGTGTTCTGCGGTATATCGACACGTATGATATGTCATGATACCAAAATCCTATGATACCTAATATCAGGGGAAAATATAAACATCAAAGCACGTTTTTTCGATACCGTGTTTCTTTGTTTTGTTGATGCTTTTAAAACAAAACTCTCTAATTGTGTGCTTTAAAAACAATATGAATTAAGCTTGTTCATTTCTGCTTAGCAGAAGTGACCAACTAACCTGTGCGTTCTGGGACAGTTAAATTACTGGAGCTGCAATGGTGAATGCCGGAGAGAGAAGCTTGATGGGGAACTATTTTGGATTTCAGCCAGGTGACAACAGCAATCTGGTTGAAGGCGGACAGTCAACAAGTCGAAAGTGTTTTAAAGAAGTGAAAAACAAAGGAGGAAATGCCACCAATTTATTGAAACGTCTTTCAGATCACCACCCCGATCACTTTTACTGTGGTTTCTTCCGTTCTTTTAGTTTAGGTAAGTGAATCTCAGTGCATATTACTTATAAAAAAGTAACAGCAAAGTTAATACATGAAACAGGAATGCTCTAGAAGCTGATCAAAAGGGAGTTCATTGATGCTTGTTTATTTCATCATTACAGAGCATTTGCTGGAAGCTGCAATATAATTTGCTGACATGTCATTAAAACTCTAACACATGTCAAAAATGTTTTTATATTGTTTGGGTTTGGTGTTAATCTGTATTTTATATGCCTGTAATATGATAGCTGTGAAAATCCTGTGTTTTGAATTGCGTGCATGAGCGGTGGAAATACCAGAATTACTACAGACTTCATTGCCAGCATATCAGTTTCCCTAACAGGATTAATGTGAAGCCTCACCTGCAGAGGAAATGCAGGATATATAAAGCTTCTGAGTCATCCTGCAAAAGTCCACCAATGCAGATGGCTACAGGTTCAGCATGAAAGCAATACAGAGTACTTACAGTTTATTATAGTATCCAGGCTGGTTGTCTTTTGTCTAATTTGATGGGCCGAATGGCTTCCTTTCGCTAGTAAAATGTTTTATGATGTTCTTATTTAAGGTGGACTGGAGTGCTGTTTTGACAGACATTTATAGTCTTAAACAGAATTCTGTTCTAATAGCACATAAGAGGAAGGCATCTCTTTTAGTGGCGCGTTTGTTTTTGTATATACAGTGCCTTGAAAAATTGTTTGCCCCCTGTCTGATTTTCTGCATTTTTGCATATTTTTGACACTGAATGTTATCAGATCTTCAACCAAAATCTAATATTAGATAAAACGGACCCTGAGTGAACAAATAACACACATTTTGATACTTATTTCATTTATTTATTAAAGAAATTTATGCAACACACAATGCCCCCGTGTGAAAAAGTAATCGGCCCCTTAGACTCAATAACTGGTTACGCCACCTTTAGCAGCAGTAGCTGCAAACAAACACTTGCTGTAGTTATTGATCAGTCTCTTACAGCACCGTGGAGGAATTTTAGCCCACTCCTTCATGCAGAACTGCTTCAACTCAGTGACATGTGTGGGTTTTCGAGCATAAACTGCACGTTTCAGGTCTTTCCACAACATCTCAATGGGGTTTAGGTCTGGACTTTGACTAGGCCATTCCAAAACATTATATTTCTTGTTCTTCAACCATTCTGATGTAGACTTGCTTGTATCTTGCTGTATGACCCAGCTGCAATTCAGCATCAGCTCACGGACGGATGGCCTGACATTCTCCTGTAGAATTTTCTGATACAGAGCAGAATTCATGGTTCCTTCAATGATGGCAAGTCGTCCAGGTCCTGATGCAGCAAAGCATTCCCAAATCATGACACTACCACCACCATGCTTGA
Source organism: Polyodon spathula (assembly GCF_017654505.1). Classification (NCBI taxonomy): domain Eukaryota; kingdom Metazoa; phylum Chordata; class Actinopteri; order Acipenseriformes; family Polyodontidae; genus Polyodon; species Polyodon spathula. The sequence goes on along the minus strand of NC_054537.1, from coordinate 44,745,373 downwards.
CCATTGGTATGAGGGTCTTACTATGGAATGCAATGTTTGGTTTTCACCAGACATAACGGGGCCCATCTTGGCCAAAAAGTTCCACTTTTGACTCATCTGTCCATAGAACATTGTTCCAGAACTCTTGAGGATCATCCAGGTGCTTTTTGGCAAACTTGAGACGAGCATTCATGTTCTTCTTAGTGAGCAGTGGTTTCCGCCTTGCTACTCTGCCATGAATCCCATTTTTGCCCAGTGTCTTTCTGATGGTGGAGTCATGAACACTGACCTTAACTGAGACGAGAGAGGCCTGCAGATCCCTGAATGTTGTTCTAGGGTTCTTTTTGACTTCCTGGATGATTTTACGCCTTGCTCTTGGAGAGATTTTGGCAGGACGTCCACTCCTGGGAAGATTCACTACAGTCCCAAACTCTCCATTTGGACAATAAGGCTCTGACTATGGTTTGGTGGAGCCCCAGAGCCTTAGAAATGGCTTTGTAACCCTTTCCAGACTGATAGGCATCAACAACTTTTTTTCCGGAGGTCTTCGGGAATTTCTTTTGATCGTGGCATGATGTGCCTCTAGAACCTGTGTGCTGACAACTTCACTCTGATGGTAAGGGCCGAAGTTATTCAGATTTATATGGGCAGAGCTGGCCCAATTCAGGCTTGATTGTTAGCCAAAGTATTCAAACAGCTGACCCTAACTATCCCTTTAATTGGGTTGAGTTAACTACGGGGCAATTACTTTTTCACACCTGAAGATTGCATGTTTGATTACCTTGCACACCAAACAAATGAAAGAAGCACCAAACGTTGGTGTCATTTTTTCTCTCAGACTCCCTCTATATACTACTATAACCCACAAAAAAAATCTAAAAATCTGATCAAATTCAATGTGAAAAATGTGCAAAAATGCAGAAAATCAGATAGGGGCAAATACTTTTTCACGGCACTTATATATATATATATATATATATATATATATATATATATATATATATATATATATATATAGACACACCCTTGATAAAGATGAGCAAAAAAGGCCGAATAAAATAAAAAACACAGGTAATGAGCTATATTTTGTGCTCAAAAACTATATTCTTTTATACTAATACAATTGCTCAGAGAAAACGTTTATTTTTAACAAGTAATAATTTTTTTCTCAAAAAGACAGGTGTCAGATTCTTATAAATAAAATCAAACAAAATTAAATCTGCATTAATATTCTACTTTTTAAAGTACATCTCAGTCTTAATTAACTGTATTGTGGCCTTCCATAACTTCCTGTTTCACTGGGTTATAAAAATGAGGTAACATGCATCTGTCATCCATCACCATGGGGAAAGGCAAAGAATAAACAAATGAAAAGAGACAAATGGTTGTTGACCTTCATAAATCAGGCAATGGGTACAAAAAAAAAATAGCTAAAAACCTAAATATACCACTTGCCAGTATTAGGGCAATAATTAAGAAGTTCAAAACCAGTGGAACAGTGGTAAATCTGCCTGTTAGAGGACGCGAGTGCAACGTGCCCCCATGCACAGTGAGGAAGATGGTTCGGGAGGCAAAAAAGAATCCAAGGGCCACAGTTGGAGAATTACAGAACTTGGTTTCATCTTGGGGTCTCCAAATCTACAATTAAACGTCACCTTCATGCCAATTGCCTATTTGGAAGGGTTGCCAGAAAATAGCCTTTATTGAGAGCAACCAACAAATGTAAGCGCCTAGAGTTTGCTAAACGGCACTGGCACTTGGATTGGAACCGGGTGCTGTGGTCAGATGAGACGAAAATAGAGCTCTTTGGCCACGCACACCAGCGGTGGGTTTGGCATCGAAAGAAGGATGTTTATGCAGAAAAGAACCTCATATCTACTGTAAAATATGGTGGCCGGTCTTTGATGTGATGGAGCTGTTTTGCTTTCACTGGTCCTAGGGCCCTTGTTAAGGTCAACAGCATTATGAACTCCACCAAGTACCAGGACATTTTAGCCAAAAACCTGGTTGCCTCTGTCAGGAGGCTGAAACTTGGCCACAAGTGGATCTTCCAGCAAGACAATGACCCCAAGCACACATCAAAATCCACAAAGAAATGGTTAATTGACCACAAAATCAACATTTTGCAATGGCCATCTCAGTCTCCAGACTTGAATCCCATTGAAAGTCTGTGGTTTGAATTGAAGAGGGCAGTACATATGCGCAGACCGAAGGATATCAAGGATCTGGAAAGATTCTGTATGGAGGAATGGTCTAAGATCCCTTCCAATGTGTTCTCCAGTCGTAAAAAAAATATAGAAAAAGGCTCATTGCCGCTATCCTTGCAAGGGGAGGGTGTACAAAGTACTGAAAACAAGGGTGCCAATAATTGTGACACTTTTTTTTAGAAATTAATTTATAATTTGAGAAATGTGTCATTTTGGTTGATTCCTTTGAATCATTAATAAAGTACAATATATTCCACATGTTGGAAAATTACAATATAGCTCATTACCTGTGTTGTTTATTTTATACAGCCTTTTTTCCCCGTCAAGGGTGCCAATAATTTTGGAGGTGACTGTGTATAAAAAGTATTCAGACCCTTCCTATGATGTCCCATTTTGTGAAGTTACAATTACACATTTTTTTAAATTTAATATTTTAAGACTTCTAAGGGTAAGATAAGTTACAGTAAATGTCAGCAAAAACTAAAGAGAACAAACTGAAATATGTTGATTGCATAAGTATTCAGACCCATCAACTCAATATTTGGTGGAAGCACCTTTGGCAACAATTACAGCCGTAATTACAGTCTTTTTGGGTAAGTCTCTACCAACTTTGCACACCAGCTTGGTGCAATTTGTGCCCATTCTTCTTGGCAGATTTGCTCAAGTTGCTTGGGGATCGCTTATGGACAGCACCTTTCAAGTCTTTCCACAGATTCTCAATAGGATTCAAGTCAGGACTTTAACTGGGCCACTCAAGGACATTCACTTTCTTATTCTGAAGTCACTCCAGTGTAGCTTTGGTCTTGTGCTTTGGATCATTGTCCTGCTGAAAGGTGAATTTTTGCCCCAGTTTTAAGCCTTTAGCAGACTGAAACAGGTTTTACTCTAGTATTTGCCTGTTCTTTGCTCCATCCATTTTTCCTTCAATCCTAACAAGATTTACAGTCCCTGCTGAGGAGAAGCATCCACATAGCGTGATGCTGCCACCACCTTGCTTGACTGTAGAGATGGTGTTGACTGGAAGATGTGCTGTGTTAGGTCTGCGTCAAACGTAACGCTTGGCATCTAGACCAAAAAGTTAAAATTTGGTCTTGTCTGACCCCTTTTACCACATTTTTTCAGGATCACTCAGGTGCTTTGTTGCAAACTCCATGCGGGCTTTGAGATGGCTTATTTTTTTAGTAATGGCTTCCTTCTTGCCACCCTGCCATACAGGGTACTTTTGTGAAGTGTTCTGGATATTTTGCTGACTGATGCACATTTTCTCCCATCTCAGCCATTGAACTCCATAGCTCTTTCAAAGTTGTCGTTGGCCTCACAGTGGCATCCCTCACCAGTTTCCTCCTTGCCCGGCTGCTCAGTTTGGAGGGATGGCCTGATCTAGGCAGTGTCTGGGTGGTACAATGCACCTTCCATTTCTTGATGATTGAGTAGACTGTGCTAACAGGGATATTCAGAGACTTCGATATTCTTTTGTACCCTTCTCCTGATCTGTGCTTTTCAATGACTTTATCCCTCACTTGCTTTGAAAGCTCCTTGGTCTTCATGGTTGAGTCTTTGCTTGAAATTCACTACCTGACCAAGGAACCTCACAGAGACAGGTGTTTTTATTCTGAAACCATGAGAACCACTAATATTGCACACAGACAGAGGCCATTCAACTAATTGTGTGGCTCGTTAAGATCATTTTGTGCATCTGAATTAATTTAGGTTTACCACAGCAAAGGGTTTCAGTACTTATGCAATCATGGCTTTTCCATTTTTATTTCATATTAATTATCTGTTTACTTCTTTTTGTTTTTGCTTTGAATGTGTGGAGTAGGTTGTGTATATAAAGCAACAGAATGTGAAAGCTGTGAGAGGGTCTGAATACTTTTGCAAGGCACTATATATATATATATATATATATATATATATATATATATATATATATATAACACACGTATCGTTCGACATGGGGGGTGGTACGACAACAACGTTAATAATAGGCCCCACCATGCTGTTGTATTATTAGCCTTTTATGTACTTTGTTGCAAAAAAAGGAATTTGGCAGCCATTTAACAGGTAATGGACATGAAATCCAAAGTATGGTAAAAAAAATATCATGATACTGTGCGAGGTATTGTATCGATACTCCCTAAATGAGGTATCGCAGAATACTGGAACGTTTTCAGATTAAGCATTTTTCCTTCCCATGTACTGCATGTAGAAAAGCCTTGATTCGTGTACTGTGGAGATCAGTCAGTCACAGAAACAGTGTTATCTGCTGAAAATAAAACAAGCATTTGTTTTCAAGCTTGTTTTACAACATTCTAATGAAATGTCTACAACTGTTTTTTGACTAAAGGGACATTTTGCATGACAGTCGTCTGGAAACATTTTTCAGCTTCTATTACTAAAATGCAAATCTATTACAATACTGATCTGTAGCCCAAGCCTGGTAAACACACATGTAGCGCTTTTGTTTGTAATTAGAGGAGCTCAGAAAATCAGAAGCAGAAGCTGTCTGTTCCAAGCCACCTGCTATGGTTGTCTGAATTGTTTATTTATGGAGTACAGTATCCAGAATACTGCAATTAAAACAAAATAACATATCTTGTACAGTTGCTGTAAACTTAAACTGTCAATATCGATCGTGTTCTTTTTACTTAAAAGTTGAGAGGCTGGCAATACAAGCAATGTTATTTGTTTTTTGTACTTCTTTAAAGGTCCAATAAGGATGCACCACAGTTAAGATGTACATCTCCATTTCTTCAGCAAAAGCATTGCTTAACTTCTTGATATACTGTAGGCTTCGGGATATTCAAGCTGTTACCACAGTCGTACAGTATAAAAATGACTAACTCAATGTAAGCTTTGTTCTTTTGATATTCATGAACTTTAGCGTGTGACATCTGCTGATGAAACTTTGTATTTCAGTAGTAATCTTTACCGCATGAGAAGATTATGCCATTTTTAGAGCTGGTCATGACTACTGCTTGTTTATAGTGTTGTCTGTTACCAGGTATACAGTCTGTATAAAGCCTCCCAGCTCAGCATTTAAGTGCTAATTTAGTAAATAAAGAGTGACATGTTTGGTTTGTTGGCAATTTTTGCTCCAAGAATAAATCTGTTAAGATTAGGGGATTATTTGTATTCATTATTTTTTATTCTTTTATTTTTAATTATGTGACTTGAGGCTTCTCATTAAAATTTAAAACCAAGCACACTTGTGGAATTTTACCAGTAAAAGGGTACTTACTGTACAGGTAGGAGTAAATGGGTTGGATGTTAACAGAATTACAGACAGTATTGTTCGACAGTTATTTATAACCTGTATACCCTTTCAGAAACAACCTTGTCACTTCAACCGTGCATTGTAATGCAGAATGAGTAATACAGCGCAGGTTTGCGTCCTGGCTGTCCCAAGTAGGCCAGTCTTCACTGGGGACTCCGAAGGGAGCATCGCATCGCATGGTCCGATGTGCATTAATATCTCAGCTCATTCTGTTTTGCCAGGAACAGAAGGCATCTAGCATGTATCCTCAAACAATGCATCTCAAACTAATGATGTTATGTATTTATTTTAGGTTTAATCAAAGAGGCCTACAAGATTTACATTTAAAAAAATCCTCTTCATAGAGGGATAATACCACAACATGTGCTACAGAACTGCATGAGTTACAGGAAACATATTACGTAACCTTTGCTATGTCCTGTGTTCTCCGTATTGCAGTGCTGTATTTTTAAGCATAGTGCTGACTTTAAAAAAAAAAAAAAAAAGATTACACATCATGGGCATTTAATGTGCTTGCTTGTACTTGTGGCTGGCAAAGTGCAGCCTTGCTGTAGTTCTCTCTAATAATATGATATCAACTAAATAACAAAGCCATATGGAATTGAAAGATATTCCAGACTTTACCCATCCTTTCAGAATAGTTTTCTTAGCTGTTGTCACACCCACTAGGACAATTTGCCTTGAATGTAAATTAAGCGTCAGTTGGGAATCATCAGCTAGAAGGAACACTCCAGGACACTGCGGCACCTGCACTTCAAATAATTTGACAAATGACCGAAGTCGTGAATTTCCAGAAAGCCTTCATTTGTGGACATTCCCAAAACATGTGCAGATAAGTGCCAGCTGATCCTAGAGCACAGAGGATCAGGGACAATTTTCATTTTAAATTTCCGACAGGGGGTTGCATAAAATCTACGTGTCAATTTAAAATGAATCAATTGGTTTGACAAGTTCTCGGATGATAAATATATTATCCCATATTCTACCCCAGTTGGGAGTGACACCACACTTACTAAGTTATCTGTCACAAATAATAGTCAGAGGAAGTTATGGGAAGTAAAACAATTGTAAAGAGAAAAACTAGGCACCTTGTGGCAGACGATGAGACAAATGTTTACATTTGATTTGTAGGAGAACATTCATCTTTATAGCTGCAATTCTGCCATGCAGAGTGAGCTGCAGGGATGACCATCTGAGTAAGTCAGATATGATTTTAGTCAAAGCACTTACAAAGTTTTCTTGGTGAATTTGTGGAAAATGAGTGCATATCTTGATGCCCAGATAAGTAAAACCAGTGGACTGAAGCTGGTTCATCAAGATGTAGAGGGGACTTTTAGCCGCAGAGTTCAGAGTCATTTTATAGCTTGAAATTGAACCAAATTCATCAAATAATTTCAGAGCTTGGGGAAGTGACTTAGATATATCAGAGGAATAACAGTATGTCGTCTGCATAGAGAGATATGTGATTTAGAGCCTGTTATAGGGGTGTGTGGAAGGGTGTGGGTATTCACTGACATGGGAGACAGAAGTGTATTTGCAAACACAGCACAGGTGCCCAGTTTTATTAGTTTCTTTTTTGTATTTCTGCAATGATTTATTTCAGCCCACACAAGGCGATGTTGTCTGTGGCCTGAGTACCGACAACAGTAATCAGGTCCACCGTAATACCAACAACGGTACAGTCCATTGCTTCCGCACTCACAGGTGCTCAAAAGAATAGTGAAAACCAAAGGCGAAAGAAAAAAGGGAAAATAAAACACAGTAATGAAACTACAAAACAAAAGTGCTGCTTACGCAGGGCCTCCACTGCCGCTATGCTGGTCAGCTCGGGTCTCTGTCCTACACTTCGCTGTGCACTATACACTGGGGTGGCCAAGATTCCCCTGTCACTACACATGTCCCCTTGGGTATGTAATCCTATATTTTAATAGGCGGTTTATTTCAGGCTGGCCGTCTTCCTCAGCCGTGCTTGCCTGCTTTTGGTCACTCGTTCCAACTACCGCCCTTCGTCGACGTCTCTGTGTATTCTCGATCATGGCCACCAGAATGCACAACCAAGCGCAGTTCTTATGGGCTGAGCAATCCCTCAAGGCCTGCCTCTCAGCCACTCAGAGAGAGCAAAGCCAACACACTCTCTTCCCCACCTCTCCGTGTCATCGCCATGACTGACAGGCGGATCTTCCGGGGATGCTGCCCTCGTCCTGCAGTACCACGCATGCTCCAGACAGTCAGTACAAATCTCCCTGTTATAGGGTGACTAAAGGGTTTTGCCTAACATAACAGCCTGAGCAGGAGGCTGCAATGAGAGAGCAAACAAGGAGAGAGGGGACATCCTTGCCGTGTGCCCCTGGCAAGCGCACATTGAGAGGATGTAACGGAGCCTGTCTGCATACGCCTAGACCAGGAGACTTACGTTTTTCTTTCCTATAAAGTAGGTGGCAATTCTAGCTGGTCAGTCTGTTAAGCTGAGGTGATAGGTAGCTTTAATACATTCAAATATTCCTCACTTTTATTCAAATCTATGTTGGCTTCCGATTTGTAAAGTTGGGAGGAAAAGGTTTTTAAGACATTTTTGACCTGGACGGGTTGAGTAAAAAGTGTATCTTGGAGTCTTTTATTGCATCGATTAGAGGCCAATCGCTCTGACTTTAAGCCTTAGAGCTAAGAGTCTATTGGGTCACACTGCATTTTCAGAATAAGTTTGTCTAATCTTGTGTAAAGAAACTCTGCTGTAGGCCTGGACAAGTTTTTGTATTCCGCTTTTAATGCAGCGAGTTGTCTTGCCCAATCTTCAGATACCTTATTATTTTGTTTCTTTTCCAGCTTCAGTACAGCCTCTTTCATTTGAGAGATCTGCTTGTTTCTTGTTCTATTTAAATTGGATGCAAAAGAAGTACAATTACCTCTGATAAAGCTTTTTATTACTTCCTATAATGAGTTTGGGTTGATTTCTAAGAAAGCTGTAAACCAGCTGATAATTGTTTGTGTGTGAGTAATGAACTGAAGTATACTTGGAGATATAAAAATGCAGTCAATTATGGAATATGTTATGTCTGTGTGAGAAGAAAGAGTAATCTATAACTTTTAGGTTCTCCAATTGCCATGCATCACAAATATTTAAGTAGGTTTACCATAATTAAAGATCCTCAAAAAGAGGACATTACCCAGGGGGGTTGCTGACGGGCGACCAATTTTTATTTAAGATTAACCTTTCGTTGTGCAAAATGAACACGGAAAACTAAATTTATACTAAATACTTTGAACATCTGAAAATGATTACAAAATAAGTATAATGGCCTGCATCAAACATACACATAACTTTTTACAGTCAGTACTTTATTGATTGGCAGTCAAAAAAGTCTTTGCACGATAACAGTCAAATCTGTGCACCAAACATCCGTTTCATACCGTGCTTCTTTTTGTGCCCATGCATATTTCTCTGCAGAGCGTATCTTTCTCAGCAGTGGTTGAAGTAGCTCTAAAAGTCTTTGCACGATATGTGCCTGAAGTTGTGCTGCACGAGCAAGATCCCTTTCAGAGACTCAACAGTCAAGTTGTTCCTTTCCTTTGTCCACTGGCTTTGCATCAGTGAAAAAACTTGCTGTACATTTGCATTGTGAGAGGGAACAGCAAATAACTGTGCAATACAGTATGTAACAGTGCTGAACGACATTCAATGTTTTTGGACCTTGCTGTAATTTGAAATTTGGAACTTGCTGTAGCTCGGTGTTTGCATTATCGTCTGTGCCTTGCTGCAGTTTGACGTTAAAGCAACATCTACTTATTTTAAGTGGTGGAAACTGAAACTTTCAAAGTATTTTTAAATACAGTTTTCTTAAATACCAGTACAGTACTGGTAGCATTTTAATAGCAAACTGTATTTATCTTACGTACCGGTATTTAAACCTCAGTGTTTCCAGAAATATATTTTAAGGGGAATTCTCATACCTCCCATTAAAATCTACATCATACCACACTCGCTTTAGCATTCAGGGATAATAAAGAGCACATTCTAACATGAAAATTGGAAGGTCTCATACCTCCGTTGGTAAAAGTGCAGTTTGTCATCACAATACTTACCGGTAGTGATTTAGTTTTGCAAATCTCTTTGATGTATTTGTGTAGGGCAACTGAATGAACTAATATTAAATATCACAATTGCAACTCCAGCACAACCATGTTTGGCTAGAGAAGCCTTGAAATGGGTTTCAGGCTTGCCAACAAGATTGGCCTTAATCTGGACTTTCACACTGCCATAGTTATTGGTGATCTGGCTGCGTAGTCTGCCATTGCAAAGGGTGAACAGCTGGTATTTCATAACAAAGGAGTGTTTCACTAACCTATTGAGTTGGCAAAAAGTACAGTATATTTATTTGTAATATTTTTTTTCTTCTGAGCTTGTAGAGCGAGTCAGGTTGGAGGGTTAGTAACTTGCTGTCTATTCCACAAAACAAGCTTTAAATTGAGAAAATATGACATTCAAGCAAGAATACATTAAAAATAAGTGATAATAATGATAAGCAACCTTAAGACAGTGGTATTCATAATATTAATAAAATTAATCATTGAATCAGTTCAAATTAAATTTGGTGGTCTCAGCCTAGACCCCAGCAGTGGACACTTCATAAAACAAGCACAGTGGTAGTCTGAGTTAGATTGTGAGCTACACTTTGACTGGACAGTCATTTCGTTATCTCAAATCAATCCTTAATTATATGGTTTGCCTTGAAACAAAGCTTGTCCTTCAACCAGACACAGGATTATTACATAACTGTAATTATGTTTTACTAGTTTTAAAAAGTGCTTTTTCAGAATTGTCGTAAATTGTTAGATGTGTTATTCAGCACAATGTATAGGTTTCTATTCCTGTGAAAGGGGAATGGGGGCATGGGTGTAATATGTAAGCAATAAGGCATGGCAGGATGTGTGATATACCCCAAACAAAAAAGAAAAAACGTTTTTTAATTAACAAAAAAGTCATTTTCATTTCCATTCTGCCTGAAACTGAGCTAAAAAAAAAAAAAAAAAAAAAAAAAAAAGTTCCTGTGGCAGAACACAGCTCTGCCGTTTACAAATTGGCAGGGATGGGGTTAATTTCCCCTACCTGCCTGGGTTTGTTATCTTCAGGTTGCTGGGGTTGATTAGTTGATTAAATGATTAACTTAATTAATGATCAATCAGCACCCAGCCACCTGACATAAAAGGAGGCCTCTGCTTTTCATTTAGAGGAGGGAGCTGAGGAAGCAGGTTGGTGTTGGTGTTTGGTGTTGGCGTTGGTGGTGGCGTTGGCGTTGGTGTGTTGGTGTTGGTGTTGGTGTTGGTGTTGGTGTTGGCGTTGGTGGTGGCGTTGGCGTTGGCGTTGGCGTTGGCGTTTGGTTGGCGGCGTTGGCGTTGGCGTTGGCCAGCCTGGAAGTCTTTATTTTTGTAAGTTTTGTATTTTGTTATTTGTGTTTAAATCTTTATTTTGCCCTTGTGCACTTTCATTTTTGTGTTTATTTATAATAAAAGTTATTTTTTTGAACTGCAGTCTGTCTCTGGGCCTCTATCCGCTCACCAGCCTGCCACAGATCCATATACAGTAAGTTAAAAGAAAAAGCATCTATTAAAAAAAATGATTTATAGATGTTGAATTTAACATTGCTATTGAAGTGCAGTTTTTCTTTATTTGATTCATTATACTTTTTGTTTTTCAAGTAAAACATTACTGGCCATTTTCATCATGACACAGCACAAATTACTCTGCCTTTAGTCACACAGACCCTTCACTAGATCTGTGACAGTGCTGTATTTATTTTTTTTAATAAATCGTCCTTTGTATTCCACGGAAGTGACAGGAGGTATTTATACCAGATTATTTGCATTACCCAGCCACTTATCAAACTGACTTTGCAATTTTTGGTTGGAGAATGTGGAGAACTACTGGGCCCATGTTAAACAATTTAAAGAAATGCAGGGCATAGCAGAACAGATGATACCATTGCACCTAGAATAATTTCTGTGGAGAGAAAGGTACAGCAGGAATTGTTGAGAAGATTTTATATACACTCTACGTCACAGATCACACAGCTGTGCAGGAGTACAGACATACAGTAGACCAGGGGCAGCGGCAACAAAACAGCCGTTTAACAACTAGAAGCTCTTTAAGAGCCACCCAAATCTTTTTTTTTTTTTTTTTTTAAAGCTGAAAGTTTTAAGATATTTAAAAAAAAAAAAAAACAGCATTTTCAGAATGGGATGGGGAAATAGTTCTGGCAGAGTGATCAGAATAACGAGTTTTGAATTGATTTGAATGCTTTTGCTTTTTTTTTTTTTTTTTTTTTTTTTTCATTAGTCAGTGATGACCAATTCAGACTACACTTCGGTTTCCTAAAAGATCAACATTTACATAAATCTGGTTAGTTATTTTTATTGCGATAAAATGGCAGCCATTTAAAAAAAAAAAAAAAAAAAAAAAATGGTGTTATATTCTGTAATATCAGTGACCACATGTGACCTGTTTTGACCAATCTGGATAAAATATTTAAAATACCCGTTTTATAAAAGAATCATGTGCATACTGGAATCTGCATCCTGATTCCCTTATCTTATATGAAAACCAGTGCAGGCACATACAGAGGGGTCTTATAATGTACTGAGTACACAGTAAGTGAAAGATTGTAGTCCAGTGGAGCCCTAAGCATATATAGGAGGCTAAAAGGTTGGTTAAGTTTCTTGTCATATCAACTTTCTACAAATCTATAAAGCAACATTTGTTTTAAACTTTGTGTTTTACAATATTACTTGAGATAACTTCCATGACCCCTGGAACAATAATTGTAATAATCAGTTACACAGTATTTTGCAAAGCAGTACTTTGTAGGATGCAAAGTTTGCTGTGTAAATCTGAAAAGAGCAGAAGGTAGAGAAAGAGGTTTAGCAGCGTAACTTATGTTAAGGCTGTTATCTTCCCTGTCAGTGAAACATTTTTCTTATTTAAACATGAACTTTATTATGATGCTGCCTAATAAAAGCTACACTAATCTAACGTTTTATCATCTTATTGAACTCTAAGTGTAATGTAGTATTTTTTTTTTTAACTACTGTAAACTGATTACTGTATTTTGATAAAGGTTTTGGAGGAAACACAGAATACACATTGCAGATTATGGGCAGAGGCAAGGACTGTAGCGGGATACTTATTCTCAAAGTAGTTCTGTTTAAATAATAAGTTAAAATAATCAACAACTAGTGTTTAAAATAATTTTGGACCTCATGCCAAAAATAAATAACTTGCAAAGATGGTGGATTTGAATGGGGTATCGCATTCAGACTCGTATCTTAAAAATAACAGATTGTTACTGTATATGTAGCACTGGTCTGATGTCAGAATATTAGCATTTTCACTTGTTATTTATTTATTTTACAATGTCATACAAGCTGCTAGATAAGTTTTTCATACTGAGAAGTAAAAGAAGGGAGACAGTCCTTTCAAGCTAACTCAAAACCTCCAACAATGTACAACAGCTGATTTCAAATCCCTTCCATTGAAAGGTGTAAACTACCCCACTAACTGCGTTACTACCCATGTTTAAGTTGTTTTTAGTAGTGTGTGTGTGTGTGTGTGTGTGTGTGTGTGTGTGTGTGTGTGTGTGTGTGTGTGTGTGTGTTGGAGGACCTAATAATGTTTTAAACAAGGGTGTAACAAAGGCCATGTGTGCCATCTATAGCAACACTGTAAGAGTCCCTTCCAGTATGTACAAAAATGTACACCAAAGCCTGAAAACCATTCATAGTTTTGTCAGTTAAAATGATTATCTTTGTTTTTAAGGATTTGGTTTTCTGTAATCATTTATTCTAAAATAGGATCCACGTTGTCATTGTTTAATGTTACTTATACTTCTGAATTCTCAAGTATGAGAAAGCAGAGTCTGCTGAAGTTTAGTAATACGAAAGAAACTAGTTAAAGAGCTGCAAACTGTCTTCAGCAACGTCGGTCAACACCTATTTTCTTTTTTTTACTGAAGGTGACTTCTGTTACAATTCACTCTGTGACAATGCTTTCACTAACTTCTTTTTACTGGAAACACCCACAGAGATGATATTTTCGCATATAACAGCAATATGACATTTCAGGATTAGAAACTAACAATGTAGAGAGTTTTCGAATGACGTGTCTCAAGCTTGTGGGCAGGCAAGCCACATCTGATTCACTTAAAGCGGTTTCAGACCTTTTAAATAAAGTTGTTTGCTTTTATGAAAAAATGGTGAACACTTGTGTAGTTATTGGCTGTGGGCACAGATGAGACAACGTTTCATTTTTATAGGTTGCCGGGAGAAAAAATAAAGACAATTCAACGAAGATTAGCAAGTGGCTAGCTAATATGATCAAGGGCAGACCTGAAGGAGTGTAGCTGTCCTCAAGAGCATATTCAAGACATTTAATTTTTTGTATGTTACTTTTACCGTTTTACTGAATAGTAGTTATTTATCCTGTTCCAGAAATATAATATAAATAAGTTACAGTAATATAAGAATATAAATTGACCAACATGTATTTTTTAGCGATTAAATACCTCATATAGTATTTTTTTTATTTTATAAATACCTCAATGTTAATGTTTGATTTTGTAACACGCAGAATGCAGTGTTATCACACAGATTAGAAAAGAAATTCCTGTATGTATGTATGTATGTGTGTGTGTGTGTGTGTATGTATGTATGTATGTATGTATGTATGTATGTATATATATATATATATATATATATATATATATATATATATATATATATATATATATATATATATATATATATATAAAATATTTGTAAGTCAATTTGTAAACTTGCTTTGTTTTTAGTGTTTGGGTGTTTTTAATTTGTGTAAATGTAACATGATATCACAAATAAGATATAATAAAGCATAAAAATAAAAAAAAAACTCTGGTAAGTCACTCACCTGAGTTTTAATGACACAATGGTTGTTTATGATGCATGTCTTCACCTCACTAACCCATCCACCCATCCACTGGTTGTATATTTCCAGTCTTTTGTAGCATCTCTAATTCTCGAGGGTGTATGGGCTAGGTGTAGGGGAGACTGGGGCTGCTTGTCACACTTTTTACTCTTTATTATTTTCCTCAAAGTGGTGACATGTTCTGTCACATTTTGGTGTAAAAAAGTAGAAAGAAAAAATACTTCCTATAGACTTCATCCTATAGGATTTACATGTGAAAACCAACCCTCAAAACTATTTGACAACCTGCCCCAACCAGACTTTACATGATAATTGAATTCTCTCAGTACTACTGGGAGAACTTACTGGTTTTGTTTTTACACCAAAAGATAGCCAGTATCTGGTTCTATTTAACATGGTCACCAATTCAAACAAACTCCAATACTGCTGAGAGTTATAACAAGATATGCATTTTTTACTTTGGGTATGAAAAAAAAAAAAAGAAATATGTGCTAACCTTTATGTTAGATGGAATTGACCTCAAATTACAAGATGGTTGAGTTCCAGACAATAGAACACACATTTCAGTGTTAGCATCACCTCCCTGCACCATCTAGTTTCATAGCTATGAGAACTGTGACAACCAGCCCCAGTCTCCCCTACTAATCATATCATTTCTTATGTCCGGAAAACAAACGCTTGGCAGTAATTGCACGTCCTGACTCCATCTTTGCTCAGAAATAGCATACGGATCTTGATTGCCAATTATAGGTATTGTTTCTCTATCTTTTCTTAGATGATCAATCTAATTTCCTAAAATAGGGAGAAAATGCTGCAGTTTCTGACATTGTTCAATGATGTGTATCAGTAAAATTCACACATGAGCCCACCAACATGGCCACCATTTCTGATAAGAATGGTTACTAGGTGACTTATGACGTCACGAAAGTGATCAATAGTGCTACTAGTCCTTCTGAAACTTGCTAGTCCTGATGTGAAGTACCTAAGTTGGAATCATCAACAACAACAGTTGGGGTCCCTAAAAATAGGCTTAGATTTTATTTTGTTAAAAAATAAACACCATTATAAATTTAGATTTATATTATTATTATTTTAACAAAGCACCTTTGTAAACGCTCGTACAGATGGACCAATCACTTGTTTGCACCTCGTTACTGAGCGACTAACTGTACTGTGTGCTGAGAAGCTGACAGCACCAGACTGGGTGACAGAGGAAAAAATTCTCTCAGCTGTGTCACCTTGACGACCGTGAAGTTCAGCCTGGAATTTACACCGATGACACAAATAAAGTGTTTATTTTGTTGTACATTATATGTCTTTTATTTACAAAAATGCTGGCTGGCTGGCTATGAATTATTATTTACAATAATTAATGTGCTCACGTACACATGCGGTCTTCACTAAAGTTCCAATTTAAAGACAGTACTTTTAAGTGTAGCCCTCGGGATGAAATTGTTAGCTAGGTGGCTATTTTTTTTTTAAATTAGCAGTGGGAGAAAACCACTTCAGCAAGTACAGTAGAATCTGCCAGAACTGACAGACGCTTATCTACTAGGTTTAGATACTAATGAGAGCAAAACAAATACAAAAGAAAAACGAGGGAAATGCAGATATTTTCAAGAAATCTAGGAGACTTTGTATTTAATTTTTTTAAAAGCTGCAATAAGTTATGCTTGTGCACAGTATAATTTGACAGAACTATGCGGGACTTTATTTTCTCCCCATTGCCATTGGTGCTTGAGCCCCAGAGCACTCATGGATTCACCGCCTGTGCACCTATTATCAGCGATTAAAACCTAGTTTTCAAACAAACTAATTACTGCTCAGCATTATTGTATTGTTATAAGAAAAGTGTGTTTTTCAAAAAGTAATTTCAGCTTCCAATCACTTAAAATATGTTGATGATAATGTAAACAACACCAAGCTAGAGACAGGGAGTCCCAAGCTTTAAATGTGTTACTGTTTCCAGATAAGAACTTAACTTTATTATGAATATTGTGTTATGTTTTAACCAGCATACTATAATAGTGTTCATTATGGTAATTGTTTATTAGTTTTTAATGTTTAGTAAAACGTGGCCTATTTTTTAACCTTATTCGTACAACCGGTCCCTTTTGCTAATGACATATTGAGTCATGGTCATAACCCAGTATAAATCAATACATTTTTGTAAAATTACTTTACACTTACATCAACAGATTCAACATGTTTCAGTAAATTAAAACGATAAACTTCACATCCCGCCCAGATGGAGAACACAAACGTAAAACGTCATTAAGTAGGGAGGTTCCGATTGAGTGACTGTTTTCTAACTATTATTTATGAATGCCTGTTAACCTCTGCTACACCCCGTTAGAAAATTGACTTTCTGCATTTTTTTAACACAAGACTGAACGTGAGAGTATGTGTACGTTTAAATACTCGCCCAGAGGAATACTGAGACACAGACATCAACTAGTCCTCGTCACATTAAATGCCTATGTATGTTATGGGTGCAACAATTAATAAATGCAATGCCCTTAAATTTCCTGAGCTTCGATTACATATTGGTGAATCGAAGCATCAAATTAGAACCCAGTTTGAAGTCTCCTGTTGCCGGTTTGCATTAAAACCTTGAGTATGTGAGAGATTACTGTACATGAGATGTTATAGTTTATAGATGCATATACTTCTAAATAAACATATTTCTAAAATTTAGAATATCACAAAATGTATTACTCATGTATTCAATGTTTTCGTTGTCTTTTTAAATATAAAATACAAATAGAAAGTTTTTGTTGGGCCGAAAAAAAAACAAAAAACTTCCATGCAGGAGCCACTATCCTCAAAGTGAACTGCCTATCAATCAATCTGAGGCAACTCCTGCAGGTTCGCAAAGGGCTTGACTGTCACTATACAGTGTGTTGCAGTTTAATGATGGAATGTCATAATTACAAAGCTAAGAAGGGATGAATGGCATTTGGTGTCTACCCCAAAATCACCAGGGGAATCGAACATGGATGATAGCGACTAGACCAAGACCACCAGGGGAATGGAACATAGCCAACGGAGGCTGCAAAGGGGTTAATATCAGGAGGCGGGCCTTACCAGGTGGTACAGCCCTTTTTCCGGTTCTAGTGCTTTATTACTTTCTTTCACAGCTGAACAAGGTTGGGACCAAACCAGTCAGTTTGTTACTGCTTGAATATGGCAGCCTGAGCTCCGGACCAAGTGGCTGACGAGGGTCCAGAGGAGCTAAATCCATGCTCTGGCTGAAGGCTATATTTATTTGGAGCTTGACCCAGCCAAGACAGAGAGCACTTCTAGCAGATTAAATGTTAATGTCTGCCACCATTATCTAATAAACTTCAGAGCCAGTTCATCGGAAGTTTGCATTCATGTTATTCATGTTCAGAGTCCTGGCATCCTAACATGTTGAATTAATAAAGGTGCAAGAAGGGCACACGGTATCACAAACTAAAACTACGGAAAACAGAATCATATCTACATCTTTACATCTAAATGCGTAAAAAATATTGTTACTTGTGACACCATTTATTCAATGTTTCACTGTATTACCCTTTGATTCATAACACGATATTGCTTTGTAGTTTAGTTATTTTATTAGCAAGGTTATAAAAAATGTTATCCCTTTGCAATAAATAAATAAGAACATAAGAACATAAGAACATAAGAAAGTTTACAAACGAGAGGAGGCCATTCGGCCCATCTTGCTCGTTTGGTTGATAGTAGCTTATTGATCCCAAAATCTCATCAAGGAGCTTCTTGAAGGATCCCAGGGTGTCAGCTTCAACAACATTACTGGGGAGTTGATTCCAGACCCTCACAATTCTCTGTGTATAAAAGTGCCTCCTATTTTCTGTTCTGAATGCCCCTTTGTCTTTTTTCAGGCTGAAAAAGTCCCTTGGGTCGACACTGTCATTACCTTTTAGAATTTTGAATGCTTGAATTAGGTTGCCACGTAGTCTTCTTTGTTCAAGACTGAACAGATTCAATTCTTTTAGCCTGTCTGCATATGACATGCCTTTTAAGCCCGGAATAATTCTGGTCGCTCTTCTTTGCACTCTTTCTAGAACAGCAATATCTTTTTTATAGCGAGGTGACCAGAACTGCACACAATATTCAAGATGACGTCTTACTAGTGCATTGTACAATTTTAACATTACTTCCCTTGATTTAAATTCAACACTTTTCACAATGTATCTGAGCATCTTGTTAGCCTTTTTTATAGCTTCCCCACATTGTCTAGATGAAGACATTTCTGAGTCAACAAAAACTCCTAGGTCTTTTTCATAGATTCCTTCTCCAATTTCCCATATGATATTTATAATGTACATTTTTATTTCCTGCGTGCAGTACCATACACTTATCTCTATTAAATGTCATTTGCCATGTGTCTGCCCAGTTCTGAATCTTGTCTAGATCATTTTGAATGACCTTTGCTGCTGCAACAGTGTTTGCCACTCCTCCTACTTTTGTGTCGTCTGCAAATTTAACAAGTTTGCTTACTATACCAGAATCTCAATCATTAATGTAGATTAGGAATAGCAGAGGACCTAATATTGATCCCTGTGGTACACCACTGGTTACCACACTCCATTCTGAGGTTTTTCCTCTAATCAGTACTTTCTGTTTTCTACATGTTAACCACTCCCTAATCCATGTACATGTGTTTCCTTGAATCCCAACTGCGTTCAGTTTGAGAATTAATCTTTTGTGCGGGACTTTGTCAAAAGCTTTCTGGAAATCTAAATAAACCATGTCATATGCTTTGCAATTATCCATTATCGATGTTGCATCCTCAAAAAAATCAAGCAAGTTAGTTAGACACGATCTCCCTTTCCTAAAACCATGTTGACTGTCTCCCAGGACCCTGTTACCATATAGGTAATTTTCCATTTTGGATCTTATTATAGTTTCCATAAGTTTGCATATAATAGAAGTTACCTTACTGGTCTGTAGTTACCTGGTTCAGTTTTGTTTCCCTTTTTGTGGATCGGTATTACGTTTGCAATTTTCCAGTCTGTCGGTACCACCCCTGTGTCAAGAGACTGCTGCATGATCTTGGTTAGCGGTTTGTAAATTACTTCTTTCATTTCTTTGAGTACTACTGGGAGGATATCATCCGGCCCAGGGGATTTGTTTATTTTAAGAGCTCCTAGTCCCTTTAACACTTCTGCCTCAGTTATGCTAAAGTTATTTAAAACTGGATAGGAACTGGATGACATGTGGGGCATGTTGTCAGTATCTTCCTTTGTAAAAACTTGTGAAAAGTAATCATTTAATATATTTGCTATTTTTTTTTCTTCATCTACAATTTTGCCATTTGGATCTCTTAAACATTTAATCTCCTCTTTGAATGTTCGCTTGCTGTTGTAATATTGGAAAAACATTTTGGAATTGGTTTTAGCTCCCTTAGCAATGTTCATTTCTATTTCTCTCTTGGCCTTTCTAACTTCCTTTTTGACTTGCGTTTGCAGTTCCGTGTACTCTTTCTGCGTACTTTCTTTTTGGTCCTTTTTTAATGCTCTGTAAAGTGTCTTTTTTCGCTGAATATTTTCTTACCCTGTTACAATTTGTCGGTGCCTTGACAAATTGTGTTAGGAAGCAGTCATTTGTCATTTCCACCATTTCTATTTCATCCTTCGTGCTACCCACCGTGTTTTCCCATTTTATCTGGGGGAAGTTGAAATCCCCCATTAGTATGGCTTCTCCTTTGCTACACGCATTTCTAATGTCATTGTATAACAGATTATTTTGCTCACCGTCTGAATCTGGCGGTCTATAGCATGCTCCTATTATTATGCCCTTTGAATTTTTGTCCGTTATTCTGACCCATATTGGTTCGGTTTTATTTTCTTTGTCCAGGTTTAACACCTGGGCTTCAAGACTGTTTCTTATGTATAGCGCTACCCCTCCTCCTCTTCTGTCCTGCCTGTCTTTCCTATACAGTGTATACCCACAAATATTATATTCGTCCCCATCACTCTCAGACAACCATGTTTCTGTAACACCTATCACATCATAGTTACCTGTTAGTGCAGTAGCTTCAAGTTCTAGAATTTTGTTTCTGATACTTCTAGCATTTAGATAAATATATTTAATGGTTGTCTTACCTGAGTTGTTGTTCTTGTTTTGATGCGGTCTCCCTTCTGTTTTTTTGTTGATTTCTCCCCCCTTCCTTTCTAGTTTAAATGCTTCTGAACCTGCTCGAGGATCTTTTCTCCAAGTAGACTGGTTCCCTTGTTATTTAAGTGCAGTCCATCCCGTCTATACAGATAGTCCTCGTTGTAGAATGTGGTCCAATGATCAAGATAGGTGAAGCCTTCCCGTGTGCACCACATCTTCAGCCATGCGTTTTGATTAATTATTTCCAGCTGTCCATATGGTCCTTTGCAAGGTGCCGGTAGTATACCAGAAAATACCACAGTTTTGGTTTTCTCTTTTAATTTCCTTCCTAGCTCTCTGAATTTGTTTTGCAGGGATTTTGGTCTGTCTCTTCCAATGTTGTTTGTACCGATGTGGACGACTACTACCGGGTCGTCTCCTGTTCGTTCTAGGAGCCTGTCCACGTTCTCAGTGATGTGCTTGACCGAGGCTCCCGGAAGGCAGCACACTGTTGTAGTAAGGGGGTCCAAACTACGAATTGAACTTGCTGTGTTTCTCAATATGGAGTCCCCAACAATCATGACCTCCCTTCTTTTTGCTGTCTGGTCACCACTGTCAATGGGGTCCTGGATGTTGTTCCTTTCATTCTCTTGTTGTTGGTTCTGCTCATCAAAATTCTGAAGTGACTCAAATTTGTTGGTTGTTTTGATTTCTGGTGGTTGTGTTTGACGAAGTTTCTTTTTTTCCCTGCTTCTGCCTACCTGAACCCAGCTGTTCTGACCTTCTATCTCCTTGGTGGCTTTCAGTCTGTTAGGGGTGGTGCAGACTTCCATGAATTGTGGGTGTGCCAGTTCCTCAAGATCCTGTTGCTGTCTCACTTCTTCCAGCTCCATTTCTAGCATACTTACTAGTTTATGCAAATCCTGGATCGCGCGGCACTTTACGCACGCTTGGTTTAGCTCCGCTGGGTTTTCTCGGATTTCCCACATCAAGCAGGTGTCACAGATTACTGGCTTGAAGACCATGTTGAGGGTTTTTTTTTTAAGTTTAGTTTCTTCTGCAGCCGTCAACCTGCTTTTAAACTGCTTCTAAACTGCTCTGTACTTTTCCACGCCTGTACTTCTCCCTCTCGCTGTCGCTGGGAAGACTGCCTCGTTTAACTGCGTTGTTCTGCTGTGCTGTTGGCTCCTCCCCTTGCCCGTGTCTCAGAACGGCGCTGAATTTGAATCAGCTGCTCCGAGTTTCAGCTTGTTTGTTATCAGAAAAACACACGCGGCTGTTTGACTTTGAGCTGCTGCTGTGTTTCCCCAATGTCCTCTGTTTTCTGATTAAAGCAATTCAAGATGCAATTTCTCCTTACTGCTTCTAAACTGCTCTGTACTTTTTCACGCCTGTACTTCTCCCACTCGCCGTCGCTTCCACTCGCTGTCGCTGGGAAGACTGAAATAATGAAGCCCCTTGCAAAGCACAAAGATTTTATTTCATGTTTAGCAATAAGATGTCATTCGTTGTACAGGTACAGCACACCAAACAAATGTAATGCATCCTGATACCTAAAAACAAACTCGCTTTACCACAGTTTAATACATAATGACCGCTGTTGAACTGGTATTTTACTGTTTTAGCAATATGATGGTGACACTTCATTCTTGTGATGCTCTATTAGTCAAAATGATCCCATTTGACTGCTGTTATATTCTATGGACGTACCTTTAACTAAATGTTACTGTTCATTCCCTTTTGGGCTTGTAGCCACACAACTAATAATAAAAGTAACAATCTATAGAATTACATTTTTGCATCACTGGTCACATTAATTTAAGTGCTTTTTTCTGCACTATAATGACTGTGCATTGAAGCCTCCTTGGCACATTGTGGCATTTATTTGTATCTTTCTTCTGTGGACTTAGATTAGTTTATTTAGGTTGGAGGTCTGTTAGTAGTAAATATAGTCTCTACCCTCAGCATATATATATTTAGCCTTTAGACCATTCTGTTTGCATAGGAAACTGTATTGCCAATGTGGCTTGGATAAAGTGGCTGTAGTTAACACAATACTTATATAAATGTTAGTGTACATATCTTATTGCCTGTCATGCAGTGCCATTCACTATATAGGTCTTGTGTGCAGTTTCCAAAGAAGCATAAAATCAGAAATATCTATTTTAAAACATATCATATCTGGTAGAGCACTATGAAAAAGAAAGTCCCTGCTTCCCTTCCAGGAAATGTGTTAAACTTGCACTTCCTGGGTCGTTTGTCTACAGCCTACAAGAATACTCAAGAATATTACTAGCTGCAAAGCATGTCAAAGCAGCCACTAGGAAGCTGTTTGGTTACTAATTGGAAACATGAACGTGGAATATCATAAAGCAAGGCAATATAGATTTCTTTCAAAACTGGAAAATGTGTCTAATCATTTTAATAGTGGGACGGTTTTGTTGCTGTACAAATAAAATAGTAAAACAAATCTGATTGTAATGCTCTTTGTAAGATGTCTGCTTCAGCTAGAATGCTGGACTCCTAACCCTGTTGTATTCACTTTCTGATTGTGCATCATTCTCATTAATGTAGATTGCTTGCCTCCAGAGGACAAAAGCTTTACAATGAAATTGGAATTGTGTATAGGAAAGATTTCTTTAAGTCAGGTGATTGTGGCAGTGTTGAATTGACAGTATTGGATGTGAAAGCCACTTCCAAGTGCCTTTCTGTTAGACTTCCACTTTGGATAATTTATTTGTTTCTTTAATTTTTTTTTTGTGTATTATGCCAGTTAAGTTCCTAGTAGAACGATGTGCCTTAAAGCCACTTTTGAGTAGAACATAGAACACATGGCTATCTTGTTGCTATGCTAGTGTGCAACAGTGAAAACAAGTCATTATAGTCACTGTTGGGAAGCTGGGAGTTCCTGGGATACGCAACGTTAATAGTTGCAATTTAAAAGCAATGGTAATGAAATCCAATACAGAAGGAATTACTGAGAACTGGTTTAGCAAGTAATAAGCCTGAAGATAAAGAAGGGCCTGCTGTAACCTACTGTAACTATCGAGTGAATCAGTCAGGGTAAGAAAATTGATTTGTTTGCATTATTTTGTGTGAGACTTTGATCTCAGCCAGCATCTTTCTTGCCTGCCAGTGAGAAAAAATCGGGATAGTAAGGTAGGTTCTTATATGATATGAGTGCCTCGCTGTTACGCAGGACGCAGAGTATAACCTCATCTAAACATTGTGTGCTGTACAAGAGCTGTGCTTGTGTTTCTTTTGTCCAATGCTAAATACTCCCCACTGTGGGTACATATAGTATTCCGAGAGGAATATAATTGATGTGCCAGTTCCTCCAATAGCTTCCAGCTCATGTTAGGGTGCATGGTTTAGTAGAATCCTGAAAAATGCTAATCCATTTGTAATGGTGACCTATTATACAAATTCTTGAAGTTGACCAGAATTTGAAGCTCAGATTACAGGCACCGGAATGGTTGAGCTACTGAATTATATAACTGTTTGCTCTAGTTCAGTGGTCCCCAACCTTGGCCTTTGAGGTCTGTTCTGTCCCAGTTCAGGATTTTGTTTCTGTCAAGTCCTAGACTAGGTTATTGACCCCTAACCAGTTCAATGTATGTGCTATTGGATGTAAAAGAAATATATAGGTACTGGAATAGATCTTGAGGACCAGAGTTGGGAACCACTGCTTGAATCACTTGAAATCATGGCACATTATCTTGCAACACTTCAAGACTCCTTCAGAACATTTTCTCTTCAGTTATGCCATGTTAGTTTTAGAGATGTTTCACATGTCAAAGCTGTTATTTTAGGTAGTGTATTAATATAATCACTATTGTATAACTCTTTGTATAGGTTTCACTCCAGAAATGTGAGTCCCTTGGAGAATGACATTTCCTTTCTCAATGATCTGGTTAAGGCTGGGTTGTGGTGTTAATCACAAGGAGCATGCTTTATTGCACTTTTACAAGTGGTCACTGCAGTGTTTTAAATTTGCATTTGCCACTGTGTCCGTGCTTTCGGCAGAGCTTCCTAGTACTGATCTGATACTGTGTACTCCATAGTGAAATATTATCCAACAAGATACTAGCCCTCCATACAGTGCTCCCTCCTCATAATGCAGTTGTTGTAATTGCATTATGGGCAAATTGGGACCCATGACCATTATAATCTCATTGAAAGCAGTTATTACCTATGTCAGTTTTAGTAATGGTGAGCATTTAATAAAATATGTATGTACAGTAATATTTTGCATCCAGTGCTGTCATATTGCTGTTGGTCTCTGGCTATCTGTGTTGATTTCAATGGAGCCAAACACAAAAATAAATCACTGACACAACCTGTTAACACACATGTCTCTTGTAAACAACTACAGAAATAACAGATACAAAAACTGAGAGATTGGGAATGGAATATAATTGATTTTTGTTGTGTTTTTAATAAGTAGTTTTTCATAACACAGTGCAGAAATATTTGCTCAATTACTTTGAGTCCTGCTGAGTTGATACAGTATGTAAGAAAACATGTACAGAAAATAATATTTTACTTTTTTTTTTTAATTTAAAATGTTTTACTGGGATAATTATTTTGTAATGGTGCCTTGTCATTTACAAAGGCCTCCTGGGAGACCACAAAGTGGCAACAACAGTTCGCATACAAACACATTTCCATTTCATAGACTCTAAATTATGTACACCCACACACAACCTAAGAATTCAAACTGTATGTTTATTCCTAAATCCGCCAACATTTACCTCAAAGATTGTTTTTTACCAACTCAGTTTTTTTTTTAAATGTCTGTCAATAAAATATATATATATATATATATATATATATATATATATATATATATATATATATATATATACACACACTGTATATATTTTTTTCATATCGTGATCATAGACAAACATTTTGGTTTATCAGTTATCAAAGTCATCCAGCAGGCAGTTGGAACCCTATTGTTTGCCCACATGATACAGCCAAGCCAAAAGCCTAGTGTTAATGTATTCATGTAAATTTCAATTAGTCTTCAAGCAGCTGTCAGTATGTTGACACTGTGTTATCAAGCTGTCTGCCTCAGGAGAGGCATGAATTTGTGGTGCCCCTGCATTTTTATAAATGTGATGATGGCTTTGAAGAAATGCATACAATGCAGACCAGTGTTGTTTTAAGGCACCAACGAATGGGTTGATTTGCTCAACCTATACCCCACCAGTATAAGCCACTGCTGTATTGTCTCCTGCTGTTGAATCTGTTGGCTTGCATCAACTATCTATTTTTATGAGTAATCCCAGGATAACCACAGATAGATAATCTATCCAGGGTCATTCCCCAGTGCAGTAGACAAACATTTCAGCTAGTGCATTTCACCTTATGTTCTTTTGCTTCATAATCTATGGTTGAGGGTTTTTGAAGTAATGGATGACTGTATTGTTTTAAACAAGCTGATTGACCTTGTCTCTGGAAGGCCCACCATATAAAGAGGCCAAAAGTTCTTTGATGTGCTTCATGTCCAGTTCATGATGCAAACGCCAAAATCAGCATCTCCTGCAACTTCAACAGGCTTCTTTAGAGCTTTTTTCAATTACAGTTGTACTTCAGACTTAATCTATGGTTGACAGTCACAATTGGGTTGTTTAAGGTGTTAAATAAATATCTACAATATATAGTACAAATACTATCCATACCATGCATGCCTGCATATATACAAGTACGACCATCATGACAGTAAAAATAGACATAATGAAGCGTTCTTCTCTTTGTATACGTTAGTGATGTGTCAGCCGCACTAAGAGCACAGCGGATGGTTTTCACTAACTATTGTGCAGAATAAATGATTTTTTTTCTATGGGTAAATTTTGGGACTTTCTTCCTATGCATCGGGACTGTCCCAACTATATAGGGACTGTTGGCATGTATACATTATTTCACTTAAAAAAATAAATAAATCCAGTACACTCTTTTTACGTTCTGGTGATGAAAGCTTTACAACCCAAACAAAGTTAAAAGGGGTATTTTGCATTCAAAGCCACATGCATATAATGCATGTATTCAGTTCTCAATCATCTTGATAAAAGCATACATAATTAGAATGGTTAAAGAGGACTGCAGGAAATGAATATGCAAATCTGCCTCTGGCTTATTTTCCAAACTGCAGACACGAAAGACAGTATTTTAGTATTTTAAATTGAAGACATCGTCCAATATTACATGTTTGTATGGTAGAGCGCTGGTGGGGTATGTTTGTGGCTTTTGAAATGATAGAGATTAGCTGGACAGAGGAGGCACATTCTCCCTGTGGATTGAGTTGAAGACCCTGGAAACTTCAGAGAACTGGAAAGGTGAACACACAGATCTACCTAAATTGAAATGTACTTTTCTATTAATCCACAACAATGCAAAATGAGCAGCTTTCTCAATGTGTGGTTGTTGTCCCTCATTTCTATAAACAGTAAATACTGTGTAAGTGACAAAATTATTGTTGATTTGGTTAAAATGGCAAAAATGTACCCCCCCAAAAAATCTAAAACATTTTTCACAGGCTAGATTTCAACATAGAATTCCTTAAGCAAGAACTCTACTCACTAAGCCACACAAGTGTTGTTTAGCCAGTTAGCAGATATCACTACCTAAAATCATATGCACTTTTTGTTGTCAGACATTACAAGCTACCTGCATCTAGCCCTGATGATCTAACCAGGTGGGGTCTGGATAGTATGGCTTTTATTTGGACTCAAACCTCAGCTGCCCTGACTTTGGAAAGTGTTTATGTGAAGGCCTGATATTTGGCCAATGGCAAACAAATGTTAAAAAAACAAACAAAAAAAAATGACAAGGATATGTGAATATCAAAACAATCAGAAGATTGTTTATATTAATTACACTATGTAACACAATTTTTGTTCCTGGGTAGTAAGTGTTATTTCCTAATTGCTTATGCCTCAAAAGTATAGAAAATGGCTATTATTCCCCACAAACTTTGCTTTTGTGACCAGGACAGTGATATTTCCTATGGGAAAACTGGCAAATGTGTGTCTTTTTGTTCACATAAAGTCAGAAAAAAACAACATATGAATCCAAATTAACATGTATTTATACTAAAGTAATACAAAAATGACTACAAAAGATTTAGAAGTGAGTAGTTTTTCGAGATTTACAATTATACTGTATTTACAGTATAACCGTAAATCTCAAAAAACTACTCCTAAATCTTTTGTACACTAACATGTTTACTCTTAATAACCAATAAATAATCACAGGTAGAAATACAGAAACATAGCTTTTCTTTTTTTGGAGAAGACATTTGTTGTTAATCAGGAGGCTGTGTGGACCAGTGGTTAAAGAAATGCGCTTATACCAGGCGGTACACGGTTCAAATCTTAGCTCAGCCAATGACTAATTGTGTGACCCTGAGTAAGTCACTTAACCACCTTGTGTTCTGTCTTTCAGGTGAGATGTAAGTGACTCTGCAGCTGGTGTATAGTTCCCACACCCTAGTCTCTGTAAGTTGCCTTGGATAAAGGTGTCTGCTAAATAAACAAACAGTAACACTTAATGCAGCCAGTTAGGCACTCCTTTAAATGGCATGTTGCTCATGGAGAAAACAAATTACTGCACCTGGAAAGGTGAGGCAGATTTCCAATTAAGTGAGGGTAATCTTACTAAGAACGTTTCAGTTTTAAACAAAGCACTTTTTTCATGCCAAAGGAGACTGAATGACTGAGCAAGTTATAAATTAATTTGGCTTAAAAACAAGCTCAACATTAACTCAGGTTTTCCTGGACGTTTAAATCGGTTTTTGTTACGATTTCAAAGGTAACTTAAATGGTGCCTTTTTTACCATTTATAGTAGGGGGTGCTAGATGCCGTTTAATTTTTTAAACGTTTCAACTTTTTAAAATATATAGTTTTAAACGTTTGAATATTTAAAAACAAATGTTTTAAACATTTTGAGATAGTGCTATTACTTATTTTTAAATAAATAGCTTTCTACAAATGATCTCATATGTCTATGTCTTCTGATTGTCTGTTTTACCTTGGCTTTTCTACTCTGCTTAAATGCAATTGATACCTGTTAAGCCATTTGTGTACCTCAATCGCAGCTGAGAAACACGTTAATAGTAAAATTGATTTAATTAACGTTTTATTTTTTTCTGTGAAACTAAATGGGATTTTAAATAGTGTCTTACTTTTTCATTTAAATGCCGAAGAGACTCACCTTTATTAATTTAAATACAGTTACTTGTAATGATTGTAATAGTGTGTCCAACAAAACGCTTTATTTTTTATTATAGCTTTAATATAGATTAGTCACTTAAGCATGTTGCGATCTTGTTTGCATGTTCTGCTTGTACATGAAAAATTAAGGCTTGGCCTGTTTAAAAGCCCATTAATTTGTTTTACAGAAAAAAAAAATAACTAAAATAACTAAATTAAATCCAAATACATTACTAAATTAAGCCCTATATGTAAATAAATGTATAAAAACAGTGAAGCAATATGAAACAATAATAGCATTGGCGGTAGGATAATGGTCTGTTTTGATTAGTGGGCGAGCATTAATTGCATTATTACAGAAATGCTATGCAGTCTAATTATTCAAACATATAATATTTTAAACATAACATATCATTATTTTTATTTAAATTATAAAAACATGATTACTGTTCTATATAACGTGTTTTTAAACTACATGTGAATGTTTTATTCCATTTATATGGATTACCTGTAAAATAGGATTTTCAATCAAATATCAACAAGTAGCTATGGTTACATCGCCAGTAAATTATGCAAACGAGTACCATTGAAGGTTCGAACCTTCCTTCGGTAATGTGTTCCGAACTTTCTAGGGTCAAAATGTACACTTTGTTGCAGCCCTAAATAAAACAAAAGCTTGCTGAGCCCTGTTCCCACTAGAAGGGAGGTCCCGCTCCAGAAACCTCCCTTATACAAACTCAGAATACTTTTGTCGGATTAAAATCCCCCAAATTTAAATGAAGCACTTTACTATACACCAAGGATCCTGGTTTAAACACACAGTGGTCCTCTGTCACGTTTATGACTCAAATTAAACACATGGTGGTCGTGTATATGGTTTGGCCTTCCTGGGTATCCACACATTCATGGATCTTCACACAAAGAACAGGAAAAATTGACTAGATTTCAGTCCCTTTTTAAAGGCATTTGGCTAGGGTTAATGGATAATCAATTAAGTTCAATTAGGAAGGATAGGACTTTTCACCTCCTAGCCCTGCCATATCAGCACAAACTTAATTTCCCAAATTAATGTGTTGACAGGAGCGCTCACATGCAGTAAGTAATAAAGGCCTAAAATCTAGTTGATATAAAAATGTATCCTTTTACTCAAATTAAGGGCAATTGTATAACATGTCTTACAGAATTGCAAATGTATCAGTAGAATATTGAGCTGTTCCTGTTGTTGAATGTCAAGGGATTCTGAATCATAGCACTTAGGAGCAAAAATATAGTCCTAATACAACTGAAAAAAGTAATCTATCAGAAGATGAGTCTGAATTTGTGTTGGTTAATGCACTTATAGGTTTGAATCTGGCAAAGCTTTCAAAAGAAATAATTTGGACGTTCTCAGCATAAATATTATCATTCAATCATTTAAAGTGTTATTGAACAGGCTGTAGGGTTTAAAACACAACACATTACCTTCCCAGCTCTCTGCCTTGTACCTATTCCTGTAATATCTTTTTTTTTTAACATAATTGCAATTGTTTTGATATTTATCAACATATCCCTGATCATAAATCAGTTTTGATTCGTTATTGTTAAATTTTATATCAGTTATGCAGTGGGCCTTCCTGTCAATCTGAAACATTTCACTGGTTCCCAACGCCTCTCACAGAGTTCAGCTTTTTGATTGGTTCATATGTCCGTCGTCTTTGCCAGGAACATTCCTGCTCACTTCAGCACAGGTTCAGAGGGGCAGGAACGTGAGTATAAATATTCATGACAAGCCACATAAGTACATCTATTATTTTGGTGGGATAAGGTTGCATAAGAACCTTTAATAAAACCTTAATTGAGAACTCTACACACTAAGCAACGCAACAGCATTTAGACGGACAGCAAATGTCAGTGATTTTTCTTTTCATTATGTTTCCAGCAAAAAGTGCCCCTGTTTCACTGGCATATAATAATAATAATAAATAATAGTAATGAATACAGTATTCTATTCGTTTTACTTCATGGTTACAAACAATTGGATCAGAGCTGGCATTCCTCTTACATTCTACCCATTTCCAGTTTCTATTTTGTGCTTTTAAATCATTGTATTAACGGCTGATTTCTTTTTTAAGCAGTCATCCGGCTACCTGCAGGATATATATATTTTTTTTTCACAACACAGCCATCAGTACAAGGGGGAATGGGGATCCTTTGGGGGGGAAAAAGTCATTAGCACAGTACATTCCGAGGCAGAAAAATGGAAACAGTACAGTGCAGACCTACAAATAATTGTGTTTGTAAGCATGTTTAATGCAGGCTGGCAGGAAGATGTCATGTTTTCAGCTCCGGTGTGTGCAGGTGCCGTTTTAAAAGCTGCGATATTTCAGCCCATTAGGGAAGAAATTTAAAATGATACGCCATGCTATAATTGATTTCAAATTACGCACTGTGTAAATGTCCTCAATTACTAGTTCATTTCTTGAAACTGTGCTAATGGACTAATTACCGTCTGGGTGAAGAGGCTGTGTTGACTACCTCTGATTGATTAGTGAACTTCCTGCTCTCAACATCCACAGCTTCAATTGCTTCATGTCTTTGCTTAGATATTTCAAGTGTGTTACCTGTGTGGGTCATCACTGAAATAAGCAGTCAGACACAGAGCAGTGGTTGTTGACATGGCGCACAGGTTTAATAAAAAACACAAGACATTGCTGCAGTGAAGGAAAAATTATTAGACATTTTGGAGAAAAATCTGTTTAAAAAAAAAAAAAAAGTTTAGCTTTTACTTAAGACCATGGGGTTCACCAATATCAAGCGTCCCTCTATTATGTTGCTTTCAGATGTGGCTTGTGTCTGATGACCTTAACAGTTAGGAGGGGCTCCAGTTTGACATACATCTGCAAGGGACAGGACAGAAACTGAAAATACTTTGCCCTATTAATATTACAACATTTTCATACTGCATTGGACTAATGCAGTGTAGGATGTAAGAAGCAAAATTTTCAACCCTGACATATTGCTTTCGCTCAGATCAAACAGAGGTAAATGCAGGGGTATTCATTTCTGCAGAGCTGTGCAAATGAAATGGGGGCAAAGAGACCAGCAGTTTTTCTTAAAAGAAAATACAATTCTCTGGTAATAGAACCGCATATATTAAAGTACCCCTGTTTTTTATTTTTTAAATAATCCTATTAATCCATCAAGTATCAAGTTCTGTGCATTTTTGCGAAAGGAAACTTAATGTAACTTAGACACATTTTGGGGTCCTTAAGTTAACATTCTGAGCTGTTTCTTTTAATCTTTTGTAACATTTAACAATGGTGCCAATAGCTGCTTGTGGCAGAGCAAAGCTCTGCCCTTTTTAAATTGGCAGGGATGGGGTTAATTTCCCCTACCTGCCTGGGTTTATTATGTTCAGGTGGCTGGGGATGATTAGTTGATTAGGTTAATTAACGATCAATCACTGCCCAACCACCTGACATAAAAGGAGGCCTCTGCTTCTCATTTGGGAGGAGGGAGCTGAGGAAGCAGGTTTGTGTTTGTGTTTGTGTTTGTGTTTGTGTTTGTGTTTGTGTTTGTGTTTGTGTTTGTGTTTGTGTTTGTGTTTGTGTTTGTGTTTGTGTTTGTGTTTGTGTTTGTGTTTCCAGTGAAGGCATTGCCCAGCCTGGAAACCTTAATTTTGTAAGTTTTGTTGTCTTTCTTTTTGTGTTTAAAGATTTTTATTTTGCCCTTGTGCACTTTATTTTTGTGTTTATTTATAATAAAATTAGGATTTTTTGAACTGCACTCGGTCTCTGGGCCTCTATCCACTCACCAGCCTACCACACTGCTGTATTGCTGGTTAAGAGCATCTCAAACCTGCAGTCCTCTGAGCAGTGAATGCCAGTGCTGCCATCAAGAAAACTTATTCAGGAGGTCCCCAAGAAGTGACCCTCTGTGAATCAGTGTCTCTCTTGGCTTCAGAATCTCAGCATATTTAAAAACATGGCAAACCATGGTAGACTCAGGGCTGCAGAACGATTGTGCACACATGCTTAATGTATGCTGAAGGATGTGGTTGGGACCCGAAGATTTTCTCTCCCCTAATACCGCAAGGGAGGGACTTGATATAAAAACCATATTTACTTAAAGGTGCTAACTTTCCGAAGTGTCTCAGCGCGTGTTAAGTTTACCGCTTATTGAAACCAGGCAGTCTGTCTAAATCACAATCTAAACAGAGCAGACCACAAGTAGTGCTGTGTGGGAAACATGATAAGCGTGTATATATATGTTCTCAGGTACTATGTCAAATTTTTTCCAGGCTAAACAAGTGTTTTCTGCAGCACACTACGAATGTCAAATATAGGCTACATAGGATGTATTTCATTGGTTTTGTGGATTAAGAGGGCAATATTTTAACATATGGGGTTGTAATACAGTACATAATATGATTCTGAAAATGCAATTTACCAAAAGATGACTGCGCTTGAACTGTATTACATAATCATTTCCTTTATTCAGATTCCAAACATGTTGCTTTCTCAATGCAAGATGCCTTGTAGGAATAGACAGTGTTGTCTAAAATCCCATGATGTACTGTATTTATTCTATTATGACGTTGTGCTGCCGAAACAGCCAAGAGACAGTGAATGACAGACACATGAATTACGCTGAATTATTTCGGCCCTGAAAACATTTGCATTTTTGTCATGGAAAGGCAACAGTGAGTACTGTACAGATTGTGACTAGCCTGTACAGCATGGTGAAATTGCCAGATAAGCAGCTGGAAGGTTAAAGTTTCTTAACAGAAAAAAAAAAAAGAATAAACTGCACACTTGCAATCCCTTTAAAAGAAACACATTTATATTTAGCCAACATTTCGGTACTGGAGTACCTTCAAAATAAGATGGGAAAGGTAATATGATGTGTTTTAAACCCTACAGCCTATTCGGTAACATTGTAAGTGGTTGAATGATGATATTTGTGCTGAGAGCATCCGACATATCTTTTGAATGCTTTGCCAGATTCAAACCTAGACAAATTGACTTGATGTAAAAATAGGAATTAAGGCAATTGGATTGAATGAGTTTATTCCATCCATTGATGGTAACAAATAAAACACAGGGTTTGTGAGGACTTTGTAAAGAGAACCGTTAAGTATTGTGGTGGTCCACTGTTGAGGATTATTCAAAATCTGGACCCCCAGGCTGTTGTTGTTCAGTACATGTGTAACCTAAACAATGGACACAGGCATGTTTATTGTTTATATATAATGTTTTTTCTCACTTATAACTATATACTGTTACAAGTATCATGACCAATTCCTCACTAGCAGTGTAAATTGTGTAAAACCAGTTCAATAATATTTTGGAAATAGGTGTTCAGTATTTCCAGACAAGTGGGTTAATAAAAGCGCCTTGCATATTTATTGTATTTGGCAGACACCGTTATCCACTTTTTATTTATTAGATTTTAACGGAAGGTCTTGGGAAACCTTTTTGTTTTCCTCAGGGGAAGGCATTACCTCTTAGCAGACCCAGCAGTGGATCAAAACAAACGTTGCTGCAGAAAGCAGCCCTGAACCTTAACATTGTAGATTCAAAGAAAAACGTAAAAATGGGAAACCAAATATATTTATTGGTTTTGACTCATGAGTCTATTTATAATTAGACCCAGTA
The DNA here is from genome assembly GCF_017654505.1 of Polyodon spathula. Taxonomy (NCBI): domain Eukaryota; kingdom Metazoa; phylum Chordata; class Actinopteri; order Acipenseriformes; family Polyodontidae; genus Polyodon; species Polyodon spathula. The sequence continues at coordinate 44,710,993 of NC_054537.1, read as the reverse complement.
TCTCAAAGTCCTTTTGTTCAGCTGGCATTTATGTTTTTTTTTTTTAATCAGCAGGAAATGACAGATACTACATAACAACTGCCTAGTAGCTTTAATGACAAAGAGCCCTTGAGCTCCCTGGACTAAATTGGTCTTTTTTTAGGCTCGGTAGAAGCTGTTGTCCCTCAAATGTAAATCAAACTCAACTTAGCCTTGGTCTCTTTCACTGATGTTAAAGATTTTTTTTTTATTGTATCAGTTACCAAATCAGTGTCATACTGGTCTGATTGTATCGTTTCCAATGTGTTGCCTGTCTGGAAATTTCTAATTAAATTTAAATGGTTTCACCAGACATGACTGGAGATTAGAAAAACCCTATTACTCAACCACAAGTGTGGCTGCTTTTACATTGACTTTGTTAATGGTTTCTCAAAGAGACCATGAAAATAATGGTCCCCCTTATAAAAGTTTACCATTGTAAAAATATCGTAAAGTATAGTGAAAGCACAGCAAAGTATGGCTTAGCATAGGAGGTATGGCTAAGCATATTCAAGAAACATGGCAAATCATGGTAAACTATGATAACCATGGGGAAAACTGTAAAATGACTGTGCAAAAATACCATGAGCAGGGGTGGGGTATATAGCGAGAACTTTTTTTTGTAGGTGATATTTCCATTGCCTGTGCCAGCCCACTGTATGGAAATAGTCTCCAGTCTTTTTGAGTGTGTATTAAGTACTTCTCAAGTCCTCCTAATTGAAACTACAGTAAAGGTTTAAACGTGTATATGGCAAACTGAAACACAAATCTTAAATAGTACTTTACTAAATGTTTAACCAGATATTAATCTTGCATCGTTGTGATTTTATTTTAAAGTTAATCATCTACTGTATTGTGATGCATTGTAATTTTATACTTTATGTGAAAATCTATGTAAAATTGGAAACAGACACAAATAATAAATGATAAAGATGACTTTAAATCAGGGTGACAGACTTGTTTCTTATGGCGGGCCTGGTGCTTGGTTTGGGCCAAGTGACAATTATAAAAATACAAAGACGTACACAACCTCAAAATTATCATATTTAACAACAATTATCATACATAGCATATTTACATTCCTCTAAATAGCACATTTTGATTCACTCGCTGTAACCTCTTAGAACACGTGGACAAATATGCCTCTGAGCGACTTCCTTCCCATGAGCAACAAAAATTGTCATGTTGCTGTCAATCAGCAACCACGTAGGTGAGACGGCAGTGCATCAAATGGTTCGAGTTATGACACCATAAGACAAAGGCGTACAACTATTCCACTTTATTACTTGGTAGAATGATAGACAGTGACACGGTGCTCCTTCTAATTGCTTTTAAAAAGGAAAACTATCAAAACAGAAAAAGAACCATGAGATGCTTCACAATCAAATTCTCTCTTGGCCCCTGTGGTTCTTATTGTACTGTAGTTGTAGGTGGCTGATTTGGCAGCAGCCACAATACTTTGTAAACAGGTCCATTGTAGTAGATTTTGCACGACAGCAAAACATGCATGCACAGTTGATGTTGCTACTTTCATCACACGACAAACCTAAAGTACGAGCTATGGCATCTACTTTATAACAAGAAAAAAACCCTTTAAATTCAATGTCATCATAAAAATTAATTTAAAAAAGCCAAAATACACAACAATGTGGTATTGCACCATAATTCATAACACTGCACATGTGGCTGACACCACTGTACCACTGTCAGTAACATTTGATTGTCAACTATCTTCTATTTTAAATGAACACACTAGTACTGTATATAATCAAATATTATCAATCAATCTGAATTTCTAAAGCAGTGTTGATACTGAGATTGTAATAAAAACGCCTTTCGCTATTTGTGTCACTTTTAGACATTCCTGCAGAATACTTTGCAATTTGTGAGTCTGGTGACATGTCTATTACCGATTTGCTGAACGAGTCACACCATGTAAAAGTCTGCATATTTAACTTTCTTGATCTCTGTTTTTCCTCTGGCAACTAAAGTTATTAATTCTTGCGCCCGTTGTTAAAATCAGTCCAGCATAGTTTACAGACAATATGCTTTTTTTTCAGCGTTGCACGAATTTGCCTCAATATTTTTGTTTCTTTATCGGGATGGCTTATTGCACGCGAAGTCATTGTAGATGGTGAAGTATGTGAGCTTGCCTCGTGCACTGAAAGCATGCCTGTCACGGGGCTCCCCTGGTTCCTAAACCCTGCTAGGTACAGACGGGGATTGCAGTAACCACACACCGGCCATGACTTTTGCAGATATTAAAGGTTTGCTGACATAAAGGGGTTTACATTAGAGTTTTGAGCAAAAAATCTGTCCGGAGAATTGTCCAAAAAATGGGAGAGTCCCAGCGAATAAAGGAGAGTTGACACGTCTGGTATCCTATTGAATAAAAAATCCTATTAAATGATATTCCGTGGGCTGGATGACATTGCTCTGGGGGCCGGATCCGGCCTGCGGGCAGTATGTTTGACACCCCTGCTTTAAATAGTAAAGCATGTCTTCCTTTGCATTGAAAATGTGTATAATAGTTTTAACGGTTTACACAGAAATGTTTAATCAACTAATAGATTTACAGCCTTAAAGCTCCCTATTTTGAGCATGCTCACTGGTACAGTAAACAGTTAAAAACAGTTATTCACCATAATCTCTTACCAGGTTTAGGTGCCATATAAGAAACGCTGATAAAGATTGTTGAAGACGGCATGCTGGAAAATCATAATAAAATAAAACGTAAATTATCTTTATCACCATATTTGTTTTACTATTAGACTTCCTTATAACTGGTCTGGAAAGCAGTGCCACACTGTGCCTCTGGGTCTGCTGAAAGGGAAGACTTCTCTACTGAGCTTGAGCTTCTCTCACAGGCAGTAGCACCTTGCATACTCTGCCCGGCTTAGCTTGTGCAACTACTGTTCTTAAGTACTAGCTTTAACACTACTTCACTAATGTTAACTAGTGTTAATATGTACAAATTGAAGACATGGGTACATTGTTGTGTGTTAAAACAAGACATCCTTCAATCTGATTGGGGAAAGTGTAAAAATAAAACATTTGTGTGTGTGTGTGTATGACGTGCAGCTTTTTTCCTTACATTAGAATTGTAGAGATTCAAAATGGGTTATTTTTGTTAAAGTTCTGATGCAACCTTTGAATGTAAACATCAATCTCTCTTTCCTACTTTCACCTGAAGAAGAGATCTTTGAGGTCTTGAAAGCTTGTGAATAATTATTATTTAGTTAGTCCAATAAAAGGTATCTCATCTCCTCTTTGTCTATCATCTCTGGACTAATACGGCTATGTCACAAAGGTGGCTGAGTGGGTGACGTCAGAACCAGGAAGGAATGAACACAACAGACAGGAAGGATGAAATGAAATGATGGTGACGCCTGCTGGCGCTGGTTTATTGAAAAATAAACAGTTTAAACAAACAGAAACAGGACACGGCACTCCACGCCAAAATAAATAGATACACAATAACTGACTATACAGACAAACACGGTGCACGGACAGACACACTAACAAACATGGTGAGCAGATAAATAAACAAGTATCGTGCTGGTCCCACCAGCACGCAATAGCAATTGTTGACAAATTATTTCTCCTCCTCTCTCTCTCCCGTTCTCCACTCACCGAACACCCAACCCCAAGTCAGTAAAACGTGCATCTATATATACTGTTGTGCTGGGATTCAATTACTAATTCATTATTCACTTGAACCCCAGCACGTGAATTAATTATGTGCAACCTCGTGCTCACATATTAACTACTTTAAATGCACGTGAAGTGATGTACAATCCCGTACCTAAATACAATTATACATTTCTAAACACACAGTGAAACACAGACCCGTTTATATCCTGTGTACCAATGACTATACACCAACATTTAACACACCACACGCAACATATATAACAGACAATATACACAGGGGAGGGCACTTTGTCACAGGCTACCATTTCATCTAACAAAGATATCATTAAAAAGTCGGTCAGATTTTCTGGTTTTTGGGTAATCAGAGTGTATGTCACCTGACTGGTTATTTGTTGTTGAACATGCAGCCTTTGATAGAGTGCTAATTTTGTAAGCCTGGAATTAGAGGCAAGCAATCAAGCATTTTGGAACAATCATGTACTGTGGCCCTCCAGAAAATTTCAAAGACAAAATGAAAGTGGTTATGAAAATAGGTACCGTTATGCACATTTTATATCAAATCATTATTAACTCAAAATTGCTGTTTGTATTATTTGACCTTTGATTGCAGCATCTTCTGTGAACTGCAGTACTTGTGGAAAACAGATCAATAATCAATATGATGATAAAATGGTCAGTCACTCCTGCAGGGTGGAGGGCGAAACCTGTAACCAGCCAAATAGCCCTTTGCACTATCCAGGGCTTTCAATATTTAGAAAACGTGCTGTGTCATAAATATAAACCCTGATCTATGTATCTCTCTTACTATACGGCACTTTTAAATACATTGAACTGGGTTGTGTTATTTTAGCTATGAAAGAAAATACTTGTTGTAATATAAAGTATGATTGTGCCAATAATTAACAAGGGTCTCTTAAATTAGCTAATAAAACTGTTTTGTGTTAAACCATTAAAGAAATTACAGTAGAACCTATCATATCTGATCCTGTAAGATACAGCCAAGTCAGAGCTCTCTTAATGGAGTATAACCCCAATACTTGACGCTATTAAGTGTTTGTTAGGTTTGTGGAGTGATACGGTTCTACTGCAGCAAATTTTACAGTATAATCGTAAATCTCGAAAAACTACTCACTTCTAAATCTTTTGTAGTAATTTTTGTATTACTTTAGTATAAATACATGTTAATTTGGATTCATATGTTGTTTTTTTCTGACTTTATGTGAACAAAAAGACACACATTTGCCCGTTTTCCCATTGGAAATAGTGATATTTTGAAATATCACTGTCCTGGTCACAAAAGCAAAGTTTGTGGGGAATAATAGCCATTTTCTATACTTTTGAGGCATAAGCAATTAGGAAATAACATTTACTACCCAGGAACAAAAATTATAATTGTTATACGATGTAATAACTTCCCTCACAGAACCTAACTGAAAGTAGTCACCTGAAAATCATATTTAAAAACAAATTACAGTGAATAAAGTGCACTCAATTTATTGTATTTTTTTTTTCATGATTTACAACTTTTAAATCACATTTCATTCAACATGTGAGACATGAGGTTTGGGGAATTCCAGTTTTGTGTTTGGGGAATTCCAGTTCTAGTGAATCAGATTCTCAGAGGTATTACCTCCATTTGTAACTGATGATAAATAAGCCAAGTGTGATGGAAAAAGGGGTTTCAGGGTGGGTGTTGTGTGCATGCTAAAGAAGAACTGGGTCAAGTCCCACATGGTGATCATGGTGTCAAAAGTGGAAAAAGTCGTTATCTTTAACAGCAATGGCTTCCTTTAACTCATAGAAATATATGTTTTCCCCCACAAGTGATTTATTGTCCCTCTTATTATCATTGCTAAATATACAGTAATAATATTTAGATCAGCCAGTGTTTAGATCATGTGTGCAGGACCAAGGGGCGCAAACTGTGTCTTAGTTCAAATAAGTTAATATCGGATGGTAGGATTAATAAGTGAATGCAATACTTTACTCCATTAAAGAAAAAAACAAATAGAAATTCCTGCACATTTGAAAGCACCTTCTTGTTCCCAACATTCTTTCTTTGATGGGTTGAGAATGTAGATGACCTTTTGAATAAGTCATATGGTTAAAGAATGTAGCCTTGTGTTAGCCTGACAGTCAGCGAGGGCTGGATGCATATTTCAGTGAAGCACATTGACCTAATAGCGGTTGAGAGACTACACAGGAGAGATGTGATTGCGAAGGCCGTGCTCTCTCCCAGCTGACGGGAGAGGGGATGGATCCCACGGGAGAGAATCTGCTGAAGAGAGGTTATACTAAATCTCTGACTGTGACAAATCCCAGAGCAGGCTAGCATTGTGTCAGCGATTGTGCTTATACTGCAAGCTTTCAAGTTGCATAGAAAACTGGGTCAGCTGGATACATTTTTTGGGCCTGAATCTACCATTTAGAGTTAAATGGCAATCTAAAGGATAGTTGTTTTCTTTCTGTGGATTTATGTTTTATCAAAAACTTTTCTGCATTAAAAGACATCAAATAAACAATACTAGTTTGAAGCCCTAGTATTGTATTCTTGCAGATCAGGACTAGTTTAGTTCAATTTGCATAATACTTTGCAAACCTAGTTTTGCCCACCAGGAATTGGGCTGTATGTATTCACTTCTCTTACTGCTGTCCTTCCCAACAGCACGTACTGCAGGGCTTCACAACCATGACAATAGGCACCCTGACTGAGAACCTCCACCAAGTGAATCTGTACAAATGTGACATTCTGTTCCTTTTACAATCACCCCCTTTAATGTTCATTGTTAATACTAGCACGGGCATGGCAATAGCATTAATGCAAATTAATGAATCTCAGCCTGGTGGCAGCAGTCTTTTTAAAGACTATCCTTATGTTATTCAGTCAACCTTAAACCATCTTGCGGGCCCCAGTTTGGGAACCACTGATGTACAGTACCGTAACTGCTTTTCCACCACTATGACGGGATGGAATTAAACCTCCAACCTAAAAATGCTTCAAGCTCTTGTTAATCCACCAAATGTCTCCTTTTCTCATATACTAGCTGCATTCAGTAATAGGCTGCCCTCTAGAGGCAAAATGAGTAAGAAAATAATGCCTTAACAGCTGCAGTGCCAGACTTAGAGAACAAATGCAAAAGCAGCTGGGGTTGATACCTGCCAGAGTTTTGTCATTGACTGTCTTTGTGCCATAGGAACACAAACGCACATACAGTGATTAGGGATTTAAAAGTGCCACACTTTAACTAAAATGAGTTCAATAATAAATACCACACTTCTAAGCTGTTATCAAAGAAAATAGAACAAGTACACCGTAAAGCAAAAAAAGTTTCCCATGAGGAAACAGACACAGAGTATGTTTATTCAGTGTTGCCACTGGTAAAATAATAAGGACTGGAAAATCTAAATTTCAACAGTGCAAATGATTGTCTTGGCTGTTTATTTTTTAAGGCTGTAAATGCCAGTGGTAATGACAGATCTGTTGCTGTTTTGATAATGTACAGTATAAATTAAACTTTCTATGTATTTATTATTTTACCAAAAACAACCTGTGAAAAGGACATCCTATCTGTACTATACTGAATGCAGCAAAGTGTGATGGGAGGTAGAGCTGGATAATTAGTCCTTGTAGTTTCTCTTGATTTACTAAAAGAAATATCATCATACTGTACATCTAAAGCCAGCTTGAGAAAAACAGCCAGACACATTATCATTAAACTGCAATCATTCAGCGGTAATGACAGTAATGAATTAGCTGCTGGATCAGGTGCAGGGGCTGATGCAGATGAAGTGGCTGGCATCATTGCAGGGGCTGCCACAGGACTGCTTCTTCTCCCACGGGATCTCCTGTGCCCTCTTTGCGCACTCAGTCTTGGCACTTCGCTGGCATCCTCCTCACTGTCACTGCTTCAGAGCTGGATTCATCATGCTGCATCAGAATCGTTGTTTGTTAAACTTTGTAATTCCAAACACTGCTTTGCAGTCCGGCATCTTCCGCAATCTATTTTCAATGTGTATTGGGGTAACAATTAATTTCTTAGACAAACAAGTGACTTATATAGTAACGAGAGTGCAGACAGACAGCCGGGCGCCATGAGCTGTCAAGGCTGTAGATGGGCTATCAGGAGGAAACAACAGAAATGTCAGAAGACCGCTCACTTGAGGAATGCAGACTGATATAATCGAACTTCAATACATGGTGACAAGTCCCTACTGAAAAATACAAATAATACAGCAACATTTCATTGTTATAATACTGTATTTATATGTAGCTGTGAAATTGACCGCTCCTGGTCAGAATAGCTATGACAGTATTTTATCTCTCTAATTTTTGCAGTTACACAATTCTTTTTGTCAGGGTAATTCATACATATAGCTAGGAAAAGTTAGTAAAGCACAGCTCTGTATCTTAAACACTCGCACAGCAATTGAAATTTAAATTCCAAAACACTTGTTCTAGTGTTAAGACGTCAACAATGAAGAAAAAATAAAACTTGTACTCTCATTATTTTAGAACTTACAAAATTCCAAAACATTGTCTTGTAAAAGTAAATGATTTTTGGGACTCATAATAATGTGCATGTTTTATTTTTTCATCTGCATTACATCCCATGTGGTTTCTGGCTGCCGCAACCTCTGAACTTCTTTTCCTCCCACCATCTCGGTCTTTGGCATACCGCAGCCAATTCATAGCTACTGATGCAAACTCCTCTTCTGTGGCTTGTTTTGTAAAATGGTTGTTCCTCACAGCTCCTAAAAAATGTTGAGCTATGATATTTGAAGTAAATTAAATGTAACAAGTTGAGCTTTTCATGTATTTTAAATTAAGATAGCATAGTCGACAGAGTGACACGATTGTCTAGCATGCACTATACATATTTCATTGAAGTGGTCATAGCAGGCCTCACCATTTTCTAGATTCTCAACCATCATTAGTCAGAATAGGGAATAGACAAAGTGGGTGACTGGTGCCAGTTTAGCACGTTGGGTGACTATCAATGGTGCGTGGTCCCCTTCACTACAATGGGGCCATGCTAGAACATTTTAATGACCTCTGAGTCTGGAAATATCAGACACATCAGAAATATCTTTTAGATATATATATATATATATATATATATATATATATATATATATATATTATATATATATGTGTCTGTAAAGACATTGTACTTAGTAAAAATAATGTTCTAAGATGGATATAAACGTAAAAACAGCAGCAGCATTTTTACAGGGAAAAAAACTAAAATGCAGTGCTGCTATAGATCGAAACAGATTGATAGTGCTTTATTGATCTCACTGCAGACCTCCTCTCTCTTGTAATAGGTGTCCCAAATGTTAATTTGACATCAACAAAGTACAGTAGGTGCAGGTTGGAGACCTTCAAATTGCTGATTTGTTTCTAGCTTGTTTTAATATCATTGGAGATAAAAAAAAAATAAGTGGCTACATTTCTACTGCAGCAAACTAAAAAACAGTGTTCAAATATAACTCGAGCAAAATTATAGTATTATTCTTCTCATAAAGACTTTCTCTCTCTATTTCATCAGGCATCGGCAAGAATGTGATTTGTGACCGAACGGCCACCCCACTTGATGCCTTTCGCATGATGTCGGCAGCTCACTACTACCCAAAGCTGATGAGCATCATGGGAAATGTGCTGCGCTTCCTGCCGGCCTTCGTCAAGATGAAGCAGCTGGTCGAGGAGGGCTACGTTGGGGAGCTGCTGGTATGTGAGGCGCAGGTTCACAGTGGAAGTCTGCTGGGGAAGAAGTACAACTGGAGTTGCGACGACTTGATGGGAGGTGGCGGGCTGCACTCAGTGGGCAGCTACATCATTGACCTGCTCACCTTCCTAACAGGGCAGAAGGCATCCAAGGTGCACGGATTCTTGAAGACTTTCGTCAAGCAGACGGACCACATCAAGGGCATCCGGCAGATAACCAGTGACGACTTCTGCACCTTTCAGATGGTCCTAGAAGGGGGGGCCTGTTGCACAGTCACCCTCAACTTTAACGTGCCTGGGGAGTTCAGACAGGAGGTCATCTTAGTAGGCTCGGTGGGCAGACTCATTGTCAGCGGGACTGATCTCTATGGTCAGAAGAATGATGCCTTCCAAAGGGAGCTTCTTTTAAAGGACTCCACTCCGCTGGGAAACGCCTTGCTGCCTGAGAAGGCCTTCAGCGACATCCCGTCACCCTACATCATTGGCACCATCCAGATGGTGCAGGCCATTCGACAGGCCTTTCAGGACCAGGATGATCGGCGCACTTGGGACAGGAGGCCCTTAACCATGGCTGCCACTTTCGAGGACTGCCTCTACGCCCTGTGCGTGGTGGACACCATCAAGAAGTCCAACCAGACCGGGGAGTGGCAGAACATTGTCATCATGACCGAGGAACCGGAGATCAATCCTGCATACTTGATCAGTGAAGCCATGCGGAGTAGCAGGGTTTCCCTCTATTGCTAGCTTTCAGGAGGGGAGAATTAAGGGATACAAACAGCTGTTACTGTATATACTGTATGGCAGAAAATATATGCAGTATGTGTCACATTAAGATAATGGGAGGAATTTGAAGGAGTTTAAAGAAAAATACCACAGGCTGGCCTCAGCCAGTGGATAACTTGGTATGCAAGAGGCTCAGGTTTGATAATCAAACTATGTGAAAGAAGCTCTTTCCTAAGCATCTGGGGAAATCTGACACATTGGCAAACTCTCTGGCAGGAATGCGCCACGATTTGAAGTAGGATTGTTTAGTGTTGTTTTAATACCCCCAAAGGGTTTACTGATATGGATATGTGTGGTTTGTGGCTCAACTTCAAGTAGCAAATTAAAAGAGCAATTCACTTTTAGTGTTTCAGAATCAACCTCGCCCCCTTTATCTGTTGCTTGCGCTAAACAGTCAAAACACAGTTTGGGTAGTTTTAAATTGAAAACAGGCCAGGGATAACAGGGTCCAGAGGTACAGCACTTGCACTTCTCTCAACAGTAAAGGTTATGTGCTCTTGAGATAAACAGTTAACCCATGGCTATATTCACTAATACACAGGAAACAAAGAATATGTGGAATCTGGCTTATTGTCCTAATATAATAGATATATGTGGGGTCATTCAGATAATTTTAGACATTTAATGAACAATTTATCTATGGCACAGTTGTCAATGTCATACAAATCTCAAGTAAAATACATTTCCTTTGACGGCATTTTTTTTTTTTTTTTTACCTTTTTACAATTAAATACAAAATGAACAATTGTATACAGGGTTTCAACAGAAGCTTTCAAATACTATTCATTATTCAGTCCATGCTTATGGAAATAAATGGCTGACATTTATTGGCATGGTCACTAATATCTACTTTTAAAAGGTTTAATTCAGTATGAGGCACATACCTGTACCACATGGGGTGCTTAAGACTAGACAAGAACATGCAGCCTTCAGCAGTGCAGCATATTGCTCCAAACTCTAGGATTCTACTACCCTTAGTGCCTCTCCATTACCTCAAGGATCAAAATTCACTGTTCCTATAAGTAAACATGGTAATAATCCTGAAGTGTTTCTCAGAAAATAAAGGACTTACCAAATTAGGTAGAAGGATTCTATGATGATCGCTCCTGTGCTTTTATTGACAAGTGGTTCCAAATGGAAAGAAGAGTTGTTTTGTAGACCTCTCTGAAGTCATGCCTAGTGGACTGATCTATTGTAGCAGTAACACTGCAGCATTCGAATTTACCCATTTTGGGTAAAGATTATATTGCGTTTTATTTCTCATGTGATTTCTAGTCACAGCTCATTTGCTACCTCCTGTACCATCTTGCCCAGGGATGAGCCACTTCCCCTTGTGTTGCCTTAAAATCCTCCCAGCTGTTAAATATGGTAGAAACAGAACCACAATTGGAATCTAGGAATACAAATTTCTAAATGAACAGGTTGCCACATGGTTTGTGAACAAATAATGTCAGATATTACCAGGATGGCTTTATGTGAGTTACAGGGTATAAATCCCTTTACCTCATGAGATTGAAAACATCATGTTAGTTGTCCCTGCTATCCCTGGTGTACTACAGAATTATACACTTAATAGTTTTACATCAGTCAAGCATGCCATTCCGTTTTCCCAATCATTAGCTGTGCTTTTCCCATATAAATTCTAAATTCTGACTTCTTAGTCAATGGGTTCCATTAAAATTTAAAATCACATGACATGGCTAAGAAGCTAAGGTCTTAATTAGCTTCAATCAAACAAACTTACATTTTTCAGTCAGTGCTTTCAATGAACCTGGATTCTATTTTAAAATTCAGTTGTCAGATTGAAGAGCTGTACAATTAAACATGTTAAGAGCTTTTCACTAGAAGGGTATTTTTTTTTTTGCATAGCTTTTTCAATTGATTAAATGCATATGTTTTAAATGCATATGCATAAGGTTTCTTATGATGGAGCACAGCAACTAGGCAACAACATGGAGTGCATGAAAAAAAAAAAAAAAAACTGTCTTTGCTTAAAATGTGCCTTGGATTATATCTGCACAGAGAGGTATGATTTTGCATGACCATGAAGTCCTTTTAGTAGGGGGAGACATTAGGTGTCTCATACTCCCATTCAAACCCGATTTAAAATCTTTCATCCATATCAAATCATTTTAAATACACTTTTTCGTGTTGTTAGTAAAGCTTTTAAACTCAAATCAGTGTGATGGAAATACTGACATTATCTTAGGGCAGTATGTTAATGGACCGGTTTTAAAACTTGAAGGGAAGTAAAACAATACAGTTGAAGCAGTGAACTACTGCATTTCCATCCATGGGCAGCACTTAAGCATGTACTCCCTGATAAACAGGGAATGTACCTATAAAAATGGTTGCCCTATTGTAATTATATATTAATGCAGGATGCATCATGATGAGATGCAACATGCCACTTACAGAGTAGGAGGCTAGGTCCAGTGGCTTAAGAAAAGGACTTGATAATAGGTCCCCGATTCAATACCCGGCTCAGCCTCTGACTCACTGTGTGTGACCTTGAGCAAGTCACTTAACATCCTTGTGCTCTGTCCTTTGAATGAGACGTAAAACTGAGGTCCTATTGTAAGTGATTATGCAGCAACAGTTGTTGATGCATAGTTCACCCTCTAGTCTTTGAAAGTCACTTTGGATAAAAGTGTCTGCTAAGTGACTAATTATACTAATAATAAGGTGAAACTTTTTAAGGTACTGTGAGAACAAAAATGGGTTATCATACAAATTGGGTATTTATGAATTCACTGTGTTGTACAATCTCATCATAAGGATTTCACCTCATACAGTCCCCTAGCACTAAGTTGGAGCATTGAGCACTGGAGCGCAAGTTCTGGCTTAGAGTGGAGAGTGCTGTCTTTTGAGTTACTAATACTTTTTGTTGCAGCACAGTAGTTCTTGCAAGAGTCCCTAAGAAAGTGCTGACTAGGCCCAGCTCTGCTTAGCTTCTGGCGAAAGAGGTGGGAATATAAGACATACTAAGGCTTAAGGCCTCAGATTGCAAAGAAAAAGTAAACCACCTACACAGTACTCAGAAGAAAAGAGCAAGTATCCCTGATACTCTATGCAAAGTTCCCCAAAGAAACTATGTCCTCTTCTTTTAATTGAATCATTTTAAATGTACATACATGAGTGACATGAGCCCAACTTTCTCTGCAAAACATCTCAAGGGTACTGGGGCCTCTATAGAAATGAGCATGAATAATTAAAGGGCTAAACAGAATACACCTATTCAAATGATCTTTCTGATGTATGGCTTTCCCTGTTGTTGCCACTGCAGAAGGGGCTGAAAAAGTTGTGCCGTTTACCTGCTTCACAAAAGGGATTAGAGCTGGCCTCTTGGAGGATAAACAACCGTGAATGTGTCAAGGTTTAACAGTTGGAGCAATGCTTAGTGAAGTATGAACAACTAGCAATAATATATGTACTGCTGAGAATACCAAATTGAGAACTACTATATCAATATACCTATTTCAGGCACAGGACTGAAGCAGGGGAAGGGGGCATGTAGCACTTAAATTAACAGGAGGACTATCTCAATCTGCTCATCTTTGTTATGAGTGCCATGGCAAGTAATTGAACTGCTACAACACCTCCAAATGGCTATAGTCAGCCACAGCATGTGTGTGCTATCAGTAGCTATTAACGTACCACTCTTAAGTGAGCACCTACAAAAAGTATAGTTTGTGGTTACTAGTCTCCTATTGCAAACAGTTTGGCGTCCTTCATAATCTCACAATCTCACCAAATCTCTTGAAGTTGGTAACTACTCAATGATTAGTTGTATGGAGATAAGCATACAGCTTACACGGTCTGAAACCTGCAGTCTTCCATTGTGCTGTTTAAAACTCCTTTAGAACACACCTTTTAATAAAGTGTTGCAAGTCTACCTTCATGTTGCTATTTACAATACGATGCTCAAGCAATGCTTGCTGTACTGCTTAGCACTACCCATATATTGCTTGTTGCATGTCAAATAAGCCTCATTCATTAGAAGAAAAAAAAAAATCTACTGTACGGTATAGTACCTCATTAGTTTATGTTAGGCACTGAATAATTAAAGACCCAGTGTCCATTGAGATTTCATGGAGCTAGGAGATAGGAAAAGTTAACATTTAATCCAGCTTTTGTTCTGTGGCTGTGCACTGATACAAATGATGCCAAGTTCAAACTTAATTCTGTGATGTTACGAAATACTTGAAAAAAATATTTTTATAATCTAAAGGCTTTTTTAATGTAGATGTGAAATTGGTCATGTTTTTTTTTTTATTATTTATTGAGCTGCAAATGCTTTTGACTACTTTTATTTGAAGCTTTTTATTATGGCAGAAATGTTGCAACACAACAGTGGCTTCTTCCACAAGTAAAGTGGAGTATAGAAAAAATATAACCTACGGAACAGCTCAGACAGCTCTGATCACATGCTGGTATATTGTAGAGCATAGGATGATAATGATTTCAGATCCTTGGATGGCTGTAAATTTCATTAAAATAATTGTTGATGGCAGTCACAGTAATGCAGAGCTACTGTATAGACAAGCTATACAAAGTCTATATACAGTGTGCCACCATTCTCTTCATTAGGTATCTTACCTTTCATGTATTTGGCTTGATTTTAAATGAGGAAAAGGAGGATGGAGAGAAACTTCACCACTGCTGTCAAGCCATTGCACTTTTTTTTTTTTTTAAACGGGCAAACAAAATAATTCCAAAAAAATTTTCATTTTGTAGGTCAATGAAAAAGGCACCATTTTTAATGGTCATTTTTTTGAAGCTGTAGCAAAGAAAAAATATTGAAGGTTCCTTGCAGATACTACAATGTTACACTTCTGGTAAACTTAATAAAGTCGCATGAAGCAACTAATTTGACATTAAAAACAAGTCAGTAATAGTAAGAGTGCTTGGTACTTCAATTGCAAGCCAATGCGTCTAGTCCCTGGGAGTTCTTTTAAAGACAATATATGGCAAACATTTAGTTATATGTTAATCTCAAACTGAAAAGCCAGTGTCTGATCACACGTCACACATTTTTAAAGATCTGAGGTTATGCAAGAAATATTTGACACCCGGAACTAAATTCTGCATCTATATTGCACCCTTTACCCTAGGGGTGCTGTACTGTAAACTGTATATATACGTTGAGAGGCATTCTAGCTATGGAGTACAATGTTTAATATGCTCCAGGAGCACAGGGAGTGACCAAACTGCTGGAGGGCAGAGTACAATTTATGGCAGTCTAGATGTGGGGGTGGGATGTAAAAAATAGTATGGGACATAAGACACACAAAAGATTAAATGAAGAAGTATCAGTGATTTCCTGACAAAAATTTCCGATCCGACTTTAACTGTTGCCTGATTCATGTCAAACAAAGATAGCAACTCATTACCATTTTTTTTCTTTTAACAGATCAACAATACTGTTACATTAAAAATCAACATGCCTATATTCAGACTAAAATGTAAATACATACTTAGTAATGTGTAGTTTAGAGAGGTATAGACTTGTGTAAGTTTAAAAATGTTATTATAGAATGCCATAGAATGAAGGCTTGGCTAGATAAACTAGCAACAGTTTGTGTTTATGCTAAAGGAGTACCATATGTGGTGCACTTCTGGGACAGGAATATTTTTTTTGTAGATGCTGTCCTTATAATGTTAAGTCTGGATAAGCAGCAGTTTATTTAAACAGTGATAATGTTAATTGGTCCCACAATTATCGTCAACTGTTGCTGATAATTAGAAGCATTATAGAAAGACCATCATCAGTATATGTGGCCTTGTTTATGAATACTGCCCCCAACGGTTCCTGTACTGTTGTTGGAAGAACTGGATTAATTTTGTTGCTGTATTTGTGTTGCTGTATATATATTATATATATTATATATATCCTGAGATATATATATATATATATATATATATATATATATATATATATATATATATATAATATTTGTATAATACAGTATTGTTACTTGATGGCTTAATAAAACAAACTACGTATATGGTTATGTATTTACATATATAAACGTTTGCTTACATTAAGAATAGATAAACGAAAGGGGGACTTACCATAACATTTGTGCAGTTTATATAATGGAGATAGAGTGTTTTAAATGATAACAAGAAAAACATTTCTGTTTGTTATTAGACAAAAAAGTGTGACAGCTGTGTCTTCAATCTAACTACCTTGTAAAGACTAGTTCCATTACCGTACTCTATCTACTCTGTGTCCTCCTTGTTTTATTGCTGTAACCTGCATCCCTGCTTTGTACTGCTTGGGGAATGTGGTTGGTTTGAGCTAAGCATTTTGTTTTGTGAAGGTTGCAACATGGTTTGCAAATGTAGCAGTTCTTATTCAATGCTTTATGAAATAAGTAATAAAAAAACACACAAAAATGAAAAAAGGGAATTTGGGTAATTTTTTGGTAATTCCACTTGCTCTAGCAAACAATATGAGACATGCTTTATTTGCACTAACCAACTCTATAGTTTGACCATTGCGATTATAACAACTTGCTGTACATGTTTACAAAACCCGCCTTGTTTGCTAAAATCCCTGGAAAACCGGAACTCAGCCGAGAATGCCTCTGTGCAGCACTGCTTCTGCACGGAAACTGGCTAGATCCAGTATGTCTGGAATTAGGTCAAAACCCTGGTTAAATTATTTCAAGATTTGGCAGCTGGTATGTTAGGCTTGACAGAATATTAGGCCTAATTTACAAAAGGGCACTAAATGTAGCTGTAACATGCATGTTAAGTAGTGACCCTAATGTGCACTATAAATCTAAATCTAAATGTGCTGTCCCATTTACTAACAGAACACATTCATTTATTTGCACACTGTTTGGCTAATTTACATACCATAGCATGCATATTACATGTATTGTGATTGATCATTTAATGTGCATGATAATGTTCAACACCCATGACCACTGTGATATAAAAAGCACCAGCAGTCCAGGCGTATAGGTCAGTGGCTTATTGTGAAAGGTGGAGTTGGCTAACGTTTACCAAAAATGAGCGATCAACAGGCAAAGTAAACAAAAACTGTACACAGAGGAGTTAGAAATTCTAGTGGAGGAGGTTGTTTTAAATTATAATACATTGTTTGTCAGCAAGTAGGTAGGGGATATGCTCGAGCTGGGAGTCAGAGAGTCTTCCTGAAGCGAGTAGTGCATCCTATAGCGATGGTGCCTAAAAAGAACGGCTCAACTTGGTTGTGTGTGGACTTTCGAAAGGTTAATGCAATCTCCAAGTTCGATGTGTACCCTGTGCCCCGTACAGATGAACTCCTCGACCGACTGGGAAAGGCGCGGTTGATCTCGACTTTGGATCTGACAAAGGGATACTGGCAAATTCCACTAACTAGAGTTCACAAGAGAAAACTAATTTCTCTACCCCAGATGGCCTGTTCCATTTCCTGACCGTGCTGTTTGGACTACATGGAGCCCCAGCTACCTTTCAAAGAGTGAAGGACAAGGTCCTTGCGCCCGATCAGAAGCATGCCGCCACACACACTGACAATGTGGTGATTTTTACTCTACCTGGAGAGAGCATATTAATAAACTTTCAGCCACCATACAGTCTCTGAGGGAGGCGGGTTTGACGGCTATTCTGTATTCTGTACAATTGGCAAAAAAGAGACCCAATATCTTGACTTCATCATGGGTAATGGTTGGTAAAGTTGGTCGCCTCTAAAGTCCAGACTGGTGGAGATGGCGATCCTGGAAACCAAGTCTGAGGTGAGATCGCTACTGGGGTTATCACTGCTTTATCCTCGAGTATTCAACTATATTTAACCCCCTGATGGATCTCACCAAGAAGACTGCACCAAAATTAGTGAAGCAGACAGGGGAATGTCAGGGGCCCTTTGATATGATTAAGAGAAAGTTGTGCAGGCCCCAGCTCTAATTTCACCAGATTTAAATAAAGAGTTAATTCTTTAGACTGATGCCTCCCTGTCACAACGATGGCCCGAGTGGGGGACGTCAGACCAGAAACAGGAAAACAAACAAACAAAGAGAGAGGTGGAGTTTGGTGGAGCTGAGCTAATGGTCTCGCTCAGCATTTAATGAATGACCAGACAGACAGAAAATAAACGGTTGTAACAATACAAAAACAGGACACGGCACATTCGCCAAAATAACCAAACAAAATGGGCTAACCAAAACACGGTGAGCAGATATTTTACTACTAATACTTTTTAACTATTCTTATTATCTTTACCTCCGTCTCCAATTCAGTTCTCCACTCACCGAACACACAACCTCGAGTATGTGAAAACATGCTGCTTTTATGCAGCTGTACCGAGACTCGACCTCTAATCAATCATTCAATTGGAGTCGCAGTACAACTGCACGTGCATTAATAAAGTGCAATTCCCCGTGCTCACATATTACATTTTACTTGCACGTGAAGTGCTGCGCAATCCTCGTGCCTAAATACAAATATACATTTTAAACACTCGTGTTACACAGACCCGTTTATATCCCGTGTACCAATGACTATACACCAACATTAAACACACCACACGCAACTTATTGTAGCAATTCACTTGCTCCATAAAGTGGGTGTAAGTTTCACCCACCTGTCCCTTTAATTAGGGTCAGTAGCCTGGCCAGGTTAAAACTCAATTTCCCATAGTTCCTTGCTATCAACCTCTGTTCATCCTCTCCCTCATTGGCTCATTCAGATATCCACTCCTCCAATCTCAGAGCTCCTTGGAAGCCAGTACCGGTATTAAAGCTGGCTGGCTAGGTCAGAAGAGGACTCCATTTTCAAATAACAGCATATTACTTAATTACAGTGTAACTTTAACTTTAACTTTATTTTAGATAAATACTGGTGCATCCATTTACTCTTTTGTTAATCTTGTACTTTGTCTAAACCTTTCTTTTTTGTTTACACTGTTACTTGTTTAAGTTTAGTTGCTGTTCAAGGTCTGTTTAGGGGTTGTTTTTGTTAGCGTGTCCAGTCTCCATTTTGTTCCTGATTCTCCTGATATTTTCCAAATGGCTGTTCACCACTCAACCCGGTACTACTCAACAGACTAACCATTTTCTATTTGTTGGTGTGATTATTCCTTTTCTGTTTACTCGTTTTTTCTACTTTACTTTGATACTTTGGTTCCTGTAATTTTGGTTTTGTTCTTTTGTTACTTTGGATTACATGTGCATTGCTTCACTGGACTTGTTAGGCCCAAATTCCATTCATCATACATTGCCATCAAGACTGTCTTTGTAATTGTTTTCCCCATACACTTATTCATTAACCTTTGTCTTTTTGGCCTGTAAGTGTGTTGGTTTTGTATTGTTGTGGTGTGGTGTGGTGTGGTGTGTGTGTGGGTTTATTGGAGGCCCATCGGACACCACGTTCTTTTCGCTTTAGTGTTAGTTTGTTTGGATGTTTGTTTAGTTCACGTTACTTTCTTATTCACCTGTACCTACCACTAAATGCAATAAGTTGTTGTCCTTATATTTCACTTATTACATTATAGTTTACAATAATAAACCATTTGTTTGTGAAATTGACACCCCTGACGTCCCTGCTTTTGCTGTCTGTCACTCTTGGTGACTTAGTTATAGATATTGGGCCGGTAGTATCTCCTTAGGGAGGACAGTACAACTGCTTCTCAGTTGTGCAGAGTGATCGTTACAATATAACAGAAAATACACACAGGGGCGGGCACTTCGTCACACTCCCATATTGTTCTGGGAGCAGTCCTGTCCCAAGAAGGTGATGGAGTAGAACACCCTATTATATATAAGCAAGAAAATGGCTCCTAGGGAAATAAACTCATTGAGAGAGTTTGGCCATCAAATGGGCTACACATGTTCTTCGCTATTAATTATTGGGATATTCCTTCTCACTTGTCACGGACCTTACCTGACCTGGTTACATATGATGAGGAACACGAACACCTGGATAACTCTGTGGTATCTGACGCTGCAACCCTTCCACTACAGCACTGCGTGGGTAAGGAGCACCAAAATGCTGTTTTTTTGTTTGTTTTTTTTCACGTGGGGGCCATTAGGGTTAGTAGACCAAAAAGAGCGATGTGTAAAGTGGGTTGCATGTGTTCCCATAGCGTGGGGCTGATCACAGGGAGGAGTTTGGCAATAAAAGGGGACACAGCTATGTGATTACACCCACTTACACTGGAGTTACTAACGCGCTGGAGCGCTGTGTTTGTTTTTGTGTATTGCAGAGGACTAGGAGACGGGAGCTGCAGCCACTGAGAAAGCACAAACCCCTGAGCACTACCCTCACTGCTCTGCACAGAGAAGCAGCACCATCTCCCGTCTGGAGAGCACACTTTCATGCACCATGGGAATTAAAGCTTGTGAACTGTTTACTTTCTGTTTTGGACTGAAAACCTGCCATGTACCCCCCAGTGCCATCGCTGGTAGAGGGCTGACTATTATCTGATTGTTAAATAAACAGATGTTTTTAGAGAATTAATTGTTTTTGGACATTCACTTTGTCACCCACACCACTGACCGTCTGACAAACTGCCATCTGTTTCTCTTGGTAGATAGAGGACGTGTTCAGGTGGAGCTGTGTGACCTGCGTGGCAGACACATAAGAGAAGCTTCGTGAATGTATGCTTGCCTTAACATGTTTTGGGCTGAATGCACTGATCCTGAGAAACTCCCAACCTTCAGATGATTGGCTTTGGAAACATATACTACGTTTGGATTGACGTACTCCTGTGAGGCTTTTCCAAAATGAACATGATCAAAAATAAGCGCTGCAGCTGGATAACTTATGAGCTTATCTGTAGCAGTCTCTTCGCATTGCCACCACAGCCCTCACCCCCAACTTCAAAAGGGTGGCACTGAAAAAGAAGTGTCATTTTTCACACTAGATACCAATTTTTTTAATCATTTTCATTTTAAGTTTTTTAGTTATGACTTCTACATCATGCTTTTTTGTGGCTTGTAACTAGTTAAGAAAAACAAAGCCAAAACATTTTTTTTTTCTACATTGGACTGATCTCCTTTGTGGTCCACTGCGGGGCAGGCAGCGATTGGATAGACTTTGGCGTGGGGCCGATCACAGGGAGGAGTTTGGCAATAAAAAGGGACACAGCTATATGATTACACCCACTTACACTGGAGTTACTAACGCGCTGGAGCGCTGTGTTTGTTTTTGTGTATTGCAGTGGACTAGGAGATGGGAGCTGCAGCCACGGAGCCAGCACAAACCCCTGAGCACTACCCTCACTGCTCTGCACAGAGAAGCAGCACCATCCCCCGTTTGCAGAGCACAGTTTCATGCACTATGGGGAACTATGTAGTTTATTGTATATTTTTTGGGTTAATTGTTGTAAATAGATTGATTTAATTAATTGTTTAACTGCTGTGGTGCTCCGCTGAGGACGATTACCTGTCTGCATGGAGCAGCAGCTGAAAGCAATCAGCTGTTCCAGCAGGCAGATGGGTGTGTCACAGCAGAGCGTCAGTATAAAAACATAGCAATCACTAGGATTGGGGCTGCTGCAAGGCCTGTCGTTTTCACGGCACCTTTGATTTATAGTTTGTTATATTGTGTTTTATTTTTAGTGTTTTTACAGTCTTGCACCGTCCTCTGTGTGCTACCATTGCTGGTACCATCACATGACATTATTGTTTGTTTTTTTGGTTTTATGTGTTAATAACTACTGAACGCCGTGCTAGCGTGTTTCACTGCACTTCTGTGTCTGGATCTCACCTGCCTGTCTGCTGCTTGTGTCTGTGTGGGAACAACATGTAAGAATGCCACAGGACTACATGAGGTAAGTGGACCTTCGTTGAATAATGTTGGAAACCCCTAGATGGTACTGTATGTCCCCCCAAACCTTCCTCTGCAAACCCAGAGCCGTTTCGGTTGATAGAGATTTGGACTTCATACATTTTTGAAGGACTGTGTCGGAGAGAGGTGGATAATGTTCAGAAGTGTCTTTTTGTGATTTCCTGTAGCGTTTATAAACCGCTTAAAAAGTACTCCCCACCCCTGTGCATATTATGATTTGAATTTAGTTTTGTTGTAGTATTATGTATTGTTTGGCAGGACGAGCGAGGTGCTGTCCGCCATTATTTGTTGTTGTTTTGTTTTAGTTTTTTGAAAATACCTCATGAGAATGCGTAACTGTCAGCTACTGATTGTTTAACTGGCTGACAGTCGCGCAGATTATGAAACTATAGCTGAGGGGTAATAAGATAATTCATTAATAGCTAGTTAACCCCTCGGCCATAATATAAAAGGCAGGCAGTTTGGCTGCACAGAGACAGAGTGTTTGTTAGCGGAGAATGGAAGAGTCAGGAGGTAAAATAAGAATTAGTAAACAATTGCTACTCGTGCTGGTATAAAGCCTAATATAAATACTTGTTATTATTATTGTTTGTTTTGGCCCACGTACTCTTTTGTTTGTAAACGTGTTTTGTCTTGTTTAAACCTTCTATTTATCAATAAATGCGCTGCAGCACAGTTGTACTCTAGTCTGTCTGTGTGTGCGTTGCTTATTCCTGGTCTGATGTCACCACCAAAGTCATCCTATTCACAAACGGCTTTCGGCCGCCAAAGATATGCTTGTGCCATTAAAAGCAGCAAAAAATAAAAATGAGGACTGACTGATTTGGCTGGAACAGAAAGTAGACGATCTAGAAAACAGATAAAATCTGCGAATTGTTGGTATTCCGGAGGGCTCAGAGGGGAAAAATATAACGTCGTTCACAGCGGACTTGTTAAAACATATTTTGTAGTTACCAGAGCATGAAAGTGGCCCGGAGGTGGAACGAGCACATGGAGCCCTAGGCCCAAGACCAGATGCAGGCGAGCTGCCTAGACCCATCGTCTTGAAATTGTTAAGATTGGGAGACAAAAAACGACTTCTGGATGCTGCAAGAAAAATGGAGCAACTCACCTGCAAAAAACAAAGTTTCCTTTCTGTTTCAGGACTTCTCTGCTGAGCTGCAACACAAAAGAATGGAATACAAATAAATAAGCTATGCATATAAATATGTTCATATGTGTGTGTGTATGGTATACACAATTGTTTGCTTGATGATACGATTTGGGTGGCTAAATATTAACAGGAGCAAGTGATTATAAATGCTGCATTGAAAGTACTGCAGAGAAATCTTCGGTCCAAATTTCTTATTTTTGTTTCAAAATGCTCCGTTGGGTATACTCAAGTTGCTGTAAATTGCTATTTTTTTTGTTTAATTTTACACACAGACAACAGATTTGTGTTCTTAGAGAAGAATCATACGATTTATAACAATACAGGAAACGTTACTGTAAAAGAGGGCAATATCTTTTTTTTTTAAAATCCTAAACAAGTGCGTCAGATGCATTTCTGTACACACAATGTAATAGTAAAGGCAGCTAACAGTGAAACAAACATCACTGGAGATAATTACTACAATAGTAACTGTATACTCAGAACCACTTAATGACAGAATGCCAGAGAACTTTCAAAATAAAGGGTTAGCATTGAAGTCTCAAAGAAAATGCATGTATATTTTAACAGCTCAAATATTGTGTAAATTACATTATGGCTAATGCTACACTAAAAAACATAATAGTTACATCCTGGAATGTTAAGGGAATAAATAGCCCAGTAAAGTGAACAAGAATTTTAGCAGAGTTATCAAAACTTATCTCTGAAATTGTTTTGTTACAAGAAGCACATCTCACTGAATCAGAAACATAGAAGTTAAAACAGAAATGGGTTGGTCAAGTTTTTTTATTCAACTTACAATAGTAAGAACAGAGGAGTCACAGTTTTTATACATAAGAAAACTCCCTTTATATGCCAGAATACTGTAATAGATGATAATGGTCCTTATGTTATGATTGAAGGTTTATTATACAACAAACCAATTGTTATATTGAATATTTATGGTCCAAACAATAATTCTATACCTGTTTTCAATCAAATCACATCACTTATTTCCAATTATTCAGATGTGCCGATACTGCTGGGGGGGAAGACTTTAATGCTGTACCAAATCCTGTTATAGACAGGTCGGGTAAGCCACATGTTTTAGATAGAGGACTAGATAGAGGGCGGCTGGTGGGCAAAAAAATGGGGAGGCAAAAAAAAAAAAGGCAGGGGCCCCGTTAATCCCCCAGCAGCAGTACAATTTTATTACTGTATTGTGACTTACAACACTTTCTTAATATAACAATATTATTATAAATTATTATTATTTATTTGGCAGAAGCCTTATCCAAGACTCACGGTAGCAGATTGCACAGTAGGCCAGACTTGAGTTTTTTCTAGTGATGGAAAAAGTAAAGCCTTGTGAATCACTGAGGCCTTTGAACCATTGGTTTGCTGTAAGGTTCACTGATCTGAATCACATTAAGCGATTCATGGTCTTTAGTGCCATCTAATGGTAGATCTGAAGAACCCACTGTCTTTAAAGGGATTATTAAAATGTAACAGCTATCAATAATAGTTACATTAAGTACAACAACACTATTAGTTTACAGAGAAGGCAATGACCTTTCATATGTTTTTGAAATACATTATTGAGCACTTATTAATGTTCTCAGTTATCCTGAGAATGTATGAATTAAATAATTATTATATATTCTGTTTTCAAGGTATATTTTAGTGTAATAAAATCATTATAATACACTGAGAAATGCAAAATTCATGTATTTACTATACAGGATTTATGTATTCATTAAACACACAAAAAGTTTTACTTGACGGTAACGGTTGACAATTTCAAAAAAGACTCGCTGTCCAATTTCTACCACAGTGTTCCCAATATGTGTTTTGAAAAGAACCATTTTTGCAATGTTTTTAATATATAAAATTACAGCCTGAAAGGATGTTCCCTCGCAATCAATATTAACCTGACATGTACTCCTACTAGGAAGCATTGACAAGGCGAGAGACCTCCTAGTGAATCTGCTCCTGGTTCTTGCTAGACTGGCCATCTACAAGACCAGGAAGTGTAAGATCGCCAGGGAGGGTCTCTTTGACTGCGGAGCCATGTTCAGGGCCCTGGTTCGGTCCAGGGTTAAGTTAGAGAACGCCCATGCGGAGTCTGCTTGCGACATGTCTGCTTTTGTCGACCAGTGGGCTCTGGGTGGCGTGCTCTGTACCACCACCCCTTTTGTTTTGAATATTTAATTTACCGATTTTTTTGACCGTTTTTTTCAGTTAAATTAGTTAAAAGCCCATCCATTTAGCATCCTCAAATTGAGGATGCTAATTTGAATTCTTCTCTCCAGCCATCATTTGAAGGCTGGAGTAGTCCTCTACGTTGGGCGGTCCTAACTTGGGCTTTTAAATAGGACTACCTTCGTGACGGATAGGCGGGTAAATCACCTCCCCATTTCATTAGCTGAAATTTCTTCGTGGCGACATTCACTTTGTTTATCCCAAACTAAGGGGCCTTTGGACGGTCTTTTTTAAATAGGACTAGGAAGCACTGCCTATCCGCCCATTTAGTGGAGGGGTAAAAGTAATCGACTTTAAAGACAGCACCGCTGTTAAGTGAACAAATAGGGTTTGATTCCCCGCTGGTACGGGAAAATATTTAAAGTTTGCATAGAATAGAAAAAATATATTTAACTTCAAAAAAACACAACAAGGTAATGTGACATTGTATAACTTTCAGAAGTGAACAATTTTATATGAATTTTTTATGTTCAAATGCATGAAGAAAAAAAACATAACATGTAAATTGGGAACCTTGAAGCATGAAGTATGCTTTAATTGTTGATGTTAGTATGTTGCATGTCAGCACACAAGCATGGTCTTCATGCTGGTTCAAATCACTAAGGGTGTGTGTGTGTGTGTATATTGTAAGGTAGCAGGGAGGGGGTTAAAATCCTTCCCTGCTAAAAACATGTGAAAATGCACATTTGGGTGTTATTGAGCTAAATTGTTTAATTGTTTAATTGTGTTATTGTTTAGTAATCCCCCGCACCTGGTGGTAGTTGTAAATTAGAGCTCGGAGCAGCGTATTTAAGGGAGACAGGCAGTTTGTTCAGGGCTGCTGTGCATAGGGAGGCAGATGGTGTGGTCTGCTTCCAAGCAGTCAAGGTAAAGTGCTGTGTTAAACTGTGTGAGTTTTATGTTTTGGGTACCGGTAAACAGCTTAGCTGTCCGGGATAGTAGTGAGGGAATCCTGTGTGTAACAGTTAGTGCTGCAAAGAAGGAGATAGGTGTTTGTTTGTTTTGTTTAACTTATTTGATTGGTGTTTATTAAAAGTGCGTGTCAGCCCTTAAATCAATTCCATTTCTGTGTCCTGGGTCTATTTTAAAAGGGGCAATGAACCGTGAGAGTTGAAAGAATTCACTATATATATATATATATATATATATATATATATATACACACACACACACACACACACGCACACAGTGGCTCTCAAAAGTATTCACCCCCTTGGACTTTTCTGCATTTAATTGTGTTACAACATGGAATCAAAATGGATTTAATTAGGGTTTTTTGCCACTGATCAAAACAAAAAAAGTCCATAATGTCAAAGTGAAAAATAAAATCTACAAATTGTTCTAAATTAATTACAAATATAAAACAGAAAATAATTGATTGCATTGATTTCAACCCCTCTGCTATGACACACCTAAATAAGCTCTGGTGCAACCAATTGTCTTTAGAAGTCACATAATTAGTTGAATGGAGTCCACCTGTGTGCTATTAAGGTGTTTCACATGATTTCAGGTTAAATACACCTGTCTCTGGGAGGTCCCACGGTTGGCTAGTACATTTCCTAACAAAAATGACATCATGAAGAAGAAGAAGGAACATTCAACGCAAATCTGGAATAACGTTCTTCAAAAGCACAAATCTGGTAGGATATAAGAACATTTCCAAGGCACTGAATATCCCACGGAGCACAGTAAAGTCCATTATTAAGAAATTGAGAGAATATGGAACAACTGTGAATCTGTCTAGAACAGGCCGTCCTCAAAAACTGAGTATCCGGGCGAGAAGGGCACTAGTCAGGGAGGCCTCCAGTAGGCCTATGGGGACTCTAAAGGAGTTAGTCTTCCACGGCTGAGCTATGAGCCACTGTGCATATGGCATAATAGCCCGGGTGCTTCACAAAACTGACCTTTATAGGAGAGTGGTAAAAAGAAAGACTGTTGAAAAAAACTCACATCAGATCTCGGCTAGAGTTTGCCAGAAGGCATGTGGGAGACTCTGAGACCAAGTGGAAGAAGATTCTATGGTCTGATGAGACCAAAATAGAACTTTTTGGCCTCACGCTAAGCGCTATGTTTAGTGCAACTCTAACACTGCACATCATCCTCAGAACACCATCCCTACCGTGAAGCACGGTGATGGCAGCATTATGCTATGGGGATGTTTCTCTGCGTCAGGGCCTGGAAAGCTTGTGAAGATAGAGGGCAAAACAGATGCAGAAAATTACAGAGAAATCCTGGAGGAAAATCTCTGCAAGAGACCTGGGACTTGGGAGAAGATTCATCTTCCAGCAGAACAATGACCCCAAACATACAGCCAAAGCCACACTGGAGTGGTTTAAAAACAAAAATGTAAATGTCCTGGAGCGGCCCAGTCAAAGCCCGGACCTCAATCCAATTCAAAATATGTGGGAAGAGTTGAAAATTGTTGTTCACCAAAGGTCCCCATCCAACTTGATAGAGCTTGAGCAATTTTGCAAAGAAGGGTCAAAAATTGCAGTGTCCAGATGTGCAAAGCTGGTAGAGACTTATCCAAATAGACTCATGGCTGTAATTGCTGCCAAAGATGCCTCTACCAAATATTGACTCAAGGGGGTGAATACTTATGCAATCAATTATTTTTTGTTTTGTATTTGTAATTAATTTAGAACAATTTGTAGATTTTATTTTTCACTTTGACATTATGGACTTTTTTTGTGTTGATCAGTGGCAAAAACCCCTAATTAAATCCATTTTGATTCCATGCTGTAACACAATAAAATGCGGAAAAGTCCAAGGGGGGTGAATACTTTTGAGAGCCACTATATATATATATATATATACTACCAAAGGGTTCAAGATGTCTTACCGTTTAGTGAACAAACATTTCAGAAAATGCAGTACTTCATGAAATGCTTGTGATTCAACTTGTTCAGCTAAATAAGGCTTTAGGCAATTCAAATGGTTCAGTGTTTGACTGGGGCTTCAGGTGATTCCAATGGGAAATACATGAATTCTGCATTTCTCAGTTTATTATGATGACATTATTACACTGAAATATACAAAAATTACTGATTTTTGGTGAAGCAATGGTTCAAAGGGCTCAGTGATTCATGAGGTGTCACTTTTCCCATCACTAGAACTCTAACTCACCTCAAGCTTAAGACTCGAATTTAACAACACTAGCTCTGCGCTACACAGGACGAGTCGTATACAATTAACACGTGACTTGTGGGTCACTGATGTTCGCCTGGCGAGGCTTCGTCATTTGTATGCTTCATATGAAGCATCAAACATTAACCATTTGAATCACCTGAACACTCAATCAAGTACTGAGTCTGAGCCACTTGAATCAGTCATCTGAACCCTCAATCCAAGTACTGAACCATTTGAATCATCTGAAGCATGAATTAAACACCAAACAATTTGAATCGTGCTTAATGCAGCATGCAAATAGTGTTTGGTACCTAAATTCCAATCAATGGAATAGCATGGTTAAATAATACTTTAGTGTGTGGTGTCTGCCCATGACACTGACAGTGACTGGTATGTATAGGGTTTGTTGTATCTTAGTATAAAATAAACTTGATTGTACTGTGTTTGTATTTTTAGCAGTATAGCATAAAAAGGGTGTCTCTGCAAGTGTATGTGATTTTTTTTTAAATTCCCATGATATCACGATATGGAAATTATTATCAATACACAATAATATTGATATTTGTGCCCAACTGTCCATCACTACTTATTGTAGTGGAGGCAGACCAACAATTACACATGAGTACCTGGTGTGACATCTCCTTTTCCCTGTCTATATTGCAATGACTAGGTAGAGCAAAATGTGCTGTATGTATTTCGTTCTTTCACTTGATAAAAAAGGAATGAAAGCAAGCTTGCCTGCTTTTTTGGAGTCATCATAGCATTGAGCAAGGCCTTTAGCCTTATATCACAGTTTCTTAAATAATGAAAAGTAATTTAAGTTAAAACAGACAGCCTAAGCTTAATCTTACTGTTTCATTTTAACCTTCTACCTCCCATTGTTTAGCTGCCCATAAAAACAGTATACTTACAATTCTTTTGAAACTGCTTTTTTATATTTGTTCTCATTCTAATCTCTTTATAATCTGTTTGGGTATACTTGAGGACATGGCAAATGCAGGCATCAATTATGAAATACTGTACTGTCTAAAAGAGTATAATCGAATAATCATAGCCCTTCAATCAAAACCTGGCTCTCATGGTCTGTGCTAGGGATTCTCCTCAACTCCCTCCAGTCTCTCCATATTAGCATTCTGCCTGACCCTCTGTGGGATTCTTAAGAGCTTTCCCCCTGCCTCGCCTTCCTGTCTGTCTATATCAACATATATTCTCCATTTGCTAATTTCCATTCTTCAGAAAAGCTGCTTCTCCCCCTACAATGATTTACCCATGGAGATCAACTGCCTCTCGGCCACCTTCCATGCTTACTCCATCGCTTGGCTGCATACCTCAAGACGGATCAATTCAGCGCAGTCGATCCACTCACCTGTCAAGTATCAAGTCCCCTATCTCCCTTTTCAGGTATCTCCACTGCAGGAACCCCCCCCCCCCAGCCTGATCACGAATGTAGGGGAACTGGTCCTCCTCTGCAGTGGATTCCTACATTCATTCATCCTTCCCTGATATAGTTGCTGCTCCTTCTAAAAATGCTAGAATCATCTCTACTCTTCGGAAAGGCTGCTTCTCCCCCTACGAGGATCTACTCATGGAGACCATCTGCCTCACAGCTTTCTTTGGCTTTCTCAGAAGCTCTGAATTCACAGTTCCCTCAGACTTCTTGCTTCCCCTCTGTGGGTATTCGTTTATGTGACCTCTCTTCTATTTCCAACTCCTATTTCCTTATTCGGCTGCACACTTCAAAGATAGACCAACTCTGGCGCGGTCAGTTCATTCAGCTTTCAAGGTTCAAGTCTGCTATCTGCCCTTTTTCAGCAATGTCAAGATATCTCTCATGCAGGAAACCTTGCCCCCCCCCCCCCCCCCCCCGGACCCTCTATTCATCGATTCTTCCCGATCTATCGTCACTCGTCCCTGGTTCTCAACCCACCTCTCCACCCTCCTCTCCAGGACAGGCCTCCCTCCTCAGCTTTATTCACCCCACTCATTCCGTATCAGTGCAGCCACCTCCGCTGCAAGGGCCAGCATCAATCAGAGTCTGATCAAGACCATGGGGCGCTGGTCCTCTTCTGCAGTGGATTCTTATGTTCATTCATCTCCCTCCGACATAGTTGCAGCCCATTCCAAATTGCTAGTATGCCCGAAGTGGGGGCTACCAGGCTGCCGGAGCCACTAGAGGTTTTCCCCTAATTAGCTTCAAGGGGTTTTTTCCTCTCCACTGAGCAGCAGGTATACACATAGTCATATCCTACTAAATTTACTAACCATCCTCCTGTTTGTCCCGGTTTGTCCTTCTAGTCTTTTGTTTATGTTATGCGCTGGCATGTGCTGTCTTTTGTTTGTCTCATGGTGTGGGAGATTTGGTGAGGAGCTGGGGGTCCATCCTTTTAGGGGGCAAGTGATCTCACTTCCCCGACCTCAGGGCAGGCTTCAGCCTCCCTTGACCTTCAGGGGGGTTCTCACCATGTGAATCAGAGCGGACCCCCGGCCACACTCTGTTCTTTCGCAGCTCCTGCGCTTATCTTGCCTCACTCAAGGCTGTGCTATACTCTGTCTCAGTTCGGGACGTGGCTACTCATGCTCGAGTCCCATACTAACCTCTATGCCTTGTTCTTGTCTCAGGTCCCAGGCAGCGTGAAGTCTCGGCCAACTGGGGGTGTAACGAGCACCCCTTTACAGAAGTCTCAGACGCTGGGTACCTCTCCCTCTCTATCTCCTTTCGTTTCCCGGTCTTCTGGGACTGTCTTCCTCTGAGGGGCGGCTCCCCGAGTCAAAACCCTCATATATGTTTTCGGTTGCTATGTCCTTCAGCCCTGGGCTCTTGTCGGCATCGCCGCCCTCAGTCAGTGACCACTTTCTGTATCCTGTCTTCGGTTGCTGGGTCCTTTGCCCCTGGGCTCGTGTCGGCATGGCCGCCCTCAGTCAGTGACCACTTTCTGTATGCTGTCTTCGGTTGCTGGGCCTTTTGCCCCTGGGCTCGTGTCGGCATAGCAGCCCTCAGTCAGTGACCACCTTCTATCCTAGCTTCCATGTCCAGCTTCACTGGTCTGCTACTAGAGTGGGCCTCGCCTGCTCTTCTATCCTAGGTCCGGTTCTTTCTAGCCGGCACTATGTCCTATTTACCGCCCCCTTCTGCTTCTTCTGCCCTATCTCTACCCCCCAGCTCACGCCTCGTGAAACTGATTAAAGATCAACCTAACAAATCAGTGTGTTTTGTTCAAGCAATTGGGCTTTTTCAAAAAAGTAATACGTAATTGAAAAATGACACATAATGTTTAGAAATGGCCGTTTTGAGGTCTAAAAAGTACATTTTATTTATACCGAAAGTTCACAGTTAAACCATGATTATGAATAAATTAATAGCGTAATTAATCACACGGACAAAATTCAATGAAACACTGACGGATTCGCATATCTCAAAATAATACAAAATTCGGCATGATAAGGAGAGATGAAGGGAGGTTTCAGTTGTAGCATCAGAACGGGGGTGTCATCATATTATTCTGTGCATGAAAGTAACAGAATTGGAATACACAGAGGGGATCTTAAACTATTTTCTGTCTTACAAACTCCCCCACTGACAAAGAATGTTTTTAGAAAGAGTCGTAAACTAACTACTGGACAAGTGTTTTATCCTTACCTAGACAGACATCACTGAATGAGTCATTTCGGCGCCAGTAGTATTTTGCTGAGGTCAACTTCCAGACAATTCTGAATACCTTGACATTAAAAGGAGAACCAGTCCTTGTCATAAATCCAACTGACAGGCAGCGAAATAGCGGACCAATGGAGGTCTAGGGGCCGCGTCGGTAAGAGAACAACCAATGAAAGACACTTAATGTGAACTCAGGCACTACCTAAAATAACCAAACTAACCAATCACAGGGTTAAAGAGAGAATCACAAAACCTGCTGACTTTCGAAGTGTGAGCGAGCTTCTGCAGTGAGCTGCTGCTTCCAGACAAGCATGCTGACCAAGTGTGCTGTCCGCAAAGGAGGTGTGCACAAGGAGTGTCCACCCACTAGGTGGCTGGGAGTTCGGAGGAACGAAACGGATGCTACACTGATCTATGCTCAAATTCACAGAAGGCAAGGAAGAACCAATGTTCTGAATAATAGCTAAAATCACCTTCTGAGGAAGGGCCCTGCCCTCTGTCCTACGAGAGACCGGATCAGTAAATGGGATACTGCATTAATCGGAAAGTGAGTCTTTGTTTCCACGTATCTGGACGAAATGAACTGAAACGAAGCTTCTTGCGAGTGTAGCAATACAATGTGTATGGCAAAGTACCGTCTACATTGGAACTGTGCATCTGGAGAGCTGCAGTATTCATCTACACAGATTGACTTCTGTATATGGAAATCGATAAGTATTCAACATGTCAATATTAAATACTTTATGACTCGAGAAACTAACTGATGCAAATGCTATCAAGTGGAAACTGTTCTATGAATAGAATATAACTTCCTGTTTTAGAGTGTGTAAGAAATGTAAGGAGTGCACTCTTTTTTCCCTTAAATATATTTCTGACACGTTGTGTGGATGTTGTCAATTGCTGTCAAGGGAATCTGAGTTCTACAGGATATCACAAACTATTATGGTATGTCTCAGTGTGATGGAAAGATGAGTTCTGATGATGAATCTTCCTCCCGACCTGTGAGGGTGCTAAAGAACAGAGGAGAAGTATCTGGAAGGGCTGGCATGACAGTTCGTTTCCGGGTCAGGGAAGTGGGTCAGCCTGGAAAGAAGCGCGACTATGTTGTAAGACCGTATTGATTTGAAAGGTAAACGAGAGGCAGCTGCAAGTAATAAGGCAGCTGCAACCGTTTACCTAGATATCATGCGGGATTACATATAGGGGCCAGGGTAATGCTGATCTTTTCCTTCGTTTGGGTAAAAGCTCAGCAGAGAGAAGGACCGAGAGAGGAGCTCTCGTGCAGAAAGAGAAGAGCGTATTGTGTATTGTGTTTTGGGTTTTGTCTGTTTTGTAATTGTCCATGTTTTGCACCACCAGACAGTTGAAGCACAAATCTGGAGCTGTCGCCGAGGGTCTGCACGATCCGTATCATTACTGCACCACCGTCACGAAATACCTGTGTTTGCACTGACCACCAGCACAATTGCACTCACCCAGGACTGGTGACCGTGTGTTTGTTTTGTTCGGGACTGTGCCCTATTATTGCTATCCCCGCGCTTTACACATTGTTGTGTATAGCCGGGGATTTATTATTTAACGGTCACCAGACCTGGATTATAAATAAAAGCACCTTTTTCACTGGAAACTGTTGTCTGCCTGTCACTCCTGCATCGCATCACCGCTACACCTGTTCCCCTCCACTAGCCACTTTGCCACACGTGGTGTCAGAGTGGGATGGACCGCGACGCATTGGCGGAGCTGCTGCAGGCACTAGAGATCAGACGGGATGCAGAGGAGAGACGGAGGGAGGAGCGCTATACGGCGCTCATTGAACGGGTAGGGCTGATCGTTGCCGCAGGAGCGACCCCTACCGGAACATCATTGATGTCGGCCCCGAAGGCACGGGCCATGAAAATGACGGCGGAGGATGATCCGGAGGCATTTTTGGTGGCGTTCGAGCGGCTGGCAACCGCGGCGGGATGGCCTCGGGAGTTCTGGGCAAGCCAGCTGGGACCTTGCCTGGTCGGGGAAGCGCAGGCAGCTTACCAAGCCCTGAGCGACCAGTACGCCACTGACTATGACCTAGTCAAGCAGGCTATCCTCCGTCGTCTCAACATCACCGCGGAGACCCACCGGACGCGGTTCCGCGAGTACCGGAGAGCCCCGGAGACACGCCCCAGGGTGGTGGCACAGCGGTTGTGCGACCACATGGTCCATTGGCTGACCCCAGAGAAGAAGACCGCTCAACAAATGGGGGAAGCCATTGTGGTAGAACAATTCTGCCATGTGGTCGGCGCCGAAACTCAGGCGTGGGTACGGCGCCACAACCCTGACACCCTGGAGGAGGCGGTCAAATTGGCCGAAGATTTTGAGGACTCTTTGACGTCAGCCCCTGCCCTGCTCAGGAACCAACCTCTCCCTCCCTCTCCTCCAACACCACCACCATCACCCTCGGTCCCGGCACCCAGACCTCCCAGACCGCCGACCCCGTTGGGCCCCCTTGCCTCCCCCCCATGGAGACCGAGGATGGCCCCCAGCTGGGGTAGAGGTGTTGCCCCTGCCCCGTTGCCCTACCAGCAGCGGGACAGATATTTAACCTATGCTCCCTCTGTCCCCCCACTCTGTTTTAGGTGTAACCAGCCAGGACATAGGGCCAGGTCATGCCCCGCTGCTATGGAGTGTGACGTGGCTGCATGTAACTGGACACCTGGAACGGGTAAGCAGGGGGAAAACGGTTGGGAGGGGCCCTGTCTGATTGACGTGGTTTTAGGGAATGTGAAAACCCACGCGTTAGTGGACACAGGGTGTGAGCAAACCTTGATCAGGACAGCTCTCTTGGGCGGTCAGGTGGCCATCTCCTGTATCCATGGAGATACGGCAGCATACCCCACCCTAAAAGTATATTTATCGGTAGGACCGATAAAAGTCACCTTGTAGTCGGGGTGGCGGAAAGGTTGCCGCATCCAGTTATTCTGGGCCGAGACTGGCCAAAATTCAAAGAATTGGTGCAAATAATGGCAGTCTCAGCCACACACGTAAACGTGGCAGAAAAAGGGAAAAAGGAACGGATTGGTGATATGTTTCTTTTTCATACTGAAATGTTTTCCCCTCTGTTCCGTCCTAGAAAAACAAATAAGGAGAGACGGACCGCGAAATGGGAGGGAGCGTCTTTGAGACAAGGCTGGGGTCTGGTGGGAGAATGCTGTAATGGTAACAAACGCCAGTCGAAGGGAGTGGGAACGCAGTGTGACCGAGAGAGCGAGGTTACTGGGCCGACTAGGGCAGAGGTTATTCCAGCCCCTCTCAATGTACCGGACCCGTGGTACTCAAGCGCGGACCTAGTGTGGGGCCAAAAGAACGACCCGTCACTGGTGCACGCTTGGGGGCAGGTCCGGTCCATTGAAGGTAAGGATGTTGATGGCGCTGGACCGCTAGTATGTCCACATTTCAGTATAAAGGGGCAATTACTATATAGGGTAAACCTAGCCGCGGGCACAGGACAGCCTGTAACACAATTATTGGTTCCCCCGTCTTGTTGGACCGAGGTCATGAGGCTGGCGCATGATATCCCTTTTGCGGGGCACCTCGGATCCGAGAAGACGAGGGAACGGATATTGGCTCGATTCTATTGGCTCGGTCTTCATACTGATGTGTCGAGATATGTAGCCACATGCCCATACTGCCAGCGAGTAGCGCCGGGTCGAGTGCGCCCTGCCCCTTTGGTCCCACTGCCGATTATTTCCACTCCGTTCGAGCGCACTGCAATGGACATAATGGGCCCTTTGCTACCTTCTGACTCTGGGTATACGCATATATTAGTAGTGGTGGATTATGCAACGCGATACCCGGAGACAGTTCCATTGAGGTCCACTAGTGCAGCTGCAATAGCCACGAGTTAGCGCAGATTATGGCTAGAGTAGGGATCCCCAAGGAGATTTTGACTGATCACGGGACCAATTTTTTGTCCAATACGTTACAGCAGGTGTACAAAATATTAAAAATATGTCCCATCAGGACGTCCGTTTATCATCCACAATCGAACGGTTTGGTTAAACGTTTTAATCAGACCTTAAAGTCGATGCTGAGGCGATTTGTAACACAGGAGCAGAAACATTGGGCATCGCTTCTTCCCTACCTCCTTTTTGCGGTGAGAGAAGTGCCACAGAGTTCAAAGGGGTTCTCCCCCTTTGAGCTCCTGTACGGCCAGCAGCCTCGCGGCATTCTCGACCTGCTGAGGGAGGGGTGGGAGGAGCACAAAGGCTCATCCAAAAATGTAGTGAAGTATGTGCTCCTACTCAGAGATCGCCTGGATTTGGTCGGTCATTTGGCCCAAGACAACCTCAGATCGGCTCAGCACCGACAACAGCAGCATTACAACAAAAATGCACGGATTCGAACCTTTCGACCAGGGGACAAGGTAATGCTGCTCATCTGAATCAAAACTGTGTGCTAAATGGCAGGGGCCGTATGGGGTGATTTGGGCTATAGGGAAAGTAAATTATAAATTAGACAGCCCAATCGCCGAAATGAACGTGAAATTTATCATGTCAATTTGTTAAAGCCCTGGCAGGCAAGGGAGTTCTTATTTATAGCCCCAGGCAATATGGAGGATGATTTAGGTCCCTGTCCAGAGACCCAGTCGATGAAGTGGCGTTCGCAAAGAGGTATGGGATATGCTCGAGCTTGGGGTGATTGAACCTTCCAGGAGCGAGTGGTGCAGTCCGATCGTCATAGTGGCTAAGAAAGACGGCACCAACCGCTTCTGCGTGCATGTCAGAAAGGTGAACGCTATTGCTAAGTTCGATGCATATCCCATGCCTCAGGTCGACGAACTTTCAGACAGACTGGGAAAAGCGAGGTTTATTTCCACTCTGGACCTGACGAAGGGATACTGGCAAATCCCTTTAACCCGCAGCTCCAGAGAGAAAACTGCATTTTCAACACCAGAAGGGCTGTTCCACTTTAAAACCATGCCATTTGGGCTACATGGTGCGCCCGCTGCCTTTCAGTGACTGATGGACCAGGTTTTACGCCCACATCATGAATATGCAGCAGCGTATATTGATGACGTGGTGATATACAGCTCCACCTGGCGAGAGCATTTGGCTAGGGTTACAGCCGTTCTTCAGTCTCTAAGGGCAGCCTGGCTGACAGCTAACTTGACGAAATATGCGTTTGCCAAAACAGAGACTCAATATTTGGGATTTTTAATGGGGAATGGAAGGGTGAGACCTGTAGTCACCAAAATCCAGGCTTTGGTTGATGCAGCGATCCCCAAAACCAAGACTCAGGTGAGGTCACTACTGGGCTTAGCCGGTTATTACCGCCGCTTCATTCCCGAGTACGCCACAGTGGTTAACCCGTTAGTCGACCTCACCAAAAAGAGTGCTCCAAATTTAATTAAATTTGAGTGTCAGGGAGTGTTTGATACTATTAAGCGTACACTTTGCCAGGCCCCCACTCTTATCACACCGGATTTCACCAAGAGATTCATCCTCCACACCAACGCATCGGATGTAGGTTTGGGTGCAGTCTTGTCCCAAAAAGTAGCTGGAGTAGAACACCCGATATTGTACCTGAGTAAAAAAATGTTACCTCGGGAACGCAACTACTCCGTAGTCGAAAAAGAGTGTTTAGCCATTAAATGGGCTACTCACTCTTTACGATACTACCTGCTGGGACACTCATTTGATCTGGTCACAGACCACGCCCCACTCAAGTGGTTATGCACAATGAAGGACAGCAATGCCCGGATAACTCGGTGGTATCTGGCATTGCAGCCCTTCATGTACCACATGGTACACCGTGCGGGGAAAGACCACCAAAATGCAGATTATTTTTCCCGGGAGGGGGGAGTAATGGGGAAGGTAAAGTTAGCCGAGTGTTCCGTCGACTCCACTCTGAGCGGTGGGATATGTGACGGAAAGATGAGTTCTGGTGATGAATCTTCCTCCCGACCTGTGAGGGCGCTAAAGAACGGGAGGAGAAGTATCTGGAAGGGCTGGCCT
Organism: Polyodon spathula; assembly: GCF_017654505.1. Taxonomy (NCBI): domain Eukaryota; kingdom Metazoa; phylum Chordata; class Actinopteri; order Acipenseriformes; family Polyodontidae; genus Polyodon; species Polyodon spathula. The sequence continues at coordinate 44,672,852 of NC_054537.1, read as the reverse complement.
GACAGTTCGTTTCTGGGTCAGGGAAGTGGGTCAGGCTGGAAAGAAGCGCGACTCTGTTGTAAGACCGTATTGATTTGAAAGGTAAACGAGAGGCAGCTGCAAGTAATAAGGCAGGTGCAACCGTTTACCTAGATATCATGCGGGATTACATATAGGGGCCAGGGTAATGCTGATCTTTTCCTTCGTTTGGGTAAAAGCTCAACAGAGAGAAGGACCGAGAGAGGAGCTCTCGTGCAGAAAAAGAGCGTACTGTGTATTGTGTTTTGGGTTTTGTCTGTTTTGTAATTGTCCGTGTTTTGCACCACCAGACAGTTGAAGCACAAATCCGGAGCTGTCGCCGAGGGTCAGCACGATCCAGATCACCACTGCACCACCGTCACGAAATACCTGTGTTTGCACTGACCACCAGCACAATTGCACTCACCCAGGACTGGTGACCGTGTGTTTGTTTTGTTCGGGACTGTGCCCTATTATTGCTATCCCCGCGCTTTACACATTGTTGTGTATAGCCGGGGATTTATTATTTAACGGTCACCAGACCTGGATTATAAATAAAAGCACCTTTTTCACTGGAAACTGTTGTCTGCCTGTCACTCCTGCATCGCATCACCGCTACACCTGTTCCCCTCCACTAGCCACTTTGCCACACTCACTTATTAAAATTTGGACGTTCTTAAACAGTGCGCCTAGAGACTAATTTATGTATAAATAAATTGTATACCAAAGTCACTACATCTGTTTGATTACTGCGTGATATTACTATATTACAAAAACTGAGTACACAGAAACTGTTAAATAACTACATTAATAAATACTGCAAGTTAAGACTGTAAAGGTTTATGACAAATACTCATTTTCATCAGCTCTTGATCCTCAGCAGTTAAACTGGGGGTAAAGAGCTCCACATTGTCCAGACTAACTTCTCCAATGCTTCTAAATGTTCTTAAATAAATAAATATCCAGTTAATGCAACTAAATTATATTTAGTTTTTATATATTTGATTTACTTTGTTTTATTTCATCTATCAAAAGTGTATTCCAGAACTAAGAACAAATACCAATAATATAGTATGAAACACAAACTGATGACATTTGTGTTTCAAAGTATTGAAAAATCTTACCTTTCAGCAGGGGTAAAGAAACCATTGTGTAGAAGTTCTTGCCTCCTTTCATAGTCCTTTCCCTAATTTTGTGAAAGAATTTTGTGGAAACATATTTCTGAGGTAAAATGAACAAATACACCACCCAGCAGGAGTCATTCTGTATTGGTAGTAAAATGTATCAAATTTGTAGGCTGTCTGTTTAATAAAATATACAGTGTAATCTTTTTAAGACAGTATTATTCAGGGTTAGCAAGTCTGAGTGGGGTACAACGAGCACCAAATGTCCCACTCCCAAGCATCACAAATCAGCAGCAGTGGTCTAACACTTGTTTCTAAATGACGTAGAAATATTTTCTAGATTTTGGTATTATGTTCTTCATTATTTTTTCAATGTAGAAACAAATACTATTTACCATTCTTCTGGTTGCTAGCAAACCACTGCCTTATAAAACAAATCAGTTCGTGGTCTCTGTCACTAAGGGGTTGGGCCAGATGGGCTGTTATTGGCTTAATGAGTTCAGCCATGTTGTCTATCAACTACATACCTGAAGCACAAAAAAAGATAATAAAAAATATATAGTTTTCAATCTCCAGAGCTTTAGATTAGGTTATTTTAAAGAAAAGATCCACACAACATTAAAGCAGCTTAAGCAATAAGCTAATTCACTATTGACCTTCATGCACTTTTAACTATGGAAGCCTGGGTTAGAATATTGCTGAACTATTACTGGATAATCATTTATTGTATTCATAAAAAAAAAAAAAAATGCTGTACAGGGTAACAGACAGCACTCACACTGCAGTTTGAGTAATTTATATGAGCTTAATTAGTGTATTTACTGTACACAGCCTCCAGGATATGTCTGACTAAATTGCTTTTGGGAGGCTAACTGACAAGAGGTTGAGTAGTCAAGTGATGGGAGGCAAATGGGGACCAAATTAGGCAGTAACCCTAAGAAGTATGGTTTTGCGGGGTTCAAGAATAATGCTGACTGTCACTGGCACATTTCATTACACTGGTAATTTGCTGTGATTTAGTTTTTGCACAGTAGCGATTCTACTTTTAATTTATGGTGTGTGTGTGTGTGTGTGTGTGTGTGTGTGTGTGTGTGTGTGTGTGTGTGTGTGTGTGTCTACATATACACACACACACACACACACACACTTTTTTTGGTTAATTATCAGTCTGAGTCAATAATAAAAACTGACCCTTAGATTCTAATTCAATTTATCTAAAGATTTAATGATCTCTACGAATTATTTCCCTAAGCAACCACGCAGTAAAAATCCACATTTATTACAGCTTATTTTTAATTGAACACAGGGAGAAGAAGGGAGAAACACATTTGATAATATATTGTTAAGCAAAACACAAAAATACTACTATTCTAAATGAGCACTTATGTCACAAGACTAAGAAGTGATTAAAATATAAAGCGGTAACTAGTACATTTAATAATGTATGACATTTTAATTTGTAATCATTACATTGTAATTAATCCATGTTAGTTTTCGGTTTGTGCGAGGTTAGATTTGACAATTCTTACCTGTCGCATATTGCATGCAGGTATCTTACTTGACCCCAGCGACTGTTTCTATGGCTGCACGACCTGGTCTTTTTAAAAAAAAAAAATCACATTTCTTCGCAAACACGCAATGCAGTCTGGGTAATGTAGTTTTTTAGTTTTAGTTTGAACGCGTCAACGCGAGGAAGTACATTTCTTGAAATTTTAAAAGTGTAATCTAGGTACTCATGGGACACTTGTAAAGCAGTTTACCGATACTGAATGAGGCTTCTGCTTTTGAAGTAGAATTCTTCTCCGTAAAGGATTGCATGTTGTTAAAACCGTTTTATTCAGGTAGAACATCACTTCCAAATGTAACAGGACCATGCTGCCACTAGGAGGAGCACGAGGTACAACTGTTTTGTTTAACCCCTAACCTTTTTTTTCCCCTTTTTTCCTTTTTTTTTTTTTAAATAGATTCCACAGATTAAGAAACAAGGACAAGTCTGTATTTGTAAATATTGACGTTTTAAAATGAAGGTGTTTAAATGTACATGCAGTTCAGCTGTATGGATAATGAAGTTATGGTGTGATGGATAGTGTATTTTTCAACAGAAGTACTAATTTATTCAGCAGTGCCATACTGCACATCACAACACTAGAAGATGCCATGGTAGTTGCTCTGCTTCGGATTGCTTATGCACAATGAATGTGTTTTGTTTAATACAAAGTGAAACAGATTCATTAAGAATATTTTATGAATATGAAACATGCACAGCTCATCTTCAGCATAAACACAGTGGAACCCATTTCTCCATCACATGTGATTGATGCAACATCAACTACAAATTGAAGGAACACATCCATAGAAATGTGGTCCAATTGAGCAGGAATGGTCTTTATTGAAAAACGATATCCAGTCCTTATACAGTACCAGTTTATAGTGTGAACTATGTGTGGGGCTTTATTGAGGTGATGTATAATGATTTTACTTTTGTCAATATGTGTAGAGAAGGTGACATACATTTTTTTTTTCCCCAACATGGACAGGCCTTTCAAAGATAATGTCTTGCATGTGGAGATTTGAGGTAAAAAAAAAAAAAAATCCACTGGCAAAACTTCTTATCGTGTGGCTTGGAATTGAAGATCAGCATAGCTCAGACTTTCCAGACATTAAAGCCCAACAATACAAAGGGCCCCTGTGTTTACAAGAAAATGGATCAGACTGCGATACACAGTTAGATGACACTGTGATGCAGGTTTATTCCAAACCACTGGTACTTTACATTTTAGGTATAGAAATAATATCCGGTTAAAACTACTGTGCCTTAATTGGGGGTTCCCAAACTGTAGGCTGTGGAGCAGTCCTGAGTGGGCCGCAGGAGCAACGACATTCAATGTATTTTTTATATATAATAATAATGAAACACAACAATAAAATACTAATGAAGAAAAAATAAGGTTCAAATAAAAAATTACATTTTAGATTAAGATTATTTACAATGTTACAGGTTTAAAAATGTTTTTTTTTTAATTTGTCATTTTTATCAAGAAATGCTAATAGTGTCCCACAGTACCTAATGCAGCTCAACAGGTGGACCCTGGCTTTGAATATGCAGCGTCTTCTCCATCTTACCCTTCTCCTCTGAAGGTTTTCCTGCCTGTCCCTAACAAGAGACTAGAGTCGCCGCATCAGGAAGTGTACCACAGCAGCCATCCTGAAGCCAATGACAGGTCTCTGAAGGTGTGTGCTTCCTTACAGCTCTTAATTACTCACTTCTGCAATGGTTAGCACCTTGTCAGAGGAGTTGCAAAGTTTTTGGAGAGTCAGCAATTGCCCAAGTACAAGGCAAAAATCTTACATATCATAATGTTTGCGCCCGCTCAGTATGGTTAATGATTCCAGATCGTCGTACAATTACATGAGTAACTCTTGTCTCATTGAATACATTCCAGTGTCATTTAACTGGTTTAATGATGACAAAGTGCCCATTTGGACGTTCTACTTTTGGTGCAGGAATGCAAGATGAAAAACCATTCTTTACATACAGCAGCATGGGCAAAAGTGTCCACCCGTCTAAAGTCCCACTTTAGGTCAGCTAAAAACGCGTTTCTCAATGCCAGTATGGGTGTTTTGCATCCGCAAATCATGTTTGCATGTATATTTACATCAGACCCTAAATATTTTTGGTATCGACTGAATAAAATTACTTATGCTCAGTCCTCAAAAAAGTGCTAATGATTTTAATGAATAATCCATGTCAGAAGTTTAGTAAGGGGTGAGGGAGAAAAATGGGCAATACAATCCCACCCCAGCAACGGGGTAGGTTATTTGTGCTTCCATGATTTGTGTTGGTACTAAATTTTTTACAAATTAGACTGTAAAAAAAGTGATCTTGATCATAGTTTTTACACTAGATTTTATCAACCAAATAGTGTACCACTGTTCACATCACATGAATAGAGCATTAGATATTATATAGTAATCATTAAATTAACGATTCCGTGATACTGTTTGGACAAGGTTTCTTGGTTTATGTTAAAACTGAAAACTTTTATATCGTATATTAACATCTGCCCACAGGCTTTCTCATTGGCACAAGCACAGATTGCTTAATAGCTTCTTCCTCTAAAGAACACAGGAGATCAGATACACGAATGCTGGAAACTCCCGCACAGATTTCTTATACCACAAGCTGGTTATTAATAATTATCGTACCTCCAGCCTGTAGCGTATCACAAAGCTGTTTCGTCAGCTTTTAAGTATTTGTTTCTGTTGTATTCTTTTTTGTAAAAATTTAGAAACCATCTACAAGGGTCCTTAATTCAATTATCTTCTTTTCCTTAGAAGACTCTTTCATGTCACAAAGTTGAATCTGGAATCTGTGAGATTAAAAGGGTGTTTTTGATAGCCTGAAACATTATTCATACACAGACGTTTGATTTTAACAATAAGCACAGAATATCTGTAACAGTTCCATTTGGCTTTTTCTTCATTTTAACACCACAAAATCCGAAATTACCATGTTAGTATTAAAACAGCCAACTAGATGTTAGTTTACAATTTCATTGGGTTATTGGTAAAAATCAAACCCCCAGAACATCTTCTACATACCTAAATTATGCACAGTAAATATAACTGTACGTAGTGAAGACATATAGTAGGTTATATTTTTAAAACAGGGTTTCATTTAAACTGAAATAGTAGTCTCAGCAGTAATAAGGCCAGTAGCTCAGGTATAAGACTTGGGTGATTATCTGAAAAACAGTGAACATTGTAACTTCTAAATCATAGTATTTAACTGACGAGCAGAAGCATTCAAGTGCTTGAACAAGGGTTGAAATAGCAAGCTGAATGAAGGAAGGGGAAGAGCCCATGCTCCTGCCCCCTGAACCATCCTTGTTTACAATAATTCAACCATTTGTTTGTCACAGGTGCTGTGTCCTAGCATGGGATGATATCTGTACACATGATAAAATGTACTGGAATGTTGGCAAATACTTCACTGTGATTGGTTGATTTGTGACATGTGATTTATAAAAGAAAATTTGGTTGGATGTTGATTAGAAAATAACTTAGTTACAATTAAAGATGCCTATTATTATTGATAGTATGTACTGCAGAAAATACCTTGGGTTGGCTTTTAAAGTCTTTTTATTCAAAGTGTAAGTGATTACATTATTCCAGAACAAACTGTTACAAACTGAGAAATAAGCAAGCTAACTTACTCAACCTGAATTAAATTATATACATGCTTTGTTTATGTCTAGTTTTGTAACTTTAACTTTAAATACATGGAGAACGGTTCTAAGATAGCTTCATATTCCACATATCTTATTCTGAATACTATTGGAGTATTTATTTGTCCCCGTCCTGCTTTGAGCTTCAGTCTCTCTCATTATTCTGGGGGGGGTGTTTAGGTTATCAAACTTACTTGATTGTTTAAGACCATGGTAGTTGCTGAAAAGTTTAGTTCTAGATGTCAGTGGAATTCTACACAAAAAGAATGCAGGAACCAGACAAAGGCAGTGCTGCAGGGCAAAAGATGCTGTGTGCGCGGTTTTTTAATTTAAAAAACAAAATTAAATAAAATGTTCAAACAATAAACACTTGCTCACAAATAAAGTGTGAACAAAACAAATCACAAACCCTAAATACAACCCTAAGATCCAGCTAGGCAGTAGCCTTCATGGATCCTTATGCTAGTTCTTTGTATTTGCGGTTTTGTTTTGTTTCTCTCACTATCGTTCCTCCTCTCGAACGACCACCCCGAGAGCAGAGAGCTGCAGGCTTATATGCAGGTGACCATCTCGCGATTAGCAATAAATGAAACAATTAATTAATACAGAGACGGCCACCTTCTGCACAAGATGAGGAGTAGCAGGCAACCCCAGGTGATCTAGATATGGCATCCCCAAACGAGGAAGAGCTGACAACCCCAGGCAACAGCAGCAGCAGACCCTCGGGAGGCTATGGCGAGAGGGAAGATCCTGACCATGAAGGCAGCAGCAGGAGCTTTACTTTGTCCACTGGTAGTGCAGGTAGAGGCAGCTCCAGCTCCTCTCCTCATGATAGTGGTGGAGGCAGAGGCAGCTCCTGCTCCTCTGGCTGTGAAACGGCAGGGACTCCTCCCCTTTTGGCAGTGAGGGCTCCTCCCCTTCCATGAGGAGGCAGTTTGCTGGGAAATGCCCAGCAACAATACTGCACGGCCATGCTGTGGAGGAGGACTTCCCAGCCAACCTCCTCCTTTGGCTGTAGCCCTGGTTCCACCTCCTCTTCCTGAGGTGGGGAGTGGTAGTAGTCGGGTGACAAGTGCCCGACCTTGTCAACTTCAAAGCACCACTCCTCTCCTCTCAAGCAAGTTAGGCAGACCTCCACCGGGGCAGAGACGCGATGGGGCTTGCAACCAGCCCCACGTTCCTGTGGCTTCTGCCGTTGCTTCCTTCCCATTTTCCTATAGAATAGAATATAATTTTTCCCAAATAAATATATTTGAACACCACTTGTGACAAGGATGGCTGTAGTGGTGACGTCAGGCCAGAATGCAGGAACCAAACAAAGGCAATACTGCAGGGCAAAAGACAGGGTATGTGTCGTTTTTTATTTAAACAACAAAGAAATAAAATATTCAAACAATAAACACTTACTCACAGAGCCAAACAAAAAGTATGAACAAAACAAATCACGAACCCTAAATACAACCCTAAGGTCCGGCTGGGCAGTAGCCTTCACGGATCCTTTTGCTAGTTCTTTTTTACTTTCGGTTTTGTTTTGTTTCTCTCGCTCTCGTTCCTCCTCTCGAATACCCACCCCTATTAGCAATAAATTCAACAATTAATTAATAGGGAGCTGGCCACCTTCTGCATAAGTTTTTAAATTGTGGGTGGGGCTTCCCATCCATGCTGTAAAACAATAACAAAACACGGCTACACCGTCATATTTAAAAATACATAAATCATAATAAAACAAAACAGATTCAAAATAACACACACTAAAACGCAGGGATGGAGGGGTACCCCATTCTAAAATAAATAAACAAGCAGTTTTTAAATCATAATACAAAACAAACACATTTTACAGCAGGGCGTTGCCCTGCCCCCTTTTCATGTGCAGGTCTTCTAGCCATGTCACAAACACATTATACAATTGTACACAATATTATATTCTTATTTCATTGTATGACCCAAGAATACAGGTTCCGGAGAAATATTAAACAGATTCTTAATGGCACTCCATAGAACCATAACCGCCCACTGGATAACCCCATATTTGATAAATGGATTGGTAGGCTGTGAGAAGTTAAGTTAATGGAAAAGCCGAGGCACTCCCTCAGGGGTCGGGTGTGCTGAATTTGTAGATGTTTCTCTAGGTTCCTTGCCTTTTCTGTCATAGGGGGTAAGGAATATGTGTGGTAGACCTACAGTATCCTTTACAATGTTGGCATTATAGCATCCTTCTGCTTTTTAAGTTCCGAATCCTGTCATCAGGGGTGTAGTCCTGTGGGGTCGGGGGGGACGCCGACTCCTCACTTCATGGGCAGGGGGGGAATGCAGACCCCATACTTCTTACATCAATTATTATTTTTGCATTATTCATTTTCAGAACATATGTGGCAGAGCAAAGCTCTGCCCTTTTTAAATTGGCAGGGATGGGGTTAATTTCCCCTACCTGCCTGGGTTTATTATGTTCAGGTGGCTGGGGTTGATTAGTTGATTAAATGATTAACTTAATTAACGATCAATCAGCGCCCAGCCACCTGACATGAAAGGAGGCCTCTGCTTCTCATTTGAGAGGAGGGAGTTGAGGAAGCAGGTTGGTGTTTGTTATTGTTTGTTATTGTTTGTTATTTTGTTTGTTAGTTTGAAAGTTTTGAATCCAATGAAGACATTGCCCAGCCTGGAAGCCTTATTTTTTTTGTAAGTTTTGTTTTGCTTTATTTGTGTCTAAAGATCTTTGTTTTGCCCTTGTGCACTTTATTTTTGTTTTTTTTTTTATAATAAAATTAGGATTTTTTGAACTGCAGTCTGTCTCTGGGCCTCTTTCCACTCGCCAGCCTGCCACAACATATATAATGCCAATGTTCAATTACTGTACATAGATTTCACTTACGTTTCATGGAAAGCAAGTCAAGATATTTACCATTTTTATAATTTAATCATTTTAAAACATATGGTCCCAGTCAGCAAACTTGGTAGGCCCAGTGGTGGTTTATGGTTGCCATTGGTAAGCTAACCAAGGGCCAACTTTGGCCCAACATTCTGCAAATTTAATCTGCTCTCGAGCTCTGTACCATTATAGACCAAGTGTTCTAAAAAAGAGCACTCGTGATGGGGTGTGGGGGAGGCACAGGGTCTTCTGGTGGTTTATAATATAATGGAGCTGCCGCAGGTGCTGGCACAGTGAGAAGTTCAAAATCGCTCCTCTGCTTATGTTTAACAGGACCATCAGAAAAGCCTCATAACAATTGTAATATTGTTAATGTATATTGTTAGTTTAAGAAAGTTTTTATGTAAGGAATAAAATGCACTAAACTCCTAAGTGATGGTTCAAATGTTACATTCCATGGTTGAGTAAAGGAAGTGAGTCTATAGAAAAGTGGCAGGTTGGCTTTGTGGTTTGACATCACAGACCCAGGAGACACAGACAGCACAGGGCATGAAATCACTACGGTGCGTTTTAATTATAAATAAAAGAGTTAAACAGCCAAAACAATTTCCAGAAGAAAACGGCATGTTGGCCAAAATAGACAAACAAAACTAAACACTAACTAAAACAAGTAGCATCCTGGTATTGAACCAGCACATGTAGCAATTGTTTTCTTTTAGTTTTGATTCTCACTGGAGGATTTAATGCCCATGGGTGGCAATGTTGTCAGTGGCAATGTTGACAGTTGACATGCTGGCTCCTCCAGCCAAGGAAATGCTTGTGTCAGAAATGTTGCCAGCAATGGCAATGCTGACAGCGACAAGGCTGGCTCCTCCAGCCAAGGCAATCCTGGTGGTGGCAATGCTGGCTCCTCCAGCAAAGGCAATGTTGTTAGCGGAAATGCTGACAGCAGCAATGCTGGCTGCCAATTATAAATAAAAGAGTTAAACAGCCAAAACAATTTCCAAAAGAAAACAGCACATTGGCCAAAACAGACAAACAAAATCTAAGGATGCTTTACATTACATTGATGTGCGTGTGATTAAATACATAACCTTTACAGTAAAACAACCTCCCCCCTATTATATATATATATATATATATATATATATATATATATATATATATATATATAAATATAATATACCTACTTACCATAGGTATGTATGTGTGTATGTTTACTATTTATTATATTGAAAAACCCAAACCTAATTTGAATACATTTGAACTCATACAGACAGTGTAACAGTGTTGGTTGTTTTGTTGCATGTTAATAACATTTGTTAGTATATTTTTATAGGGGGGATGGGAGAAATTAGACATGACATTGCCACTGGTGTGAAAGATGCTGTCTCAGCTAAAACACCATTTTATCGCCGGACAAATCGCATCGCGTCCAGTGTGTAGAGGGCTTAACTCCTCTAACCTCCTAGTCACTCAACTTTAATCTTACATTAAAAAAAAAAAAAAAAGTTATTTTTGGTTAAAAGCTTTTATGGATAGCAAGAATCCTTATTTATCTGATTTATTATAAGTTGACGTAGTAACAGTGTGAATGGTGTGAACGGTGTTTCTCTCGTCACGTCGCACAGTTTGCATAGCCAGAAACCCTCAGTTTGTACTAGATTACATCTCTTACAATAACCCTCAAGAGACTTTTAGGATTGGTCGACTGAATCTATGGAGGGAAATCTAAAAAGTATAGATTCTTATTTCAAGGAAATGGAGGGAATTGTGTTTTGATTATTTGACGCTTTAAGAGCGTGAGGTCTTCATCATTTGCTGAAAGGTGAGAGCTCTAACCTTGCGTATACTACTGTTTTAGAATAATATACCTCAAGCAATGATAGTCTGTATTACTAATTGAATACTGTAGCTGTTTCAAATAGTCAGCCTGTTATCAATCTCTGTGTTATTGCTCTTGAGTGACTTGCAGTACATTGAGTAGTTCTGTCAGCCTCTGGTATTTACCATGTACACTACTGTACCACATTATCAAAACACCTACAATAAATTTAAAAGACAGCACAGTATCTTTGAATTAAGAAAGTTAAAACAATAAAGCAATTGGAAAATCATCAGTCGCTACTTAGCAACAGTGGCTTCAATTAGCTATCTCATGATCATGTTTATTCAATCTGTTATAGGGTGGCTTCATTATTTATTTGACATCAGTGGGTAAAAAAAGATTTACGTTACCTGTCAGCTGAACTAGAAGTAAGAGTTCAAGGGTTTCCAAAAAGGAAATTATAGATGGTGTGTGTAATCATTTTGGACTAAACCATGTCTGAACAAAGCAGACAAAAAAAATATTTGTCAGGACAAAGAGCGATGGCTTTACTGCCATCGGAAATGTCCACATTATTCCAGTAGTACACATGTCTGTTTCTCTGCTGGCATTCTATCTTACATTTCTTCTTTTATACTGAGGATACCAGAAAGCAAATGTAGCCAGCTAGTTTAATAAGTTAGCAAATGAACTACAATCTGGTAGGGAATTCTGGGACACTTTTTGTTTCCCCAGCAGGAAGGATGCCTTTCTTCTCCATGTGGGTAGTTTACATTAGCGTACTGGAGTTAGTTCGTAAAATGGCTCCAGCTGTGCAACAGTGTGCTGACGTCTATCTGCTATACTTGGTTTCGTTTGCAGGAGATGAGACAAAAATAAACTCTGTTCTACCTGTGTCTGAGTCAGAGTGATTGTGGTCTGGGTCAAACAAATAACAATACACAACACAACACAGAGTACGCTAAAACAACAGGTTGTTTTATTCACAGTAATACTTAACATTTCAAACAAACCGAAATTGATACTTAGGAGGAGATACAGCCTAGCTGTCCATTATGTAACCGCGTGGTCCTGCATGTAATGTAGTTTTATTAAGGGTTACACAAACAAAACTATTTTTACGTTATTTAAGCAATAGTGTCAAGTGCTAGTTGACCACGACAAAGTCAACTACCACATCATAGAGCCTTCATCGAGAGTACACTATCGCTATTAGAAATGTGTTTTTTTTTTTTTTTTTTTTTTTTCCTTAACTTAATGTTGGGTACTCTCCGCTGAGAAAAGTTTATGAAACATAGTCCTGAAAATATTCAAGAAGGATCACATACATAATTAAACAAAAAAGTTTTTACTTGTCAAAGTTGTTTATAGTTGATCTGGACAGTGCCGGATAACTGAATGAAGCAATGTTACTGCGCTGTCCATGTCTTCTTGTTGAAAGATGCTGAGCACCAGTCGAACTGAGAGGCTGTGGCTGATTCAGCAGTTGTGGGTACAGGACTGGTTGCTTTTATCAGTGCAAAGTGTTAATTAGCTGGTGTTTTGTGGATAATCAAATAAATTTTGACCAATTATGTCTTAGTATAATTTCTTAGTATTTGCTGTCCAATAAATGTGAACTGAGCTTTTATGGCAAGTCATTGTGGCAAGTCAAAATGAAAAAGCAGGCACTTGCAAGGAATGATTTTGTGTTTGATTCATAGTTGATACTGTGACATTCCAACGAGCATCTGTTCTCTGATAGAAGCCCACTAAAGCTGAAAGCTTATTGGCTGATGTTACTAAATCATTTTCTAAATACTGTACAGCATATGTAAGCAATAATACACAGTATTAGTACAACCCTTGTTGCACTTTTAAAAAGGCTTATTATGTATATGGAAATGAGATTTTGTTGTTGGTGAAAGGGCTTCCAAATACCTACAGTCATTTAAACCTACAGAACATTTTCCCAGTAAGAAATGGTTTATGTGAGTTTTAACAAACTACAGCAGACAGTTATGAGCAGCTCAACTGTGGTACAAATTAATGTCCTTAAAGGTAGAATGGAAAACAATATCCATCTCTCAAGCATGTTATTTGGTTTCCCATGCTTGTTTTTGTTTCATAATATAATTGTCATAGTTTATTATCCCACAAGAGCTTTTTGCACCGTCAGGTTCTAGGAACTAAAAGGTACAATAACGTACTATACATACATATATATATATATACACACACACAGTGCCTTGCAAAAGTATTCAGACCCCAGACCAATTCTCTCATATTATTGAATTACAAATGGTATATTGAAATTTCGTTCTGTTTGATATTTTTTTTTAAAACACTTAAACTCAAAATCAATTATTGTAAGGTGACATTGGTTTTATATTGGTTAATATTTTTAAGAAAAATAAAAAACTGAAATATCTTGCTTGTATAAGTATTCAACCCCCACACATTAATATTTGATAGAGCCACCTTTTGCTAAAATAACAGCTTTAAGTCTTTTGGGGTAAGTATGTATCAGCTTTGCACACATTGTTAGAGTGATTTTGGCCCATTCTTCTTGGCAGATTTGCTCTAGGTTGTTCAGGTTGGTTGGACGATGCTTGTGTACCGCAATTTTCAAATAGTGCCACAGATTCTCAATGGGATTGAGATCAGGACTTTGACTGGGTCACTGTAGGACATTCACCTTTTTGTTCTTGAGCCACTCCAATGTTGCTTTGGCCTTGTGCATGGGATCATTGTCATGCTGAAAGGTGAATTCCCTCCCAAGCTTCAGTTTTTTAGCGGACAGAAGCAGATTCTCTTGCAGTATTTTCCTGTATTTTGCTCCATGTGTTCTTCCTTCAATTGTAACAGATGCCCAGTCCCTGCTGATGAGAAGCATCCCCACAGCATGATGCTGCCACCACCATACTTCACTGTAGGGATGGTGTGTCTTGAGGCATGGGCAGTGTTAGGTTTGCGCCACACATAACGCTTTGAGTTTTGGCCAAAAAGCTCTATCTTGGTCTCATCTGACCACAAACCCTTTTCCCACATCGCAGCTGGGCCACTCTCATGCTTTCTGGCAAACTCCAGCCGTGCTTTCAGATGGTACTTTTTGAGTAATGGCTTCTTTCTTGCCATCCTCCCATACAGGCCAGTGTTATGCAGAGCTCTTGATAAGGTTGACTGGTGCACCATTACTCCACTCCCAGCCACTGAACTCTGTAGCTCCTTCAAAGTGATTGTTGGCCTCTCTGTGGCTTCTCTCACAAGTCTCCTTCTTGTTTGAGTGCTGAGTTCTGAGGGACGGCCTTTTCTTGGCAGTGTCTGTGTGGTGTGATGCAGCTTCCTTTTCCTGATTATTGATCCAACTGTGCTCACTGGGATATCCAAACACTTGGATGTTATTTTGTACCCTTTCCCTAATCTATGCATTTGTATTACTTTATCTCTAACTTCTGCAGAATATTCTTTGGTCTTTATTTTCCTTCAGATTCACAGCCTTACCAATGATCCTTCAACAGTTTTTATCCAGAAAATGTGACAGCAACTTTAATGGTTCACAGGTGGAGGCCAATGGTAAGGTAATTGTGTCCTCGTCAGGGCAATTTCTTTCATCGGTGCAAACTGGGAGCTTCCAGAGCATAGGGGTTGAATACTTATGCAAGCAAGATATTTCAGTTTTTTTATTTTTCTTAAAATGAGTTTCAGTGTTTAAAAATAAAATATCAAACAGAATTAAATTTCAATGTACCATTTGTAATTCAGTAATATGAGAGAATTGGTCAGGGGTCTAAATACTTTTGCAAGCCACTGTATATACAGCTCTGGAAAAAATTAAGAGACCACTGCAAATTTTTCTTAAATCAGCATCTCTACATGTATGGCAGCCATTCCATTCCAGTGTCTGTTGAATTCCAACACAGGCACACCTCATTCTACTGAATGAGGTACTGATTAGGGGATCACCTGAACCAAATCTTATTTAACAAGGAAAAGTATAAAAACCACTCCTGTGGTCATCACTATCCTCTTGCAATAGGACCAGCTGAATGGCAAAACAGTACTAGTAGTACCTCAAGTAATTGGAATCAAAAAATAACTATTGACCATGCCCAAAGAGTTGAAAAGGAAAGTTTTGAATGAGGAAAAGAAGGGTTCTATTCTGGCTTTACTGGCAGAGGGATACAGTGAGCATCGGGTTGTTTCCATCCTTAAAATTTCAAAGACAGCGGATCATAAGAACAAGGTCAAGCAGCACACATTGGGGACAACAAAGCTACAGACCGGCAGAGGGCAAAAACGACTCTCCACTGACCGGGATGACCGTCAACTCATTCGAATGTCACTCAGCAACCGTAGGATGACATCAAGTGACCTACAAAAAGAATGGCAAACGGCAGCTGGGGTGAAGTGCACGGCGAGGACGGTTCGAAACAGGCTCCTAGGGGCAGGGCTGAAGTCGTGCAAAGCTAGAAAAAAGCCCTTCATCAATGAGAAGCAAAGAAGAGCCAGGCTGAGGTCTGCAAAAGACCATAAGGATTGGACCGTAGAGGACTGGAGTAAGGTCATCTTCTCTGATGAGTCCAATTTTCAGCTTTGCCCAACACCTGGTCGTCTAATGGTTAGACGGAGACCTGGAAAGGCCTACATGCCACAGTGTCTCGCACCCACTGTAAAATGTGGTGGCGGATCGGTGATGATCTGGGGGTGATTCAGCAAGGCTGGAATCGGGCAGATTTGTCTTTGTGAAGGACGCATGAATCAAGCCAAGTACAAGGTTGTCCTGGAAGAAAGCTTGCTTCCTTCTGCTCTGACAATGTTCCCCAACTCTGAGAATTGGTTTTTCCAGCAGGACAATGCTCCATGCCACACAGCCAGGTCAATCAAGGTGTGGATGGAGGACCACCAGATCAAGACCCTGTCATGGCCAGCCCAATCTCCAGACCTGAACCCCATTGAAAACCTCTGGAATGTGATCAAGAGGAAGATGGATGGACAAGCCATCAAACAAAGCCGAGCTGCTTGAATTTTTGCACCAGGAGTGGCATAAAGTCACCCAACATCAATGTGAAAGACTGGTGGAAAGCATGCCAAGACGCATGAAAACTGTGATTGAAAATCAGGGTTATTCCACCAAATATTGATTTCTGAACTCTTCCTAAGTTAAAACATTAGTATTGTGCTGTTTAAAAATGAATATGAACTTATTTTCTTTGCATTATTCGAGGTCTGACAACACTGCATCTTTTTTGTTATTTTGACCAGTTGTCATTTTCTGCAAATAAATGCTCTAAATGACAATATTTTTATTTGGAATTTGGGAGAAATGTTGTCAGTAGTTTATAGAATAAAACAAAAATGTTCATTTTACCCAAACACATACCTATAAGTAGTAAAACCAGAGAAACTGATAATTTTGCAGTGGTCTCTTAATTTTTTCCAGAGCTGTATATATATATATATATATACTGTGACAATTACCGGGCCAGTAAAAAATACTACGTCAGAGGCCCAAATCTAAACGTAGAGCCCTGCAGTATAGCATGGTTTAGTGTGAAAACATTATAGTTGCAAAGCATTTAAACCATTTGTATTAAAGGACCCTTCATTTCATTTTAAGGAGGACATTTTTTTACAAGCCATGCTAAAAAGAGAAAAGTTCAATGTAAAAAGACTGCTAGCTGACATTTCATCGAACAAATTAACCATTTCATTTAACTGAGCATTTTTCTTTATCTTATTATTACTTAATGTTTACAAGCTATTCAATCTGACATGATGTAGACCCTAGATCAGGGCTCTTCAACTGCCACGTCTGGCCCATAAGAACAACCAAGTGGCCTGCAGACAGTTAAGAAACATTTTAAAAATGTACTAAAATAAATAGGGAACAGAAAAAACAAATAAGAAAAAAACAGAACAGTAACATTGTAAATCAATTTCTGCTTAAGACGTCTGGCTTATTTTTGTATCCGGCAAAACAGCTTGCGAATCACACCACCCCTTTTCAGTCACTAAGCCACTCAGCGCGACTCACGCAGCCTGTTCAATTGAGTTCCGCTTTGCATACTCTGTAGGTCATTTTTACTTGTGTTGCTTTAAGAGGTCTTATTTTGAAAGTGATATAAATGTAGCTAGTAAGAAGAGAAAACTACTTGATAGTGAAAATCATTGATTCAACCAGGGCTGGCGTCAGGGAGGGGGGTGCGCGAGGGGACGTGACTGCACCTGGACCAAAGATATTCTATCGTATCTTTGCCTATACTCATTTTTTTTTTTTTGAAGTTCATTATTGGAAAACAAAAACAGCTGGCAAGCAGGCACCAGCCTTCAAAAGACTGGTTGAAAACAATAGACTGTCAGTCATTCACTCAGGCACAGAGTAGAGACTAATCTGATTACAGCTAAACACATTGCGGACTGGTAAATAAAAAGAATACAGTAGAATACCGTTCTATAAAATCAAAATACGATTGTTTTCTGAGTGGCAGACAATGTGACTGCTCTCAGAGCGTTTAGGTATAATGTAATATATCTCCTTTATTTCTGCACTCCCGCGTTACATGCTTTGTGAGAATATTTAATATACATGGACAGAAAGGTACATGAACACGCAGCCCCATATGTGTTACATGACTGGAGAAAATTACATTTTAAAACCAAAAACCGCCAAAATGACCGCCGCAGGACTTCTAGTGTTAACCACTTTGCCACACGTGGTGTCAGAACACAGGATTATGGATCACGCATCACTATCAAGGGGTGGAGCTTCGGTACACTAACTCATTGACCTGGATGAGAAATGATGTGGCAGCCGCGGATTGGAGAAGCGGCTGCAATCGTTTACCAAGGGGTCAAGAGTGACAGTATAAGTAGGGGTCGAAGCGATGTAATCTGTTCCTTCATTTGGTTTATGAAAAAGAGCCTGTGCTGAGAATATCCATATCGTGAGTGTTTGTTTGTCTCGTCTAATTGTTATTAAATGTTATTAGACAGCTAACACATTCGGGAGCTGTCGCCAGAGGCCAGCACAAACCTGGAGCAGCACTGCACTTGCATCACAAATAACTGCATTTGCGCCTCAAGCACTAATTCATGCAGTAACAGACTTGAATATATGTTTTTTGTTTGTAAATGTTTGTAATGACACTCTGTTACATTTTATATTATTAAAATACTACTCATATGGTAATATTTGTAGACCTTGTTCAATATACAGTACTAACATTACGTAACATAATATTTTATTATATTGATTAAACATGTGCAGAGTAAAATACTTCTGGCCTAACTACACCTAACTTTTTTCCAATTTGGGTCCCTTGAAAAACTAGTTGAAGAGCCCTGCCCTAGATTATCTTACTGGGGATGCTTCACAAAAACTCCCATTTACATTGTTTTAAATATTTTTCACAGCAGCTACTGAAATACTGTATGGCTTTGCAACAAATTTGCTTTCTAGCTACTCTGACCTTGAGTATCTTACACAGAACCCTATACACTGTTTTTAAAATACACGGGGTAGTTAAATAAGATTTATTTATTTATTTATTTTTACTAACAACAACTACAGGGTTATACAGTAGTGTGTGTAGGAATGCTGAAGTTCCTTAATTCCAGTCTGCCTTTTAATAAAAACAGTCCCAGCGGTACAGTTAAACTAACTTCACGTCTCTTTAAATGGAAGGTCTGTCTTTATTAAATATAAGGCCTCAGGAAGGAACTTCATTTTCACATAGTAGAATTCTTGTCTCAGGCAGAAAAATGTCTAACAAGCCATGCAGTAACCTAGACTATAAATGCTTGTATTTGTTACCTATTTGTTATTTTAAACTGTAGTAAATACAGAAAATACTTAATGGTCAATACATTTTATGATTTCCTTTTCAGATCTCATCCGGATAAATTGCTGTTGTTTGGTTTCAGCATTTTCTCATACTATAAGCAGCTCAATATGCTTTTCTATATTCAAATCATATATTTAAAATGCACAGGTTTAATTACAGTACAATAGTCAGTACACAGTAAAAAGCTTGGTGGGATTTTAACAGAAGATCATTTCTTGTGCATATGTTTTCTGTTTTTATAATTTTTTTTTGTTTGTTTTGTAGACTTTATTATAGTTAGCACAGATCTTTACAAACGTTTTTGAGTTATTTACAAACAATAGTCACCCTCTCTAACTTTGTAGATTTTAAGTAAAATAAAAATAAATTAAAGCCATATTGGCCAATCATAGTCATAAATGCATACTTTTGTAGTGTGCAAAGTATATTTGTATTTGGACTAGTTTAAATTGTAATAATAAAATACCTTGTTTTGAATTCAAGTCATGTAGAACAGGACATTTATCAGAATAAATCAGTCTAGATAATGTTTCTAGTGATACAAAGTAACAGTTTTATTAGAAATAAAACCAAATAAAGGAAAAATGAAATGTGCAACAACTAAACTAAAGTAATTCAGAAAGGAAGAATAAACTAAATTAAACACTACAGAAAATCAAATAAAAACAACAACACCCTACTCCCGCTGGTTGATCAATGATCGAATGCAGTCTATTGGAGATTCCTTTAAGGTTACAGCTGCATTCCTGACAGCTATTTAAGACGAAGGTTAGTCTTAACAGAGGTATCGTTAGTAACACAAATATTTACTTTCGTTAATATTTGACAATCAAAGCATCATTAAACCAGTATCATATATACTGTATATTTTTGGTTCAGAAGTTAATTCTCATTCTTACGGGATAACGACGCTCTTTGTGCTTAGACAACCTATTGAGAATTATCTTTATCAAGACAGCTAAATTTGGATTCTAGCTTCTAACGCAGAATGACAATTGCCTTGTAAAACCAACATCAATTTGTATAAATACATACAAACAAATACTATAGTGTTCATTAACTCAAAGCATGAATTGAAAGGCAATAATACTTTTCCACTTAAAACATTAATTTTACTTTAAGGTCTGCTTATTATCGAGTTCATAAGAGGATTGCAACACTAGTCATTGAATATTTAACGGACATGCGCTGCCTCCTCCAGCTGTTCCGTGTCTTCAACAATACATGCGCTCGCGTTTCGTCTCCACTTGAGGGTACGAAAAAAATGTCTTTGCAAAGAACTAGAATCATTAACTGCTTAGGTATTCCACTGAAACAGCAATTCCTCCACCAATATGTGCACTCTTCGCCCGGTTAAGTCTGAGATATTCCACCGCAAACTCTGGCACTGCTAGCTCAATAAATTGAATATATTTCAAGTTATGTCGACTTCAAACGTTCATCCAACTCTTTCTCCACTGATCAGTCAGGGCTGTTAGAGATTTGATTACAAGCATTTTTATGATTTTAGACATTTTAGATTCCTACACCAAGGCAAACACTAGAATAGTTACCTCTTATTAGAGTGTCCGAAAAACGGTATCTCTGTTCCAGATGGTTACAGTTCAAAGACTGGTTTGTGTATCAGAACCTTTGATTCCGTGTCGGGACCGCAGTTTCAGTGTTGCGCTCATACGTTTATAATGTTCTCTTTAAATGGAAAGAGGATTGGATAGTTTGGTTATTTTGGGCGGTGCCTGAGTCCATGTGGAGTGTTTTTCATTGGTTGTTCTCCATTGGTTCTCTATTCCGCTCCCTGTCGGCTGGATTTATGCGATTGACTGGTTCCTGTCTTACGTCTCAAAAGCATCCAGAACTGGGTCGCGGCGCCGAAAGAGCCATTCAGCAATGGTGAAGATAAGCCATTTGTTCAGCAGCTAGTTAATGGCTCTTTTTAAAATGCATTCTTTGTCAGTGGGGGAGTTTGTGACCAGAAACCAAGAAGACACAGAGAATGGCTTAAAAAAAAAAAAAAAAAAAAAAACTCTGTATATTTCAATTCTGTTATTTTCATACACAGAATGATATTATGACCTACTCTGAGGCTATACTTTTGTATATAAACATGAGCTTAAATATGGTTTTACTCAGCTTAAATATGGTGTAGTGATTTCACCCAACAACTCACAACAAATCCCTACTCCTGGAGGTAGATAATAATTAGTTACAGCAAACTACATCCTGAGCTTTGCTTTCCGGTTATCTACACAAGATGCCATCTCTTCTGCCACAATAGGTACCCTGCACACAACATTCAAACGTGTAAACTTAAGTCCACTTGTTTTATTGTTTCAGTGGCAAATCTAACAGCACCATTCACTATGACTTATTATTAGTCAGTCAATTCCAGTGTGCCAAGTGGCGCATAGGGACTCCAAGCAGACAATTCTTTTAATCAAGTTTCTCCATCTGTTTCTGTCCTGTGCCATCGTTCTTGCTTCACTTAGAGTGATGACATGTGTCTGCAGTTGTTTGGCGATCGCTCGCTACCAAGTCTCACGCTGTTGGCCTGTTTTTCCTTCGGCCCTCTGGATGCCAATCTAGGATTACATTGTATATGGAGTTTCTGTCTTTGCGGAGCACATGTCCAAGCTCTTTCCAGCTTCTTAGTTTCTGCTACACACTTTGTGTTGCACTGTCGGACCAACCTCTCAGTGCTGAATTTCATTGGCCATCTGTTCTTACACATTCTTCGAGCTAGACAAGATAATGCAGCCTTGTCTAACTCCAGATGCAACACCAAACCAGTTAGTCGGATTTCAATTGTGCAGACTACAGCACTCAAATCTGTTATAAAATTCCTTAATAATATTTACACATTTTGTAAGTACTCCATTGTTAAAGAGTATCTTTGTGATGCCGCAAGGTCCTTCACATTGTAAAACCAGCAATGGACTTCATACATAGTGTAACTTTTAAAATAAACATATAACTGCACCACAAAAGGAAAAAACATGTCACTTAACTGTTGTGTGTAATTCCCTGTCCTGCAGCAGAGAGGTGTCCCTGGAGGTGTCCCTGTCCCTGGAGAGAAGGAAAAAAGAAAAAGGGGTTAATGGGTTTTTGAAGCGCTAACACACTGGAAAGGTGCACATTTTCAGTGTTGCATGGATCTGGTTGTTGGGGTGGAAACCTTCAAAACTTTTGTCTTTGCTACTGTGTATAGTATATATGCTGTAAAATTGTTGAACTTACCTGAGTTGCATAGGGTAGTGCTGTCCTCCATTTTGTGGGAGGAAATAGAAAACATATCTTGGGTGAGGGGTCTTTTAGTACTTCTCTCTGCTGACTTCCTATAGTCAGGGCTGCACCATAAGGTAAATTAAAAGGGAAGTATTTTATGAATTGTTTATCATGTGCTTGCTTAAAGTATTAGTTATGTGATACATGTTGTTTGTTTTTTAGTATTTGTGAATTAAGATTTATTAAATATATTATAAACATTTGAGAGTTTAATAGCAGCAACCACCCACTTGGTTTAGTCAGGGGGAGGGGTATACATGTTCATAAATATAAATACTGGAATTTCTGGTCAGTCAGCTTGTAAAGCCAATGGATAGCTTGAAGACTTGTTAAGGCTAACGGTTGCTGTTTATTTTTGTATTGTTGCCTGCTACTTTAGATGACAATAATTACATTTCTTAGTAGTGTATATAGTGTATTATTTTTGTTTCTTGTTTTTTGTTTTGTTATTGTTCTAATAAAAATGTGAGTTTGCACCAACTCCTTTTATTCATGCCTGCTTTCACACACCACTGGCTGCAACTTGTACAATCTTCAAGATAGATTTTCTGCCTACAGAGCAAATCTATAAAGCTGAGGAACAGTGGGCTGTGCCATTGGTGGTATTGCTCAATAATGTTCCGTAAGGTGTAAATATGATAAGTACAACGTCTTTGAGCTCTGAACCCAGTCTGATCATAAGCAATGTTGATTTCCAGTGCTGCACTGATTCTGTTGTAAATGACACATAGAAATATCTTTCTAGGTACTGATACGAGTGTGATGCCTCTTCAATTTAAACACGGTAGTGTCTCCTTGTTTTGGGAGTTTAACAATGATACCCCTTCTCCATCTCACAGATCTTGCTAAATAGTGGCTACAGCATCTGTGCTGTTTGCTTGGTGTCTACAGTTATGAGCTGCAGAAATGTCATCCACTCCAGCTGCCTTACCAGCTTTCAGCAATCCTATTGCCTTCAGAATCTTACTCCCTATCAATGAATCAGTTAAAACATCCAGCTGAGTGGTTGCTTCTGGTAGAGGTGGAGGAATAGACTGAAAATAATCTATATATCTATTCCTTTGTTCAGCTTCAGTAGTTAGGAATTTGATCTTGTAATCCCATCCAACCTGTTCAAACTCAACAGTGGTTTCAGCCTGATCTGCTAAATATTCTACATATTTTCACCTTTCAGATCTCACACTTGTTTCTATTCTGTTATGCAGGATCTGATATTGCTTAAGGAGTCTGATATTGGTCTTAATTCCTTCTGACTTGTTGAACTTCTATCAGGTGTGTTTGTGTTCTTCTGTCATTCAAAGAATCCAGCAGAAATTATGTTTTGTGTATATTTTTAAAATGGCATCCAATAGTCTGTCCTGTAAGAGTTTAAAAAAAAAAAGTGAACTCTCTTTGCTTTAGTGTATGTAATTTTACCGCAGATTTCCGTGGGGACTACACAGTTACAGATAAGAGTGTGATGCACTGACAGTTCGGCTGTCCACTGAAGTCTGCTCATGGTTTTCCATATGGATTCCTAGAACAGCTCTGTCTAGATCCTGCTGAAGATAGTTGATTATCAATATTGGTACTTCAGTTTTCTGTAGTCAGAAAACTATCTGGAGAGTGAACTAGTCCCTCACAGCCTACTATTGCCTGCTTAGCCAGTTGTTCAGAGTTCTTAACAAGACCTGCCCAGCAACCAAAATGTCTGTAATGTCAAAGACAATCCACTGGTATAGCCTATGCAGGCGGTCCCCTACTCTCTGTTGCCTGCCTAGAGAAAAGGACAAACAAAAAAATATCCAGCGTTTTTCGAAACATATCAAAAGTAGACTAGAGAGATGCCATCAAGATGTCATTTACAGTATGTGCTGCCAGAATCTATTTTGAAAAAATAGAAGCTTTCAAATCATCTCTCTGAAACTTAATATGCACATTAGATGTGTGGGTAGCATATCAGTGCCCTTTCGGCCATACAGTTGATACATTTTGATATAAAGGAACCTATACTTTACAGCTTGCAACCAGTTATAAAAGCCATCAAGAAAGAAAAAAAGATTTGCAGTGGAAGAAGTACAGTATATGTCAACCCTTAAATCCTCTTTGCTGACTATTATTAAGAAAATGAAATCTTCATGTTTCAATTATAGATGGGTGTGATGAGTCAAAGGGATTTCGGTCTGTGATTCAGCCTCCCGACAGTAGATGGCATCAAACCAACTCGGGACTTCCCTTACCAAGATCTCGTGACCATGGCAAAAGTCATCTTTTGAGGGGCGGCACCTTGGTGAGGGGCGGAAGTACGAGTATGTAAATTCCAGCCACTGGAGTCAAGTGAAGGATAAGTACACTTGTCAGTTGGGGATTGGTGTTCCACTGACTACAGAGGCGGGACATTACATACTAAAGGGAACGTACTACTGTGTTCGGGGTTGGTCCAAAAGTAAAATAGGAGGAGTAACGGGTGGAGGGAGAGACTGGTTTGGTGCAGTGGGATTTTTAAAACAAAAAAACACTAACATTTCTTTTGTCTTTTTTGTTTATGTATGGGTCGCCACGAAGACAATTAAAGACGAGTCATCACGGTTTGTTTTGGATTTCACCCCTGCACTCCTTCCCTCACACCATTTTGTTTTCTTTTGTTATTTAATTATTTTGTTGTGTATAGATAATAAAAATAAATTATTTTATTTCTGTACACATAAATTACTGTCTGGACATTCCATTTAATACACTCTCGCCTCACAATGGGTTTATTAGCTCTTTATGATCAGAAACATAAATTACCCAGGCATTTGTCTCAAACAGGTCGTGACAAGGAAAGCATGGAACGGAGTTATTGTGGTTTACCTCCTCCTTACAAAATACAAGATGTTTCCAACCTTTCAAAGTACATCTCAGGGAATACCCTTCAACATTTCACTCTGCAAATGTGGTACAGAGGATTTAAATGTATGAAATTAAGGCCTTGTCTTGCAACTGTGAAAAAAAATGGAACATAAAAGGCGGTGTCCTCCAGTAAGACATTATATTGTGACTTTGAACATGTAGGAACAGTTCAATAATTGATCATTTAATGTTTATCTGGGTTGATAAGTTCTCTTGTTAATAATCTTGTTAATGTTACAAAGTTCGAGGATTTACCTTGAACACACATACATGCACAGACACAAGGAATGTTTAATCAATAGTAGTATTTTATTAAGTACACAAATAATAAACAGAAATCAGAAAAGTCAGAAAGCAAATCTCTTAATCTCTAAGCACAAACACAATTCAAAACTCTCACTACACTCATGCTGGCTAGCAGGCAACTGAAATATGACACCACCTGTCTCCTCACACACAAGGCTGCAGTTGAGCAAGCTGTGATGTAGCTTGTACCTTGTACACACACACACACACACACACACACACACACACACACATAAACAGCCTCAGACTGAAGCAATGCAAACAATCTTAGAATATATCACATTAAGCTTATCAATGGTATATAGATTAAGTATATGGCAAGTTTACTTTTAAAGAAATTCCTCATACAACAGTATGAGCTAGATTACTTATAGTTACTTCATCAAGTTTCACACGCAAAGTGTGCAAACTAAATAATTAACAGTTCAATTCTATGTGAATGTGTTACAATTAATTAATTTAGTTCCATGAAAGGAAAATGCAACTGGAATTATGCTCAACAGCTCTTTGAAGCTTAGACTTTTGATCTGCTGGCTTGGAAACTCAATGTCTTGAAGTGTCCAGTACAAAAGCTCTCCTTTTAGCACTGAAGTCTTCAATCCTACATTGGATCAAACTCAGCAACAAAGCTCTCAATTCACGATAGAATCAGCAAACAGCTGCAAAATAGTCTTCAGTCCTCGGTATATGATCCACAACAGTGCCCGTCCGCTCTGTCCTCTTCACTGAATCTTTTAGCTATGCAGGTAGCAGGCCACAGTTTCTTTTGGACACAGTGGCTTTAGGTGTACAGCAGACCCAGACTGGTTTGTCTGACAATAGTCTCTGTAAGTTTTACGCAGTCCTCCAGCCGGGCCTCAGTCTCTCTTGTGGTCGTTGACTTGCTTGCAGCTTGCTTCCTCGTCTTGGGTCTGTTTTCAGGCAGAGTCCTGTCTTGGGTCTGTTTTCAGGCAGAGTCCTGTCTTGGCGCTGTTTTCAGGCAGAGTCCTGGAGTTGCGGCTGCTTAGCAGAGTGACAGCACCTTGTTTAGCATTTGATGTGGAGCGCAAAATGTTTAATTTTGTTTGGATATTTATAGTCTTTTTCACTTTGCTAAATAGCCACTTTCATTAGATCATTTGTGCATCTTGCCTTTTTTTAAAACTCACAGTCCTTTGATGTTTTAATGACCTTTTCAGCTGGGACATCACTAGTTCATGTCTTCCTTGCGTCAAAACGATTGTTGTTGCACGTGTGAATTATCTATACATAATTCAACTGTCCGCTCAGCTTAATCCAGTTCAGGCGCCGGTCCTCTAATCAGTAGGTCACATAGTTCAGTATGTCTGCACGCAAGAGGCCCCCTTCTCAAGACACAGCAGTTTGCCCTGTTTTTCAAGACACACAGTTTCATTAATGAATCCAGTTACATTTCTAATACACGTTCATGTATTATCATATTCAGGGAATATGTCCCACAAAGAGAAATGGTAAACATTCAATCTGATTTGATATTTTTAGGTTCAAGCTGGGGCCGTGACTGTGCATTATATTAATCAATAATTTATATTTAAAAACACTGCATTTTTTAATATAAGATGACTATGGTGTGTTTCATTTTTAACAGTAGCTTTAGTAATAGTTTTAAAGTTTTATAAACCTAACACTATAGGTTTTGGGCAAAAAACGTTTGAAAACAAAATACATTTGCTCTGGTAGGCTTGTGGGCTTTTTATGAACTATCAAATAATTTATTCTACACAGGTAGAATATTCACAAATCCATCCAACACACCAATGCCTAGAACAGTATACATGCTGTAAAATGACCTGATGGTGTGGTTTTGATTTATAAGTAGCTATGTTTGTATTGAAAACACAGCTGCCACAGCCATTGGAATGAGGTCATTGAGGGGAAACGTTTCACTAAGATTCTCAGAAGTATACCTGTCACATTATTCCAAAGCCATTCTAATGGAGCCCTCTGATCTGTGCCTGTAACCGTGGTAGATTCTACACATGGGCATCCTGTTGCATTGCCAGCTTTGGAATTTCTGTTGATGTTCCTCTTGCTATGTTTTTGTCTGTACCCTTATAGGTGTAATAAACAGTTATTTCCCTGCACATAGTTTCACAGCTTCATGGTTGCCAAAACAGAAACTTTGAATCTCATTGCTGTGGCAGAAACAAATCTTTTGCCAAGAACGTCTTCTCATGCTCACACCTGTTTGTAACTAATACAGTATATACAGACGGTGACTGTTTCATTAAGGATTTCAGTTAGCCTATATAGAGACAGGAGGCTGTGTATATATTTCATTTAATTAAATTGCAAATATGCCTGGCTCTTCATCCTCAGGTGATGCGTTGTATTTTCCATTTATTAATCATGAAAAGGTACTTAAAAATGTTTATTTTACTTTTTATTCCAGACATTTAAAAAAAGGAAAAGTGGTTGTTCGTAGCTTTATCACGAAATTTTGAATGTACTGCAGAGTCAGGCCAACTAAGGACACAATTTTCCAGAATTAAGGTAACTGCTCCCATGTATATAAAGTATTCAATTAACTTTATTCAATGTTATTATACGGACTAAAATATATGCAAAAATGCACACCACGCAAATGTTTCAGTCATTGTCTTAAAGTTCATGGGAAAACTACACAATGTATTAGTAAAAAATATTTATAAATATCCATTTTGATTGGTCATATAATTAACTCCCCACTCCTAATTTCAGGCAGAAATATTTAATACATTTTCATCAAAATATGATATTTATTTTTTATGTCATTTTTATTTTTAGGCAAATTGCTACTGTAACTTAGAATCACGTGTAACCTCAAAGTATTTAAAACACTAGAGGTACCCTTGCTTCACACCTATAAGAAAAAAAGAAGAAAAAAGAGAAAAACATGCTCTTCAAATTAACCATAAACATTCTTTATGGAGAAATGGCTTCATTTACAATATATGTGATGTTTGATTGTCTTTTGTTGTGTATTTAATTTCTAATATATGTTATTATTTTCTGGTGAGATTATATTATACAGTGTTCATCACTGGATAAGTGAAAGAATCTTGAATTCCTCCTATCTTATTCTTGATATTAATATTTACCACATGGAGACTAGGTGTAATGTGGGTTCATAACTGTAGGAACATGAAAGTCAACCAATAAGATAATGATATTTATTGCACCCTTAGGGCATTCTATGAACATCATGAACATATTCAGTTCCAGGAATTCCATGTCCATTCTTTAAAGTTGAAGGGAAGGACAATAGTTCAATTTGGTGCCTGCTAGTAATGGTCGTTACACAAAACAGGATACAATTCACAACCCTTGATTTGGATCATCAGTCTCCCTGCCTATACTATTATAAAGCCATGGTAAATGAATATGTACTTTTCAGTTTAGCTTGCTTTTGCTTTGCCCGTATAATGCATGTAATGTGTTTTAGCATGCTTAACCATGGTTTATCAGTAACTGTCAAACTATTTTTTGCTATTTTTTTTTTTTTTTTTTACTATACGTTTAAAAAGGTATACCACTGTAAACTTGTATATTGTATTACTGGGCTGATGATGTCAGCCATGTACATGTTCTTCAATTTCATCCCATAGATGTCTTCTTTGGTTTAAACAGCAACTTGGTATGGGTATGAAATATTACAGTTTTCTTCACTGATAAATTCTTCTTGTTAGAGTCACTTTGTACATCATTTTCTGTTTCAATCCTGGTAACTTAAAATATTAAAGTCGCCCAGTGGCTTCAAAATACAGCTCTCAATCATCTCCAATCTCCAACAGCTGGAACACCAGAGTGTAACCGTTAACATGTCCTCCTGTTTTTGTTTTAGTGTGACCAAGTGCATTGTCTTTTAGAACCTGACGAGAGTGTTTCTTAAGGACACCTGTGCACTTTACAGGACCAGAGATCATGGTCACAAAAACAATAAAAATGGTATACATTATCAGTTATATTTTTCCTTGCTGTTCACTAAGAGTTTGGTTTATCTAATTTTAATTCTAAGCCAAAAAATGTAAAAGTTTTACAGTTTTTTCTCCTTTTTTTTTTTTTACAGATTTGATCATTTTATGTTTAAGTCATGGAAACACTGTAACGTAGCTAAACAAAAACAGAAACGTAAGGGCTTAGTTTTGTAAGAAAATTTTGTTTCTGTGTATATCCAAGCTTGCGTTTGACCTTGCCATGGTTACACCCTGTCAGTGTCTGACAAAGT
Source organism: Polyodon spathula (assembly GCF_017654505.1). NCBI lineage: Eukaryota > Metazoa > Chordata > Actinopteri > Acipenseriformes > Polyodontidae > Polyodon > Polyodon spathula. The sequence goes on along the minus strand of NC_054537.1, from coordinate 44,643,299 downwards.
GTGCCTCCTCTGTTTATCCAACAACTTGGGATACATTCTTTCCAAACAAACAGTCCACAGATTTAGTCAGCACTGAAACTCTAAAGCTGTTTCAATGTCAGAAGAAAGTATGACACAAGAGAGAATTTATAGTTTTTGGACTTACCCACAAGGACTATTTGTGATCTAATGTGTAATGTGATACCATTAACTATGGCAGTTTAAAATAAAACCACACGTCGATTTAGGGTTAGTTATCCATTTACTAGATTAACATTTCTCAAACTGGGGGTCCCGACTACTGACTGGCAGCAAATTCTATATTTCTAATGGAGACTGCACTTGCAAGATTTAAAATTAGATTACAATTACAGTAGAATGCTTGTTCACAAGATTTAAAGCTATAATACAGAGATAGTGAGAATTTAAAACAGAATTAAAAATCATGGCGAAAAGTAAAAAAATACCTAGACACACAAAAACCCCAGAAGAATGTACCCGTGACCATAAGGATTTTATTGTGCAAGACAGCAAAGGAAAGAATTACAACTAAATATGCAAGTACTGTCGAGTTACTACTATTGTGACAGAAAAAAAAAAAAACACACAAGCATTTTGGAAAGTAATCAAAAAACAATAATTTCATACAGTATATACAAAGCAAAAAAAAACGATTTACATAAAACTTGAAAATAGCTAAAAATAAGAACCCGAAAAATTAAATGAATTAGAATGGAAAAACAGAAGCCCTACTTAACATTACATTACAGTGCATATACACGTAAACAGTAAAGGATGGAATATGAAGCCAGATGCTTGTTTGTATGTATATAAATGCTAGCGCCGGCCAAAAAAACTTGTTCAGGGTTTCTTTGTGTTTCACGCCGTTTCTCAATTTGCCTCAGTCCTTGTACACTGTTATGATTATTGCCACAATCATTGGCGAAATCCATTTGTTTGCAAGTACTTCCAGCTTCCAGAATTGCATCATGTTGTCAGTGAAAGGTAAGACGCACATTTTTCAGACAGTAACACGTGTTTCTTAAACGCCTACCCAAGAAGGAGAGACCTGAAAGTGGAACTTAAAGAAACAGGCATTATTTATATTGCACTCTGCACCAGCTCACCGAGGGTTTTATCACCAAAGAGACAGTAGTCTAAACTGTGGTAGTCCAAATTAGGACAGGCCAACGTGGATGGCTGCAAAGTTTTCTATCCAAACAACAAATGTGAAGGCTCTAACTCCAGACCAGGTTTACATACATGTTTTTCTTTTCTTTTTATTATTTAAGACTCTTGCTCTTTCTGTACCTATCTGTTTTTGCCTTCCTCTCAGAACCACCCTCTCCCCCATATTCATTTCTACTTAATTTCCTCTACTGCTCCCTACAATGACTGATGTTCATATCCCTGTAATCTTCTCCTCTTGTTCCCCTCCCCTGGTTTCTCTCTGCCGCTGCAAATCTAACTCTAATCTTCCTGCTTCTCCCCCCCCCCCCCCCCCTCCCTCCACTCTCGCTGGTGCCCTCTGGAACTGCCGCTTGGCTTCCAACAAAGCAGACTTCATCTCTGCCTTTGCCACTCACTTCTTTACTTCCTAGCTCTCACTGAAACCTGGATAACTACTTGATAATTTTCACCTATCATGAGCTCAGCTTGCAGAACGGAGGTGCCCCCATTGCATTGAAAAATGTTATCGACACAGAACTAGTGATGGGAGGTGGGGCTGATCATGCATGCTTGGGATTGGTCGGTGATGTGCTGGGGGTGTGTGGATTGGACAAGGGCATGTAAGAGAGTGAGGGCATTGGCGGAAAGGAGATCGGGGATTAGAGAGCTAGTGAGCCAGTGTGATATAGTTGCCATTGCATGTGGCCGACAGTGTGCTTTACTTTTGTTTTACAGTCTGTGTAACACTACGTTACTCAACTGTTGTTGTACTATTCGCTTTAACCCTTAGCGGTCCATTTATTGAGCGCTTGTCAGGCACATCAGGTCCAATTTATTTTCACATGTGCTGTTTATTTTACACATGCTATTTAAAATATAAATTTTTCAGAGTAAAACAGGTTTAAAAGCCATTGAATACCAAAAGTACACGCAGTACTGTATCTCCAGCCAAGCCCCACCCCTTGTTCGCTGTATTTTTCACATTTTTTCGGTTCGGCCATTGAAAGGTTTTCTCTGCTTTTTCCAGAGAAAAAATGACTAGATGCCTGTGCTTTATATCTTTTTGATGGTGTCGGACATCGACATCGGACTGGAAAGGGAAAATCGTAATGTCTGACCTGGTCCGACATAGGACTGCAAAGGGTTAAAGCAGCATGCTTTTCTTGCTGAGTATAGAATCTCTGACTGCAATAAACCACAATAAATTTGTGAACCTGCAATATCTGTGAACCTGGATGTACAGGGTGGACACTGTGTCTACAGATGTTATACAATTGCATTGTTATTACATTATTCAGTATGTTTCATTCGACTTTATGAAGCAAAAGTCTTTAATTCTACAGGGTAATACATTAGCTTATATATATTATATATATATATATATATATATATATATATATATATATATATATATATATATATAATCAAGTCACATTCAAGGGCAATATATAAGCTTGAGGATGGATTTCACTGTACAACCACTAGAGGTCTTGGCCTGACTACAAGGAGTCAGGAAGAAACTACATTGCCCAGAAGGCCACAAGGTTTGGCTTGTTGGCCCAGTTAATTGATTTATTGTTGGCAGGTGTACTTAAATGAAGTAATTACGAGCCCTTTAAAAAGAAACAGGTTCAACCCATCTCGGGTATTTGTATGGAAGGAGGGTAGGTGTGTGGGGAATTGGAGAGAGAAGATTTCACTCGTTTTCAGTTTCTTTTGCCCTTTTGATGCAAACCCAGACACAGAAATTGAACTTTGTAAGAACTTACGTGCTATTTTATTATTTGCAGAAAGAAAATGAAAAAACAAAACAAAAACCCACCCCTGCGACAGAAAGACAATGATTCTTGGTGGTAAATCTCCCTCCCGACCTGTAAGGGCGCTAAGACTTGGCCTGACACTTTGTTCCTAGGGTTAAAAGGAAGTCGGTCATTTTAAAAAAGGGGCGGAGCTTCTGTACATTAACTCATCGGCCCGGAAGGGAAATGATGTGGCAGCTGCAGATTGGAGTGGCTGCAATCATTTACCAAGGGGTATAAGTAGGGGATGGAGAGACGTAATCTGTTCCTTTGTTTTGGTTATAGCAAAAGAGCCCAGAAGGACCTGAAGATTTGTGTATACGTATAGTGAGTGTTTTGTTTGTTTGTCTAATTGTGTCTTGTTATTATTAGACGGCTAACATGTTCTGGAGCTGTCGCCAAGGGCCAGCACCGACCCAGAACAGCACTGCACTAGTATCACTAATTCACGCACTAACTGGACTTGTGTAGGTGTTTTGTGTGGGTGTATAATAAATGGGACTATTATTTTGGGACAAACCCAAGGATTACAAATTAAGTAATACACGCCACTGTATACTTCACATAATTTATTGTTTACAGTTTGTTTTGCCATCAGGCACTGGACATACAAATCATTAAACAACTTTTCACTTGGATTATAATTGTCTGTCTGTTCATTGATCACCTGCACCTGCACCTCACTTAGCCGCTTACCGATAAACAAAACAATGTTTCACACACACACAAACAAAAAGGTTTTCACACTACCGCAGGCAGTTGGCCTTCATTAATAATTAGAGCCAGATGAACCTCATCCTGGCTCCCTCCGGTGGCATTCTGGGGGATGTAGTCCTTTAGCCCCTCCTGGACTACATTTTCTCTCCTCCTCCCCCTAGTCTGCCACTATATATACATATACACAATTGTAATATATACAATATATATATATATATATATATATATATATATATATATATATATATATATATATATATATACACACACACACACATGTGTATGTTACTGTGACACTATTGTATTAAATAACATTAAATGACACTATTGTATTAGATAAAATAACTTTTGAAAAATATGATATTGTTTACACAATGGTTTTGACGATTGTATAATTATACGACTAGAAATATTTATTGTAATCGAGTCCGGAAACAACCATTAAATAGTGTACCGTGTAATCCAGGTGTAGCGGTTCTCCCCCACACCCCCCCCCACCCCCCCCACCCTTTTTTTTTTTTTTTTTTTTTTACCAGACTCCAGTTAAGTTTGCTGGTTAATTATGAAAGCTTTTCCAAATATGAAGATTTGAGCAAGCTTTCTCATAAAGAGGTTGTATTGGCAAAATATTGAGGGCAGTGTACATTTAAACTTTTCACAACGTTTATGAAAAATTGACGAGCTACTGCAACCCTGATCATGCAGAATAAAACTACGTTCTATTAAACCAGCCCACAAGTTTCTGAAGGCAGTAAGGATTTTCGACCCACAGCAAGTTTGTAGTTTGGATAATGAAACCTTCCCTTTAGATTCTATTCCAGGTTTTGATGCTCGCTGTAAGGGGTATCAGTTATATGCAAAAGGAAATGGTAGTGCAATAGTGAATTTTGGAGACATGCAGAATAACTATTTAGCAAGAAAGGCTAAAAGATATTTGTTAGTTTGTAATTTGTTGCTTCTTATGGACACATTTTCACAGAGCAACATCAGTCTATGAAAGAAGTCTTAACCAATTTATGTTGCTTATGTTTGACAGCAAAATATACAAGAGCTGAGAATAGAAACATAAGTAATACTTAAGAACAACCTTGTTTTTTTACATTATATTCAATGAACAAAACAAAACCAATAAAAACAAACAAACAAAAAAAACCATTATGAAACAAAAAACACAGCTAACATATGTTAATGTCCAGATTCCAATAAACTGCTACATTAACTATACTGTTAACTATACTGTTCAGGGATCGGTGCCAGAAACGGGAAATCCATTAAAAAAATATCTCCCCCTTTTTTTTAAAACAAAAAATGATTTCATAAAAGTTAAAAAAGATATTATTAATAAAGAGAAAGTTTCTCTGTAATTATATTGAAAAACCTTTTAAAATCCTGTTACATGTATTTACAGAGATGTAAGGGTTCAATAAATGTCAGAAGCCATCTACAGCATTCTGTTTATCAATCTGCTAATACATATTTTGTAGTAATAGGATGTACATTTCAAATAGTTAAAGTAGCCTCATTGGTGTTCATTGTGCAATTTCTTTACTTTTGCATATTATTGTATCTTATTGTGTTCAATAAAGCAAATAAATCGATAAATTAAAAAAATATATTAAAAAAACTCTTTCCAAAAAAAAATTGTTAAAGTATTGTAATGGGATGAGTGTTTAATGATTGCTCATTACGTGGCTTACTGTGGAGGCTATATCGACATCTTGTGGCCAGAGGACTAAATTACTAAATGTATTCATATATTTATATGTATGTTTATTAATATATTTTATAGATATGCATATTTTTTTAACCTCGCCTTTCTGGCTCCACATTGCAAACAAAATAAAAAGAAAATTTAAAAAAGGAATACAAAATATAAACATGGTGTAGCAGGGCGGTAGGAAAGCCCTGCTTAAATGTATTGTTTGTTTATTTTTAGAACAGGGTCTTCCCCTCTGCCCCTGTGTTATTTATGTATTATGATTTGTATTTGTTATTGTAATGACGGCGTAGCTGTGCATTTTTGTTTTGTTATTATTTCTATTTTTTGAAACGTGTTCTGGCAGAGGCGAGGGGAGTAACTCATCCTCTGCCAGGAATGATTAAAAACGTTGTGGTAATCTGTAGCTTTCAGCTTGTGCGTTGTTAAACTAGCCGGCAGTCACACAATTAATAAACTCATGCAGATTGTGGCCGAGGGTAATAGAATAATTACAAACTAGTTAAACCCCTCAGCCATGGTTTTTAAGCCTGCAGCTCTCCCTGCTCGGGGTGGGAGTTCAGAGGCGGAGTGAGAGAGAGGAGTGAAAGAGAAATTTAAAATACTAAGGATCAGCGAAGGTAGTTGCCCAGCCTGACCTTAGTTTTAGTGATCGTATTTTGTGTTCATGTTCTGTTTAAACCTTTTATTTTTCTGCTCTGTGAGCAGTGTCTTTTCGTTTAATATCTATTTTTAGGAGGAGCCTGAATACCCTGCGTCTGAGTGGGAGGAGCCCGAACGTCCTGCTCCTGAGTGGGAGGAGCCCGAACGTCCACAGCCCAAGAGCGGGGAGTTGATGCATCCACAGCCCAAGAAGAGGGAGTCGGTTAGTCCACAACCCAAGAGGGGGAAGGCCGAAAGTCCGCAGCCCAGGTACCCACCAGCAGAGGGAGAATACCTGATGGTTCCACCTTCACCGCCATGGGGGAACTACTTGTCACTCCCACCTCCACCAGCAGAGGGAGAATACCTACTGGTTCCACCTCAACCTCCGTGGGAGGACTGTGTGCCGCTTTCACCTCCACCAGCAGAGGGAGAATACCTGCTAGTTCCACCTCCACCCTCGTGGGGGGACTACATGCCGCTCCCACCTCCACCAGCAGAAGGAGCATGCCTGCTGGTTTCCCCACTGCAGCCAATGGGGGAGGAGCCCCTTCCGCCTTCGCCGCCAGAATGGGAGGAGCCCTTGCAGCCAGAAGGGGAGGAGCCCCTGCTGCCTTTGCTGCCAGAAGGGGAGGAGCCCCTGCCGCTAGGAGCAGAACAGCAGGAGCTGCCTCTGTCTCCAACCTCGCTAGAGGGAGAGAAGCAGGAGCTGATTCTACCTTCATCATTGGAGGGACCAGGGCAGGATGATTGCCTGGGGTCACTGAGGGCTCTGCTTCACCTGGGGTCGCTGCCGTCCCTGCTTCGCCTGGTGTCGCTGCTGGCTCTGCTTCACCTGGGGCCTCTGCCTGGCTTACATCGCCTGGGGCTGCTGCTAGTCCTGCACGACTGCAGGAAGCACCGAGGCCGGCGCCTCAGAAAAGGGGGCTGCTGTTTGTGTTTTGTTTAAAGCTTTTATTTTTCTGCTCTCTTTTTGTTTAAATATTTTATTTATTTTTGTTCTAAATAAAACGGTTCACGCCGCATCTTTTTGAACTGTAGTACCTGCCTGTGTGTTTTCACTTCCGCCTTCTGGCCTGACGTCACTGCTCAGCCATTACCTGCCACACGTGGATAAAAAAAGTGTTCTTTGCCACTTTATAGTATGAAGAGGAGTCAAAACTTTGTTGTCGTGGCAAATGAAAATATAAATTTTTACAGTATTTTGATTCATATTGTAACATTACTGCTACACATGCATTTCACCCAGAAGTGATGACAGATTCAACAGAGTTAAATCAACCAAGTTTTATTCATCCAACCCATACAGCTGCAGCACATAACGCAGGTCAGGGCATTTCACACATAGTCACTGTTACCCCCCCTTCGGACTGCATGTTTACAATAATGACTTGTGTGTGATAATATAAAGTGTTAAACTTCTTCAGGAAAAGATCAATACAAATTCATAATAAATGAAAACTGCAATATACGAGTGTTCCTTTGCTTTCCTTATAATAATATAATGTCTGGTAATGAATTAAATTTTGACCCGGGATAACATTTTAAGAAAATGTATATGTTATAGAAACAGTGTGGGCACGCCACGGCATGCAAAGTTTTTTTTTTTAGACTATTGCAATATATTTTGATGAAATACAAAATATATTTTAGAATTCTGCCATCTATAAAATATATCTTGTATTCTTGTAGGAATGTACTGCAATATATTTTGAATGTTTTCTGAAATATATGAGAATGAGATGACAATATATGTATTTTAAATATATTTGTATTGCTTTAACATATACTGCAATATATTATTTTTCCTTGAGCAGCATGGTTTACATTAAACACTATACAGTTTTCCCTTGCTTTACAGTCTCTCATGATGATACAGCTGCACGACTGGAAGAATACTCATAGGCTGCTCCATCCTGAATGAGTATCCCAGTCTCGCTATATATCCAGAGAAGTCCTTAACTTGTCAGTAGAGGATCAATTAATTGAGTCATCCATGTGGATTTTTTTTCTAATCTCCATGTGTAAAATGGTGTTTTTCTTCACCCCCATTACACAGTTAAGAATTCTTAAACAGATACACCAATTAGGCTGCAATGACAACTTTATATTTTGTAGAGGGTACGGTGGCTCGGTAGGCTACCCCCAGCTCACATGCCTGTTCATAAAGGCAGTCAAATATTATAACCAAGATACTAGATGTGCCACGCTTCGTCGCTTTGATTGATACGCCTTCAGTGGGTAAATGTTTATTTAGGTGTTAAATGCAGAGCAAACAGGAAAGCTATCTTTGGTTAAAAGAGTTCATCATATTCATAACCTTTCTGAGATAATAAATGGGTGGGTTTGTAGCAGTTTTTTCTTGGTGTAATATAAGTATAATGATACCCTTTTATTTGAAATATTTATCTTATGAACAGAAAGATGCAGGCCGTTCTGAAAAGCAGAATTAGCATAGTGCCTGCCTGCTTGTCGTATTCAGGTTTCTAGCACCAGGGGGGGTCATTTACAGTTGGGGAGTGCAGGTATAGTATTCCAATAAGACGCTATTTTTTTTTCTCAGGATTTACTCTTGGTAACATGTCTGGTATTTGCAAGCTGCAGGCTTTGACCCAATTACCATTTTGTGTTTGCTTGTTTGGATTTGTTTCCAGGAAGTTTATTAGGGTCCTGATCTTATCACAAACTGTGTTGAGAAATGTTTATTTGATTAAAGTATTTTATAGACCACTTGTAAACAAAAGTATAACCTCAGGAGATAAAAATATCACTGACCTAAATAATTAAGAGCCATCTAGACATGTGTTTATATACAATTAAATTAATTAAAAAAAACTAAAAAAAACAAAAAAAACACAGCCTTATGCTGTATTTATAATCAGAATGTGGTTCCTCACCACTACCTAAAATGTACAGTGGAGCTGTAATAAACATTGAGAATCTAGTCAGCGTCTAAGGAGTATATTATTATCATAAGGTACTGTAGTTTAAGAAGTATAGTGTGTCAGGGGTGGGTTGCAGGGGGAAAGTGTGTTGGCACGAGACTGAGCCCTGTGGTGTAAAGGAGGTATTGCTCATAAGGCAACATTTGGGCTCTACAACCAGAACAATAATATTCAGTAAGTTTGCATGTAAGATTGTGAACTCTAACTTGTTTGATATTCTGTGTCATTTGATGTGTGTTGCTATGTGTATCACAATAAAATAAGGTCATCACCTATATGACCTTAATCCTTCCTCAATTGGTGGCATAAATGTTTAAAAGACAGATTTAGAAATCCTTGTCTGAACACATCTAATTTTCCAGAATAAAGAGTTGATTACAGGAAATTACCACACCCCACAATTATTGTCTGCCTCCCTGTTGTCTAATTTCCAAATGATTCATGAATCATACTCATCTAAAAAAAACTTTCCAAGTGATTTTGACTTTCATCCAGACACTAGTGCTACCCAGGACAATCTTCAAGTTGTTTTGACTTACAGTGTGTGGGTAAGCCATTTCAAACCTCTGCTCAGCGTATAAGCCTCTTTGTGATTCCCTGAGCTGTTCTTGTTTGTGTGTTGACAATGAATGGAAAATGTGATGAGAAATGCCTGTTTCTCCTTTGATTGCCTACCATTTGTCATCACCCACCACATCAGAGGCCCTGGGGAAATTCTGAGAAACACATGCAGAACAGACGGTTGCCTTCTACTTCCTCAATCAGGTGTTAAAGTCTTGTTTACACCTCTGTCCATTTAGAATTGCATCTGCGTGATCCTGTTCAGCCTTGGCTCTTACAGTTTTAAGTTTGATGTTAACAAAGATCATACTAATGTGTGAGGTAAGGCTTGAGGGTTTCCATTTTCTACAAGGGTACCTGTTTAGTGGGATTTGTTTGTAAACGATGTTACCACGAGTTGAATGTTACTGTACCTTGCAGAATATGTTAGTGTCATTTTAAGTCTTACCCCACAATAGCTTTAAATCTTAAAACAAAACTAATTTTTCATGTTGTGTAAGGCCATATTTTCAATTATTTTACTGCAGTCTTCAATTAACTGAGAAGAATCATAAACATTTTCATAGAAATGTCAGAACAACACGAGTTGGGTGCAAACTGTAGGTGTTGTGATCCATCAAGCTATTTTTTAAAAGAATACATTTAATTAAAAAGCACAGTGATTATGTTGAAAAGGATATGGTAGGAATATGTTAAACAAAGCAGGCAGCAATGTTAAGTAAAATTATGAGTTGTAAACATGCAGCCTGTTCAGTAGCACTTGAAGAGACACAAATATATAACGCATTTGCAGTGTTGGGCAATAATGGACTACATGCAATGCATTCACTGATTACATTTTCCAGTAACTTGTAAACTGTTAGGCTTTCTTTTTCAGACAGGAATTGAGCTGTTAAAGAACAAAACAAGAAAGAAAAAGAATAAGCTATATACACTATTAAGAACTGTAACTATTGGCATCTAAAATTCTAGATGACAATAAAAAATAAACAGAAAATGATAGGCTTAGCAAGTCTTCAAGCTATCCCTTGGCTTTTCTCACCCTGACTGACCAGAAATACCAGCATTTACACTTGAACAGGTATACCACTCCCCCTGATTAAACCAAGTGAGTGGTTGCTTCTATTAAACTGCTAAATATTTATAATAAATAAATACTTAAAATATAGTCAATAAATCCTAATACACAACCAATATAAAACAAACATACAAACATGCATGTGTATCTGTAACAAAGTGCCCGCCCCTGTGTATATTATCTGTTATGTGTTGCGTGTGGTGTGTTTAAATGTTGGTGTATAGACATTGGTACACGGGATATAAACGGGTCTGTGTAACACGAGTGTTTAAAATGTATATGTGTATTTAGGCACGAGGATTGCACAGCACTTCACGTGCAAGTAAAATGTAGTAATATGTGAGCACGGGGAATTGCACTTTATTAATTCACGTGCTGGGATTCAAGTGAATAATTAATTGGTAATTGAATCCCAGCACAATAGTATATATAGATGCACGTTGTCACATACTGGGGGTTGGGTGTTCGGTGAGCGGAGAACGGGATTGGAGACGGAGGAAAAGGACCAGGAGCTGTTCCTAAGTAGTATAATAATAATAGGGGAAAGTATCTGCTCAGGGGGAGAGGAGCAGGATCACCGTGTTTGTCAGTGTCTGTCCGTGCACCGTTTTGTTAAGTTTAGTCTGTTTTCGTTTGTCTATTTATTTTGGCGTAGAGTGCCGTGTCCTGTGTTTTTCGTGTTTGTGTAAACCTTTTATTTTGTATTAAACCGGCGCCAACAGGCGTCTTCATCACTTCATTTCATCCGTCCTGTGTTTTGTGTATTTCATTACTTTTCCTGGCTCTGACGCCGCCCACTTCGGCCGTCTCTGTGACAGTATCAAATAAATAATACACCCAGCCCTTGTTATATCGCCCCTCGCTATACTGTGTATTCGGATATATCGCGGTCCTGGAGTTGGCTCCCAATTTTAAACTGTCTAACTGCGTATTCCTTAGCTGCAATATACATAGACACTTAGAATTACTGTTTGTTTTATTTCGTACTGCACATCACAAACAAAAATATACAAAACAATTAAAAACAAAGCATTAATATTGTACTGTTATCATATACACACGTATTGCACAATAACACAAAGCAAATTAAATATCTACTTGCTGAAGCGCTTTTTACTTTAGCCAACAAGGTGTTCATGTGGCAGTAATGCAAAGTGGTGTACATTAAGCAAGCATAAGATTTATAAAATACTTCCCTTTTATTTGTACCTTTTGGTGCTGCCCTGACTACAGGAAGTCAGCTCAGAGGTAAGTATCAAAAGACCCCTCACTCAAGATGGTGGTTTTTAACTTCCTCCCACAAAATGGAGGACAGCACTACCCCATACAACTCAGGTAAATTAAACAATTTTACAGCATATATATTATACACAGTAACAAAGAAAAAAAGTTTAAAGTTTTCCACTCCAACAACCAGATCCATGCAACACCGAAAATGTGCATCTTTCCAGTATATTATCGCCTCAAAAGTGGCAAAACCCTTTATTCCTTTTCTTTCTTTCCAGAACCTTTCTGTTGCCTGACAATGAATTACCCACAACAGGTAAGTAAACACTGTGGCGAGCAGGAGTTCTGCATTTAAATAAGTGTAGTCCTGAGAGCTAAGATGGCTGCCCAGCACAAAAACTACATTTCCCAGCAGTCTGCATTCAGTCTAGCTGGCCAGAAATTTGCTGGGATTTAGTTAATCTGATTTTAATCAGGCCTTGTCTGTGCTGAGGGTAAGAAATGTATGTGTGTGCAGACTCAGCTACTGTTGTTAAGGTATAGAAATCTGTGTTTGTTTAAGAATGATGTTATTTTAGTACTGGTAAGCAGCTTATCTGCCTTGTTCTTAGTTAGGGAAATTGGGACTGTTTAGTTAGTGCGCTGTGACAGAGCTAGGCATTAGCGTTTAATCCTGCCATCTCTGCCTCTCAGTCTCTGCACTGGTGCCTAAAAGCCTCTGCACTTACGCTACCCTGTCACAAACCATTTTGTTTTCTTTTGTTGTGGGTACAGTTAAAAATATATATATATAAAGTTACTGTATTTAATTAAAGTACAGTAAAAAGAAAAGTCTAAACAAGTTTTACAATGTGAATGACCTTGCTCAGATATTCCTTAAAATTTCACAAGTTATACATGGACACGAGAATGAAAGTCTGCAGTCTTGTTCTGAGCTCCCATCCTATACTTCACCGTGAAGTTGAGTGGTTGCTTTGCCAGGTACCAACGAGTGATATGGCATTGGAATCTTTAATTCTTCCAAGCCACTGCAATGCACGATGGTTTGTTTCCAGGGTGAACTCACGGACAATCAGGTAATACCATAGCGAATCAAGGGCCCATTTGGTTTCTAAGCATTCCTTCTCAACTGTTGAGTAACGTGTTTCTCTGGAAAACAATTTCAGACTGATTTAGACAAAAGTCCTCAACTCTTCTGGCTCTCCTTGCAGCAAAACGGCTCCAAGTTCCACATTTGAAGCATCGGTCTGAGGGATGAAAGGCTTGGAAAAGTGTGGGCTCTGCAACACAGGTTCACTACACAGTGCCTCCTAAAGATCTTTAAGTGCTCTGTCATGGTTCTCAGTCCATCTCACTTTATTTGGTTCGCTGTTTCGGGTCAGATTGGTAAAAATGGCTGCTAAGGTGGCCACGATGATCTTACTTCCTTCTTGATTTTTAGTGGAACATAGTTCTGGATAGCCTCAACTTTCCCCATTTGTGGTTTAATGATTCCATTGCCCAGGTTTGCTGATAAAATGAGTGATTGGGAGAGGATTTAGCCATATGCAAGTCTATGAAACATCAAAGGCTTTATTTTTAAAATGAGCTCATATCCAGCATGACTATAAACAGTGAAAAAATATAATAAAATATACATTTCAAAATCAATGGGTATGTGCACATACCCATGCATAGGTGTAAATGGGTATAAGTACACACAAAACTATAAACCCAAAATCAAGAAGAATGTTTGTAATACTACATAAAAAGAAAATATAACACTACTTCTGGTATGACGGCCGCATTGTACTCTATGGAGGAGCATACGCATCTGCCAGCTGACTGTGTCTGCATCCAGGAGCTGTGTTGTAAACACAGACGCAGTTCCATTGAACACTATTTTGTAAACACATGTAAACTGGTACTTACAAACATGTAAAACTGAATTTTTTTTTCTAAGAGTAATATAAAAAAAAGAATATGTAACATACGTTTCATATTAGGCACACAAGTTGTTATCCTACCTGTCATTTCAGTTTGCTGTGTGCATTTGAGTGCAGCTTGCCATATTCCAATAAAAATGACTACATTCAAGATTAAATATTTCCTTGTAATATATTCCCAGTTGCATTTCTGGAATAAAACAAAGGATTGTTGTCTCCCCGGTACATTAAAAAATAAGCAACTAGGCTATCACTGAGTTGGCATCTTGACAAATCCACAATCATAGCAATCTCTGGCTTGTAGTCAGTCTACAAACAAAGAAAGGCTTGGAAAATAAACACGTAAGCTAGGAGGAAGAGGTGTGTCTTGTTTGCTGCATTTACAAAGAAAAATAGATTATCTTACGTCATATTAAAAAAAAAAAAAATCCATGAATTGCAGTGCACGTGGTGGTTCTAGGTAGAACTGTTTATCACTTTATCATTTTTACTATTCTGGCTGTCAAACGCTGTCAGGATATTTAATTCATTTATTTAGGAAAAGTCAAAAACAGACATATGCTTGGTCTTCCTGCGGTCTGGCAATAGCGATCTTGTAGACCAGCAGCCCCATCTTCCTCATGATCTTATATGGATCTTGCAACTGGGACAACAACTTATTTTCCTGTGAAGACAGATGCAGCAGCACATCTTGTCCATGTTGGAACTCTCTGGTATGTGCCGATTTGTCATACCTGGTTTTCTGGACTTGTTGTGCTTGCTCCATGCTCTGCTGTACTAATGATGTAATCTTTTTTAGTCGCTCTCACAACTGGAGAACATAACTAAGAACAATCTGGTCTTCCATCGGGCTTGACTCCCAGGTCTCTTTCAGAATGTCCAAGGGTCCTTGCACCTGTCTGCCATATAAGAGCTCAAATGATGAGAATCCTATTGATGCTTGAGACATTTCCCTTTAGGCAAAGAGAAGGTATGGTATCCAATGATTCCAATCAACTCATGTCCTTGCCACAAATTTCCCCAACATTGCCATCAGGGTTTGATTAAACATTCTACAAAACCATTAGTCTGAGGGTGTTAAGGTGTGGTCTTAATACCGTTAACCCTTTGCGGTCCATTTATTCAGCGCCTGTCAGGCACGTCAGGTCCAATTTATTTTCACACGCGATCTTTATTTTACACACGCTGTTTAAATTTTTTTTTTTTCCAAGTAAAACCGGTTAAAGGGCATTGCAATGTTAAGCGACATCAGTACTGCATCTCCAGCCAAGCCCGACCCTGTGTTCACTGTATTTTTCACATACCTCTTTATAGACATACATACTGATAAATCCTCTCCTGATCACTCGTTTTATCACCAAAGTCCTCAATAATGTGATCCAAGTCATTATTTTATTACTATAACATCTCAAAAAGCACTGCAAATGTTTGTGATATTCTTAGAGTGCTGGATGCGTAAGCAGCTACCTCCTTTGTTTAGCTGCTAGGGCTATTGCTCACATGCCCTTTTTTCAGTTTCATTCGGCTCCTATCGGTCTCACTCGGCCATTAAATGGTTTTCTTGGCTTTTTCCAGATAAAAACAACTAGAGACCTGTGCTTTAGGTCTTTTCTATGATGTCGGACAGGGTCCGACATTGGACTGGAAAGGGAAAATCGAAATGCTGGACATGGTCCGACATTGGACTGCAAAGAGTTAACACTAGAACCGCCACGGCAGTCACTAACGTTTTTCACTATTATAATTTAACTTACTCGACGTGTGTGAAAGATACGCAGATGTCCGTTCTTGACTTTTCCGAAATACATATACTAAATACCCTGATGCGTTTGAAAGTCAGAATCGCAAAAATAAAAAAGTTATAAGCACTTCTACTGCTAAAATCTGCCACTTTGACACGTTATTACAATACATGCTTTTGTTGTTAATATATCCTACAATACACAATTTTTATATGTATATGTATACAAGCCAGTTTGTTATCTCTACCTTCACTGAGTTTACAGCAGTATGTATTTGAATAGAATATTGCTCCTGAAGTCTAGACATGTGTTATCCAAATATCTATTGTAATCCTATCAATTTCTTGGAGAACTGCAATCTGACTGTCTAGATGAGCATACATAGTCTGCTGTCTGATAATATTACTATTAAAATAATTTTTCAAGAAATTTGGGGATTTTTGCATTTTGCTTTGAGAGCAACTACAGATATAGTTGCCTTAGCATCAGAAATTTGGAAAGACTTAATTGAAAACAGCATTGCCTACTTCAAGCTAAACTTAAAACTTTACATGGACAAGCAGCTGTTTCTGACAAAAGCATGGTGTTACTGAACACAATACATGTCAAAGAAACCTGTCAAATTTGGGATCACGTTTTGGCTGTCAGCGGACCCTACCCTACCTGTGAGAAGATGGTCAGAGACTGGGTAACAATATAGTGCTTAGGCTGATGTAACTGTACTTAGGAAAAGGGATCAATGTTATCAATGACACAGGGGTCGCTGGTGCGCGGTGAACCGTGGATTGCCCTGCCGACCTAATCCTTCCCTACTCAGGTGGCCCTCAGCCAATTGTGCATCACCCCCTAGGAAATCCTACCCTTGAGAAAAGCTGCAACAATACACTAACTACCTCTCTACCCTTAACATTCCTCAGGGGGAACACCTCAGGATAGTGAATAACATAACCACAGACAACCAGTATATATTTATACCCTGATCTACTTCACACATCCATCGCTATACATTCTATAGGAAAAGGTGAAAGACAGGCCCAAGTCACTTTTCCCCCTGCTCATGAAAGCTGACATTCAGGACACGATTTAATAAAACCACGACCTCCATATATAGGCCAGGCCAATAAAAGCAACTAGATATAGGGACAAGCGT
The DNA here is from genome assembly GCF_017654505.1 of Polyodon spathula. Lineage (NCBI taxonomy): Eukaryota > Metazoa > Chordata > Actinopteri > Acipenseriformes > Polyodontidae > Polyodon > Polyodon spathula. The sequence continues at coordinate 44,626,647 of NC_054537.1, read as the reverse complement.
TTTATGCTTACTAGGGATGCACAAAATCCTGGATTCGGTTTCGTATTCAGCTCGGACACCTACTTTTTGAGCAGGGTCGAATCCTATATCTGCCAAGACACACATCGATTTTAATACATCCCTCCAATATATGCAGTTCTTATTTAAAGAAAAGAGACAAATCTGTTATTGAATGTAACAGTTGTATTTAATAACAGAACCATGTTTGATGAACTCTGTCGGAGCTCTCAACTCCCTAAATTACTAGTGGCGCATGCACTAAACACATCACACAGCTGCTGAATGCAAACATACCCCCGTATGCAACAGCACAGTATGGAGTAAAGTTATGCGGTAAATTTGTACTATATAGTAATGGCAAACTGTTGTAGACTTTTGTGCTTTGTTGTTTTGTCTGTCAGACGTGTTCTAGAGATTATGCTGAGATAAAAGAAAATAATAATAGTCGGTACACAGAATTATATATATATATATATATATATATACACACACACACACACACACTGAGTGTACAAAACATTAGGAACACATGCTCTCTTCATGAAGTAGACTGACGAGGTGAATCCAGGTGAAAGCTATGATCCCTTATTGATGTAACCTGTTAAATCCACTTCAATCAGTGTAGATGAAGGGAGACAGGTTAAAGAAGGAGTTTTAACCCTTGACACAATTGAGACATGGATTGTGTATGTGTGCCATTCAGAGGGTAAATGGGCAAGACAAAAGATTTAAGTGCCTTTGAACGGGGTATGGTAGTAGGTGCCAGGCATGCCGGTTTGAGTGTGTCAAGAACTGCAATGCTCCTGGGTTTTTCAAGCTCAGCAGTTTCCTGTGTGTATCAAGGATGGTCCATCACCCAAAGGACATCTAGCTAACGACAGGCCAGTGGTCGAAAATGGCTCATTGATGAAAGAGGCCAAAGGAGGCTGACACGAATTGTGCAGAGCAACAGTTAGTCAACTGACAGTCCAGTACAACATTGGTGCCGAAAGACCCATAAAAGAATGCACAACTCATCGTACCTTGACACGAATGGGGTATGGCAGCCAACGACCTAACAGAGTTCCACTTCTTTCAGCAAAACACAAGAAACTGCGGTTGCAGTGGGCTAAGGAACGAAAACACTGGACACTGGAGGATTGGAAAAACATTGCCTGGTCTGATGAATCAAGGTTCCTGCTGTTTCACACTGATGGGAGGACTAGGGTATGGTGAAAGTCACATGAGTACATGCATCCGTCATGCCGCGTGTCAACATTGCAGGCTGGTGGTGGTGGTGTGATGGTGTGGGGTGTGTTTTCATGGCACACATTGGGCCCCTTGATAAAAGTGGAGCAATGTTTGAATGCCACAGGATATCTGAACATCACTGCCAATCAGGTGCATCCCTTCATGGCAGCAGTGTATCCATTTGCTAATAGATTTTTTCAGCAGGATAATGCCCCATGCCACAAGACTAGGATTGTTCAGGAATGGTTCCACGAACATGACAGTGAATTGAGGTTGTTCTGAGGGCAAAAGGGGGTGCAACTCAATATTATTATATAATATATAATGTAAACTGCCCTTCCTTTCCACGGTTCGTTGCCCCTTTAAAAACATAGACCCAGACACAAGAATTGCAGTTTTAGCGTTTACGCACACTTTTAATAATACAAAATAAACAAAACCAAAATAAACACCTAGCTCCTTCAGAGCACTACCTTCACAGACAGGATCACCCTGACAAACACACCAGACAGCTAAGCTGTTTACCGCTAGACAGACAGACAGACACACACACACACACACACACACACACACACGTTACTACACAGTACTCACTTGTGACTGCTTCACAGACAGTGCATACACCTTCCTGCTTCCTTCTCCTAAGCAGCCCTGAGCAAACTGGCTGTACACTTTTTAAACTCTGCATCTGGCACTAATTCACAATAATTCCCAGGTGCGGGTGATAATTAAAGAATAATTTAAATTAAACAATGTGCATATGCATGTGTTTTTGGGCAAGGAATAATTTAACCCTCTCCCTGCTCACATCTCATATATATATATATATATATATATATATATATATATATATATATATATATATATACGACAACTGTCAGTAAATTAAATTACGTTATTGTAATGTCACAATACAAGTTGATTTATTTGGGAACTGTTGTTTTATTAAAATGTTTTTTAAACTATTTATTTTGTAGCCTATTTGATATGCATTACACACACAGTGCATTTAAATCAACGTGGGTTTTATTTTGCAGGGAGATTCAGGTCACTCTTCATGGTAATTTTTTCCTCATAGCTCTCAGATAGGGTTATCAAGAGGCTCCAGAACCTCAGGACACTTTAAGGCAGGTCAGGTTTTTTTTATCTCGCCTGCAATGTATTCAACATGTAAAGTGAGTCTGAATTGCTTGAGCAGTTTAGTAAATGTGTTTAATTGTTTAATTGTGGTGGCGATTCTATCCAGAGACTCGTAACAACGATTAATCGTATTGGTTGAATTTTTTTATAAAGTAAACAATATCTATCAAATAGTGCAACACCATTATTATATATAACTTTGCACTCACATGCACTCTTTCATGTAACCGTGTGACTGCAGGTAAAGCTTCTATTTGTTTAATATTTCTTGCTTCACACAGCCCCGCCCAGTAAGAGACTCAGAAAGCTGCTGTATAGGTCTGATTGATGGAAATGGTCTTCTCAGGCATTTGTGTGCTTTTGGTAACAACTAAGTAAAACAATTCAATTAATTTAGCAGTTTGCACAATTCACATTCACTTTATTGAATACATTGCAGTTTAGAGAGGTGAGTTACAAAACCTGACTTTCATTAAAATGTCCCGATATTCTGGAGCCTGTTGGCAAAGCTACTCTCAGATCAGGTGACACAGGTTGAAACGTCATTAAAGAAAATAGTGGGTTACGGCAAGATGCAGCTTTCCTTGTAAAGGTAAATGGTTCTGTATTTTGACGTTTCTGTTGTGGGGGGAAGGGGGCTAGCGGTAAATTGTGTAAGTTTCAAACTGAAATCTTATTCCGGGATATATTTCCATTCGGTAATAAAAATAACTAAAAGGCTCAAAACTATAGATTGTGTGAGTCCCTTATTAGTAGCTGCCAGTCTATTTTTCATTCAGCAGTTTCCTTCAGTTTTCTTGATAGTTTTTGTAGATTCAATATTCGGTTTGGTATTTGGCTGAATCTTTTGAGATGGATTCGGTATTTGGACGAATCCCAAAAAATTAGATTCGGTGCATCCTGAATGCTTACCCAATGACCTGCCCACAGGATTGTAGGCCCCAAAGTAAAAATCTTCCCTCTCAATAATATCCTTACTCTGCCGATACAGCTGAGCTGGGAGACACTGTGCATACGGCAACAATAGCCCGGGTGCTTCACAAAACTGGCCTTTATGGGAGAGTGGCAAAAAGAAAGTCATTGTTGAAAAAAACTCATATCAAATCTCGGCTACATTTATTCAAAAATAAAAATCTGCCAGCGTCCAGGAGGCGCTGGTGATCCCATTTTAACACCACGTGTGACAGGTTGGTGTTGCGGTGACATCAGGACAGAAGCAGGAACAAAAATACTGACACCAGTACTGAAGTGGAAAAGACGTGTGGTGCGTCATTTATTCAAACAAAAATAAATTAAAAGGTTTTACAAAAACACTGCTCCGAGAGCAAAATAAATAACACCGTGTAACAAGTTTTTTTTTTTTTGTTCCTGGGTAGTAAGTGTTATTTCCTAATTGCTTATGCCTCAAAAGTATAGAAAATGGCTATTATTTCCCACAAACTTTTCTTTTGTGACCAGGACAGTGATATTTCAAAATATCACTATTTCCAATGGGAAAACGGGCAAATGTGTACTGTAAATACAGTATAATCGTAAATCTCGAAAAACTACTCACTTCTAAATCTTTTATAGTCATTTTTGTATTATTTTACTATAAATACATGTTAATTTGGATTCATATGTTGTTTTTCTGACTTTATGTGAACAAAAAGACACACATTTGTCCGTTTTCCCATTGGAAATAGTGATATTTTGAAATTTATGGGGAATAATAGCCTTTTTCTATACTTTTGAGGCATAAGCAATTAGAAAATAACACTTACTACCCAGGAACAAAATTGTGTTACATAGTGTAATTAAACAAAATAAATCACAAACACGAAGCCCTGTTTTTACTTTAGTTTCTCTTTCACTCTTCTCCGCACACACACACATGCAGCCACCCCGTCATTTTAAATAACTGAAATAAATGTACTGAATCAAAACACAAAAATGAAACAGTGCAAAACAGTAACACACAAGATGGAGGGGGAACCCCGTTCTAAAAATAAACAATACAAATAAAAAATAAACTGATTTTAAATCACCAGGGTTTTGCTCTGCCACTTTTTTTTGTGCAGGGCTCCTGGCCCTGTTACACCATGATGGACCGGAAATGCTAGCATTTATACCTGAACATATATACCCCTCCCCCTGACTAAACCAAGTGAGTGGTTGCTTCTATTAAACTGTTAAATATTTATAATAAATAAATACTTACAATATACTGAACAAATCCTAATACACAACCATTATCAAACAACAACATACAAACATACATGTGTATCAAATAAATAATACTTTAAGCAAGCACAAGATAATCAATTCATTAAATAGTTCCCCTTTATTTTTTACCTTTTGATGATGCTCTGACTCAAGATGGTGGTTTTTGACTTCCTCCCACAAAATGGAGGACAGCAGTACCCCATGCAACTCAGGTAAATGAAACCATTTTACAGCATATACATTATACACGGTAACAAAGTAAAACAGGTTTAAAGTTTTGTCTGTAAACTATTTATAATAAAAGGGTCTATTAAAAGATGTCACAGAGATATTTACATCCACTTTTTGAATTGTCAAAGGTGCAAGCTTGACCCAGTTCTTCCAGTGACAGCGTGAGACTTGCACCTCTTCCCCATTCCCCTGTATCTGAGCTCCAAGCATAAGCTATTATTATTATTATTATTATTATTATTATTATTATTATTATTATTATTATTATTATTATTATTATTATTTATTGTGCATTCATGTCTTTATTTGAGTGAGTCTTCCACCCTCAAGGACTCAGGATATATTGCAATTGGCCAATATTCACAGTTGTTTGTCAAAAATATTCCAATGTATGCTTTTGTTACACACATTAAATGGTGATTTCTTGTTTCTTTGAAAATATATTTATTCAGGGCTACAACAGCACAACACAAACATAGCAATAAGTAACTGTAACAAGCTGAACTGACAGTTTTTTGTTTTGGAACTTTTTTTATATTGAAAAATAGAAGAATAGGGGGATTTTAGGAATGTACCATCTACATATATTTACCATAAATAAATAGGGGTGTTTATAGGAATGTACTATATACAAGTATTCAACATTCCTTTTAGGGTGTTACGCTTCCATAAATTAGGGTTTGTAAACTTTGGACGCCCACTGTATATGCACAAGCACACAGTATAAATTTATTATACAGCAGCTTACAGGATTACATTTTTAGGTGCCCTGCCAAAAGGACAAACCAACGTTTCTACATATTGTGGCATTGGTGGACAAAAGAAATGCAACAAAGGCAGTTTTGTGGCCAAAATAGTGGTAACAACAACCATTGTTTATTTCTTCCTTGAGAAATGGACGCTCTGAGAAATGGGATGGGGGGCTGATAGTAAAACCTGGAATGCAACTGCTTTGCAGTTGTGCAATACAAGGCTCACTGACACTGCTAGGTCATATTAAAACCTGAAGGGGGCTTGGGGAGCTCAGTTTGCAGAGTCTTCTGGGAATTGAATTGTAGTTCGGCTCGGTGATGTCATAGCGCTTTTGTGGACAGTCGCTGTAATGGTCAGGGCTGTAATGACCCCCGCGGTGATCGCTTTCAAAATATGACTATGTTTTAATTATCTTAAAAAGATGAATGTGCTTAATTCTAATTAATTTGTCTATTAACAGATGTTGCAGCAACATGCCAAACTAATGGATACAACACAAGCTAAGGTGTTAGTTCCTAGTTCTCATGACATACAAAACTAAATTAGGTCCCTTATTACTAAACTACAAACAGTTACATTGACATATGCTCCCTCCTGGTCCCTTTGTATCTCAAGTCTTTTGCTTAAAGTCCGCAAGACCAGTCTTTCAGCTCTTACTATGCAACGCACTGTAATTCTCTGCCAATAGAATTGCAGAGTTGAAATAGACCAAATCCCACTAGACATATTGTTAATCCTGGCTCTGTAGTTTTTTTAAATGGTTTAATGTAATTGTGAAAGGATGGCTGAAGGTGGTCATGTCAGGCCAGAAGCAGGAACTACACAGGCTCAGGCAGTACTCGGTGCAAAGCGCAATGCGGCGTTATTTTTATTTGAAACAAAAAATGATTAAATATTCAAACAGAAAACACTGCTCACAGAGCAAAATTAAAGTTTTAAACAAAAACAACTCTCGAGCACAAAACAAACAGACCTAAGGTCAGGCTGGGCAATTGCCCTCACTGCTTTTATTTTCGATTTAGTTTTGTTTTCCTCTCACCCCCATGCCGCCCCCGCCCCCCGCAGGTCTTTTATATCATGGCTGAGGGGTTAACTGGCTATTAATTATCTCATTACCCCTCGGCCATAGTCTGCACAGGTAGAATAATTATGCGTGACTGCCAGCTAATTCAATAATTACTAGTTGAGAGTCACGCACCCACCAGATATTTTAAAACTAAAACAATACAATGCACCATGGCGGACGACACCTCGCTCATCCTTGCCAAACAATAACAAAACCCACAGCTTTTTCGCCGTCACATTTATAAATAATAATAATAATAAATATAGAAGCATGGCTTTGCCTTTCCCCCTCTCTCCTGCTGCCCTGCTACAGTAATGTTTTATTTTTATTTTTATTTAAGTTCTACTCCTACAAGGAGATTAATTAAGGAGGATATACATGTTTTTTTTTTTTTTTTTATAAACCATCATTAATGTATTTCTTGTTAGCTTACAGTACATAACACACACCCCAACACCACTATTATGCTATTTTGCATCTCCTGTGGATACTTCAACATTCTAAAGTCCTGTTCATTTAATATCTGCTGGTCCCTTCTTTTGAAGACAGCAGGGTGCCAAATAAACATGAAATAATTTGAAGTGACTTTATCTTTTAGGGTGGGACGACATTTCAGCACAAAATATTCTTTAGAAAAACAAATTGCCCTAGGATAAGATTTATTTGAAATCAAATATTTTTTTAAAAACAATCAAATGTGCCTTCAAAGCAAAAACAAGGCATTTGATCTTTATATTCACTGTGCATAAACCAGTCCAAATACACAAACTAAAGCAGATGCTGCAAGAACAACCAGCTGCACACCATGCTCAATTGTAAACAATGGTAATAGGGCATGTTCTGTATTATTGTTTAAGTCTGTGAAAAAGACTTCTAGTCAAAGGCTGTCATTCAGTTTATTCCATTTCTTTCAGTATACTCAAGTATACTCACTATTGTGCGTTTAATATGCATGGTGTTGTTTATTATCATAAAATAACTTGAAAACAATAACCATGTATAGATTTATGTGCAATTATTTTGGGAGTTTTTTTTTTTGTTTTTCTTTAGTTTCTTGTAATTCATGCAGGGCGGTCATGTTTGTTGTGGTTAACCGTGCTGTGTATCGTGTGATAACTACTCTGTGCAACTACATGGTTTGCTGCTCAGCTGCTCTGGTAGTCACTTCAGCTTCTGAAGAACAGACCATTTGCAGAAAAGGTTAGTCATGTGAAATCTATAAAACACAGACCCTGGTTAGCATTAATTTTAGACTAAAGCTACCTTCCCTTATGGAAATAACCTATAGAAAGTCCCGTAGTAAATTGGTCATCCTATAGAATATCCTATAGGATTTCTTTAAAACCTTTTTAGTCCTATAGAGTGTCCTATAGTACTACTGTAGGGAGACCCTTTTGAGTACTATAGGAGGATATTTTTTAAAAGAATCCTTTAGGATTTCTCTAAAACCTTTTTAGTCTCATAATGTCCTATAGTACTACCATAGGATCCTATAGGACATTTCCGTAAAGGTTATGCTATTCAGAAATGAAAAATGAAAACAGGTATGACATTTGAAAACAACTATGACATTTTATGGCACATGTACAGTATTCTTTCATTGGATGGCATCATTCATATTCATATACAATTCAGATTTTAGGACTTAACTGCAGTAAGGTTTCACATTTTAGCAACACAATAAATAAACTAGTTGTACCATTACATTTTTTCTATTCCACATACATTTGAATTTATTTTAGATTCTTACCCCTCTAAGTGGAACTGTCTTGTAAGTAATAAACTATATAAATTGGATTATGGCAACATTCTTTATTGAGCAAGATTGAACTTTACAATGATATGATCATATGAACAAGGGTTTGAATATGTCTGGTTGAGATTTACTTTGAATTCATAATTATGTCATTCGAAATAGGTGATATTATTTTTATACTTGTAGTACAAAATTCTGGTAGAAATAGACTATTTGAATTAGTCCAATACAAAGTGCTCTTATGTAATGGGAAAACGGAAGAATCTGAACTTAAAGTAAATAAAACTTCACAGGAAAAAAAACTGAAAAGACAATGACTGAAAGTGAAAGTAGAAAATAAAGTACAGTAGATCAATGAACAGAGCTGAACTATAATGAGAACCGTGTTACTGCTATATCAATAAGAGATCAGAAGATCCCCAAACATCATGAATATTTTTCCACAGGCTTTCCCATAGGCACTTTCCTTACAAAAGGTCAAGTTTCTAGTAAATAAAACACACAGATCACGATAAAATAGCCACCACGTTTATTTTTTTTTGATCATCGTGGTCCACATTAGAGCACTGTGACAAAGTGCCCGCCCCTGTGTCTATTTTTTCTGTTATATGTTGCATGTGGTGTGTTAAATGTTGGTGTATAGTCATTGGTACACGGGATATAAACGGGTCTGTGTAACACGAGTGTTTAAAATGTATATTTGTATTTAGGCACGAGGATTGCACAGCACTTCACGTGCAAGTAAAAAGTAATAATATGTGAGCACAGGGAATTGCACTTTATTAATTCACGTGCAGTTGTACCGAGACTCCAATTGAATGATTGATTAGCAATCGAGTCTTGGTACAGCTGCATAAAAGCAGCATGCTTTCACTCACTCGGGGTTGGGTGTTCAGTGAGTGGAGAACGGGAGAGAGAGGAGGAGAATTAGAATTAAATATCAATTGCTATTGCGTGCTGGTGGGACGATACTTGTTTATTTATCTGCTCACCGTGTTTGTTAGTGTGTCTGTCCGTGCATCGTGTTTGTCTGTATAGTCCGTTTTGTGTATCTATTTATTTTGGCTTAGAGTGCCGTGTCCTGTTTCTGTTTGTTCAACCCTTTTATTTTGCAATAAACCGGCGCAAGCAGGCGCCATCATCATTTTACTTCACTGTCCTGTCTTTGTGTTCATTCCTTTCTTGTTCTGACGTCGCCCACTCGACCGTCTTTGTGACAAGCACACAATTCAGTAAAATTAGAAAAAGGATTTATGTCCTTTTGCAAACTAGCAGACAGGTGGCATTTCTGAGGCCTGCCCCCATTTCTCCTTATCTCTGAGTTGATTCTGTGTAGCTGGCATGGCATTCAAAACCCTTAGGAACTTTGGTATAGACAAGGTAAAAATCGTCCCCTGACTTGCTTGTCATCATAGTATTTCAATCACAAGCCTTAAAATCAAACAGCAAACACATTACAGGTAAGTGCAATGGGCCTCTGAAGTGCAACTGATATTCTCAGCTGGGTTTTAGTATAAATACACTTACAATGAGGTCATAATAAGGGGAAAGGTTGTTGCTTACCATGTCATATTAACCATGGGAAATGTAAGTTTCAAGTTGATAGGTCAATGCACAAGTCATGCCTCCTGTAGAGTTTGTATCACCTCTGACCTGTTGGTTCAGCATTGGGTTACATGTCAAAGCAGATAGTAAATACTTTAGTGACATTTTTAAGGTGAGCATAACAGCATGTTAGATAAATCCAAAGTTGATAAATTCAGCAGGTCTGTGGTTTTCAGGCTTGCTGTGGTGGTTCAAAGGCATTAATTTACCTTCCCCTTTTTAATAAATATTCTTCATTTCCTCTGATGTTTAGTTTTAGGCAACCCCACTCCTCTACAGTGCAGCTGTTTCTGCCAGGTTGTGCTTTTCCAACCTTTCATCAGTTGGTGCAACACGTAATTCGGAACCTCAGTAATGAGATTGATTTAACCAGGCTTCCCAAGGAGGGTGAAACACACCAAGGCTTTTCATTCAATTGAGGGTCAAGTAACTACAATTGCTAATTATAATTTTCCAACCTGTATCAGGTCATAGTTTTGTCATATTATTTTATTTTACTTATAATACTTTATTGTTTCTATTGTCGCTATAACAACAATACAGATAATGTTCTGATGTTAAAAGAAACCAAGGTTAGGTTAACAGATGTTTTGATAAAACTGTATTTTTCTGTCAGTATATTTAGTTTCTTTTAATATTAATGATATTGATATTGATTCTTTTGAATTATCAAAGAACACCTACTTTGAAAATGACCTTGCCTATATGCAAAGCATTTTTGAATACTGCTCAATAAGTAATAACTTACCATATACAATCCTTTTCTAAAAACAAATGGTCCACTATTCAAGGTGCTAAACAGTTGCATGGTTTTCCATCAACTGTTTCAATTTGTATTATTTTGCCACTAGGTGTGTTTTTTATTCCTGGCTAAACATCCAATAAATTATGCCCCTATATTTATACATTACTATGTTTCATCTAACAATTATGACTCAGCTTGGGACCCAGTCCAATTAAAACAAACTGTAAAATGAACAGCAGGTAAAAATAACAAATGTTGTTCCATTTAGAATTCTAAGAACAAGCTGAAATAAACATAAGATGTAATATTCTTTTGTGCTAATTAATTTCATAGCATCACTTTACATAAATGCAGCACAGACATTAGTCACATCTCCCATTTTGGCATTGCTTCATTTCACTTTGACTACTCCTCCAAAATTGAATTACACAGATCAACATATTTTCTTTTGAAGAGGGAAAGCAGCTTGGTTTTGTTTTGTAAAGGACGTAACATGACAGTATCAAGAGCTTAAATACACAACAGAGTTACAGGCTAACTGTAATAAGGAATTAATGTTATTGACGCCCTGTGAGGCCTGAGAGGGGGATGAAAACATTTCTCTGCGTGTGAAGGCCTCGCTCTTGGCAGAGTTTACTCCTGACTGAGCATGGAAGCTGCAGGCTGGAAAAGTTACAGAGGGCCGATGTGGCATCGGTGAGACAGTGTAATTCTTCAACTTCCTTTAGAAACTACTTCCCTTTAATTAAGCCCAGAAAAAGAAAAACAATTACTTTAAATACAACTATTGTATTCCTCCCATTCGTTTCCTTATCCTAGACATGTGATTGTCTCTGCAGTTGTAGAGTTGACTAGCATGATTAATCCAATACAATATGTATTATACCATATGTTAGTTATTACATTTATGTGCAGTTCTTCTCAAATGTAACTATGTTGCCCATCTAACAAATATTGTTTGTCAATACTTTACAATGACTGCATGAGGCTAGTGTATGTTATTCTAACATCAATGGAATGGAGCTCTGTTAATGTTATACTTAATGGCAACATGACCTCTTGGGTTGTTGAGGGATGTTTCCCTTAATATATGGGAAAAGGTATTGAACACATTATGTGGTATTTAAATAGAAAATATGATGTTGAATGAATCAACAGCTCCTCAGCTTTAGGTCCTGTGTCCAAAATAGTACATTACTGCAGCACATCTTTGCTGCTATTTAAAAAACAAATAGTAAAAAGCTGTTTAAGTTCAGATAAATTCAGTTAAATGAACATTTTGAGTGTATTTTTATTTTTTATTTTCACTACAGCAAAATCTTATTAAATGTGTCGCCAAGTCTCTGGCTAAAGAGTAGTCTGTACCGGTCAGCCCATTTGTATGGGAGAGCCTGCATACTTTTGCAAAAACCGTAAATCGCTACTTTGTAAAGCATGCAAATGATGCCCCTCTCAAATTTGGGTAAATTCTTATTTTATAAGGAGTTCGTTTTTTCATCACAGACTTGGTCCCATTCCCAAGGTATGATCAGCCTGATGCTGAAAATCAGATGAATGCAAGTCCACAGAAACCTGATCAGGCCTGATGTATAAGGGAAGGCTACTGTTGTGCTCAACTCAGATATATCCCTACCTGGCTGAGGCTCAAGGGAAAACATTGAGGCATTCACTTCTATTTTCAGTTGGCTTTAATGAAAATTCCTTGTTATTCCTCATTATTATTTAAAGAAAATGGGGTGTTCTCCTACAAAAAATTCCAAATCAAAATCTGAAAATGTTTGAGCTAATGTGACAAATCTAAATGAGTGTCAGGATGATGTGGAGTTCTTACTGCTTAATACTGTAAATACATATATTACTAAGTGATTACATGATTTGACTTCAGTTGACGAAAATGGATGTATCACTATTCCTAAAAAAGATTTACCTGACCCTGTCCATTCTTACCACAATGTGGGTTTACAACAAACTTCTAAGTGCCGTGCCAATGGGTGTCATTTTATGGTAATTAAGGAGGGACTATGCTAATAATTTGATAACCGTGCTACTGCATTAATTAAATGCACATTGCATTAAAAGGATGTTTACAATGACTTACGTTTCCAAACTCTAGAAAACTGTAGTACAATAAGGGTATGTTGTCAAAATTCAGAAAAAAATAAAGTTTCATTCTTGATGACAAACGTTGATATTAACCTAGCCAGTGTAACCTTTTTAAAAATGTATCTTATTTGTTTCTTGCTATTTCAGTAACATTACCTGTTTGCTTTTCACTTTCCAAGAAAAATGGTGCAAAATGTGCATAAATGCTTTGAAAATCTGACCCAGCATTTTGGAAATAACACATTTACTCTTAAAGCAATAGCGATAAAAGTAATAACAAAAAAACATCAGATCAAAAAACCGTCTCCCTTATTAACACTGCAGACCTGCATACTGTGAAGTTCTAGGAAATATATTCCACTCTGAACTGCAGACCGCTTTTGTGGTAAAATAGATAGCTCTGCCACCACTTGCCAGCAGATCAGTAAACTAACGATATGTATGGCCATATTTACTGTTTACAAAAGGTACCTATTTGTATTGCTTTTGCTTTATAAGACACTGGAATATTTAAATAGTTAGCCTAGGAAGAACATGCTGTCTTTTTGAACATTTCTTAACCTCGTAATCTGTTATTTAGTAATGGGGGAGGGTCAGGTATCGCTAGCAGGATTCATATAATGCTGAAGGGATATCATCACCATTGATACCATTAAAATAGACCCAAATGTGTTTGGATTTGTTGCAGCATTTCCAACTTGTTTCTCTGACCGAGTATACTATTTTACTTCAGTGCATGTCTTTTGCTGGATACCTAATCTCTAACTGGACAGAAAACTTTGAGTCAGGCTCAGCTGTGTAATCAGAAAGAGTTATTTTCCTAATTGAAAGGATTAATAAACATTTAATAAACTAGTTTAGCTTCAGTTTATCTCAATGCACGTAAGTGGGTGATGTGATGTAAGATTTAACATTTGACTAAACTTGCATTTGATGCTACTTGGCGGTCACTTCACATAGTTAGGACTCCAACGCCAGAACTATGCAAGCTTTATATGAACAGAACATCTGTAAAGCTACTTGAAGAATAAATGTTCAAATTGCTGGTGCATTCCAGCTGTGACTCACATTCCATTTCTTCTGAAATTCCGGGGAGAAAGGGTCTTTGGCATAATTTATTTTTTCCATTGTAATAAATTAATAAATCTACTAGCTAAAACACATAGCAACTGTTCCCCAGTCCCTATAAAAGCTAGCTTGTGTCTATTAGTTGGTCAGTTTTCCTTTACACATTGCTTTCCACTCAAAACAAAGGCTTTCAACAAATGTAACACAGTAAACACATTAAATAACAATTACAACAGAATCATTAGAACTTCAAATTAAAATGAGCCACAATAATTATTATTAACTCATCAGCTGCAAAATGAGCTCCTGAATTGTTTGTAAATCATGTTATCTAACTGAAAAGCAATAAATAACAGTATTGCATATATACAGTTGAATTTGGGGCATATTCAATTTCCACTATATAAATGATAAAGTAATGACAGCAGGGTTCAAGGTCTCTGCATAATGCCTTGCCTTGGTGTCTGTAACTTTTGGAAAACCTGTCCTGTAACTTACATATTAGTGGAAAGAGGAGATGTGACTTTTGACCCTTAAACAATTGCTGTTTAGTGGAAGAAAACACCAGACAATGGTGTCACTTATTAAAAGACACTGATGCATGTAAAGGCATATACCAGTGCATTACAAAGAGCAGACATTCTAAAAGTAAATTCAGTTACTCACTAACTGGGGTTTGCCTAAATTTGTTAGCAGCTAATTAAATGCAGACTTAATTTTGGTAATTTGGGCTTTGAAGTTGCCATCTCAAAGAAGAATCCGAATTAAAATGTAATCCATGCCGCAGGGTGATTGCAGCAATACCTTTTTGACTCTTGCCGCAGATTTAGTACCATTCCAAGCAACTGTTAATTCTTTGTCGCATAAACTATAATAGTAGAATAATCTGCACAAATGTAGAATGTATTTGGTGGGGAGATTTATTTTCTGTAACACTAAAAGAAGCATATATAAAATAATGCATTCAAGAATATCATCCTCAGTTTGACAAGATCTTAAAGTTCTGCCTTATACCATATGTTTCTAGGCCTTTTTTCTCTTTCTGCTTGTCCATGACTTATTGCTGGGTCAGAAGGACTGTGAGAGCTTCAAACTCGACTACGCCGATTGCTTGTTACAATCACCGTGTCTCGTAAGAGATTTCGATTGTCATGGGAGTCTAGTTTAAAACAAACTCACTAAATGAACAACATTCAAGATACGATTTACTGATTTAAAAGTATCAGCTTTTAGTCATTTAAAGCTAAACTTTTTTTAAAGTGATTTTACGCATGCATTTCTCATTTTGACTGTAAATAACTGGCACTTCATGGCTACCTACAGATTATTAGTTTGTCAAGGAAGATTCTGTTTTTAAGAGGTGTAACAATTTGGATATAAGCTTCTTTCATGAAAGCAACAGGTAAAGGTTAAAGGAGAGTTGACAGTGATTCTTAGATACAAATAAGCTTTGAAAATATGGTCTCTGATGTGCACATTTGACTTGAGTTAGACAAAGCTTTATTCTAAGCTGAGCTCTATCTCCCCCCTTGTTTTTTTTTTTTTCACTCTCTCTCACCACAAAGCAATGTTTACTCTTCGGAAGCTGCTATTATTTGTGACTAAAGTCTGATGATTACAAGGCTAACCTTCACAATACAATTAGTTATCTCTTTGATGCCTTTTTATTTTGTTTTTTATTGTTGCATTAAGATAAGCTGATCCATGACACAAAAAAAGATTACCTCTTTGTCCAGTAGAATCATAGTTCTTTGGAAGTAATGATCTAAGAAAATTCACTTAAAAGAAAACAAATTAATGCGTTGACAGAACATTATTATTTACTGTAAGCAAGTTCTAAAGAGAAAAAAGGCTAACAAAATGCTAATATACATTTCTTTCAGCAGCGTTTTTCTCACAGAGGGCTTGTCCTCTAAACAGCGCTACAGCGTACAAAAATGTACCCGCTACCACCAGCATATACATTGTTTCTTGATAGTATTTCACTGCTATTTTTTTTTTTTTCTAAATGCCTTTGCCTTTGCATTAGTGTGGTACACAAAGGACCCTTTGTAATTTACTAAATGCATTTAGATTGAACGCTGTTTACATCAACTGAATTGACTCCATTATCTTTACATGCCAGGTTACTATGGTAATTTGTGTATCTTTATGACTAGATGTAAAGTTCATTTTTTAAGGAACTGGAAAGCAGCTATATTTAGTTAAAATAATAGATGCTGCCATGGTATGGTATAATATAATATTTTTGTATCAAATGCTTATTTCTCTTTATTATATTTGACTCACCATTATTTATATTTTCATTTGCTTACATTTTTTAATGATAAAAATAATATATAAGGATGATTTACTCAAGACAAGGCAGCTTCCGTCATGATGAATAAGATAGCAGGTTTGACACTCTGATCTAGTGCAAATTACTGATGTTCACAAAGACCAGTCTCAAAAGTGATGTCTACTCTATACTGTATGAGGGTAGGTTTCATGTTTTGGGAGAATCCTTTCATATAACAATCTGCAATTGACTCAAGGTCCCTAGTGAACTCTAGGTGAATACAGATTGAGGCTTTCAGCCATTGTTCAATGGTCTATTCATGCAGTATGTCCAGACAAGAGTTTACCTTATCTTATGTAAGCAGACACCAAGGTCAATCTAAGTAAGGTTGCTGTTTAGTTAATTAAAATAGGACCCTATCTGGTATTTTAGTGGTACATTATTGAAATGCAAAAATATACCAAGGAGTCATAAATTCCCTTGGTAAACAAAGGGCTCTATTGTAGTTACCTACACTGTGACTCATTTGTTTGTGCATTAAAATTCTCTGCAGCAGTGAAGTCTGGCCTTACACTAGCATTTTAATAATAATATCTTTATTTCTGCATAGTGCCTTTCATATTGGACCACCATCACAGAGCACTTTACAGTGGCAGAGGTAGGATTTGAACATCTGGTTACGAGCGCTGGACTTTAACCACTAGACCACACTGCCATCTGACTCATAGCATATGAAGGCAGGCATCCTGATGAGGGCAGAGGCACAGGTGCTCCAGGCTTCACCTCATTAAGAACCACTGCTTAGCTAATTTTGGACTACCTTACCTAAAGAAACATTAGCTAGTCCAAGGTTAGTGCTAAAAGAGGGTCTGTGGAACCGGCTGATAAAGCTTTTAAACTAAATACACTAAAGATACTCTTTGGTGTTATATATATAGTTTGATAATCAGGCCCTCTTGCTTAAACCCCCTTTCATAAATATTGCAGTAGTATATATGACATTCTTTAGTTGTGCATGAATAAAAAGGAACAGTAGTTGGTTGAGTTCAGTGTTGGTGTACATATTTTGTTTGGATTCAAGTTGACTTCAGAGCACTCTGAAACTCAGAAGCAGACAGTAGCCATGGCAACAAATTATCTGCAATATGCATCTAATAAAAAATGCTATAAGAAACTGCTAGATATCAGTCGGTCCATTAAAGATTGGAAATTACAATGAATGTCCACCTGCCACTGATTATTTAAGTTTGCTTTTGATAATCAACAGCTGCATACCCCACATTAAAGAAAATTATACTCCTATGTGCTTTAACACAAAGGATTATATGTTATTTGAAGTTCAATGTTAAAGTTTTATTGAGCCCACTTTAACAGTTATAAATGATGGTTGGAACCAAAAGCAACAACCCAGATGTCTCCTACCAACAAAGCAGAATTTTCTTTAGTTTTTAAACTATGCTGGCATCCCTCCTAACTCCAAGGGAGCCAACAATCTTTATCCACACGCAGTAAACATAACATCCTGACACAGGGCATCTATTCATTTACACCACTGAACTTTAGTAGAACTATCTGGAGAAAGAAAAAACACTTTTCATTTAAAATACTGTATATACTGGGCACTATGTAATTGGTGTTCACATACTTGCACACTGTGTAGCTATGATGCTAGATACTTGGTGTAGCATTGTGCCAGTCATAGTGACTGTCTTGTATTTTTTCTGTGTCCTTCAGTGCTTGAATAGAAGGTAAGGTTAACATGTTTATGTAGCAAGTTATTGCGTTTTGGAGTTATGAGAGTAAATCAGAAACGGCTGGTTTCACAAACCACAAGCACTAATCCTGGACTATCTTACCTTAGGTAACATTGGGTTGTCCAAGATTAGTGCTTGTAGGAGTCAATGAAACCAGCCGATATACGTGTGAAATGGACAGGGTAAGGGGTGAGACTTTGCTGTTTATAATACATTAGTAATGTGTTATCTGTAATGCACTGTGGCAAGTGAGTGAGTGCGAGTTTGTTTCGCCGTCTGATGCCGGTCTCTCTCTCTCCCTTGACCTTCTTGAGCAACCTGCTCCTGCCTGCTGCAGGCTTGTGTGGTGGTGAGGTTGTAGATGTGTCAAGTACAGGGAGATGTGTGGTGTATGCATGGCCAATGGGGTACTGTACTAGGAATGAGCCAATGAGTGAAGAGTGGGGGCGGAGTTGTACTGCATAAAAGGGGGGGAGCTGCGACACCAGTGTTTGTGTTGTAAGTAAAGAGTTTAAAAGAGCAATCCATGAGAGAGCATTATGGAAGATTAAATCCAGTTTAAATTGTCTGCCTCTTCCTTTACCACTTGAGCCCACACATAGCTGGCTGCAACAATATTTAAGGCCACAAACATACAAAAACATTCAGATATTGCAAGTAAATAATAAGAATATTAATATTGCATCAGAAATACATTGTTATATTGAAATAAACTAAGGATTGTTTTCTTTTCTATAGGCACGTGTTATTAATATTATTATTATTTAGTCATTTAGCAGACGCTTTTATCTTAAGCGACATACAGAAACTAGGGGGTGAACTTTGCATCACAACTGCTGTTCTGCACTTTAGGTCCCAGAATCCTTTTTGGACTTCTTTATTTGATCTTTTTATGGAAGAGGTTGAGGTTTTTTTTTTTGTCCTTTCGTATTTTAAATTTAGCAGTGCCTACGGACCTGTTACAGAAAAGAACAGTTTGATGATCTAAAATCTTACTGAGCAAAAGCTCAGGGTTGGCTTAGAATTTATTTTTTCCCAGTGTTACGATAACATGTGTGCTTCCTTGCTGTTTTCCAGTTAAATGGAAGTCTGGACTATTGAAATGTGACTAGTTGGCTTGTTAAGGAACCGGAAAATCAACTGCTGTTTCAATTGAATCAGACATAAGCAAATGTCGCAAAAGGCTTTGCAAGTAGGCGAAATGAACCTGCCTCTGTTAAAAATAAAGTCGTATAATAAGGTGGCAAAGGTATTGCAACCTCCAGTTTCTCTCAAACAACGCGTCTTCTGAATATCAGGTCCTATGTATGAAATATAAACCAATGAACATAGACTGCTAAATAAGCATCACAATCCTGTGCATGTCAAAGGTAGAAATATGTAGCAAAGTTTAAAATAACACAAATAATCATGAATAAACTATAATAAAAGGGGGTAGTGTATATCACCTTAAATATCATTTTCTGCCAATCCACTGTGAAAAAGAACGCCCTTTTTGGTGTTTCTGCAAGAACTGCAATACCGCATAATACTGTCGCGTGCACGGGGGAAGGCAGCAGCAGGGCTGGTAGATGACGTAGTCACATACAAAGACATAAGCCCGATATAAGTTACTTGCAAAGTAGCTACATGCTACACTCTTCCCTGCCAGCCTCAAGTCCGCCCCGGGCTTGCTCATCAGGCTACAGTCCGAAGAGTGCGTGCTTGGGTACCTGCCTCCACTTCTGAAATCAATGTAGCTATTTCGGTTCCCGCAGGCAAGTGCATCACACAGGGCGAGGCAATCCACACACAGGCGGAGGGCGGGCGCGAACCCGGGACCTCCCGCACTGAAGCATAGCGTCGATACCACTATACAAAAGAGCTGGCTCCTTTGCAAGGAATGTATATCGGGCTTATGTCTTTTTGTATGTGATTACGTCACCTACCAGCCCTGCTGCTGCCTTCCCCCATGCATGCTACAATACTATTGACAATTTAAATAATGCCTTATTCACACCAATCAAGCAAAGGAAGGGCTGTAAAGAACCCATGCATAACATAAATTGGAATTTAAAGAAATTACAAGAATCTAAAATTAAAATAGGTTCAAGTTGAAATATAAAAAACACACAGCACAGCTCTACACATGAGCCTAAATCTGATAACACACAGCACAGCCCTAAACATGAGCCTAAATGTGAAAGCACACAGCACAGCCCTACACATGAGCCTAAATCTCATTTTCAGATCTGTGGTACCTTTTATTTAGAGCACGCATGTATAAATAATTTTACAGGGTATAAGCAATATTAATAGTTTCTTCTGCAAGGAAATCCCTCTTTATTGTCTCGCTGTGTTTAATTTCTTTCATTTTCCAACTGCTGTGGCACACATATCTGACTCATCATGAGATCAATAATGTTCTATTATGGAAATGATAGAATGTAATGTAATCCTGTGTTGTTGATATAATCATTGGACAATGATGCCCACCGACTCCATGTTGAGACTCTGAGCGTGAGCAATCACATCACATAGCAACCGTCGCAGACTTCATTCCAGATCCCGGTTAGATTAGAAAATAATAATTGCCCCCCTGCCCCATAGCAAATGGCGCCCCTGAACACCAGACCTGTAGAGTATATTTTTAAAAGTCTTAACAATCAAAGTACTGTATTTTCATAACTTGATTCATATGAATACATTAAAACAATATAATAAAATGTAATAATAATTACAGTGTAAGAAGATTTTATTAAATTAGTTAAGTTCACGCATCAGTTATCAAAGTGACTGTCTATGGGGTGAGGGCCATACAAATCTGTTTACTTGACCTTCGAAACATTAACAAGAGAGTGCTATAAACTGTGTCAAATGCATTCCTTTCTATATTGCCTATCGATTTTTTTCTATATGTTGTAGTAGTCCAAGGTACAGAAAAAAACGTGAAAATCAATATGTAGAAAAACGAAAATCCCGTCATCGCATCAAACCATATAATAACTACATGCTTTGTAATGTATAAATTATAAGTCCGCAAATATTGTACTTTACTGATTGAACAATATATTAATGAGTAAATAAGGGACAGGTAATAAAGAAACCTGGTCAGTTATTCTATCTGAAATAACGTCTGTGCGCATCAGTATATTTAAAAAAAAAAAAAAAAATCATAGAACCGTTCCCTTACTACACTATTTCCCTTAATTCTGGATATATAACGTAACTATATAAAATATAGTAGTACTTAAAGTGGGAGTTTCATTAGTGACATGACACAGTGGTTGAAAGAGTGCAGCATCTTTTTTCACGCCAGTTTGACATTCTGTACTGCTCCTCAAAGTCGTAAGAGGGGTTGGGGTGATCGGGGTCGTTGCAGTAGTTAGGTGGGAGAGCGGGCTAGTTTAAGAAGTTTAAGGCGGTGGTCTTGGAGGAATAGAGGAATCAGGTTTCACTGTTTGAGGGCTGGTTGAGTCACTGAAGGACTAAGAGCTGCCTTTGTTTAATTTTGAACTGCAGGCAGGCAGGAGGGAGAGAGAGAGAGAGAGAGATAGAGGGTTCCAGCTCTCACCACAAGCACATATGCACAAGAAAACTCAAGCTTTTACTATCAGTAATTTAAAATGACTTCGGGGTAAGTAGCATATAATTTATTTTACAACTCTTGCACGACTTTCCCCGCTTTACATTGGGCACTGTTACACCTTCTCTTTCTGTCCCCAGGCTCAGTCGGTGGCCTCTGGGTTTGCTGCTCTTGTCCTGGCACTTCCATCTATCCACAGCAGCTCAGGTTATGGAAGGTATGACCTGATCATTGTTTTTATGTCTTCTCAGTCAAACCCTTTTCATGACAAGTTTATATATATATATATATATATATATATATATATATATATATATATATATATATATATATATATATATATATATATTGATAATTATATATATAGGGAATTTGGATTGGCGGAAAAAAAACTAAAGAATGCTTTTCTTTTGTATAGTCATTGGCTGCAGAGTAATGTCAAATGAAGTGGTTAATGTAATGAAAGAATGCTGATGACAGATATAATGCATATGAAGTTTTGTCTGTTTGCAGATAAACAAAGCAAGATAATATTCAGTCTGGAAATCAAATGCTGTTTATTGTTGATTTTGCTTGACATAGTTGGAAGGGGAGATATTATTGTCTCAATGTTGAAAATATATGATAGATTAATCTGTAGAAAATATTTGAGAAATCCATGGCTTTTTTCTTTGTAATGTAATGTCTGTCGTTTAAAAATAAAAACGTGGTAATAGAAATAGTTACACTAAACACTTCAGCAACAAAATCGTCTTTTGGGGGATCTCTGTAGAAATTACTAAAAACCATTTAAGCTCTCGTTCTGGAGATTTTGAATGAAAGCGCTTGAAAAATCCCAATTTATATGTAAGCGAGTTACATTTCTTAGCATCTCTAACCAGATCAGAATTACACATTCTTGTAGTAGAAGTAATATGTCTATATTTAAACTCGGTAGGCTAATAAATCACTTGCTTGGGTGCAATGGAGATTGATCAAACAAACAAATGAACCATGTTATACGTGTTGTAACGGTTTTCCATAACGACTCTGAAAAAAGTACATTCCGTCATCGAAAGCTTAATTAATTGCCATGCTGGCAAATAACTGTTATTAACGCTTACCGGTACCTTATATTGCATTGAACATTGCCTGTAAAATGGAACTCACGTAGTCAGCAAAGTCTTCTCCAAATTTTCCTTACTTCAGCATAAAATACTTAAAGGAAGTACTGTAGACGTTTTCTTGTCACCAAATCTGCTTTATATGGGCTTTTTTTTGTTCTTAATATTGCTAGTTTTCAAAGCTCTTGTACGATGCATAAAGGTTGTTAGACAATATGTGTTTGGTACAGGACAGACTGCCATCATCATATGGCTTTTTGCAGTCATGAGCTGTGCTTCATATTTTGTTTCAATGTGTGAAGATCTGTAATTCTAGGGAAGGTTGTCAAAAGCACTCCAGAGGGAAGTTCACCTGAGGGCACATTATCCTCTGGCAGTGAGCAATACTACTGATGTACTTTCAAGAGCTCAAGGGGTCAGTCGACATGACCCCCAACCTCTCTTTACTACCAAGGTTGGTTCTTGTCATGCTGACACCAGCAATGGACTAACATTCAAGTCAATGACAACAGTTTTCATTTTGATTAGCTATCATCAGTGTCTGATAAAGGACCGATCATACTCTCATCACATGGCTTCTTAGAAATGAAAAAAAAAAAAAAAATAGAGCTGACCTGGCTTTATTTATTACTATAAAAAAACAAATGATTAAATTATGAAAGGGCTATTTATTTAGTGATTTTTGTTTGTTTGTTTTTTATACTATTATATTAGAAAAACATTCACATTATAGCATTTTATATTTAAGGTGGTTTCAAGTCTGTTGCAACATCCTGAGAGATTGACTAATTTAGTCTATCATCATTTTGCTCTGTATGTGTATTAAACATCTAAGACCATGGTTCACTACTTACATAATGATCTGACAATGTAATTTTGTAATTTTGTCATTTTTCTGAGACCTCTGTCTCCTTTTTCAGGGTGGTCAGTTTACAGTAGAATATGTCTTCAGTACAGTGCATTTTCTCACAGAGATAACTAAAGCCACTTGTTTTGTGTGATGGAAAAAATATGGAGCCAAAGTCTACAAAGTCTCTTAGTGGGATGTTGGCATAAACATTACGCTATTGAGCTCAACCTGCTCAAGCAACCCCCAGCAGTCATTTTCTTTAGATCCATTCAAGCCCATTATACTTATTAAACGTGGAGTAGAATGGCTGTCCAAGGCTGGAGTTGCCCACCCTTGTGGTAGAGTATACTGCCAGGACATCATATGCAACATGAGATGAAATAAATATAACATATACAGTAATTCATGAGGCAGGAGCCAGGCCTGCATAAAGGGGCTAGTAAAATAAAGACTAAGTGCTTGTGACAAATA
The DNA here is from genome assembly GCF_017654505.1 of Polyodon spathula. Taxonomy (NCBI): domain Eukaryota; kingdom Metazoa; phylum Chordata; class Actinopteri; order Acipenseriformes; family Polyodontidae; genus Polyodon; species Polyodon spathula. The sequence continues at coordinate 44,602,724 of NC_054537.1, read as the reverse complement.
GGGGTTTCCCCTTGGCTACTCGGAGAACTGCCAAAACGATTGACCACCAAGGCTGGGAAATGAGGAACTTCCCCCAAGGAGAAACTAAGGACGGATAGAAGATAAAGAAATAAACACATAAAGAGGGCCAGGGTCCCCCCCCCCCCCCCCCCCCCCAGCTGAAAGAGCCACCTTTGATAAGTTCAGTCAATGACTAGCTTGAAAACTGGGAGCAAGCTTTGCACGCCAAAGGGGGAGACTGGCATGGCTGCAAACAAATAGATTTAAGCAGGAGAATGGAACATGACATGCAATTTAATGTTTTTTGGCTGGGGGTCCCCTCTTACCAGCAGGAACCTTCCTCTTGGAGGGCGAGATGACATTGTTGACCTCTAAGGTTGGGAAGTGAGTATCACTTGACCCAGAGGGGACCGTTGCATAGGTGATGCAGCAAAGTGGAGGAGGAAGGGAACAAGATGAGAATTATGGAGCTGGGTACATTTTAAATAGGGTGACTGACAGGTATTTTAGTGGGATGACACAAGGGAGGAGCCCCAGCTCCAGCCCCCAAAATACACTAAGGTTCTACAAAATGAAGCTACTAAAACTGCTTTTGGGGATTGCCAGTTTCCTTGAGGATTGGCAGTTTTCTTGAAAGCTAAATATTTTTACTAATGACTTTTTATTTGAGCTAGATGTGATTTATGAAGAGGTGTTACAAATGATGTTTCACTCCAGTGAAAAAAACAATACTTGCGTTTGTTCCAATACATTAAATAACATAGAAAGAGTTTGTAAGAGGTTCAGTAAATGCCAGACTTTTAAAGGTGATTTAATTTGGCTAGTCCTCTAAAACCAGGGCACAAAGACCAAGAAAACACCCTCAAGATTTGGATGGGTTCAGAAAGGTTCCTTATTTCTGTCCTTGGAAGAGCTATATTAAACAAGCCCTGCAGTTAATCGAAATGTAGCACATGGATAAAGACAAAATCCTTTAAAATCGAAGCAAGGACGGTTAAATATGTTGTGTTTTATAAATATATACTTTATTGGATTTTTTTTTTTCTGACCAAGTTAAAATACAGAAAGTTGTTTGATGTTGGGTTATGTGCAGTGTGTTACACCAAGGGTTTTTCTCTGCCAGCCTGCCTCATTGAGTGGGAAGTTTTCACTTGGGGATTAATATTTGATCATCCCTTACCATTCCTTGATGTTGGAGTTTAGCTTGACTGCTACATTAATTATTAAAAAAAAATAAAAATTCTGTCAGGGACAAAGGATATTTTTCTTTTAGTGATCCACCAATCCACTGTGGATAAATCCTATTTTCACTGTTTAGTGATGATACATTGATAAATAGTGGCTTTAAGAACAGTTATAATATGAAGTATAACATCTCTTTTCTGACTTATTTTGCTTGTTACAAATTGCTGCAAGGGTAACAGGGTTCTGAAAAATATAATGTTACAAGTCCCCACGTGTTGCTACATCTGTTTAAATAACATACCTGTAATTTTTCTTTTCATTGTTAACATCCTGACAATTTTTTACACTTATAACTTTAAAGTCTGTTTCAAAGCTTTTTTTCAAAATGGGCGCTGTGGTGCACTGGGGTTTGAGATCTGTCCTCTAAGTCACTGCAGAAAAAAAACACATAACAAGAAGTGCTCTGGCTATTCAGTTCTGTACCGCATCATGGGTCATTATTGCTGTGTTGCCTGTTTGACAATGTGGGCAACAATCCTGACACTATCAGTGTACCACAGTGGACATTTTTAAAAGAGCATTGAAACAGACTTTAAAGCTATCAGGATGTTAACAATGAAAAGAAGATTTACAGGTACTTTATTTAAACAGATGCAACACTTGAGAATGTGTAATGCTGTATCTTTCAGAACCCTGCTACTTACTCTTTAAATAGTTTGACTTCAATTTACTTGCAGGCTGTGTTGTTCCAAGAGTCAATTTGGATCACTCAGTAAACACGTAAGATAACTCCTGTTGATCGAAAAAAAAAAAAAACATTTTCCTTTCAATTTTTTTTTTTTTTTTTTTTAACTCCAGGCACCATTCTTCTCTCTCAAAGATTACAGTTGATCCTATTAGGTTTTATTGTGTTTTAGGCTCATTTATGTCAGGGACCTGGATAAGAAGAAAGCCAGTATAAAAACCTACATGCTGCAGCTGCTCACTTTTGAGCAAATGAGAAACGTGGGTGTGAACTTAATCAGTTGAGAAGCTACAGAGATTAAATACACAGATACAAAAGGAAAACTTGAACGGCACAGTGAATAGGGTATGAGTGAAAATGATCATTTGACTAATTATATGCAGAGAGAACATTTTCAGAGTTACAGTAGTTTGAGAGCACTGACATTTGAACTTAATGGTAAACATTTAGCTGTAATAAATTAACAGATGAACCTTTTGTCTTGATGTAACTGTGCTGTTCAGCTAAATTGTACACTGAATTATCTGAAACTATATTCTACCTATTAAGTCCTGTTATGAACTATTCATATAATATATGTCCCGTGGATATTTAATATCTGGTATCTATACACAAGGGCCCTATCCTCGCAAATTAAAAATAACATTTTCTGAAAAGGATAAAACAATTCTAAAGGCATAAATCTAACAAAACAACTTATTTAATTATTGTTCTGAATTGGTTCTTGATAATTGTATACTTTGAACTAAAACAGATAAGTGTATTGTGAGTCATAAACTGAACACTAGAGCAAAATTCAAAATAAAATAGTGACGCTTGTTCTGCTGAAAATAAGAACTAAAAAATTATAATTCTGTTAAGCATTTAAAGACAGTTTAGTAATTTGACACATTGTAGACTTCAAACAAAATGAGCTACTGAAAAGAAAATACTATTTTCTGCAAGAATTACTTTACAACAGATGAGTAAACAAAAAAAGGAAACAGATTTACAAACAAAAGCCCAGCTTTTTAAAGTGAAAAACTTAAATCTTGAGACATGAATGAAAATAATTTATTTTGTGTGGAAAGAATGTGTCCTCTTGCAATTGAAATAAATTTGGTGTGCATCTTTCATTGGTTCCTTATCCCTTTGACATACCTAACTCAGATGAGACTTTAATGGGTAGTGTTTAGCATTACCATGAACCACCAAACCCTTCATAAAAGTGTTTTGTGTGTTTGGCAGTCTATACTTATTAAATGACAGTAAGTGGGTTAAGTGGGTCCCCAAGTGACTCATTTATAGGAGGCTGTGTGGTCCAGTGATTAAAGAAACAGGCTTGTAATCAGCAGAGTCCCCAGTTCAAATCTCAGCTCAGCCACTGACTCATTGTGTGACCCTGAGCAAGTCACGTAACCTCCTTGTGCTCCGTCTTTCGGGTGAGACGTTGTTGTAAGTGACTCTGCAGCTGATGCATAGTTCACACTCATTAGTCTTGTATATTGTAAAGAGCTTTGTGATAGTGGTCCACTAAGAAAGGCACTATATACAAATAAAGATTATTATTATCATCATGCAAAGGTGTGGTGCACAGGGTAAGTCATACAGTGCAGGTTCACGTACTGGCTGTGCGAAGTGACCAGTCTTTGTTGGTGATTCTGAAGGGAGCGTCACGTTGGCTATGGTGCTCCCATTCCTTAAGGAGGCAGAAACAGCAGGAACAGTTTCTCCTCATTGCACTACAGCAAACCCTACTGGCCAGTGGCCTAGTGAGCTCAAAGGCAGACACCTGCAGGGCTGACATTTGTCCAGAGGTCGGTAGCTCGGTGACATCAGCTCTTGAGTTTCTGGGTGTAAAGAGGAAGCTGGCTCGGTCGTGAGATCGGACGACACCCACTGAATCTTCGGGTCTCCTGAGCTGTTCAGGGAATTACCGCGGTGAGGGGAAAAAATAATAATAAAAAAAAACTGGACATTCCAAATTGAGGAGAAAATTGGGGGTAATATAGCTGGGCACACTAAATAAAAAACAAAGGTCTCAAAAGGTCTAACTGCGTCAAAAGTCTAGCTTGTGTATTTTGAAAGCAGAATTTTTCAAACCCATTTTTTCCTTTTTTTTGCTTTCAGATTCATATCTTGTTTACCGTTCCTTTGACACCCAGACACTTTTGAGCTGACACCAGCAAACAGTGCGTTATAGCAGGTGTTCATTAAATACAATTTGTTCAAAGCTGTATAAAAGCGGTGCCTACTTTTTTTGGTTTGGGAAACTCATATCATGCTTTTTTGGATCAGTTCCAATTCCAGTGGTTTTAAAGGTGGTATTCCTCCAGCATATCACCAAAAAGCAAAGAGTTACACATTCAGATAGGCAGATGCAGTGCTATAGAGCTTTAAGTACAGATGAGAAAATGGATCTGGGGGGGATCATGGGATACCAATATTTGAGTTATGGTTAGATATAAGATGCTGAGATTCAGTTCAGGAATTCTTTTTAAACAAAGAAGGCAGGTGTGCAAAAAAGAAAAGTATGTGCTGGTCTTGCAGTAGAGGCATGACAACTTTATGTGTGACAAGTTGCTCTTCTTCTTTGAAACCTTTCCTTTCATTCTCCATGTTTATATTATTTGCAGTTCTCTTTTTTTGTTGTTGTTGCATTTTTTTAGAACCTCACTCACTGATGCAGGATATTTTACGTATTAATTTAATTTAAATGAATATATCAATGAATGCATAGGACTCTGGTAGACATACTTGCTCTGCTACTCAAATGCTTTTAAGTTGCGAATATGTAGTTAAGCTTTTAAGTTTAAAATATGTACTTTCTTAATTTACATCACTTTAAGTTATTTGTAAGGAGGTCGCTTCAGCTTATTCTTTTTTTATGTACCGTAAACAAAGCTGCCTTACTTTGATTTGGCTGCATTTAATCATGCTCACCTGTGGATTCTGTGTTTTTTCTCGTGGATTGAAATGGGTCCAAAAACAGCTGTACCTGGTTCTGCTGAAACTTCATTGATGAATGAAAATTTTTGATATGTTTTGCAGCACAGGCTTGTTAAAGCTGTCCTGCTTCCCAGATTTTGCTGATGGCAATCCAGTGCCATTTAGATTTGTTCTATTCTGTCATACTACTGATTGATGCTATAAAGCACAGGGTGCTTATATAATCACTCAATGTCTGCTGTAGGAAACCTTTCCTAGCCGATATGAAGGAGCTCATCCATGGAGAGGTGCTGCGTGCTATTTTTTAACTCGTGATGGAGGACCTGTAGTGGCAGTGGTATAATCATCATTGGATGCCTCCACCTTCAAGAATGTTTAAAAGAACTTACAAAAAGTAGTGTGAGTTAAAGATTTGTGAGTCCATTTTCATCAACCATGCTTTGTTCATGTCTCCCATATAAATAACAGTCAACATGTTTCTATTGAAAAATTGCTGTTGGTCCTATCAGCTAAAATACTGTATCCCTGGCTTAATGTCTGTGTTACGGCATTCCTTGCGGATAGCTGTAGATGGTGGTTTTGAGACCACTGTCTATACATCAGTCAGTCATAAAACCAACCAAAGAAACAACTGTCCACTCAGAGCTGAGCAAACTCACTGGACTGGTTCATATGAGTTCTGTGTCCTATGCAAGGAGCTTTTCAGCGCACCTAAATGTTTTAAATAACCTTTTAATAATTTTGCCAATTCTCCCCATTTCCTCTTTGGCAGATTAAAGAAATGTGCTCTTGAGCAAACTTGCAGCAAACCGTGCGATTCTTGTTGTGTTAGTAATTTTTTAACAAGAAAAGTAAATAAAGCAAACTAGCTTTAATCATAGAGTATACAGTAACTTTACAGTTTGCTGGTGGGTTGCTTGTAAAATGGAAAATGAAGAACTGCTTTCTGACCAAACGTACCTGTAAACAGATAATGTTACATTTTGCTTTTTATTCCAAAACCATTGCTTCATTAAATAACTGACTAATTTGCATGATCATGTGATCATTCCACTAAATACAGTAGTTTTAATATGTTGGGTTTGCAGTTGACACCGGCAGGGAGAAAGTCTGGAGCAATTGAAGTTTAGTGCATAATTGTACCTCCCTGAATAATTTATTCACTACATTGAGTTATGCTCCTTAAACAACCTATTAACGGCCATCTATAATTACAGCATAATTTTTAGAATTCTTTCCAACCTTTAAAATTGTTTATGAAAACTACAAGTGTTTAACAAAATGTTGGTTTCTTTTTTTATTACATTGACTTTGCAGAGCTGGTAGTCAAACATTGATCACATTTTCCACTCTTGCTTAATTGGTAATTGGACGGTGAATTGCCACCATATTGTGACATTTTCTGCTGACCATGTTACTCCACACAAAATAATCAGGAAAGTGCCAAAAGAGTCAGTTTCTCTTAAACAAACACAAGCTCTTCACATATCATAGGTGGTCTAAGTTTATCTCTCTTTCAAATAAGGGAGATTTCATATAGATCCTTGTAATATCATTGGTTATTCACACCCATTCTGGTTGACTACATTAAATGTTCAATGTTGTGTTTTGTTGAAGACCCTGCAGGAATCTGCTTCCATCAACAACTGCAAAAAGAAAAACCCAAAACACAGATTATTATATTGTGTTATGTAGGAAGAAAGTATGCTATCACATTACCAACATGTTCTTCCCAAATACAGCTATGGCTTAGTTCAGGTTTTTAAGGTTATTTTTATAAACAACAACATTAGTTTCTTAAGCCAATCTTTTGACTTGGTTTTCCTGCAAAGTATAACCCTAAGCTTCGCATAGTTCATTCCCTACAGGAAAAACCATGTCCATGTTGTGAAAAAAACCGCATATGACTGAAACAGATGGAGGTTTTGACACTTGATATAGAAAGGCCTCAAGAAAAAAAGTTACATACTGGAAGCAAACTGTTAAAATAAAAAAGACAATTTGAGCCACACTATCAGTTCCGTTACACTTTGTTTACAGCACAGCTCATAGCTTTTTAAACACAGGGGTATGTTGTGTATAAAATATATCACATAACTGATCGATTGAACTTAATATATCAGAATTAAAGAAAGTCATTTTTTCAAAGCAGTGCATTATTAAATAGCAATTATGCTGTAGATTAACAGGGTTAAACATTGTGCTCATTACATCAAGATCATGTTTAAAAATTGATCTGTTTTAATTCAATGATAGCAGTTAAACGTCAGCCTCAAGGTAGCCTTTCATTACCACAGAATTAATCAAAGCCACATTTATTCTTGGTATTCTTGATACTGTGTCTAGTTTCAGAATACTATTGTTTGAATTCCAAGGGATAGCACACAACATATTTATGCAGCCCAAAATATCCAGAGGCTTCTAATATAGAACAATATGAAAACTGTTCATTTATTCTTGGAAAAATGATTTTAAGTGAGGTAGTCTTTATGGTCCAGGTTTATGGCTTCTAGCTTGGCTGCTCTTTGCAGCTCAATGAAAATCCAGGAGAAAGGTGTCTTGATAGCAGTGGTTGAGTAAGAGAGGAAACAGCCATTACATTGCAAGAGCAAGAAGTCATATCATTCTGTCTTTATTCTGATGTAATTGCAGGCCCCTCATTCAGGTCAAATATGTGCACAATTGACAAAAGAAGTCTTATAAGATGTAAATTACACTTGTAAAGGGAAACCTCTGTCATCTGTCCCAATGACCTATTGCACAAAGCAATTCAGCATTCACTTTCAAATTAATTATCTATAGCCCACATTTTTCCAGTGGAAAAAAATACATCAGTTGTGTCTCAATTTCTTAGTTGCCTAAATTTAAACTAAAGGTCTGCCTTGTTTGGAGGGTAAGACGGAATGGAGCTTGTCCTTCGCAACCAAAGCAGTTCCAACAGCTGGAAAACAGCTTATGAAATAGCTTTACATAAAGTGATGCATATTAAAAAAGATGCTTAGTGATAGAACATGGAAATAGCCATATGCTATTAGTTGTATGTTTACTATGGCAAATGTCTGTGGAAATTACATTTCCCTTGAGTTTTAAAAGCAGTGAACTTTCCCCTGAACTTTAACATATTTTACGTATTTTATCATCCTTTGCTATAATTTGTCTTCTGCCATTCTTGACTGATTTATTGAATCCAAATACATCAGACCCAAAACTACACTGGTAATTTCTCTCAGCGCTTTCCATCTAAAGAATGCCATTTCAGCTCTCAAGACCTCATTAATTACAACAATTTTACAAAGCAATTTTAAATGCATACCACCCTCTCTACACGGTCCATTTGTTTAGAATGCAATCCTTGAAGTGTTTCTTTGAACGTCAAACTGAACTGTTTCCAGATTTAATTTGCATTGCTTCGCATTTAGTTACACTTCAGAAAGATGTGTTTAATATTTAAAATCAAAGCTTTTGTTTGCACTGAGTACTGCTTGGTGTCTGGTGATCAGAGCCGAGCTGCCATGCTAAAGGCTGCATTAAGAGAAAATCGAAAACATTCTGCAGATTCCTCTGAACTTCTTTGTCAGTTTTAGTAAAATTCATGAGTACTTTACATGAACAAACAGTATATAGAAATCTGCATTGCACCCCTTTGACAGATCTGTGTCATAACTTTAGGAAGTATCTGGAAACAGGGAGAAAGAAAAATGCTGTTTCCTGGCAGTGATGCATGTCCATGTTACTAGATGGATTCATTACAACTTAATTTTATTTCTACACAAAGCTTAGCCATCTTTATTAAAGGCAGCCCCCTACATATTATGGTGCCATTCCATGTGGTGAGAAAATCAAGGTGTCACCTTCTATGAGAAGAAGTTGCCTCAGGTTGTGTTATTTGGTCCTGGATTAAAAACATACCTCAGACTGCCAAGGTTAGATATAGTTTAACATGTATCAGATACTGCATTGCTGAATTCTGCACACATAGAACTACATAGATCCTGTCATGTGCACTGCTATCAAAACACAGTCTGACACACTAGAAAGAGTGGATTTATATGGCACCATTGCATTCTTAGATTAATGGTCTATTGAGAAACTGGCTTGAAAAGCCTGGAGTATGACTCAGTTTATTTAAGGTGGTCCAGAAAACAAGCCTTGCCATTATACTTTGTCCTTATTCTGTGCTTGAAATGTCCAATGTATTTAGTAGGCTAACGCATTTTCATAGTTGATAGGACAGCATTTCCTACCATGTGTGAGCTTTCTCCACTGTCCAGATCTGTAACAGTTAGACCAAACCACAAAGGATGCTTCCACTGAGGTTTTTCTTATTCCCAGCTGGAATGCAACAGTAATATAGTGCAGTAGGCGATACTTAACGTTTATACATTATACATATTGAGAGAATTGGATAACCAAATAAACTTGGTCAGGACATTCTTTAAGTTTTTTCAAAATCTGTCGATATATGGAGATGAATATGGAGCCTATCAGTATAATTCTACACTTATCCAATTCTGATAAACTTGAACAAGCTTGGATTTTAGGCATAACTTAGGTCATTGTGGTTATACAAATCACTGCAGTGTAGTTTTTCTTAAAAGAGTTTGCATGGCCCATTGCAGATATGTGAAGTGTTACGCATTGGGCGTGAGACTCACATTAGCATGCTATCTCACACTCACACATTCCTATGATTATCTCACACATTTTGAGTACATTAATTGCAGATTAAATCTGTGATTTAACAACAAAGTTGATTAAGACGTTAATGTTTGTAACTCGGGTCAATGTCAAATCCGGTTTGCCTGTATAAGGCACCCGTAGCCCATTTTGAATAAATATATAAAAATGTAAAAAAAAATTCTCAGGGGCTGCAAGAGACAACAGTACATCCTGGGTCTCAAGCACGGGACTAGCATAGAAAGCTGCTTTCCAAGCTTGTGTACTGTGGTAACCATGGAGACTACAGTCATCTATACGCTCGCAAGAGGAGAGAGGAGGCTACGTTGGAGGGGTTTTTGTGTGTGAACACTTGACTGTCAAAGAAAATGAGTTTGTCCAAAAAATGAGCAGGACTTGATCGAAAGTTAGCGGGTAATAGGAACAATAATATACAAATCAAATAATTTTTATACTGTAGTGTTTTTCAAAACGATGATCACTATGACAAGGTGACATGCAAAATAAACATATTGTTGTATTGATAAAACATTTTTCTTTTTTTTAGGTTGATATAAAAACAGTTTGTTTTTTTTAATATTTCTCTTGTTCTGTCCACTGACTGTGTACCTAAACCAGGGGTTATTAATTCTGGTCCTCAGGGATCTCCAATCATTCAGGTTTTTGTTCCAACCACTAATTGTTTTTATTAAAATCACTTGAATATTAAGCAGTGTACATTTTATGCAATATTAAGCAGTGTACATTTTAAAACAAACTATTAAGTGCTGGTTGGATTAAAAACCTGGATTTCGCCAAGGACCAAAGATAAGAGTCCCTGTCTTAAGCAATGACCGAACACCACACCTGGAAAATCTCACTCTTTGACCTTGAATTTCACTCTCTGGGGCTCTAAGCCTCACTGTTAAGGAAAGCCAGCCTTTGGCATCTCTGCCATTGTTAGTGGGAGCCTGGGTCAAGGAGTTAAACCCATTTCTCACCAAAACTAACCATGCATTTGATTAGTCATTTGTCTTCTCTGCTTCCACTCAAGTGTGGAATCCCCCACTCAGAGACAGATGGTTTTCTTCTTATTTTGAGCACACAAAACTCAAATTGAAAACACAGTTTCTGTAACAGTATATTGTATGTTGATAATACTGTTGTCATGGCTCTTGGACAATAGCTGTAGCAAGGGGATTCTTATACATGGAGTTTATCCAAGTGTGTTATTGGTCTATTTTGTATGTAGTTAATGTTGAAATGTCAGCATGCTTACACAATCGTCACTCTCTTTCCACAGTCATTATTTATGTGTGTATCATGCATGTACCATGCACATTCCACACGCTATAGGAAGTCCACGTCTAAAACACTGTATGACTTTAAGGGTTGGGTAAATAGTCTTCTCACACTAAAAAGCCATACAATTGACAAAAAACTAGTTGGGTTTTTTGCATGGAAACATGCCCAGAGGTCATACATTATGTTTATGGGACTTCAGCTGTGCAGATCCTGTTTGTGACATAACCTTGCCCAATGTTCTGCTATAACTGAAGGCCATGCCAAGCAATCCTTTATTGGCAAGCTTCTTTGACCAAATAGTGAAAAAAGCATACATGCGTTTAAAGACCTCTTCATTCAGTGTTTTATTTTGTTAATTTTGTTTACTTGACAGTATTTATTCAGTGTTTCAGATTATTACCATTTGATTAATAAAAAGTGCTTTATAGTTAAGTTGTTTTATAAGCAAGGTTATAAAAAAATACTGAAGCTACTACAAATAAAGCAAAAAATAGATTAAATAACAAAGCCCTTCTTTACACTTACGTTTGCTATCTTCATCATTGGTCATCGGATAGCTGATTGCTTTAGCCAAGATTGTTCTCTCCCCCATGGCAATTAGATTCAATTAATTGTACACTACCATAGCGCACCACACTCTCATAAGAAATGTGTTGTCTGAAAGTTTCACAGCATTTCAAATGTGAATTCAAACAAAACATAGATTGGCATGTGACTTGGCGGTCTGGTCAAAATGTACTTGCGGTCTGGATTTGGAACGGAGTCCGTCTGTTGAGTACCCCTGCACTAGTCTCTGTCATTTTGGATAAAATATATACTAAATATATATGCAGTCATAAAATGTTTAGCAAATAATATTCCACAAGATTCCGCTGTGCACTATCCTTGTATAATGCAGAGGTTTCTTATGGAATGCTTATTATTATTATTTGTGTAATGCCAAATGAGACAGGCTGCACTTTGTCTAAAAACTTTGTGTAAAGAAAGTTGTACGATATGAGCAGTCGCGCAAGGCCAAATTGGAACTCTGACAGAAACATTTAAATATTCCATCCCTCAATTTAATATTAATGAGGTTATTTGCATTTGGAATGAGAATTTCTCTGCCAAAAAAAAAATAACTACATGGAAACAAACACGACCCGAAAGTACTACCAAAATAGAGTGAAAAAAAGGTGAGACTTATTTTTCTTTTTCGATGGAAATTACCCCAATGAAATAGAGCAAACATGGAGTTCATCTGTTTATGCCACTGATACACAGATTAGACATTATAGGACACCTGTAACAGTCTGTAATAGTTGTATGTTGAAAAGGCATATGATTGGACTAACACAATAGAGTATGGCATTTTTCAAATGTTATTGATTTAATTGTGCCCTGGCTCTTATCTTTATTATATGTCACACAGTAATAGTTTAGAAGAATAAACGAGAAAATAATAAACTCCAGTAATTTATTTTGGTAGATTATTATTCTCATTCATTCAACCATTTTAACACCATCTGAACTGACAAATTGGCAAATACTGTATTTACATAAAACGGCATCTATTACAGTATGCCAGCTTGATTTGTTCATGTTTTACCAGCTGTAGCTCTTTTTTTATAGTTGTAAAAATGCCTTGTTAATTGTCCATCTTTAATAATGTCCGTTACCAGCATCACATGGAATTCTGAATTAGAACATTCTTGAAGGGCAACTCAGGTCATGGTGTCTAGGCATGCAGAACTTTGAGTGAGCCAGAAAATGAAGTGCTACACCCAGTGCCAATGCAGTGAAACCCTGCAACACAGAATACAGGGCTAACTTTCATTACACCAGGCTGGTGAAAAACAAAGCTGGACATTTCATATAAAGAGGTGCTTCTTATCCAGAAGCTTTCACCTTCATCAAGAGCTCTGGCGTCAATATACAGAAGCCTATATTGATTACATTTCACTTCTTATGAATCAGTCCCACAGTTAAAACTTCTAGCCAAGTGCCCCAATCAGCAGATCAGCTTTTTCCATCACGCTTTACCCATTCTTACTGTTAAGAATCTCTAAAATGGTTAGCCTTAATGCAAATTGTCGGGCACATACAGAGACGCTCTGCCAAGCACCACTGTTAGACATAGCTGTAAATTCTGTTTATTATAGTGTTCATATTTATTACAGAACGTTTATTACAGAAAATAATTCGAAATTTGCAGGACCTTTTATGGTTTTCATGACACTTCAGAGTAACACATTATTCTTATTATAAGAAAAAAAAATATTAGCCGCTGTGGCAGGCTGGCGAGTGGATAGAGGCCCAGAGACAGACTGCAGTTCAAAAAAATAACTATTTTATTATAAATAAACAAAAATAAAGTGCACACGGGCAAAATAACAAATACTCAAACACAAATAAAGCAAAAACAAAACTCACAAAAATAACAGTTTCCAGGCTGGGCAATGCCTTCACTGGATTCAAGTTTTCTACACAACCAAAAAAACCAACCTGCTTCCTCAGCTCCCTCCTCCAAATGAGAAGCTGAGGCCTCCTTTTATATCAGGTGGCTGGGCGCTGATTGATCGTTAATCAACCTAATCAACTAATCAACCCCAGCCACCTGAACATAATAAACCCAGGCAGGCAGGGGAAGTTAACCCCATCCCTGCCAATTTAAAAGGGCAGAGCTTTGCTCTGCCACAGCCGCTCTTCAAAAAGAGTAAGTTATTAAAACGCTTAACCTAATTTTGAATGTAATACAGAGAAGGCCAAAAATATTGCAGTCAGCACAAAAATTTAAAATGGCTGATACATAGAAAACATTCTTGCATTAACAAGAATCCTACTGATGTTCCTTAAAACACTGGGTTCTTTGACTAGTATGACGGAAAAAATAAACTCCCTTTGAATATATTAAAGCCAGAAACGTAAAAAAAAAATTGATAACTGCATATGAACAAGACGAGAACAGTTATGCAGTGTTTAATTTACAGCCTACAACGTGTCAGTTTTCAGTCATGGCTACATTTGGTATTATATTAAGAAAACCATGGTACTGGTACTAAAGGCTGAAATAAAAAGGCTCTAGATTTATTTTTGTACACATTTTTTCACTGATTTTCTAAAGAGAATATATGCATAGCAGCTATTTCCCATTTAACTGACTGCTAAAAGAAACTGCTTTAAAACCTGCTTTACGAAATGTGGTCTTTGATGAATTTGCTCAGTGTATATTAATGCACATTACATGTAAATAAGTTAAAATGTGGTAAATGCTTCTGTGTTCTAAAAGTAGCCTTGTTTCCCTGATTATTACAGTGTATTGCTTAAAGATACTTAGACTACACATCCTTAAAAGAGTGTTGCTTTTTACTAAGCCTTGTTCTTTACTTCAGTGATAAACTTCATAATAATTTGTTTGCTTTTACAATAGATAAGAAATTAAATAAACTAAATGAATAACTTATAACAGTACCAAGATCTCTATAATCACTGCAAATAATGCTCCAATGTAGTTCTGGCAAGGCGCATAAATCTGGGTGTTTAACTCAGTTTAACTCAGTCTGAACTTTAATGGCTCCCAGCCTAGGCAGCCCTGGTAGCGGAAAGGCTGCTTCCTCCCGTGGCACCCCTGGCAGCGGAAAGACTGCCAGCGGCAATGCTGCCAGCAGATGTGCTGCGAGCTCTAAGGCTGGCTCCTTCAACCCCAGCAAATCCCTGGAGGTCAGCAGCAAATGACCTCCAGGGAATGCCTCTCTCAGCAGTAGCGTATGGGCATCCCCCTGCGATGGCTGACTGGCAACCCCAGACAGTGATGTGCAGGCATCCCCAGGCGTTATAGACGATATACTTCAGGCACCCTCTGCTGCATCAAACCACAACTCAACTCCCGCTATTTACTTGAAAAATTTCACATGACTCTCGCAGTAGAAATCTTGCTAAGAAGGCATAACACATATTGAAATTAGTATATTGCTGCTCTTTTCATTAATAAATTTTCTCTTAGTACATACAACAAAATGTATACTTTGCTAAGTGTCGGAACTAGGGATGCATCGAATCCAGGATTCGGTTTCGGATTCGGCCCGAATACTTAAGATTCAGTAAACTGAATCCAAATCCTATATCCGCCCAGATACACACAGTTCTGTACAGTTCTTCTTTAAATAAAAGATACAAATTGAGCATAACTTTTGTATTTAATAACAAGAAAACGTTTGCTGAACTCTGTCGATGCTCTCAACTCTCTACTGGTGGCGCACGCACTAAACACGTCACGCAGCAGCTGAATGCAAACATTCCCCCGTATGCAACAACACATTCACATCATGTTTTTTATGGAGTAAAGTTATGTAGTAAACCTGTAATATATAGTAATTGCAAACTTGTATACTTTTGTGCTTTGTTGCTTTTTCTGTGACATGTTCTAGAGATTATACCTGAGAAAATATATATATATATATATATATATATATATATATATATATATATATATATATATATATATATTTTTTTTTTTTTGTGTGTGAACAACTGTCAGATGGTCAAGGACATCTGATGTTGAACAACAACTTGCTTATACTTTAAATTAAATAAATTAAATGTAATAACATTATTGTTACTCAAGTTGAACAATTTGGGAACTGCTGTGTTTTATTAAAATAATTTTAAAGCTATTTTGTAGCCTATTTGATATGTGTTACAAACAAGGTGCATTTAAATCAACGTGGGTTTTATTTCGCAGGGAGATTCAGGTCACTCATCACGGTAATTTTTTCCTCATAGCTCTGAGATAGGGTTGTCAGATAGGCTCCAGAATCTTGGGACACTTTAAGGAATGTCAGGTTTTTTAACTCACCTCTCTAATCTGCAATGTATTCAAAATATAAAGTGAGTGTGAATTGCTTCAGCAGTTTAGTAAATGTGTTTTGTTGTGGTGACTACTGTATTCAGAGAGCCCTGTAACAATGATTAATCGTATTGCTTGAATTTTTTTATACAGTAAACAATATCTATCAAAATAGTGCAACACCATTATTATAGTTAACTTTGGACTCAACTGGACTCTTTCATTTAACCTTGTGACAGCAGGTAAAGTTTCTATGTGTTTAATATTTCTTGCTTCACACAGTCCCGCCCAGTCAGAGACTCAGAAAGCCAATCAGCTGCTGTATAGGTCTGATGGCTGGAAAAGATCCTCGCAGGCATGTGTGTGCTTTTGGTAACAACTAAATTCACACTCACTTTACTGAGTACACTGCAGTTTAGAGAGGTGAGTTACAAAACCTGACTTTATTTAAAGTGTTCCAAGATTCTGGAGCCTGTTGGCAACCCTATTCTCAGATCAGGTAACACAGGTTAAAATGTCATTTTTGTACACCTACCCCTACATATTAGCTCTTACATCTTTACAAGATCCTCAGTCTGCCAAATACTATATCTGCCTGCTTTATTAAAATACAATATTTTTAATTGACTACACTGGGTGCCCCATGGAAAAGTTAACATTTTACATTGGCTATGTAGTTCATTTCCTGGTATGCAATCATGTGAGTAGGAGTGTGGCAGACCCAAGCTTTCATTAACCTACTGCTTTCCCACCAGCATAAAATAAGTGGTCTGTGATTCATTGCAAGCTATTCATTGCTGATTCAATACCCCATCATAGCAAATTCACTCCTTTAGCTCCCAGGAGACAAGCTTTTTCTAATCATGTGATTCCCTGATACACCTTGGAACATCGCTTGTAGTTCCCTCATACCACAGAATGAACAAAAAAAATGTCTCTTGGATATGGACTTTGCCAATTTTTTAATAAAAGCTGAAACCCCTGATCATCCTACTAGCATTGTAACAGGTCATGCAATGTATTACGAAATTATTAGGAGCAAAATCCTATTTGATTATGCAGGGAAATAATCTATTCTGGCTCCAGGCATTGGATTTAAAGCCATTAGTAATTTCTTGGATCATGTCAAGAGTAAAACTATTTAAAGCTGGCCATGTGAAAAAGCTATTAAACTTGTGCAGAATATATAAATTTGATCATTTTTTAATCGACGGTAAATGGAGTAAAAATATTCAGATTCAAGTTTTAAATAAATTATTTTGCATGTACATCTTAAACAGGAAATACTCTTGAGTAGCTGGTGAGTATGTGTATTGGATGTAGTTCAGGTAAGACCACTTCTAGATGCTAGTAGCAGCAGTTTGGTTTCAGTTTATATTTTGACTGGATAAAAACATACAGATGAAACTCAATGAATGTATATGAATTACAGATGTGAGTCTATGAATATGGATGACTCTCATTTTGTAATGAGATTACAAAAGTATGGATAACAACAACCAATATGCTCTTACTGCAGAAAAATAAATACTGCTTCAGAAAGAAAAAAAAAAATGTCGTGTTTGTTTCAACTCTCCTAGAGAACCAAGTCATTTAACACATCTGGAACACAACCAAATATAAATTATTTTGGCATAAGTATTGGCTCCATGTAAGGAGAGGACAATAACTGGCAATTTATATGACATTTCTCAATATCATAAATGCCATAAAGCCTGCAGGAATGTCTGCTGAGTAGTCTGGAGTGGAAGCACAAAGGGCATTCCAATATATAGTCTACATTTTAGTTTATGCTGTCAATCATTGATAGTAGTTAACATAAATACTGTTTATATTCTGTATGGATGTTAGGATACAGTAACCTACCTTTTCATGGTACTGACTTTATAATGTGGCCTTAAAGGGGCCAATGTATAATGTAGGTACCTTGTTGGATCATTTTTCTTAAATGACATTTAATTATATACAGAGTTAATTATGAAACCCAGGCATGCTTAAAATAACCTTTTTTAGGCAAATAGGTAAAAAATGTGGACTTTTTGTTACTTTCAAAATATGTTGGGGCTTATTGGGATTAGTAAAAAAAACATGTATTATAATGTGATTCTCCAACATTTTTTATTTAACATTTAACAATTCTAATAGGACCTAGACTTGTACAAAATGTAAGTGGATGTGATTTTGCGTAGAACACATGCCACCCGATGGCTGAATATTGTAATTGCGGTTCCAGTTTGCATTGATCTTAAAGGGAAGGACAAGGCTTAAAGGGAAGGCCTCTGTGGCTTGTGCTTTATAGGCATGATCTATCAAATACCCTAGACCATGAATCCCCAGAAAGACTAGAAAGTGGGAAGACTGATGTTATCATAGGTTATCACTGAGTGAAAGTAGAGCTTGTTCTTCTCAAGGTGTTTCTTAAATCATTGAGGATAGATGTATTTTTGCCGCTCCTCTACAGTTCCAAACTGTTTTCTGGAACCAAAGCGGCATCCATCGTTTGATAATGTGTAACACAGGTTCTGTCTCTGCCTTTCCATATTCAGTAACATTTGATAAAATGCAAGCCCTCCTCAGACAGGAAAGTAATAATACTATTCTTGCAAAAGTGTTTATATATTTCTAAATAAAAAGGCATTTGTCATGTAAACCTAGGAAAGTTTAAACAAATTTGTGAATAAACAGGTATTTTGATTTTGAAGTTGTTACTTGTGTGGAACAACCAGTTGTAGTTATTAAGGCGGAGTTTACTTTTGCAAATGCTTGTTTCTTAGTTCCTATTCATGCTTTGCCTAATAATGCTTGACCAAGTACATACTGTACATTGAACTGCATCCAGCTAGTATCAGACTAGTTTGTTGATTAGTCTGAAGCCTGTAATCACACTATGTTAATTACCACATGTTCTCTGTGGTTCAACTGCTGCAGTTTGGCTTTATTTGGAAACAAAGTGATAGTGATCGGTTTCAGAATCATGTCATCCTGGTCAGTTTATCGCAATAGGAAGGCCGTGCAAAATAATGGATGAGCAGCAGGGCATAGTGCCAGACTATAAGCACAGTTGGCTAGTAAGTTGGGTTTAAAGGTGGAAGCGGATGATTTAGATGAACCAGACAGTGCATTAGTGAATGGCTGGTAAACAAATCAGTGAAGTGAACTAGGACCTTTCATTTGTGATTGTGGTCTGTTGAATAGCTTATGTAATCAGTCGCTGCAGATATGGGTGCATTGGTGTGAAATCTAAAGAAAGAGCAGCTAAAATGAGTCATTGTTCCTAGTCCTTATCTTAATTCTTCATGGTGTTTTACCTTCTGTCACACCATGTATCTTCCAGCTCTGGTGCTAATTCCCAGTCACCCAATTTTTACCTTAGACTAAATCAGTTTAGCAATAGCTGCATACCTGTTATGTTCAGCAATTTTAACAGATTAATGAGGCCTTCACATTAAAGAGGAAGTCTTTTGGATGGGATTTATTTCACCATCAACCTCCATTATTTCCTTGACAGTAAACTAATTCGCATCTCCTGTGCATTTCACATTGGACTCATATTCAGTAACTTTCTCCATCAGAGCGACTGGTTCAAAGCTTGCTCTCTAGAAATCTCTCAAACTAAAGAACTAACTGCACTATATTGAGCACCAAATGCTTACTATGTTGCGGGTTCCTTCACACTATTAACATATAAGTATGTTTATTGACACACACTGGTAAATTGAGATGCAAGAGGTGCTTTCTAATACTTTATTTATCATCTGGGTTTTCAATAAGACTATTGTGATCAGGCTTTTATAGTACAATAGGCATACTGTGCTGCAGATAGGTTTTGGGTCATTGAGTAATTTATTCTCTAATTTAGACAAAGTGAGTAAAATGTATTTTGGGTAAAATGTACGTCAAAATACTTTAATGCTAACTTATGGGGTATGCATTAACTATAGTCTTACATTTTAACTGTAATGTTACTTTCAACTACTGTGCAGAAACTTGGGCTTGGAATAAAAACAAAACCAACAATTATTCATATTTGCTTTATTGACCACAAGCAATATGGCTGTGAAGCAATTGAACATAGAAACAGAAACTGTGCAGATGGAGTATACTTAACAAAAGGCCTGCGTGCACATGCTATATATTGGTACTGTACTAATGTAAATAGATAATATCGCCTTGCAATATAAAGCATCCCGACTCTCTAAACACAGAATATTGTGTTATATAGATTTACTTCCAAAAAATGTGGTTGGCAGATAGGTAAGGTTGAGGGGGACAAAGGTGGTGCCGAGAAATCCTAAGCATCAGGAATCAAGTTGCTTATTCATCAGTCACAAACACACATTTGCCAGTGAGTGGATTCAACAGTACTTTATTTAAAAAAAAAAGAAAACCAAAAACATATTGGTCACATGTTTCTGGCAATTCCGATTCAGGCTACAATTAACTGTCCTGGCATTTCTTTCATCCGTTCTGTAGCTACCCAGTGCAGGATATTCACAACTGACCATTGAGATGCCAGGAACCAACCAAGTTCAAGAAGCTTGATAACATGCGAACTCAAGATGGACAGCAAAATTACTATTCAGATTCTTTATGCATCAAATATATATACGCAATTGTAGCAGGGGAGATCTGTGCATGACTCTGCTTGCGTGTACACAATACTGCAGGAAGAGGGCAGCAGTCTTCCAACAACCGCCTGTGAGTCATGGCAGTGACACGGGGAGGTGGGAAAGTGGGTGTGTGGACTTTCCCCCCTCTCTGAATGGCTGAGAGGCGAGTCTTGGGAAATTGCTAGCCCTATAAAAAAAATGCTCTGCTGTTTCCTCAGGTCTGCCTTTGTAGACGCACTGTGTGTGCGGAAGCGCTGGTTGAGGACGGAGAAAACAGCTGGGAGCAGCGAACAAGCCAGAGAGTGACAGCGGGGAACCCTTGGGCAGAGCAGGCAGGGAGCCGCTAGAGTAGGACGGTGATCCGGGTCGTGCGGGTAGCGGCGACCGGGATAACGCTGCCGAGTGCAGCACCTTTTGTTTGTAGTTTTATTACCGTTTTATTTTTCCTTGTTCTTTTCGCCTTCTGTTCTCTGTATTATTTTGAGCACCTGCGAGTGCGCCCGCAGTAAATTCAACTTACCAGCTTTGGTATTTCCGTGGTGCTGTCTATCATTGTTGATAGGCAGCCCACGGACAACAGTGCCCTCTGCCGGTAAAAAATAAGAAAGTCCTGAAAATAAAACTGGGCACCTGGGTGGTGTTCCAAGTACAACTGTTCTGTCTCGTGTGTCAGTGAATTACCCACCACCCTTCCACACGTGGTGTCAGCAGTGGGATTCACTGGCATTGCCCATAAAAGCAGTGCACCCACAGAACCAGGACACAGAAGCTATGGATGCCACCCAATTTGCAGCCCTGATGGACCTCCTGCGCCAGACTCTGACTGCCGCGGTGCAGGGGGCGGCGAGACCCGCAGCTCCAGACCACTCCATCCAGAGACCCACCAAAATGACGGCCGAGGATCGACCTGACCCCTACTTGGAGGTGTTCGAGGCTATGGCGATCTCGGCCGGGTGGCCCCAAGCCCACCGGGGAGGCTCAAGCAGCTGCGAGTACGCTGTCCCCGAAGCACATGCTGGATTACCCCCTGCTGAAGGCAGCCATCCTAAATCGCGTTGGGGCCACACCGGAGGGCTACCAGAAGAAATTCCGGGAGGAGCAGTTTGCGGCGGGGGAGCACCCCTGAGCTATTGCCCACCGGCTCAAGGATTATGCCATGGGCTGGCTGAACCCGGATGCGGTCACCAAAGCCAGGTTGGTGGAGCTGATCGTGGTGGAGCGGTTTCTGGAGTGTCTGGCCCCGGGACCTCGGCTATGGGTCCAGCGACAGGCACCAGATACTCTGGATCGGGCGGTCGAACTGGCGGAACAGTACCAGGTGGCGGAACCAACGCCTGCGAGACTGTCTGGGAGGAGCGTGGCTACCGGATTGACCCCTCAACTGGCCCCGGAGAGGGCGAGGGGACTGGGGGAAAGGGTTGGTCTAGGATTTGGTCGGGGGGTGTCGGTGGGAGCTCCCGGCCCGGGAACTGGGGCAGGGCGGGGATACCCATGGGCTGCTGCAGTGTCGGACCGGGGTCTTGCACGGACGCCTTATCGGCGAGCCCCTTTTATGGCTCCAGTGTTTCCCCCTGTTGCCAAAACTTCGGGGAGAGAAACCAGCCCACCGAGGTGTTGGACGTGCAGGGAGGTGGGCCACCTCGCCCGGGACTGCCCCATGATGGAGTGTGACCTCAGCCGACCAGGTAGGCGCGTTCAATTACCTCAGTCGCTTCAGCACACAGGTTTTGTTATTCCTGTTACAGTGGATGGTACAAAAACCCAGGCTCTCCTGGATTCAGGGTGTGGTCAGTCTCTAGTATAGGAGAGCCTAATCTCACCGGGGCATAAACGTATATTGGGACGGGTGCATATTAAATGTATTCATGGGGATGTCCGCTCCTATCCCAAGATCAATGTGTGTATGACTATTGGCCAGCAGGTGATGCAGGTGCAGGTAGGATTATGTCCTCGATTGCCGGTACCAGTAGTTCTGGGACGGGACTGTGAGCAGTTTAAAGATTGGTTGGCTGCCCTGACAGCCCTGTCCTCTTTATTGGCTAAGAAAGAGGAAGTAATTGGAGAGATTTTTCCCTTTCGCGATCCAGAATGGTTTTGCCATAAATTTAAACCCCGTAAAACTAAACTGGAGCGCCGGATCGCTAAGAATGAGGGCTGGCAATGGAGGGAGTCGGAGAAGTTTCAGGTGGGGGCGGTTGGTGAAGAGTCCGGGGGGGAGGTCGCGGAGCCAGCGCAGGGGTCTGGCTCGGCTGCCTCTGCTCGGGACCGACCTGACCCCGAGTTGGAAGCCATGGGAGCTGATTTTTTAGCTCGCTCCCGTGACTTCCGACTCGAGCAAGGGCGTGACGACGTGCTGGGCAGGCTCTTTGACCAAACAACGGTGGTTAATGGTCGGGTGGTCGAGCCCAGACGCGCCGCCATGTACCCCCCACTTTGAAATTGATCAAGACCTGCTGTACCGTGTTGATAAATTACCCCAGACCGGTGAAGTGCGTCATCAGTTGTTCATTCCTCAGCCCTTTAAGGAGGATTTGTTGCAGCTGGCTCACGCTATTCCCCTGTCTGGTCATTTGGGAAGGGATAAAACTAAAGCAAGGCTTGTGTCACGGTTCTTCTGGCTGGGGCTGGATGGCGATGTCAAGCGGTTTTGTGAGCGTTGTGGGGAATGTCAAAAGGCCAGCCCTAGAGCCGTTCCACGAGCCCCACTGGTGCCTTTGCCCCTACTGGAAGCTCCGTTTGAGCATATTGGGATGGACATAGTTGGGCCATTAGAGAGGAGCGCGGCAGGATACACCCACCTACTTGTCATTCTGGATTACGCTACGCGTTATCCAGAGGCTATTCCCCTCCGATCTATGTCCGCTAAGTCTGTTGCCAACGAGCTTGTGAAGGTTTTCTCCCGGGTGGGGATTCCCAAGGAGATACTAACCGATCAAGGCACCAATTTTATGTCCCGGCTAATCCGCGGAACATGTAAGCTTTTGGGAATTAAGACCATTTGGACCTCGGTGTTTCATCCTCAGACCGACGGTTTGGTGGAACGCTTTAATAAGACCCTTAAGAACATGTTGCGCAGGTTTATTCGTAGTGATGTGTGTTACTGGGACCAGCTGATTCCTCCCCTTCTCTTTGCGATCAGAGAGGTTCCCCAGGCTTCCACGGGGTTTTCACCATTCGAGCTGTTGTATGGGCGGAGACCCCGGGGCGTGCCCGATCTGGTCAGAGAGATGTGGGAGGAGCAGCAGGACAATTCGACCAATCCCATCCGGTATGTGTTGGACCTGCGCAAAAGTCTTGAGTCTGTTGGGAAATGGGTGCATGACAATTTGCAGCAGGCACAGCACAGACAGAAGACACAGAATAACCGAGGAGTCTGTTTGCGCACATTTCAGCCGGGGGATAAGGTACTTCTGTTATTACCCAGTTCTGAGTCGAAACTCTTGGCTAAGTGGCAAGGACCCTTTGAGGTTACACGCCAGGTTGGGAAGGTGGACTATGAGATCTGCCAGCCGGAGCGACGGAGAGAGAAACATATTTATCATATCAACCTCTTAAAGCCTTGGTTGCAACCAGAGGCGTTGTTAGTGGCGCATGCAGATGACGTCACGGACCTGGGACCTGATCTTTCTGTGTTGGCAAGAAAAGGATCGATACAGATTGCTGAGAATCTGACACCAACGCAGAAATGTCAGACTCACGGTCTGGTGGCGGAGTTTCCTGACGTGTTCTCTTCCGTCCCGAGGCAGCCTCGAGTAGCCCATCATCACATTGATATTGAGCCGGGGGCGCTAGTTCGCCAGAGGCCTTACCGTATACCTGAGCGTAAAAGACAGGTAATAAAAGCGGAAATTGACGAAATGCTGAGACTGGGGGTAATAGAAGAGTCCCAAAGTGACTGGAACAGTCCGATCATTTTAGTCGATAAGCCAGACGGGTCAACTCGATTTTGCATTGATTTCAGACGAATCAATGAGAAATTGAAATTTGACGCTTATCCGATGCCCTGGGTAGATGAGTTGCTGGAGCATCTAGGCACAGCTCATTTTATGACGACACTGGATTTAACGAAGGGGTACTGGCAGATACCCCTGACTCCGGAATCTAGAGAGAGGACGGCGTTTTCGACTCCCTTTGGGTTGTACCAATTTAGGACCATGGTCTTTGGGTTGCACGGAGTACCCGCCACTTTCCAGCGGATGATGGATTGCATCTTGCAACCCCATCAGCAGTACGCTGCTGCTTACATAGATGTTGTGGTTATTCACAGTGAGGATTGGCTGAGTCATCTGTGTAAGGTGGGAGCGGTGCTGCAATCCTTGCGGGATGTGAGACTCACTGCTAACCCAAAGAAGTGTGCCATTGGGCAGAGTGAGTCGGAGTATTTGGGGTATCGAGTAGGGGGCGACCAGATCAGACTGCTGGTTGCTAAGGTGAAAGCCTTGGCTGACTGGCCGGTTCCTACAACAAAAACCCAGGTGCGCTCTTTCTTGTGACTAGCGGGCTATTATAGAAAGTTCATCCCGAGCTTCGCTACGCTCGCTGCTCCCTTGACAGACTTCACCCGGAAGGCTGCCCCAAATACCCTTCAGTGTACGGAGTCGTGCCAGAGGGCCTTTCTCGCCTTGAAGCGGAGGCTGTGTAGTAAGCCAGTGCTATGCAGCCCGGATTTTGGTAAGAGGCTCACCCTGCAGACGGATGTGTCAGAGACAGGTCTCGGGGCAGTGTTGTCACAGGAGGTTCGGGGAAGCGATCACCCAGTTCTGTACATCAGCAGGAAGCTCCTTCCCCGCGAGAAAAATTATAGCACCATCGAGAAGGAGTGTCTCACAGTAAAATGGGCAGTCGAGTCACTCCGGTACTACCTCCTGGGGCGACACTTCACCCTGGTTACAGATCATGCCCCCTTAGCATGGCTTCACCGGATGAAAGATAGCAACGCCAGAATCACACGGTGGTACTTGGCCTTACAGCCCTATGCCTTCAGGGTAGTCCACCGAGCAGGAAAGCTGCATCAAAACGCAGACTTTTTCTCTCGGGAAGGCATGGGGGTGTAGGATTTTCGAATTAACCGGTGGTGTCATTCTGAGGGGAAGGATATGTAGCACGGGAGATCTGTGCTGACTCTGCTGGTGTGTTCACAGTACTGCAGGAAGAGGGCGTCAGTCTTACAACAACCGCCTGTGAGTCATGGCAGTGACACGGGGAGGTGGGAAAGTGGGTGTGTGGACTTTCCCCCTCTCTGAATGGCTGAGAGGCGAGTCTTGGGAAATTGCTAGCCCTATAAAAAAATGCTCTGCTGTTTCCTCAGGTCTGCCTTTGTAGACGCGCTGTGTGTGCGGAAGCGCTGGTCGAGGACGGAGAAACCAGCTGGGAGCAGCGAACAAGCCAGAGAGTGACAGCGGGGAACTCTTGGGCAGAACCCCGAAGTATTGTTTAGAGCAGGCAGGGAGCCGCTAGAGTAGGACGGTGATCCGGGTCGTGCGGGTAGCGGCGACCTGGATAACGCTGCCGAGTGCAGCACCTTTTATTTGTAGTTTTATTACCGTTTTATTTTTCCTTGTTCTTTTCGCCTTCTGTTCTCTGTATTATTTTGAGCACCTGTGAGTGCGCCCGCAGTTAATTCAACTTACCAGCTTTGGTATTACCGTGGTGTTGTTTATCATTGTTGATAGGCAGCCCATGGACAACAGTGCCCTCTGCGGGTAAAATAGTGAAAGTGCCGAAAATAAAACTGGGCACCTGAGTGATGTTCCAAGTACAACTGTTCTGACTCATATGTCAGTGAATTACCCACCACCCTTCCACAGCAATATACACATTTTAGTTTTTTATCTTTAAAAAAATTCCCAGGAGTTTATTTTACAAATATTAAAATAGGGATAAAATCAGTAAAAAAATATTTTTAATTGAAACAGCAGTAAAAATTGGGAAAGCAATTCTCAGCATTCACACTTTACATGTGGACTATGATGTATGATGTGTAGCAGATCTGGTTTCTGATTAAGTTTAATGTCACTGGCATGTATGATGAAGCAGAATCTGTGCAAGTCGAGGCCACGTTTTCCCATGTAGCTAGTACTTTGTTTACGTTTGGGCAATCGCTGTGCTGATGGAAATTTTATCTACAGAAGGTATGAACATGACATCAGCACAAAACAAGCCAGGTTTATTCACCTTGAAATAATAAAAGAAAAGAAAATTGACAGAACTGGATGGCCCAAGCCATCGGGAGATGCGTCAAAAATCACACTGGACATTTCCATTAATGCTTTCCATAAGTTTACCAACTAAAGCATCTTCATTTTCTGTGAAATATTTACGATTAAGATTGTCGGCATTAGGTGGTGTTTTAGCTGATGTGATGGATAGTGCTGTTGCACAAAGTCGCCACACCCCTCTGCAGTAGACAGTGGCTGTCCAGCAAAGCAGAGCTCTGACAAACTCATTAACACAGTCATTCTGTGCTCTCTTTTATTAAATCATGTGTAAAAGCCGCAGAAATGGATTGCTCGTCTCTCAGTTCACTTTCTTGTTTTAGTTTAATGTGTTGCTTACTTTCAGTATGTTCTTTTATTCTGTCAGTGCAAACATTTACCTCAGTGCAGCAGTATCTGCACATTTCACATTGTGGGAGTTGAAAACCTCTGTCCTAAATCCAATTGCCAGACACACCATCCCTCAAATTTGGCTGGACATGAGATGTCATTATGGATTGCATTGTAGGTAGATAAACAAACTAATGAATTTTCCTTTTTATGGCTGTCAAACATCACCATTCTTTACTCACACCTTAACTATGATATTCCAAGAATTGTGGAAAGGGGTCAATTAAGGGATGATCCTCCACACATTCAGATTCTGAGGAGTTCATCAAAGTGATAAAGAGGTATCGGTTACACTTTAAAATTATGGCTGCAAATTCCAATGCATTAGCTGCTGTTCCTGTGGTTCCTTCCACTTGAATTCCTTGTGGTCTTTGTTTAAATCTCTACAAAATATTACAAGTTAACAACAAACATTTTTTATTCAGAGTCTTCTCCTATGTAACCCAGAAATGAATATGAAGGCCATTGTTTTAAAGTGTTATCAAGTTATCCGTAGACCTTTTTTGGATTCAGTATTGTAGCAGCCATGTTAAACAGCATGTTCTGTTAAAATACTGACATTTTCATTAGCAAATGATAATTTCTATATGCAGTTATTGTAGTGATGTACATATTTACTAGTTTAAATGCTGTCTCAATTTAAAGCATTCCCCAATGATTGCTCGTGCGTCTGTGTCCGTTGCAATCTGAATTGTTTATATCTCTGTGAGTTTTTGTTGAGCTTACTTAGCCCTCTTGGGAATTTCTTGAGTGACCTTGACTTCCTATCTTAGATGACTGCCATTGTAGATGTTTTGTGCATGCTAATGATCTCTTTACAAACAGGAACCAATCCAAGGCTTGTAGTGTCAGTTAAATGACCGTGAATTCAAGTGCTTTGCTTTACTGTGAAATTTGTGGAGTTTGTGGAAATTTGTGGAATCCAACAACATTCTATCCTTAGCAGGGTTGGCTGATTTAAATCATGGTTTAAAATCACTAGATTTTTTTTTAAATCACTGATTTAAATCATTTGTTCATTTACTACCTGTTTTACATAGTTTCTCAAGGAAACATCTTTTTTTTTGTTTTATATCAATTTAGTAGTCAGCAATAAATTTTACCCTGCTTTTGTCCCAATTTGACACATCCAATTGTATTTTAAGCTCAACTCGGGAGCGACAAAGACAAACACACGCTGTCCTTCAAACACACTGTGCAGGCTCGCCATGCAGCCAACCCAAAACTACATCAACAGAGAACAACACAGCTTACAGGCAAGCCCGTAGCCGCCCAGAGGGGTCGCACAGCCAATTGTGCAGTGCCCCCCTGGGAGCTTCCATCCACAGTGGAATAGCCTGGACTTGAACTGGCCGCCTCTAGGATGCATCCTGCACTCCACGAAGAGCGTCTTTACCCAGATGCGCCACTCAGGAGCCCTAACACAAACATCCTAAACTCTTACTGTCTATAATCTAAAACTCTTAGGGCTGTATTCTGATCACAGCACAAATGTGAGTGCAAGCACGAACTGCAATTCTGTGGCGCATAAATGGAGTGAAGACATAAAAAAAAAAAAAAATACTGCACTGAAGACATGTCCTGCCCCATTATAGACTGCCTTCCCCATCATTAACATATTTGCTGAAGCGATTCTGTGGAATTCATGGCAGTGGGTTCCCAAATAGGCAATTGAGCACTGTGTTAAGACCCGCTGAGACCAGGTTTATTTAATGGTGCAATCCGGAACTTTAACAATTGAACACACTATAAAAAGCAAAGTAGTCCTAAGTAACAACTGCATGTGTTTGGACTGTCACAGAAAGAGGAAATCAAAGAAAGAAAAGTAAAAGAAAAGAATGACTGGGATTTTTTTCTCCGGCATACTCCATTCCTGTAGTTCATGTATTGTAGTTCACATTTAGAGGATGCCGCAATGATAAATAATTTGCTTTATTTATGTATTCATTTAAGATAGAGTAATTTAGTTTGGTATGTAACTGTTCACAAACCACCATTTCCAACATCCTTAAATTTACAGTTTGTAGGTACTGTAGAGCTGAACTACGTTACTACAAAAAAAAAAAAAAAAAAAACATAATTAAAAAAGAGCTGATTTAAATAAAGTAATTTCGATTTTAAAAAAAAAAAAAGGAAATTTAAAAAATCACCAACCCTGATCCTTAGTGGATGTCCTAAATATGCAAATTAAGTGTCTCATATACTTGTGAACAATCTCTATTTTGTGCACATAATATATCTCTATTGAGGGGAAATGGTGCAGAGAACAACAAGTCATGTTAGAAGTTTGTATTGTTATACATGCTTTTAATTTCTTGAGAAATTTTCTTGAGCAAGTCTCGTGGTTAGTCTAAACAAGGCAACTCCTGATGGAGCGTAAGCTGCTTTTAATTTCCATCATAAAGAGGCTAGCAGTTAACGGCACATTTACTTAACAAAACCATTTCACTGGAAATTTTTATGATGTCAGCCAGCTATTTAGCTGCCCTTTAAATACCTAAATCCGCATGGTGCTGAAAATCTGGCAATGTCTGGCCACAGATGGTGGTGAAAAACTTGGAGCTTGATGAAACTGCAGTGTTTTCTTGTCGCATGAAGTTGTTACCGTAGTCTTAAACCTAAGATGAAACAAAGAATATTTTGCTTGTATACCTTGCTGATAGTGGTTAGTCCAGTGTGTGGACAGTGGTGGTGGTCTCGATACTGGGGCACACCTGAAACAACATCGGCACCTCCAGACATTATTGACACGGTAACCACCAGAACAGAAGAAGACATATCTGAAGGCCTGACTGGAACAAGGAGACTTTCATCTCAGTTAACAACCCAAAAGGGAGTGTCCCCTGCTTCTGTGGAAACAAAATATGCAGCTAATAATTCAAAGAATGTTAAACATCTTCTAAAAAGAATAACATTTGGTAAGTTCCATGTTTTCAAATAACAGATTGGTGTGAGACAGATGAATACTGTACTGTACATTAGGACATGTTCACAAAACTTGAAATCATGCTTTGTTTAACCACTGCTTTTCAAAAGCCAGTTTTGTTAAATAAGTATTTCTGAAACCTTTATTTGCTGTTCCTGAAGATACCTTGGTGTTCAAAGCACTAGCTTTTAAAATAAAATGTGAGTTCAAGGTGTGGAGGCAGAGTGGTGCAGTGGTAAAAGAAAAGGGGCTTGTAACCAGGAAGTCC
The DNA here is from genome assembly GCF_017654505.1 of Polyodon spathula. Lineage (NCBI taxonomy): Eukaryota > Metazoa > Chordata > Actinopteri > Acipenseriformes > Polyodontidae > Polyodon > Polyodon spathula. Next base: position 44,572,671 of record NC_054537.1, on the reverse strand, counting down.
CTGGTTCAAATCCCAGCTCACTGACCTTGTGCTCTGTCTTTCAGGTGAGATGTTGTTGTAAGTGACTCTGCAGCTGATACATAGTCCACACACCCTAGTTTATGTAAGTCACCTTTGATGAAAGCATCTGCTAAACAAACAAATAATATTAAAGCACTCTCACACCTAGTTCACTTGCAAGTGATTTAAATCATGGTTCACTAGGAAACAAACTCATTTGTTCTGCTTTGCTTCAATTTGTTTCACATCAAGCAAACTTCAGTTTATTTTTAAGTGAATTCAGATTTGTTTGGTTCACTTGCAGCTTCATCCAGACTAGAGTTCTATTGGTTTCCCATTACACTTTTCCAAACACACTCAGCACTCTTGCTGATTACTAGAGCAGAAGTTCTCTCTGGGAAAAACATTTGCCATCATGGTGATTATGAAAAAAGATGTACATATTGTACATTAAATTTAGCTGTTAATAATAATAATAATAATAATAGCTCTTGTTATGAATGCTGTACAGCTGCAACATAGGAGCTGGTTTACTAAACTCAGGTAGAGTTTACCGCTTGTTCTCTTTGTAAGTGTACAGCTATGACCAAATGTTTTGCATCACCTAGAATTTAAGTTTGAGATTATAATTTAGATATTTTATTTAACATCATGTAATCCAAGAAACTACAAAATTATATCATAAAAGTCTACAGGAAACCATAATAGTACAGTACTTCATGTTAGATTTTGAAATGTCACATTTTTCAATTTTTGTCGGTTTTTCTAAGTATATGGAAGACTACAAAGCGGTATGTAATTCAATATGTTAACATAACATTATTCAGCAGTTTTAATCAACTTTATAAAGCAAATTTCTTTATGGCCGTAGCTGCATATGGTGCTATTATAATGAATCCAGACGCAATACACATGCTAAATAATTATTCTGTTGTCATTTAATATTTTTCCTATGACTTTTCTTTGCCTTCTGAAAGTTAGTAAATCGGCCTTATAGTATTTTTTGTGATTTGCTATTTGCACTATTGTGTTCTTGTCTGGTGTGTGTCATTGTATTGTGTGTGTGTTTTTTTTTACATTGGTTATTGTAAAACTATGTAATATGCCTTAGTTTCAGCAGTACCCCAAGTCATTCCTCAAGAAGACATGTTTTTAACAAGCCCTGTGTTGTGTATGTGCAGCAGTGGTGAGACATTTTCCTTGGTGCTTGGTGAGGTATAGTATGTCACTTCCAAAATTTGCTTTGCAGTTCGGAGCGGTTCGTTTCCAAGTGAACTGGGGTATGTTTGTGGCAAATGTACAGAGTCCTCTTCCAAGCGAACCAAGACCACCATTTCAAGTTTGATGCGCATCCTATTGTAGAACGCGGCTCTCAGGGGTTTCATATATCACTCCAAGCGAACTGAACTGCACTTCAATTTGCATTAAAAAGAAACGAAATAGATGTGAAAGTGCCCTTAAGCACTTTTTAAAATGAAGCTGTTGAACACAAAGTTTGGGTTGTTGTGAAATCATTTGAAAAGAAACTGAAGTTTTGGATAATAGAAAAATATATAATGTTGAATGCATGAAGTTCAGTTAGAGGCCATAAAAAACAGATACAGATGCACCAGCCATTCGAGCACCAATACCACGGGCAGGCAGGATGACTCTCTGAAGGGTGCTCTCATTGTTCTGAAGGGATAAATACACCAACCATTCGAGCACCAATACCACGGGCAGGCAGGATGACTCTCTGAAGGGTGCTCCCATTGTTTTGAAGGGGTAATTCACCATCCCTCAATGTTTACTGCGTCTAATTCCTTCAGGGAAGTCTGGGTTTGAAATCTGAAGCTAAGTAACCCTCATTCTTGTACTAGACTTAAATGTATAAAAGTAAAAATAAGTTATTGAATACTGTGTCCGGGATTCCACTTCCAAAACAAATAGTCTAGTTACACAAAGTATGTGCTACATAACACATATGTTTCCATTATTTTTTTTTTACTCTCCATCCCCTGTTGGTTCACTGCACAATTTAATAATCCCCCAACAGTTTTCTTTGGGTAAAAATATTTATAAGCCTGGATATATTGTTCTTGGCTTTTTAAAGTTTTTTTTTTTTTAATTTCATTGTTTGAAACTTCTGAAAGCGTTGTAATTAATTCAGAATTAATCAAACTAGTGGCTCCAACAGCTTATATTAAAATAAAAGCTGTATCACAAGATGTTTGAGTGCACTGGTAATAGGATTAATTAGTGGATGGCCTTACCAGGGGGTCGAGATAATACCAACAAACGAGATCTCAGCATGAACAGTGATTTAGAATCCCAAGCTGCTCCTTGTGTAACACGGGAGCTGGCGTCTGACTGAAAATTTGTTCATGAATCTACATGTTTGATGTTTTCTTGAACAGTGGAGTTATTAATTAAACTGATTACACTAGAAGCAGTTACTTCCATGATATGAAATAGAATTAAAATAAAAAGCTGTATAAAATTAGCTTTTTATTGTTAAAGAATATTTTGAATGATTTCGCAAAATCTAGCTTTGCTCTGTCACCAGCAAAAGACTTAATTGTGATTCAGTTCCTAGGTTAGCAAATGCATTGTTGTAGGTTGATTCCTGACAGTGTATGACAAGGCGGCAGTGAATCCTTTGGCTGTGGACATCGATACATTCCTAGCTATGTGTTTCAGCATCGAAAACCTAAAGGGCAATATAAATTTAGCTGAAATACCAGGGTCATATTAGGGAAGGGTCCATGTACTGTAGTTCTTCATCTTGAAAAACGTTTTTTTTCTTTTCTAGTTTGATATTGGTTCATATTGTTTCAGCCTGCTTTAGTGAAAGAATGCTTAGTGTGTCTGACTGAAAATACTAGTGTGATCCCTGTGAGGTATACAGTACACACAATTCGGGCAACCCAAGTTTCAGTAACAAGATACCAGCTTGGTCACACATTGGGCCCAATTTGAATTCAGTGTGCTCCCATCTTTTCTGCAAGGAGAAACAAAGTTCATGTTATGAAACTAGGAAGAACCATATAATATATCCGGATCCCATACCAGCACCTACAGTAAAGTTATTTGGTTTTATAAAACAGAACAAATGTTTGTCCTAATATGGTTCAGGAAGGGACTTCTGGGCAATGTGAAGGTTAGCACAGCTCTCTTATCTTTTGAAATGCACCCAGTCTATTCCAATAGCAGCCTAAGCAGCAGGGGAAGCAAGAATGCACCATGACTGAATCTAGAGCTTGTTATTCATTGTGCTGCTGTCACACAGCAGATTGTGCCCTGGGAGCAGCCTGTCTTTGACAAACAGCGACGTGATTAATGATGTCTGAGGGGGGCCTCTTCACTTTCATGTGTTCTTTTAGGGTCTACTTTCGCATGGTTAGCTAATCAAACACAAGAAGTGTACTGTGGTCTATGACTAGCTCATAACAACAAAAACAGTATTTCAACATGCTCGTCATACCGTTTTGTACACAAAAAGCCAAGGAAGACTTGTTTGGTGGTTATTATTATTATTATTTTTATTATTATTTGTTTATTTAGCAGACGTCTTTATCCAAGGCAACTTACAGAGACTAGGGTGTGTGAACTATGCGCCTGCTGCAGAGTCACTTACAACAACCTCTCACCTGAAAGACAGAGCACAAGGAGGTTAAGTGACTTGCTCAGAGTCACACAGTGAGCCAGTGGCTGAGCCAGGATTTGAATCAGGGTCCTCTGGCTACATGCTCTTTTCTTTAACCACTGGACCACACAGCCTCCTATGGGTTTTTTTCTCTTATAAATGCTGTAAACATGAGATTTCATTAGGAGAGTTTTGGACCTTGAAGAATACCATATTTACACAATCAAGGCCGTAGCCTCCTGTGAGGCACGGGCCTCGGTTAAAATAGTAATAATTATTTATGTGGGCTCTTTTACACGTTGCTTTGCTGCAGAATAAAATGCATCTCATCCCTTGTTGTGTGCATACATTAATTCCCAAGTCCCGCTCTGTGCTTTAGTAGGCTAATGTATGTATTTCAACTTAATATCAGTATTTAAAATATATCTAGAGTTTCAGTTTTTGTTTCTTTTTTTTAATGAATGTACCTGACTTTAAATATGTTTTATGCCGCCTTTATTTTTTATTAAAAAGTTAAACAAAACAATTAACTAAGACTTCTTTCAGCAAATAGCACACAGAATGAAGGTGGTGGAATAAAATGAATTGCTCTGCATTTTAAGTAGTGCTATAATGCAAATACATAACTCATAATCACAATCATCATTATTAATTTTATTTGACGAGTTTAGCAAGGGTGACGTCTTTGTTTTATGAAACAGTAAGTGTAGCTACAGCCTTCAAGCAGCAAGGGTAAAGTGATCGTGACTGGGGGTTTTAGGAATGTATAAATAGAAAAATAGTTGAGCTTATTTTGTCATAATCATTTTTCAATGATTACATTAAGAAACTGAGATGGTTTAATGATGCTAATTACAACACTAAAGTCAGACGGAGCGCTCAGAAATAAAACCTGAAAACCAGAAACTCCAGCTATCCATTCTGGTGTATTTAGAAACATTTTACTTGTGCATTTGAAGTCGGGATACTTCAAGGCTTATTTCAGACAGGCTGTGATTGACACTGGTAGTTGGGTTGTGTCTAGCTCATATGGCTGCGGTTTGGACCCTCACAGCTAGCCAATCACATTAATAAGTCAGAACAGCCAAACAGCCTATCTAATTGACTGGCTAGCCAAAAAGCTCAGGCTGCAACCCTCTGAACTACATGCTGGTTATGATGTGCGTACAACTGACACAGCTAAACTCTCTCCGTCCTGTCAACCAGCTTAAGATAATTTTATTGCTGAATGTGATTTTGTAATTACTATCAAACCAAACTTTATGCATGCAAGCACTCTTGTCTTCTCGGTATTTGGATAATGACATCACTGTTAAAATTCAAGTTTGATAGATTAGGATTTTTTAAAATAGTGCCTGTATACAGTAGAGAGTCTATAACAAATATCCTGGCATTGCTACATTTCTTATTTTCTTTTATATTGAATTTGAATGCTGCAAAGAAAAAGCTACTTGTTTGCGCTGTAGAAAACCACACAGGTCCTACAAATTTAGAACCTGAGCTACACAAAATTCTGTTTTGGTATCTTATTCAGAAAAAAAAAAAAAACTGTTAGCTAAACTTTTGTATTTAACTGAACATGGGCAAGTGCCTCTGTGATTTTTCAAGGCTGGCTATGGCCCTGACAATGTATGCAAAATGCAACCACAGGAATAGAGGGAAGTTGATGCCAAAACCATGGCAGTGCAAACGGGAAACCCGTAATGTTATCCACAGGAAAACCACTGAGAGCACATAACTGAGGTACAGAAAGAAGCAACTTTATATCACATTACCCACGGTGTAGCCATAGCATCAAATCCAAAATTCTCCAAATGGTAAATTAGTTGTCATTCCCGTTATATTTACTAAACATTTTCATTACAATGTACATTTCCTGTAGTTTTCCTTTTCTGTGAATGTATCAGAATTATTATTTTTTTTTTTCAACAGAGCGAGGCTCCAAGGGGCTTCTTGATCTCACAGAGCTAATAGGAGTCCCACTTCCTCCATCGGTTTCCTTTATCACTGGATTTGAAGGGTTTCCAGCCTACAGTTTTGGACCAAATGCTAACATAGGCCGGCTGACTAAAACACTGATAACGGAGCCTTTCTACAGGGATTTTGCTGTCATAATAACCATAAAACCAACCACTAACCGAGGTGGCGTGCTCTTCGCCATTACGGATGCCTTCCAGAAAGTTATTTATCTGGGACTTGCCTTGACGCCGGTTGAGGATGACACGCAGAGGATTATAATGTATTACACAGAACCGGGTTCTTCAAGGTCTCAGCAGGTGGCTTCTTTCAAGGTGGCTGGGATGACAAATAAATGGAATCGTTTTACACTGGGTGTGCAAGACAATGAGATCACTCTGTATATGGACTGTGAGGAATACCACCGGACAACGTTCCAGCGCGTGTCTCACCCACTGAAGTTCGAATCAAGCTCAGGAATCTTTGTCGGAAATGCAGGAGGAACAGGATTAGAGAAGTTTGTTGTGAGTATACTAATAACTGTTTATAATATAAAATAAAGATTGATTGATTGTTTCCAAGCATTTATATATAAATCCAGCATAAAAGAGTAATTCTCAAACTGAATGCAGTAAGGATTCAAGAAAATGCATGCACATGGATTAGGGAGTGGTTAACATGTAGAAAACAGAAAGAACTGATTAGAGGAGAAACCTCAAAATGGAGCGAGGTAACCAGTGAAGTACTACAGGGATCAATATTAGGTCCTCTGCTCTTCCTAATCTACATTAATGTCTTGGATTCTGGTATAGTAAGCAAGCAAACTTGTTATATTTGCAGACAACACAAAAACAGGAGGAGTGGCAAACACTGTTGCAGCAGCAAAGGTCATTCAAAATGATCTAGACAAGATTCAGAACTGGGAGGACACATGGCAAATTACATTTAATAGAAAAAAGTGTAAGGTACTGTACGCAGGCAATACAAATGTACATTATAAATATCATATGGGAGATAATGAAATTGAAGAAGGCCTATGGCCTAAATCTGTGAAAAAGACCTAGCAGTTTATGTTGACTCAGAAATGTCTTCATCTAGACAATGTGGGGAAGCAACAGTAACAAGATGCTCAGATATATAGTGAAAGTGTTGACTTTAAGTAATGTTAAAACTTTACAATGCGTTAGTAAGACTTAATCTAGAATATTGTGTTCAGTTCTGGTCACCTTGCTACAAAAAGGATATTGCTGCTCTAGAAAGAGTGCAAAGAAGAGCAACCAGAATTATTCTGTGTTTAAAAGGCATGTCATATGCAGACAGGCTTAAAGAATTGAATCTATTCAGTCTTTAACAAAGAAGACTACATAGCAATCTTATTCAAGATTATATTATCCTTATTCTAAAAGGTATTGACAATGTTGACCCAAGGAACTTTTTCGACCTGAAAAAAAAAATAAGGACAAGGGGTCTCAAATGGAGATTAGATAAAGGGGCATTCAGAACAGAAAATAGGAACCACTTTTTTTACACAGAGAATGGTGAGGGTCTGGAACCAACTCCCCTGTAATGTTGTTGAAGCTGACACCCTGGGATCCTTCAAGAAGCTGCTTGAAGATATTCTAGGATCAATAAACTACTAACAACCAAACGAGCAAGATGGTTGACCACCCCAATTTTTAGATGAAGCGTCAAATTTTCACCATTAACACAGTTATGTATTAACATATGTTAGGAGGGGTGAGGATTGACTTGAGGTGGGATGAGGTCTGCGGATGTCCTAAAATGAACACCGTAGGCCCGTCTTCCTTTCATTCCAGCTGAAGCAGGAGAGGGGCGGAGCTCAGACTCCAAATCATAAAGTTAGTTCTGTTCAACTATCTAATGTTTTGCTCAGTACATATTTTTACTTGTACATTTATGCTATAGATGTATGTGTAATATACTTTTATATGCAGGGGTTTCATGTGGTTTATTTGGGGCAATTTTTTAATTTATGTAAGATCTTTATCTATACAATGTATAGCTCCTCTGTGACCAAATGTTATTTCAATGTTGTTAACCATGGTTTTGTTGCAAGTTCATTATGATAACGGGGCTTTGCTGAATGAGATGTTTCTCAATGGCGTTAATCGGCGATTTGGCAAGCAAATTAAAATCAAATAGTAGCAAGCATACACACAGTATATACAGGCTAACTTCACTATATCACCCCCATGGGACCTGGAGAAATGTTTGTTATATCAGGATGTTCACTATAATGAGGTTTGGCATTTTTCTGTATCAGAATAATGATGAAATGGCAAATTTGAATTGAACATCAATATATAGTACTTTTATGAAGATTCCTTCACATTGATCAACATTTCAATGGTATTGTGACAAGGTACTCATGTCACATGTGTGGGTAACCGCATTGCAAGACAGAGACATAGGAGTTTGAGTTGAAATGATGGCACACGCATGCAGTATTCAATAAACTGTCAGAAATCGCACATTGATTTTTATTGATATATATGCTCTGAGTACAGGTTTAAATGCAGGGGAGATGTTTAAGGAGGACAGAGATGTTCAAAACTTCTGTAAGTGGTTTTGTTCGTGCACTGGGCGTGCTATATGTCCAGACAACTTTAATATTCTAGAAAATCACACAGACTCATTTAATTTGAAGTTTTAACGAATCAGGGCAGTAGCAATGCATCCAATATAAAAGAGATATTAAATTCAAATATATACTTATCTTCCAATATATGGAAGAGTAGTGTAGGATATTTGAAAAATAAGAACTGTCTTCAAAAGGCAGAGACTTCTGAACAGTTTTTCAATGACCCTCAGAGCATGGACTACGTCGGCTGACAAGTTCAAGATCAATGGTATCGAATGGGGTCTTGCTCTGGGGGTTATATAGGACTGTCCCTCCATTGAACACATCAGGAGTCCCAATCAAGTCTGATCATCAATATGCCTTGACAGTTCTTAATTTTGAGCTAATGACATATTCTAGAAGGATCTGGTCAACTCCTTTTAAAACTAATTGGAGACAACTTCTGTCCAAAAAATATTGGAACCTGATTTGGCTTCCCTTTTCCTAAACCCTCCTTTCTTCTCATTTAAATATAAGCTATATAAAAACCTGTTAAATATAATAGCCTTATATTAACTTGTACCATGCTTGGACTAAAACTGATCTCTCATTGTTTCTAAAAGTTGCATGCACCAACAGGTTTCCAAACACCTTGTTGACTTGCCAATTCTAGTGTTTTAATTAATATGAAACTCCACTGCAAGCACTTTTCCAAATTCCCTGCATGAAGTCATTTTTGGCTCGCAAGCATTATCCCAATTAAAATCACTACCTATCTGATAAGGACTGATACTGCAGGTGACTTTTCTATTGTAATCAAATGCTCATTCAGATGCCAAGTGTTCAATAATTTTATTATCATGAAGAGACTTAATTTTGGAAAGATCTTGGATTCAAAACTGCTGATGACCAGTGAATCTCGCTTTTTAACAAGCCAACACAGAATCCTGCTTTGAGGTGCCAATGACCAATCCTTAACATTTGAAGGTCTAATGTCCTTCCAGTATTATACTGTGTGTCTGAGACAAACATTTACAGAAAAACCGCAGACCTTAAAATTATTTGTTTCACTTTCAAACTCTACAAATTTTCTCTGCAAATAAGTATCTCTATTTATTGAAGTAAAATCTTCATATAAACTAAACAGGTGTATTCTTTGGTTTAATTGACAATGTTCAACCAAAAAAAAAGTCTTTTAGACATTCCAATATTTAAAATGTTAGTTTAATTGATATTGTAATATCTAGCTGGAGAAACTGAACTAATTCTTAAATTGATTTAATTAAATGAACATTATTTCAAATGTGTCTTAACAGTATATTTACAATATTGTCAACGCCATGCTTCTGTTATAATAACGTTTACTATGTTCTTTCAACAGTTTAACTTTAAATGGCATTATAAGATTTATTTCTAATTACGTTACTTCAGTATAACAGTTGCTCCAGAAATGGTAATATTATTTTATTCTGTTATGAAGTAATTTAAGCTTTCAATGGAAGGTCCAGTTATGTGTACCTAAATACAGGCCACTGTTAACATATTAGAATGGTATAGTGTTATAGTGACTGAAGTCTGACCTTCTTCACTGTTCATACAAAATCCATTTAAAGCGGGTTTTTAAGACAACCTTTGCTTTTTGCCAATTTTAGGGTTGATTAATAATAAACACTATCGTAAGCATTTTTCAATACTCTATTTCAAACCAATATTCAACTTAATGTATTAACACTTATTATGCTTTCCATTCCCATCTCTTCCTGCCAGGTTCTTATAGATAGAAAATAACTATTGAAAGATAAACTCCTATCTTCTGTTATTAAAAAGGTATTTCCATTAATATTAATAAGATTGCTCATTATAGAAAAGATCTTGGCAGTTAAATCACTGATCATCAGAAAAAATCCCTGCTTCACTGGCCAACACCACTGGCAACACTGCCTGTACCACAAGCAGGTGAGAATCAAGGTTACAACATTAATTTGTATTTCTTTAGTAAGTTTACTGTTAGAGTTACAGTTTAAACTGTTTTTATTTTCTTGTCTTGCTTCTTTTAAATACAACATTCTAATAGCTTTATTATTGCAATCTAAATAGAAGATTTACTTCTAACTCAGGGGTTCCTTTTAGATCAAGTCTTAATACCTTTTCCAAATAAGATACATGACTCCACAGTCATTTAAACTATACATTTGTTTAGCTCCCAAAAATATATCTGCAGTTCTACGACTTTAAATTGTTGATTCAAGTATTCTGTTTTCATCACTTTAGAATACTTGCTTTTAAATCAGAGACCATCTTTAAATTGGACTCACTCCTTTCTTTAAATAAGGGACTTGACTATGTCTGCTCTTTTAACCGGTTACCCTGTACACTCATTTTCTAAGTCTTTTTATTTTTTTAATAATACAAAATGTGTATTATTTTTCTACTTTAAACATCTACGCTAACAGAACATGTATATATTTATTTCAAAGTATGTTTTTCCTTTTTTACTCAGCTCAGCAGCTTTCTCCAGAAAGTTAGCTACCAAGGTCTGGCACCTAAATCAAAGACTTGCCTACTTCTGATAAGGGTTTGCCAAGAGCTGGTCAGCTTCTCACAGACTGTGCATAACAGCTATTTGAAACAGAGTACATGCAGTATTGCTATGATTATTGACTAAGAGTATATCATATTTTTTCAATCAATACATGTTCCTTTAGACCATCCAATTCATGTCTAACAAATCAGCCTGTTCCCAGCAAGATTCAAACTCTGCACTAGGCTCAGCTTGGACTGGTTCTGCAAAAACCACAACAGGCCTTTTCATCCAATTCTTCACATCGCAGGTGTGGGCCTCCAGGGTTTTCACTTGACACCTGCAAGACACTTGTACATGTTTGGCAGGAACACCATCTTCAATTCTAGCTTACCCAAATGAGCCCATGTCACTGGATGACCACTGTTACAAGCCACACATTCAGTTCTCTTTACATCCCGTGAGTCTACATTCATGTGTGAAAATGACATCCCTTCAGGACTGTTACATTCAATAAGAATTCGACAGTGTCTGACTAAGTGACTGCAGGCTGGGCAAGATTGGGACCTGGTCAGGGGTAATTCACCTCGGCCCTTATCACATCTGCAGTGGTCACAGCCACACTTTAGAAAAGGATTGCATTCAACTGCTCAGTTCAAAGTTAGCTCCGTACCATGAACAATGCTCCTGCCTCTTTTACTGTTCTCTTGATACATTTCATGTAGTTCACAGAGGGTAATTTTAGGAGGCACTCTGTCCATCCAAAATACAGGAATGGGCCAGAATTCACTATTTTTCATATAATTTGGTTTCCAACCTAGTTTCTCTTGCACATCATCAGTGGGCAGACTCATTGTAACCTAATCTGGCAACTGGAACTGAATCTGGAACTGTTTACCTTGGCAACTAAGACACAAAACAAACCCGTTTCCACATATAAATTATACCAACACTAATTTCCTTCCTGTGCAGGGTGCCCTGCTACAGATATGTTTAAAAGAAAACAGTAAAGAAATGAAAAGGGAAAGAATGTACACTTACATGCTGAATATAGTAATTACACGTCCTTTCTCTTGAAAAACTATCCAGCATAGATTGCTTCTCACGCCCGTTGCCTGGTTGCGGTTTGAGTGAAGATGACGGACAGGCAACGACTGCATTCGTCATGCATGATTCGTACTACAATAGGTCATCTTTGAATTAGCATTATCTTTGAATCAGTCAACCATGGTCTTTGTTTTCACTGACAGAATAACACACTTGACACTGGAGAAAGTTCAATGTCAACTTTTTGTAGCAAAAGTTTTGCTTTTGTGGATGAGGAGGAAAAAAGTTACAATATATGTCTACAATTGTATTATTTCAGTAATTTTTTTGTAGAACACCAAAAAATGCGAATTCAAAAGTATTAATACCCTGACAAGGAAAATGAAACGAATAGCTAGTAGATTCACCTTTAGCAATAATAACATAAGGTTGCGGATGCAACCCCAGTTCTCTGAAAGAGAAAATAGTCATCAACTAATGGGTATTGCCGTCAGGTGATAGGATTATGCTGAGCTTAATATAAAAGCTGCCTTTAGGGCTCTAGCTCTGATGTCAGTGCCCCGCCCCTCGGGTGCTGAATGACTGTGCAGAGCATAGGAAGCTCACCTTCTTTTGCTTCAGGCCGCAAGGGTTACTGTAGCGACCTCACTGCTTGGTGACTGTTTTCTCTTTCAGAGAACAGGGGTTGCATCCACAACCTTACGTTCTCTTTCAATTCGAAAATAGCCATCAACTAATGGGTACTGTGTACCAAAGCAGTCGCGAGGGAGACCATGCGGCAGTAAGACAAGATCGGTCTACATGTAAAGAAAAACACGGAACACTGAATGGCACAAAGTATGGCCGGGAGTGATAGGGGCGTCCAGGAGAGAGGGCTTGTCCTGCTCCTGAAGTCTAGCCTGGGAAAGCCAGATTTGCTGTCTGGTGACCACCAGCACCACAAGGCATCAACCCTCCACTCTGGCCGTGAGTTGGGCCAGTCTGGTGATCGCCTCAGAGACCTGGTTCAGCTCTCGTCTCTGAGCCGCCATGACCATATCAGGGAGCTCCTTTATAAGGATCGCCTGATAAACAGAGAGCATGCTCGACACATTAGAAAGCCAATCAGCTTGGGAGCACGTGGCGTAAGGCTTTTTGAGGTGCATCTCTGTCGTCCAACACTGTTTGTTTGGACATTGTAGGTCCTTGGCCAGTCCAATGCCCGGCGCCTGTACTAGTCCACCGGGGGGAAGGCTGCCAAGCCGGCACCCTCCGATCCCTGCATGGAAGAAAAAACCCAAGCTTCAGCTACTGTGGTGCTGACAAAGTCAGGGAAAGGGAGCAGTGTCCTGTCCGGCGCAGCTGCGGTGCCAGAGGCCGACTACATGCTTATCAGGAGCGACTGTTGTCCCATCACCACCTCCATAAAACAACCAATCTGGTCCGTTTGGGCCGAGATCCCACTAGGTTGGTCCTTAGGGGATCTGGTGCGCACACAGTGCCACACGGGAGGTGAACATTCCTCCGGGGGGAGCGTCAATGCTGCCCCACACTCCTGGTAGGTGAGCGAGAGCATCGCCTGAGAGACGGGGAGGGTGACCCGGATAGTTGTAGGCGGCCAGGAGATGGTGCTGTTCCCCCTGAAGGGGGGACAGACTCAGAATGAGATCCCCTGCTGGAAGGAGATCCCAGCCCCACAGCCCCGTTGGCTCTAGCTTTTAGGATCCGCCTCTGGAACTTCCCGCAGATAGCGCAGAATGCTCTGTCAGAGCCGAAGCAGCATGTTCTGGACCCAGGTATGAAACACAGAATTCATGTGGGTCCTCTGAGGGCATGTTCTAGCACTCATGGAAGCCTGGCATAGCTCAGTGCACTTGCCCAGGTTGCATGGTGGCACAGGAGCCGGTATGCGCACGGGGTGCACAATAAGTGCATGGGCACAGGTGTGCACAGTGGATGCGTGGGCGAACAGGCACCAATGTGCACGGAGTGTACAAGCACAGGTGCACGGATAGATGCACGGGCACAGAAGTGCATGGGTATGCATGGAATGCACGGGCACGGGATGCACGGGGTGCACAGGCACGGATGTGCACGGGTATGCACGGGGTACACAGGCACGGATGTGCACAGTCACGGGTGTGCACGGGGTGCATGGGCATAGATGTGCATGGGGTGCACAGGAACGGGTGTGCACGGGGCAATGGGAGTGCACTGGGGCACGGGTGCGCACGTGCTCATGTCGCTGCGAGGGTGTGGTGAGATACACTTCGGGAATAATCCTTCAGAAAACCAGATTAAAATTCAGATTGGGAGATCTAAACTAACACACAGGGTAAAAACCCTGTGTGCAGCTGGTGTCTGGAGCAGACTATGGTCTCATAAAGACCGCTGCTGTAGTGTTCGAGCCCGGTGAACTGCGGCCTGCGTGCAGTGAACGTAACTAGAGTTTTTTCAGTGAGATAAACCTGGGGAAGGGGCAGCCGCCAGCTTCCCGTAATAATGTTTTGCCTAAGGTCTTCAGACAGCTCTTTACTTTTCCCGGTTATTGGTAATGAAAGCAATCGTCCTGTGCCAAACCCTTTTATGCTCTCTAAGAATGTTTACCTACAATCCAGCTTTTTATAAACTTTTCTAGAATCAGGTTCTGCATTATCATATTGAAATTTCTAGCTCCTTGTAGACAATACTACCATAGCATCAAAGGGTATGAATACTTTTGAATTAGCATTTTTGGAGTTTCTAGAAATTATACATTTCCATTGGGGTAAACCACTTTTGACATTTGACTGTCTGCATTCAACCAGATTGCTGAGGTGCATTCAATAGGCACACGCTCCATAATGTTACGTGGTGCTTTCCATTGTAAGACATGCACGCCGAGAGAGCTTCCTAACATTAGCTAACATTCTGAGGAGCTACTCGATGGGCGTTTCAAAATGGCAGAGGTACAATACCAGTGGAGCTGCTGTGGTGTAATTTCCCACATAGTGAACTTTTTGACCAACATATCTGTATGCATTCTTTTTCATTAAAAAAATCTGACAGTTTATTTAAATTAACAACATAATTAAAAGACTATTTTTCCTTCTAAATGAAGTGAATCTGCAGCATCGCCTGCAACATTCAAAACGCTCAGCTTGTTATTGTTTGTTCGGTCGGCCTTACAGGAATATGTTCTTAACTGCATTTAAAGAGAAAAATAACGGACGACTAGCGCTGTGTTAAAGGTGAACTATATGTTTTTTAAACACAATTTTATATATATATATATATATATATATATATATATATATATATATATATATATATATATAAATATCACAATTAGTGTTAAAGGTTCTGAAAAGGATTATAATGGTTCACAACACATCTCTACTAAAAAAGCACAGCAGTATAATCTACTCTGAAAACTTTAAATCCTTTTTTGTGGTAGAAAAGGGACATTACAATAAGAGAACTTTACTGAAATTCAGTACTTTTCTAGTGTTACATTTCTGCCTAGCCAGGAGCACATTCTAAACAAAATGATATATGTACTTGTGGCAAAGTGGTGAATACGTGCAGGTGAGTGCAGTGCAGAGTGGATAAATGACACAGACGATGATATACAGGTGCAAGGGTGTTTATTAAATGAATTCAATCACCAGAGCCTTATAGCAAACCTGCAAATAATAATAATGTTGGCAGTGGTACAGCGGCGTGTATCACTTCTGATTATAATCCCACGGGTTTGACCCGTAACCCAAAGTCCAGTTCTTTCACCCACACAAAACACAAAACACTGACACAATTCCGACAGTGCGTGATTTTAGTGCTTGTGATGCAAAAGACAGTTCCTGTAGTGTAAAAGGTGAGTGGTGATTTCCGGGTTTTACACTGGCCTGCGGCTGCAGCTCCGGATCGTGCTCAGTATTCTTGGTGAAAAACGACACACAAGACAAACAGTGTTAATACACAGACAAGCAGAACACTCACGGTTTTTGGTATACACAAGATGGGCTCCTTCTTGGTTATTTGGCTTAACCATCTGCAAAGGAACAGATCACAAACCCACGCCCCCCTATTTATACCCTCGCCCATGACCCCTAGGTTAACGAGTACATCCGCTCCTCCAATCCTCAGATGCTACGTCGTTTACCGTCCGGGTCAGTGAGCTTGGGTGCTGTAGCTCCGCCCCTTTCCTAAATGGCCAACTTCCACCTACCCTTCGGAATAAATTGTCTTGCCATTTCTTTAAGGATACTCTGTTCCTTCTTTCTAGTGCCCTCACCAGTTGGGAAGGAGATCTAACACCTCGTCACAGTACTATAATCATATTGGAGAAATAAACAGTAGTACTTCAATTGTAAGACTTTGCAGAGGAACAGAAAAGGCAGATACAGGAGCTCATGGAAATACAAAAGGTTGCACTTGAGTTTGTAAAACAAAGAAATTAACTGCTAAAGTCATTCACAGATGTATTCAAAGAGTCGTTGATGAAATAATTTCTTTTGAATTCTTTTTAATTTATTTGCTGTATAAAAATGTTACTGGGATGAATAATTGTTGAAAAAGGAAATTGTTCTATTTTTAGACAGCTTTTATTTTTGATTGTGCTATACAACAGTACTTACATATAATAGAAACATCTTAATTGCAAGTGTAAACTGCACTGTAGCCACCTGTAAAACACGCAATACGCAAAAATCACAGTACTGAGGAACAATGCTCTCAACTTAGTTTTCAATCCGTACTGGACTCTTGCATGTGTTTGAATTCACTGCCTCTAAAGCCATGGTGTTGGCTCTCGATGCAAGTGCAACAGAGGCATTACAGCAGATTTTCTGCGCAATCTTCCATAAATTCATCCAAAAACAGTGCTAGTGCTGTTTTTTTTCTTCATCTTGAAAGTGTCCTCTTTGCAAAACACTGTTCAATAAGAGTTAATGTATGTTACGTATCCCCACGGCAGAGCGCTGTGCCTATTGAACACAGCCCTGTTATCTGGCTGAAATCCAAAATAGTTCCACATCAAGCTTCTCTCTCCAGCATTCACCATGACTGCTGCAGTAATTTAGTTTTCCCAGAACACACAGGGAGGTTGGTCACTTCCCACTTCCACTAAGTGGAAATTAGTAAGCTTAGTTCATATTGCTTTTAAAGCTCACAATTAAGCATTTTTGTTTTAAAAGCTCAACCCCCCCCCCCAAAAAAAAAAAAACACAACATGGTATTTAATTACATATGCAAATAGAGTCTTATAAAATATATAAAGGTGTTAAATTTATTGTATTCATACCAAAGAAGTCATGGCTGGTAGTCGTGCTCAGAACTACTCGACAGAGCAAAAACTTAAGTAGAAATATTAACTCCAGTTTCATCAGCATATTTGCTATTATTAAATGCAAATAGTATTTGTACATTAACAGTCCATTCATCACAGGTGCAGAGAGAGAGACGCACGGCATGAAGACGAAATACCAACCAACAATTCCAATGTAACCCAATCATCTCATAACTACTATAATCTACATGTATTATAATTGTATATTTATTCTAGCACAAAACAGCCCAATAGTGAAAGCCTTCTTGAAATTGTAGTTTTAGTTGGCTGTTCTCGAAAATCTGTGCATCATGTGTGCTGCCTGGCCATCGTGCAACCACGTTACGTATTTTAAGATGATGAACACACATCTGCAATTTATTGACTTGTAACTATGCCTGTTGATGAAGCTTGGATCCTTAGATTGCTTATAAAACTGAATACAGATGTGTGTGCAGTATATGGTGCCAATAACTCCAGGTATTCCAACTGTAGAATAAAACGCAGTACAATTATTTCGTCTCTCCTGTTCATTGGGCTGCATGACAACGTAGCTTTCAAGAACTTGGTGGCTTCATTTAGTACTGTATATCAAGAATATCTAGGGGACAGCAGTCATCATTTGGAGTTCGTTGCAATTGGCAACATTTTAAATCCATACCTGGTGACTATCTGGAAGTTCTTGGTTCGTTGCGATTGGTGATGACTAGCGCACTAGTTTAGTCTAGTCTTGGGGTACTAACTACGGGATCATCTGCAGCTTTTTGTTCGTTGTGTGTGTCGCAAGATTTCTTCTTCTTCTTCTTCTTCTTCTTCTTCTTCTTCTTCTTCTTCTTCTTCTTCTTCTTCTTCTTCTTCTTGTTACTACTACAACTATTACTTAAATTGCCTATGAGGGGCTGTGACAGAAATATGAGTTCTGGTGATAAATCTTCCTAACGACCTATGAGGGTGCTAAAGAACGAGAGGAGAAGTATCTGGAAGGGCTGGCTTGACAGTTCGTTTCCGGGACAGGGAAGTGGGTCAGCCTAGATGGAAGCGAGACTCTGTTGTAAGACCGTATTGATTTGAAAGGTAAACGAGAGGCAGCTGCAAGCAATAAAGCAGCTGCAACCGTTTACCTAGATATCATGCAGAATTACGTATAGGGGCCAGGGTAACGCTGATCTTTTCCTTCGTTTGGGTTAACGCTAGGAGAAAAGGACTGAGAGAGGAGCTCTCAGAAAATACGAGAAATAAGTGTTTGTTACGTGTTGTGTGTTATTTCTGACTGTCTGTAATTGCCTGTCTTTGTCGCACCACTAGACAGTTAACGCACACCTCCGGAGCTGTCGCCACGAAAGCACTATCCGGAGCACCAGTGCTCAGAGCACCTGCACATTTGGATTCACCCAGGACTGGTGACCGTGCCTTTGTTTTCTGTTCAGGACTGTGTTGTGTTATTCACGCTCCCCGCGCTTTACACATTGTCGTGTACTGCTGGGGATTTATTATTTGATGGTCGCCAGACCTGGAAACGGCACAATAAACACTTATTCACTAAATTACCGTTGTCTGCCTGTGACTCCTGCATTGCATCACTGCTACACCTGTTCCCCTTACCATCCACTTTGCCACTTATTATTGTTTTTGTCTGGAAGCGTAAACATTTATTTAGGAAAAAAGCCATAATGATAATTCCTGTTGGTATGCAATGTACAGGGATGGAGTAATAATTTGATGTATGATTTAAGATGATCACACAGAGTGTCAAGTGGCAAAGAGGGATTTTGTTGTTATTATTTATTCATTTATTTATTTCTGCCTGGTGATCCTTGCCACCAAACTGTCAGATCCCACTTATAGTCGGGCATTACAGTGTTTTTCAATAAGACTGGAATTCTGAGTGCTTTGAAGTTGTGAATTATATCAAATGATAAAGTCTAACAAACAAACTGAAACAAGTATTTATTAACATTCATCATTAATATTATTTACCATATCTTAACGTTAGCATATGTAGGTGCATTACATGATGCACCTATATACAAACTTTATGCTAGGGTTGCTACTGTAGCATTCATTTCTGGACTCCACACTTAATTTTCACCGCCTAGGGCCCCGCGCAGCCCAAGGCCAGCCCTGGTTGCCGCACAGTAGGGTATGTAAGAGAACTGACAGAAGTATAAGCCTTGTTGCTTGGCATGAAAAATGTTGGCGCCTTAACCCATTTTCTGTACCTGTGCCAAGAGCTGAAAAGTTGTGGTTGAGAGAGAGAGAGCTGTACATTTGCTGTCTGGCTCATTACACGCCAGACGATACTTCTTAGGTTTGTTTGTATTGGCCAGCGTGCCATTTATTTTTGTAAGTGTTTTGTTTATTTTACTTTCATAAATATGAGCGCCAAAAGCGTTCTTACCCCAGTACTGTGCCTGTACTGTGTACGTCACCCACCCAGCCATCCTGCTACACAAGCTTTCACAGTCCTAGAGAAATGAATGAGCTGATTAGAGGCGAGGGACATCTCCATAAAATACTCTATTGACAAATACAGCTATGGCCAAAAGTTTTGCATCACCTAGAATTTTAAGATTGAGACATTCATTTAAAAAAAAAAAAACCTATATGAACCAAATTTAAAGGTTTTGTTTTACATCAGGTAATCAATGAAATTACTGCACAAAATGATATCGCAAAAGTCTACCAGAAGCCATAATAGTAGTACAGCATTTCATGCCACATTTCCAAATGTCACATTTGTCAGTTTTTTGTTAAGTATATGTAAAACTACAAAGCAGTATGTAATTCAATATGTTAAGAAACATCAGTGGCGTAGCCAGGATTTTGTTTTGGAGGTGGATGGATATTTTTTGTTTATGGTTAATAACACTGATGTAGCAAGGATTTTGTTCCAGGCGGGGCGGGGTGGTGGTGCTGGTGAATGATCACCAGGATTTCATTTTGGTCTGGGTGGTAGGGGATAGAGGGATGCGTCACTGCGTAATATTATTCAGCGGGTTTCCTTTGACTTTATGAATCAAAATGAGTTATTTCTATTAAATCCAAGGGCTGGTCACTCATCACACTATTCACCTGTGTACTGAGTGAGATTCCTGGCAAATCAGCTCCATTATGTTTGCACTTTTATATTGCACAGGCAGAGCAATAGGAATGCTAATTGTTCTTTATGGCATATCTCTGTGTAACAGTGATGGAAAGGGGGTGTGCAGTAAGGTTTACTTCTGTAATGGGTATACACTGTAGTTCTTACAGTAAAACTAAACATAATCATTTTGTTTCTTTTTAGGGGTCAATACAGCAGTTGTTAATAAAACCTGATCCAAGAGCTGCAGAAGAGCAATGTGAAGATGACGACCCTTATGTAAGTAAAGATGTACTAAAATGAAAGTAAAACTGTCCCCTAATGCTTAATTTGTTGACATGTATACAAAATACATTAAAACCTGCCTTAGCGACCACCTCTGAAGAGAGACCACCTGTCACGAGTGACTACTTGTAGTCCATGGAATGTTTTTCCCCTATAATTTAACTGTGAAAAGCGACCACCTGCCATCTGTGACCAGCAACCACATTTTCTTACTCCCATCCATAAAAACAAGCCTGTAGGAGAGCCCGATTCGCTTATCAGATTGTGTTTCTTTGAAGCTTCCGAAAAAAATGTTTTCTTTTGCTTGTTATCATTTCAGCATTATATGGCTTTAAACTCAACATGAACCAGAATCGAAAGGTGACCTTGAACTTGAAAGGAAGATGTCAACATGTTGAAAAACGAATGATACTACTGAAAGTTACAGTTTTAAGCTAAAAGAAGTCAACATGGAAGCGAAAAATAAAAAAAGGAAACCAAAAGTGTTTCTTACCCTGGAGCAATGTGTTGAAGCAATATTCCAGCTAGAAGCCGGTAGCAGTTTCCGGACAGTTTGGCGTCGGAAAAACACAAATCCAAAACCTGTTACGACGACGATATAAAGCATGTCATAATATAAGCCAAGCTTCACAGTTCAAAGACAGTGTTTTATTAATACAAAAAACTTGCAGTAAATTGAATAGCAGTAGTCACTCTAAATACAATTCAAAATCCGCTCTCCTTCCCTTTTCCTTTTTCTCTCTCCTAGCTTTGACCCTTCCCCTCTCCCCCCCTCTCCACAGTGGCTCCACTAGAACAGAATGTCCAGGTAAACCTTATAAAAAAAACCTTACATAACCTAAACAAAAATGACTCTTACATATACTTCCCCCTTTGTTAGAACATCCTCGTTTCTGAAGGCAACAACAAAACATTCCATTAGATGAACTTGATCTACAATTATTGTGCAAATAAGTGACTTATTTCTTTTTTTTTAAACTGGAAAACTTATATAAAATGGAGAACAAAACAACTAAATCAAGACATGTCCTTTGCAGTCCATATGGAAAAGAATGTCCCAGTAAAGCAACGTGTCTTTAAGATAGTGAGGCTGTCGAACAGTATGCCCCATCCGTGTTATCCTCTGTGTGTCTGTAGAACCGTATGTAAAAGCACTAGCTGGGCTGAGTTGATGCCTCGTGGTAAGCAGAACCCGGGCTGGTTCTGGTGCCAGTGCTTGAGGACGTGGTTGGTAAGATCCTGACAGAGCTGTTAATGAAGGAACAGCAATGCTGGTTCTAGGTAGTGAGGGGACAGAACCTGGAGTGCTAGGCGAAGAACCCTCAGACCAGAGAGAATTGTACAGCTTCATACGATTGTAATGAAGGAGTTTTGAAGCAGCCTCCGGATCCCTTAAGTTCTGAAGTTCATATTTTACTCCTGTTTCTCTGCTATTGGCATTGATTCATTGGAGTACTTTATATTGTCCTTTCTAATGTGGTGAGAGCTTATTACAAGGCGTAGCTGGGTACTCAATTCACATGAGATCCCCAGATGCATATGGCTTGTGACGCATGTTCCCGTCATAATAGAGTTTTTGATTTGCCCTGGCTATGTCACTGTTTTTATTCTCTGTTTTAAAAGATGAGTGTAGCTTTTTCACCAAGCTTTTTCACTGTCCTGGAGTGCCTTTTGTAGCCTTTGGTAATGAAAAGACACCAAGGAACACAATTGCTATCAATCTTCCTTCTTGTCCATGAACCGGGAAGAATGGGATGTGTCTAGTAGTCGAGTGCATATTGGTGCCATTCTGCACCTTTATAGTACAGGATTTTAGCCAATTCATCCTTGCCAGCCCTGTTTGCACATTCCACCATCCTATCAGACATAGGGTGGTAAGGTGATGTCCTGGTGTTCCTTATCCCAAGCTGGTAGCTTAAATCCTTGACTAGGTCCAATTCAAACTGTCGGCCTTGATCAGTGTGTAGTGATTCGGGCATTCCATGCTGTCTTACAAAATCTTCAAAAAGACATTTAGCTATAGTTGCAGCTTTTTGATCATGAACCGCAAATTAGTTTAAATCATAGCCTTCATGTGACAATAAAAAGGTCAGTTCAGGTGTATTTTTAGGTTCATCGCACATCTGGCAGTCTGCTGTTGTCGTAATACCAACTGTTTTGCTACCTGGAGCATGTGCTTTGTTCAGAGACAGAATCTGGAAGGCAGGTATGCCAGTATTTACCATTGCTAGGAGGGGCGTGACATCAGATTGAACACTGGGTTGTCGAGACATAGCATCTACATTTGCATGCGTAACATTCTCTCTATGTTCTACATTCCAATCATATAGATCAAGTTTGAGTGCCCACCTAGCTCTTCTTCCTGTGGGATAATTTTGAACCAACATTTTATGAAGTCCCCGAAGAAGTTTGTGGTCTGTAATGATAGTAAAGGAACAGCTAGATATTGACGAAAGTGTCTGATTGACCAAACCATAGTTCACAGTTCACGATCATATGTAGACAGTTGTCTTTCTGTAGCTGTAAGAACATGGCTTCCGTAAGATATTTCCACTTATTTGCCTTCACTGCTGAACTGGGCCAGCACACATCCAATAGCTGTGTTGGAACCATCTGTGCACAGCAAAAATGGTCTTTTAATGTCCAGAAAGGCAGCAACTGGAGCTTCGGTTAAAGCATGGCAGAGAAAGACAACATGGTTTTGTGCAAACTGGCATTTTGACAGTTTTAGTGTCAGTCCGGCCATTTTTACTCGTTGGAAGACTTCTCTGAGATGCTGCAAGTGTCACAACTGTACATAATAATGCCGTCTAACTAGGCTAAATACATACACCAAGAAAGTCCCTTCAAAACTAGCTGCATGAGGTACTGAAATGTTGGTAAAGCCCGCAACCAGTTTTTTCACGATCTGCCTTGTCCATTTGAACCTACCAACAGCCTGATGAAAGGTCCATTATGCTGAAAAGTGAAGATCCAGCCAGAGCATCTAGCTTTCGTGGAATTGGGTGTTCATCACGTATTGTTACAGAGTTTAGGGCTCTGTAGTCAACACAAAATCTCCATGAGCCGTCTTTTTTCTGAACCATAATTACCAGTGAAGTTCAGGGGCTATAGCTCTCTTCAGTAATGCACTTTTCTAGCATGTCGTCGAGCTGGTTTGAATTTCCTCCCTGATTTTTGGAGATGTGCGATAACCTTACGACCTGATAGGTGGTGCATCAGTGGTTCGAATTTTCAGTAGAGAGCTGTTGTCTTTGCAAATTAGATGAATCACTTTGCAACAGGACTGGCATGTCATTGGTCACTGAATGTATGGTGGTCGGTTGTGACAGAGGCTCTGACTGCAATAAGTCTGTGTTATCTATGGCATAAAACTGTCCGAGTTGACGATCTGGAGGCAAATCGATTAGGTGATTAGTGGAGTTCAATACCCGTGCAACAGTGAAGCCATTTACTACTGGACTTTGAGTTGAAGCAACAGCAAGACCATCTTCAATGTGTCAAGGTTCTAGAAAGCCAATATACTAATCAGAATTAACAGTCTTTACATTGCTCTGCCAAGTTGAAGAAACTGGTGTTGTTGGTGATAAAATGCTTGCTGCTTGCTATGCACACTGTAGCCGCCTGAAGGGCTTCTGCTAATGTTTTTACACCTCTTTCGGGGCATTTTAATTGCAATTCAATTGCAATACAATCCAAACCAGACAAAAGTCTTGACAATGTCATATATGTAGCAGCATTTTGTTCAAAATCTGGAATAGCTTCCTTCACCTAACGACCAGTTTCTGCAGCATACACTCCAATAGGTTCACCAGGTCTTGCATTCGGAAAGGTCTGGAATGATGCAATAAAATCTTTCTGGCTAAAAGCTTCTTGTAACTGTTGCTTTGTCAATTTATAATTGTTCTGCACTGTCAGCGGTAAATTATCCCAAACTACAAAAAGTGCAGGATCAAGTCGAGTCGGGAGTTCATTGCTAAAACTCCATCTAAATCTACATCAGTAGCTCTATATTGCGCTTGCTATACAACTTCATAGTGTCTAGCCCACTGCTGAAAAGACTCCATTGTTGTGAAATGGCAGCAGCAAATTACTTTCTCTGGGCTTTTCACTACAGTAGTGCGTTTCTGCTACTGCAATTTCATCCTCAGTCACGAAGGTAAATGGTGATGGTATTCCAAAAGAGTAATTTTTTTAATTTGTATTTGCTTAAAACAGGATACTTACTGCGTGTCCAACTGGTTAATCCTTGTGATTTGTTTGCAGGCACAGAAAATAAAAAACTGCACAACTCTTTTTCTCCAAACAGCTGCCACCAGTGTAAGACTTTCTGTATAGACATCCTGTAGTAGACTCAGGAGACTCAGTTGGGTTCAAAGACAGTGTTTTATTAATACAAACAACTTGTAGTAAATTGAATAGCAGTCACTCTAAATACATTTCACAATCCTCTCTCCTTCTCTCTCTTTCCTTTTCCTTTTATGCAGTGCATACAAAGGTACCACGAAATATTCCTGACAGGACAACTGAGGAAGTGAGCACCTCGGGTCACTTTTTTTTAAAGTAACAAAAACGCTTATTCACTGCCAAACATGAACTACTTTAGATGTGTAATGGCTGTAGCATAGAATACTGACCTTTTTTAGGGTTAGGGTTAGGTTTCGGTGTTAGGAGGATTATTCATTGTTTTATTAGCAATAATATGATAACCAATTAGAGTGCAGTGCCCTGACAGGAACATTTGGTGGTACCTTTGTAAGGACAGCTCCTTTTTCTCTCTCCTAGCTCCTTGCCCCTCTCTCTACGGTGGCTTCACTAGGACAGACACTAGCTAAACCGTAAAAACAAAAAAAAACTAACAAAAAAAAAAAACTTCAACAGGAATATAATGTTATCAAGAACATTTCGGTCTTTTTGATAATGACTGTGTAGCTTCACAGTCTAGAAAATAAGCACTTTAGAACTGAATTTCTTCTTCTTTTGCGTAACATAAATGTTAATAAACCCACCAAGAGATTTTAAATACAGTACTGTACTTATGTAAAGTTAATTAAAAAAAAAAAAAAAAACCTTAAAACTTAAGATAGTGTAGTGGGATGTCTTTTGAAGCACGCAATTAAAATTGTACATGAGACATCAGTAACAATAGTAGCCTTTCTTTACGTCATAAAAGTGCCCATTTTACAGCTGATCTTTGAAGAGAGACCAACTCTTACAAATGACCACTTTTGCTTACTCCCATGAGTGGTCGCTTTTGGCAGGTTTTACTGTATCCCATTGCTCCCTCTAGTGGCACAAAAGTGCAGCACTTTATTAGCTTTTATAATTAGATTTGTATTGCCATCTTGATGTACATTTTATTCTAACATTGTTCATTCATTCCAGGTTTTTACAGTTTTTATTTCATTTGAATTACTAAGCAACTGTCATTTGTGTACATACTCAGGGCCAACTCTATCTGCATAATTTTGTCTCACTGGAAAATGTAATTGTTAATTTAAAAGTGTTTGTTACTAGTTTTGCAACAATTGGTTTTCATTTCATTAAAGAAATGGTACAAATAGCAGTTATGCAGCAAGACCATAATAAATTCATCACCTTTATTATAAGTTCAGTGTTTGTCAAATTGAATGAAGTCATACCAGCCCTGGCAAACCCTTCAGTGGATGCTGCTTTTAATAACAGTTTCTAAGATTCCCCCTCAAGTGGGGGACTGAGCTGGAGCAAGTAGCATCTACGTAGTACTGCTTAATCTAAAGCATATGCATATGCACTGTGTGTTGGGACTCTAGATTCTAGAAAGGCATAGTTATGTAAACCCAATCAGACTTATCTCAGAACTGACCACTATACCATTAACCAAGACAAAAAAACCCATAATAAAGGTTACTCATCTGTGTTTCTGCCTTGTACAGTCTATAGGGATGGGGTGTACCATACTACACTGTATACTGTAGTGTCATGCCAAAACATCTCAGCAGTGCATAAGAAAAGATTGAACTGTTTCTGGGAGTTATAGAGCAAATCACAACTTTCCATTCAAAATGGAAGGGGATTAAGCTTTTCCTGGCTGTGTATCAGACCCTTTAATATACACTGCAACATATTACATGAAAACACTTGTGGTAACATGAACACTGCATAGTGCTTTGTTTTAATTGCAATCAACTATAAATAAAAAGTAACAAATAAAATAATCATCTTTCATTAATTATATAGTGTATTTGTATTTGCAGAATAATAGGTTTAATGAAGAGAAATTGTGTAATTTAAGCAAAAATGTAACCATGAAATATATATTTAATTTTGGTTGTAATAACACATTGTTATCTCAAGCTCAATACGTATATGTACTGTATAATATTGTTTTCTTTAGTCTGTGCTAACAATTGGTCATCATGGTTAGTTAAAAAAAAAAAAACCTACAGTGTGTATTGTAGTAAATGAAAAAAAATGGGCTGTGTCTCAATTCAGGCATCAGGAGCAGGAAGTGGGGATGATACCCATGAAGAACAGGACACTGTGGATGAAGCCAAAAAGCGTGTTGAACAAGTTGAATATAACCCATCCCTAGTAAGTAGAAAGCAAATGACCATTACACTTCAACAGGTTACCTGAGCGTGTCATCTCACCAGGTACTGCATAGGAAAGAAAATCAGGCATGTTATATGTTCGAAGGACCTCTGTTGCCT
Source organism: Polyodon spathula (assembly GCF_017654505.1). NCBI lineage: Eukaryota > Metazoa > Chordata > Actinopteri > Acipenseriformes > Polyodontidae > Polyodon > Polyodon spathula. The sequence goes on along the minus strand of NC_054537.1, from coordinate 44,545,598 downwards.
GTTTGTTTGGTCTAGTTAATTAAATATCAGACTCGTTGAAATTCTATGATAACATTTCTTTTGGTGGCTTGGTTGTCTAATAAATTAAAGGTTGAGAAAACTGAACAGAACAGCTTGTAAATTTGCAGCCTACCTTATTTGCATTCTACTGCACTGCAAAAGAAAGCATTAGATTCAGAATTTTTGTCCCAAATTCCCACAACCCACTTTTAGATGGAAACAAAAGGAGACACTGTAATCATTTCTCAGAAGCAGCAGCATGTTCTGAATTGTTTTGTGCAAAATCCCTTTCAAATGATTTCTATAAATTGCTAGCATCGGCACGACATACAATACCTTACATAACTATCAATGTGAATTTCACTTTAAGGAAATCTGCCCAATTCCAGTGCAAAAACAGGAGCTCTTAATAAAAAAAAAAAAAAAAAAAAAAACACATTTCCAGACAATAAAGAAAAAAAAATACACCATTTCTAATTAGCTCTGGTGAATGGATTTTACATTTCTTAACAAGGCCAACTAGAAAAAAAAAACCAATATGTACTACCTATACTCCCATTAGTTTAAAAGGAAAGGTGTGTTTTCTATCACTTTTATGAGCTTAAAACTTACTGTATTTAGTATGAAACCACCAACCCCCAGAACTCCCCTGTTGGATGGTGTGGTCTGACACTTGAAATCATAGTAAAACTCAGAGGCATGGTAAACATGGTAGCAAGCAAGGTCAATCATGGTAAACTATGGTAAAGGATAGAATAGGCTTTTATCATAGGAACATTTTATAAGGGTCTATTCGAGGAGCACACAAAGATGCAGCATAAGCCTCTGTTATATCCGTGTCTTTCAACATTCTGGGAGTTCCACTAGCTAGAAGTAACACAGTCACAAAGACAGAACATTCTGTGAAGCTATAGAGCAGGGTGCATGTTGAACATCAGATGAATGGAACCCCTTAACTTCCTGGAACCCCCTTGGCAATCAAAAAGAACATACAAAATGTAAATTGCTAATGATTGATCTGGTAGTTAAAGCTGGTGTGTGTATTCGACACAACATATTACAGATTTCTTAAAATATTTCCTTTTATAAAAGTTTATCAGAAGATTTTTTCAGTGTTTTAGCAGTTTTCCCATGGTTATACTATGAATTTACCATAGTCTGTCCTGGGTTGTCAATGTTTTTTAATATGCTTTACCATACCTCTATGATTTACAATGCTTATCTATGCTTTACCATACTTTCACTGTGCTATATTACACTTTTCTATGCTTCTATTAGGGGAAACTTTTCTACAAGTTGTTTTATTCATTGATGTTATGTGCGGTAATATTCACAGCCTGAGGAAGGCATCGGCAGGCCAGTCCAAGCACCTCCGACAGAAGCCCCATACAGTGAAGAAACAGAACACTTCTCAGGGTACCGACCTTCAACCATCCTTCTAGAGCAACACAGCGAGGACATTACATTTAGTGAAGAAAGGGGTAATTTTCAATGATGTCAATATGATGTACAAGTGTAACTGGATGAAGGTTTGTATTGAGGTTATTAGATTTGCTCTGATAAATCCTTTGGGAAAAAATAAACTGCAGTGACACTGGAAAAGCTAGAGAAATGTATGTCCAGATAACTGTACTAACATTGTAGACACATTTACAATGTATTTAAATGTAATTCTTGTGTAGTTTACTATGCTTTCACTACAATTTACTACACCTGTTTTAATACTAACTAGAAATGTGTAGAACCCCTTATTAAATAAAAAATACTACTTAACAAAACATAAACCTAAAGTCAGATATTAATCTCACTTATTTTTTCAGAAGGGGTTTAAATACCATTATTTGACCTCTGCATCTATGGAGAGGAAGCTGGATGACAGCTATAACAAATGTGTTGTAATTACAGTGCTCCCAACTCTAAGGCTCTTAGTTATAACTATTATAAATAATGGTTATAAATAAAAATTTAGTAATTGTCAATTTTATTATTTTCTCCCAATTTGGCATATCCAATTATTTGAAGGGTCAGCTCACCGCTACCACCCCGGCGTTCACTTGGGAGGGGCTTAGACGAACACACGCTGTCCTCCAAAACGTGTGCCGTCAGCCAACCGTTTTTTTTCATTCTGCAGACTCACCATAAAGCCACCTGAGAGCTACAGCGTTGGAGGACAACGCAGCTCTGGGCAGTTTACAGGCAAGCCTGCAGGCACCTGGCCAGAATACAGGGGTCGCTGGTGCATGGTGAGCCGAGGACACCCTGGCTGATCAAAGCCCCGGGCGGCTCTCGGCCAATTGTGCGTCACCCCCTAGGAGCTCCTGTATATGGTCGGCAATAGAATAGCCTGGACTTAAACTGGTGACCTCTAGGCTATAAAGGGCGCATCCTGCACTCCACTCAGAGTGTTTTTACCAGATGTGCCACTCGGGAGCCGGGTCAAACATTTTTAGTGAAGAAGCACAGGGTTGTAGTATTCATTTTATGTTTTACAAGCTTGGATTATTATTCATGCGGATGTCTGTGCCAGTAAGGAGTGCTACCTAGAGCAATATCTAAAACAAAGGATCCATTTCATAAAGGACCCAGTCAATTGTATTTTCCCAAAAACATAATTGCAAAGGAATGGTGCGCACTGGCTGCAGCTTTGTTCCAGAAATGATTGCTACCATGGTGTTTCAAGATAAAGGAGAACTTCCACACTGCAGAGTTTATACATCTGTGGATAGCATCAAACAAACAAATGTGTTGGAGGAACATTTTTAAAACAAGTTATGGAGAGCATCAGAATATGGAGATGTTTTTACATGTGCGTGCTGTGGATGTAGGTCATGGTGATTTACTTTTTCATGATACTGATAGATCTCATTTACAAATGGGGATGGATAGGTTTATTATATTACTGACATACAGTACTTAGTCAGTGTATGCCGCCACTAGGGGGCATAAAACTATTGTTGCGTCATTGTAAGGAAAGATTGTAACTGCCTTTTAAAAACATGCAAAGCTTTTCAAATCAGTTGTCAGCTGCTATGTAATTGTCTATGTTAAAATGTTATATTTATTTGTTAAATGTCTTTCATGTTTTTTAAATGCATGTTTTCGTCTTGTCTATCCAGGATATTCTAGTGTAAGGAATGAACAAGTCCAAAGAGGGGACAGAGGATATGGTTCAGAAGCTGTTCAAAATGAAAGAGTGGAAAGTGTAAGCATTTTCTTTTATTGGCTCATTGTGTGTCAACACGTTTGGAAATGTGCAGATTGGATACATACTGCAACAGATATTTTTAAAACAATGGGTGACATAAATACGCTGAAAACTGAACTATGTAGAACACATTACACAGCTGTTAATGCAATTCTAAAACTCAACAATCACTGCAGTCATGTTAGAATGAGCTCCAGCATTTGTCTTAAATGTAAGTAGTTTTACTTGTTGCTATACTTAATGACAGTGTCATTATTTTTAAGGGTTCTTCTGGGTTTGAACCAAAAGGTGAAAAGGGGGACCGGGGTCCCCCAGGGCCACCAGGTCCCCCTGGCCCAACCAGAGTGTCGACCCCTCTGCCAGGACCTCCTGGACCCAAGGGGCCCCCAGGACCACCAGGGCCACCCAGCAAAGATGGTGAAACTGTATGTGCTCTTTTATTTTACGCTTACTCTTTTCGTTCTTACTATGGAAGTCTGTTTTCATCAAACACATTCAGAATGGCTAGAAACAATTGAATTCAGCAGAAGACATGAGTTTACATTTAACATTTGGGTCTGCTATAAAATATTTTACAGAGTGTCACCTGCCATTCACAACCTTAGTCAATGATATTCAACATATATCGTTAACATATTTAGCTTTAAGTCATGCAAACTCTGAAATGCCATTTTATAACTTATTATATATGACTAGGGATCTATTTAAATCGTGCTAAGTTTACGTATTTTTTGCAGGTAGGTTATAGAATAAAATTAGGATTTTGCGGACCTGTTTAAACATTAAATAAACCAAAGTAGACAATATTTCAGAGCACTGTAAAAGCCTAAAAATAGTGGTACTTGCTTCCTTACTAAAACAGAGTGCTGTCATTTGTTAAAGGCAAGCATGCAGCACCCCCCTGCAGTTGCTGCCGACATTCTCTGTCTGGTGTGGACTCGCCCATACATTGAGACTGCATGCCTGCATCCACTGAAATGGTTGGAAGTGTAAGGCAAAGCTTTGCCAAGTTATACAGATGTGAAAATCAATTATTAACAGTCCCAAAACTTGGTTACCCAAGGGCATCTGGCATACCTTAATAAAGCAATCTATGTAGCATGTTCGTTCTCATGTTATTTATCCCATCCAATAATTTATTTTAATAGTCAAAACAAAGAAAACATGCCTACTCGGGTCTAAAATTCTAACTGCGTTTAAAAAGTAAGCAGCAGGTTGTTTGAAGCGAGGTGGCTGTGCTGGATTATACCTGTAGTACTGATTTAACTTGGCTATAACCGACAGGAATAAATTTTTGTCTGCGCTGACTTTCCAGTTTGTTTTCTGAACGCTGTTTATTATACGTTCTGTTCAACAGCCTCAGTAGTAGCCTTTCTTTTAAAGTGTGATTCTGAAGCTAAATAGCGATCGATCGTATTTTCTCCAAAGATACATTACATGTTGAAAAGAATTACCTCCATCTGCATGTACTGTTTCTTTGGGAAATATCTTGACACAATCATCAGCCAAAAAGTACTTCGCTTTTTTTGCTTTATTGTCCATTTCTGGTATTTTACCTCCAATGCTGAAAACAAGATTTTAGCAGCCTAAATAAAAACAATGCAGCACTGCCTTAGTCCCACCCCTACTGTAAGGTACAGGTCACAGAAAAGCGGTACAGACGCACTGATAGGCTGATTAAAACATTGTTATCATTTGAACAGTAAACAAGAACCTTAACCGTTTTGGAGTCTTTTTTTTGTAAATGTTATTTGTGGACAATTTTATTTTTTTTGCTTAAGTACAATACACACAGGACAGCGAAGGAATAAAAAAAAAAAAGCCTGTCTACAGAAGGAAGATACGTTGTTTGCATCGCTTGCATTGTGCAGTAGTTCATTTAAACAAGGTTTCTTTTTTTTTTTCATCTCCGTACTTGTCTGGTATGCATTGGCTCCTAAAAGAGGTGGATTTCGCGGTGACCCCTCAATTTCCTGATTTCCGCGATTTAGGTAGACCCCTATATATGACCAGTACATTTTTCCATCTATGTTTTGACGCAAACATAGTAATTATTAATAATTTCCCCCAAGCTGTAAATCACCAGAATTGTGTGCAGGGGTAGAGCTGCTTTATAAAACCGCAAGTAAAGCATTTGTGTGACTATGGATTTGTGAACAAATCAGTCATTCATTATTCCTTTTCCTATCCGAAAGTCACTTAAATTGTTAACATTAGCTTGGTTTAATTGCTAAGAAAGTGTACAGACAATGACATTTGGCAGTTGCATTGGGAATGAATATCTGAATGAATATCAAATAGAAATGTTGTAATTGAGTTTAATTGCCCTACCGATTTAGCACATATCTGGGCTTTTGCAGTTGCTCTAAACGGGGGGTTGTAAATACTGCCACTGTTTTCATCATTAATAAATGACCTCAAGCTATAACTACAATAGCATCCAATAGTTCATAATAGTCTTGCTAGTTTATTTAGGCCTGTTCATATATTTAGAGGTTCATATTGTAACTATTTAAATGAAGCCATTATTTATCTCTGCACAGTTTAGATTAATTGCATATATCTCATTGCTGTTTATCCCTTACATACTATGTAATCTGTTCCATTACTTATTTACTGAACATTACTATTTGCATTGCAGGGTGCTACTGGTAAAGATGGATTGCCGGTAAGTTCTTATCAGTTACTGTATGTCTATTGCTGTGAGTTTGAATTTCCAAAATATTTACAGTACTCACCCTTTATAACGCTATAGTGAGGAGCCATAGTTACAAGACCATGCTATTTGTATAAAAGGACCACTGTAATGGCATTATAGAAAATGGGAGCCATGACCCTACCGTGTTATAACCGATTCCGCACTGTAACGAGGCGCGTTATAACAGGTGAGCACTGTATTAGCAATGAGCATGATAAAAGGATGTTATAAAACTATTGCATACAAGTTGTAAACATTTAAAATGCAGACAAATGTTTGTAGCAAAATTAAAACAGAATATAAACTTGGATGTAACAGGCCTGGGACCGATGTATGTTCGTATGGGACATATTGTTTTAAAAGCTTTGCCATTTTTTGTTATTTATTTATTATTTAATGTATTTAGTTCTCCAGAATACTTTTGTACATGTTGTTGCCACCTGCACTCAGCTGACTTAATCCGGCCTCAGGTTCACTTATGGGAACCAGGAGCGTGGGCCGACCAAGGAAGAAAAAAATTAGGTGGCAACATACATTTAAAAATAACATTTTGTGGCAACCAAATTATTGCAAATTAGCAATTAAATGTAACCACATGTAACTTGGATAAAGGAACTACTAATGTTAGATTGAAATCAAGAACAGCCTTTTTCAGCTGTTTAAAATGCTCCCACATATTAATACCTTGGGGAACAAACTAAATGCACAATCACTGTCAATCCCATGTCTAATTTAATATTTTAGTTATTTAGTATTACAACATTTCATTTAAAATTTTATTTTCCATTCATTTCATATAATGATGGCACCATGTTTATTTTACAAACGCTACGTTTGTTGGTATTTCTTGCATGTTTTGATTACATGGTTATTATTTGAGCTACTATTGCAATTTGATAGGATTTAAAGAAAACACAGCATGTGCTATATATATTCTTTTTTGGTATAATAATGCACTTTTTACTTTTAGGGTGAAAGAGGACCTCAGGGCTTTCCAGGATTGCCGGGAGATAATGGCATTAAGGGAGAAAAGGTATATAAAGCTTGAGATAAAATAAGTATTAAATCAGAGGACTACCATAGGTGGCAGAGCAGGCTACTGAAATAGCCTGTCTTTGCGTCCAGAAATGTGACTTGTTGGAAGCAAATGTCATTAAACCACCACACACTCTGTCAATTATGTACCAATTATGTATCAATTTATTTAAATATGATAAATCAGGGAATTTCAAATGTTTGGTAACTTTTTTTAAACAGTTCTGCTCTTAGATCACAAGAGGATGTCTGGGAAACAGTGCAGAATGCTAGCTACTGTAAGCCATGACCAAGATCTAGGGGTGTACCTGTGACTCATTATGTATCAGTGAATTGGGATACTTCCTTTATGGTATGACTATGGTATCTCATTTAAATGTTGCCTTTAAAAACATCAGTAATGATTACTTTATCTTTTTGCACTCAATAGCATGTATCATGATTGGGGACGTAAATTTTGTCACAGCGGTCACGGAACCTGTGAATTTTTACATTTGTTTCCACTCAGCGTGAAAATGGGAGCAGTTCATGTCTTTTGAATTGGTTTTAGTGCAAAGTTAAAGTGGTTATCAAACGTCAGATGGAGATGAATACACAGAACTATAAAAGAGTGGGAAAATGAAGTTCTAAGCAACTAGCAGAGCAAAATATCCCAAACAATTTCATGAAAGGGGAGTGAGCAGCTTTAAGGACAAACAAACTTCAAATTAACCGAAGCCTTTTGTGAAGAAAATCCTTCCCTGAGGTGCTTAACCTGTCAACAGTGTAAATTCAGAACAATCCTTCGCATCACTGAATGTATATTTTGTAATACCCAAGGCAACGTTGTGTTTAAATAGACATTAACGAAAAGGATATTGTAAAATTCTCAGTTTATAACCAGACATGTATTTAAAATAACTAGATTTGAGTGTTCAGAATCTTTTTTTTTTTTTTTACATTGGTCTTTTTTACAAGGTAAGCATATTCCTGTTACAGGTTGTTTTTTAAAAAGTACTGTTAAAAAAAAAAAAAAAAAAATCTGTTTACTTTTGACTAGAAGCATGTGTTGAAAGTAAACACATTATATACATGTTAAATACATTAAATATATGTTTACTTCACACAAATACTAAAATATTATACAGTATATTACATGAATAAGTATATTTAAGTTAAGATCTTTGTAGCCATGACGTTTCAGTGAAATTGTCTATTTTTAACCGTTCTTGTGCCGTGATATTTACATATTTTTACAGTGACAAAATCACATCCCTAATCATGATATAGATAATATTATGATATGCATATCAGGAATGTGTCATTACACCCATGCTAGGATCCAAAAAGAGGCACGAACGCACTGACTAGGGGATCTTGGGCAAGTCTCTTTCCGTGGCGTTGACTTAATTCACGCACAGACTACTGTGGAGTAACTATAACTGCACCTTCACTACAGATTAATACAACAATTGCTATTATTTAAATACACTTCTATAATCTCCTTGACAAAGTAGTGTCACTTGTACATGAGTGTTGTTTCCTTTTGCTGCAGGGTGATCCTGGAGTCGGGCTCCCTGGACCTCCTGGCCCCCCCGGCCCGCCTGGACCCTCACGATACCCGGTACATGTTTACATGTTTATATACAAAAGAGCACAATGATCTTGACAGAATTTTTTAATGATTTATTTTCAAATTGTCATGTCAACATAACCCAATATACTATTCTTTTTCAGAATGTGCTTGATGCTTATGGGTCAGGCTTTGGGGACTTTGACAGTGATGCAGAACTAGTTAGAGTAAGTAGCTAAAAACAAAAATGCTCCTTTACAATTTTGTGGTTAAAGCTATCTTCACTTTGCCATTCTTAATTCAAATTGGACTTCCCAGTAAGGTTTTTTTAGCCACCAGCATTTTGCTATGTCATAATTATGTTTAAAAAACCCCAGCTATTACAGCATTTGACCACAAAGTGGAACTTTTTCCCATGTAAGAAACGCATTCAAAGACAAAGCCATTACATCACCGACCACAAGTTGTTTTCCCTTCGTTGTGCACCCTGTAATGATTGTAACTGTCTTTATAGGGTCCCCCTGGGCCCCCAGGTCCTGCAGGACAGCCAGGGCCTCCTGGACCGAGTGGCCCCCTCGGTGCATCAGAGGGACTTATCCCAGGACCACCCGGCCCTGCTGGCCAGCCTGGAAAGGATGGCAAGGACGGAGGATCTGGAGATCCAGGATTGCCTGTGAGTATCAATTACGGTTTTGGGACAAATTGTCAGTACAAAAGAGTTCTCGTTAATGTAAGTGCAATCAGGTTCACATCTTTCTAACAATTAAAATGTTGCTTGAATATGTTTAGAATAGTTACAAGCTAGGTGGCCCTGTGGGTTAATGCACAAGCCTTTTAGTCCTGAGTTTAAATCCTATTTAGAGAGCCACCACACATAACACTTGACCTTTATAGGCTGTTTTAAAAAGAGAGGACAAGGATAGTATGGACATGGAGCCTATCTGATCATCGGTCATCGGTTTCTCCAGCGCAGGAATGCTTGCAGAGAAATGTAGCTCTATGCAAGAATAGAGGAGATTCTAGCTGCCAAGCCTGCACCCTATATGAGCACCAAAAATTCACTACTTGGTGTAAGTCAAGCTACATCAAATGACATCTTAAATAGTTTACTGTCCCTCGCCTTTTTATGGGTGGTTCATGTTATTTCAAATACTTTTCTTTTATGAAAAAGTGAAAGGGGCTTTGAAATGAGTCAGTGAGCTGCTCTTGAATACTATCTGCCATACATACTGTATTTTGTAACATAGGCTTGATCAGCCACGTCTATACAGAAGTAAGAGCTAGTGCCATCTAGAGGACATTATTAGTAAATACAATCTTTTCTTTCATTTTTATGCTAATGATACACAAATATATGCCTTGTTTCCAGTGCATGTAGATATGGCACTAAATACTAAATGTTTTTAATTGGCTCTAAACTGGGCTAGCAAAATGTGATCCCATCAATATTACTTTGGATGGCAATTCCATCTTCTCTTCTACTAGAGTGAAAAACCTGTGTGTTATCTTAGACTCTGAGTTTTCCTTTGATCTCCATCTTAATTCTGTTATCAGAATAGCTTGCTGTCTTTTGAGAGATGTTGCCAACTTGAAGTCAATGCAGGATATGAGGGATGCATAGGTGCTGATACATGAATTCCTAACCTCACGTCTTGATAATTGCAATTCCTTGTTTGTTGGTCACTAAACCAGTCACTAAACTTTAGAAGGATTCAGCATGTCCAGGCTGCTTCTCAAAATATTACTCCAGTGCTTAGTCCTTACATTGATTACCAGTGAGTTGTCAAATTAATTTTAATGTTGCCTTAATCACTTATAAGGTCCTTCATGGATTAGGGCCACCCTGTCTCCAACAACTACTGACTCTGTATATTCCCATTTGATCCTTGAGAACAGAAAATGCAGAACTTTTAGTTTTTCCAAAAATGTTTCTCAACTAGTTGTGCTCCTTGTTTGTGGAACTCTATTCTGTTTGACATTAGGCAGGACGAACAATGTGATTTATTTTAAATTGAAAACATACTTTTTTTTTAATGTGCTTTTATATAATTGGTTGTAGCCGGAGTTTATGAACTGTTTTGTTTTGTTTTCAATTTTATACAGTGCACTGGGATGCCATGGCGTTAAGGGCGCTATATAAAAATGTACTTGTATAGTATTGTATCTAGTGATCAGCATAGTTTTTTTTTTTAGTTTTGCTGACTTTACACTGCTATGCGCTACATCAGTGGTTTACAAACTTTTTAGGCCCCGTACCCCTTTCCAAAAAATCTAGTCTACTCCGTACCCCCGTCTGAGATCATAATATACCTATGAAAACAGAAAAAAGTATTTTCTAATTACTAGGCTTAAGTACTTATTGATGTTAACTGAATATATATATATATATAATATATAATATATATATATATATATATATATATATAATATATATATATATATATATATATATATAAATGCTTTCCTACCAATGTGATGGATGTGCCTGCTTTTTATCACAGATTTCAGTAAAACTACACCCTGATTAGTAAATAATGCAGCCCCTAGACAAGGGTATGTTATTCTGTATTTTAAAATGAACGACTAGGACCTCAAGTTATTTAAGTGGGTCATTAAAATAAATAAATAAACAGGACTTGATTTGCTGGCTCAGAAGGCACAGGGAAGGAGGAGGGCCTAGAGTTTAGCCAATTACTGTTAATGGAAAACTGCTGTTATACTAATTGAAATAAAATTAAATGAAAACTAAAAATGGTATGTAAAATTATTTCCAAATCCAGACCAATAAGTGGAAAAACGAGTTACAAAACAGGTTATGCTTTTGAAAACAAAACTAGGGTTCTAATTTAAAACAAAATCAGAAAGCAATTCTCAACAAAAGTCATGCATTTCTTCCAACAAATGCAGAAGTGTAGAGAGAAAACAGACAGGGCATTTTGCATAAAAACTATTTAAAATTTACAAATACATCCATCTTTAAAAAAAAAATCTGGTAGCATACAGAACTGTGTGAATATTGATTAACACATTAAATATGTGGGTTTTTATTTTTATTTTATTTATTCACCGCTAATGTTATGGTTTAACACTTGAACTGGACATTTAAAATGCTACGTGTGTCTTGTGCAGTATTGAATCCAGCCAGAATAAGCACATTGTTTTGAAGTGAATATTTCCAAAAACTAAATTTGATTAAAGTAGAAAGATGACATTTATATCATGCAGCAAAAAATGACTTTTAGCAAAATGCTTACATGTTAGTGTTTAGTGCAGTCGTCTGTTCATGTTAATCAGCTGCCAGACAGCTTGTTGATGGGCACTCGCTGTATAATATGAACACTCAGTAGGTCTGGAGTAGGGAATCCAATTTCAGACTCTTCCCAATCCAGGATTAGGGGATTGATTGATTTTTTTTTTTTTTTTTTTAAAATCTGCGTTTCTGTTTTTGTAATAATAATACCGTGCTTTTGCTTTTATTAGCCTAATAATTAGCGGTGTACATGCGTAGGCTAATGTAATCACACGACAAAGGGGTTCTACAACGAGTTAATCAAAAAACACATAAACCATTATAAGTAAAGATAACGCAGTCAGGTGCGCTCTAGCTCCAGCGCAGTGATTGCACTGTCTAAAGGGCGGCACAAAACTCAATAATACTGTTATTAAAGACCTAAACTTAGGTAAAACACACTGAACTGATTAAACAAAACTACAAACACTGAACATTTAAACTCCAAAAAGCAAACGTACATAGTAAGTACTACACATTTTTAAAAGAAGCAACATCATACAATGATTTTTTTTTTCTTTTTAGCCTACAGATTGCAGAACCACCACCCTGCTGGTGTATTTCAATATGTTTGTGACTTATTGTCAGCAGTCGGTTGGGTGTTTATAGTTAACCTCGCCCAACAGAAAGGAAACGTATGCCAGCACGGCTGTGGTATTATTTGAAAGGAGATTCAACATTGTTAATTCGATTGCTAAGACGCAAAGAACTACAATGTAGTAAATAAATAAATAAAAATCCATTGTCCGCCATTACAGGATTTTTCTTGCGTACCCCCTGAGGAGCGCTTGAGTACCCCCAAGGGTACGTGTACCCCAGTTTGAAAACCGCTGCCCTACATAATGCAGGTGCTAACTGATATAAAGACACTTTGGCTAATCTAGCCTACATTGCACATGTCTATGGCAGGCAGCTGGTACTGAAGAGCAGCTCCTGAACAAACAGTCAAATCACAATAACACAAAACATGAGTTCTAGCAATGAACTACTAAGAACTGCAAACAGAATGAAAAGGTAAGGGAACAGTACAAATAAGAAGAGTGTTTAAAATGTCTTAACCCATAGGGCCTTATTTTCAAATCTTAGTAACATAGGTGAAGTAAAAATGCTGTGCAGCTGTTTATTGGAATAATTGCAGTATATATGACATTTTATTATTTCATATGTACTCGTGTTTTCACTGTCTCTTACAATTAACATCTTTGACTTGACATTTTACAGGTGTTTGATGTGGAATTTAGTGGTTCTGGCGAGGTATGGTACTGGTCAAGCCCCTACAGTGGTTTTACGAGTAGGCTATAAAAGGCAGTATTTTTCCTCCAACAAATAAAACTACCATGTTTCTGATTACAAGGCCTCATTTATTGTAAACTGTTCATCTCAATAATGGTTTACATTTGAATGGAAATCTGCTAAACTTTATGTAAATGGGCCATGTAGCAGTATGGGTTCTTGCAGATGATTTGTCAATCAAGTTGTAAATAGACGTTTTTCACTTTGGAAAGTTAACCATGCCACATATTAACCCACATTAACTACAGTTATGAGGCATAGGGCCATATCTTCAAAGAGTTTCCAGTCTTTAACTTTTTTCTTTTTTTTTTTTGAAAGGGGAAAAAAACAGCTAATAAATTTGAAAACTGTGGGATATACTCAATATCACCACGCCCCCGGTGTTTTGCAAGTCGGGAGGCAAAGAATAAGTGCCTTATTTCTCTTATAAAACAGGTAAATTAACTAAATAAAAAAAAAAAGTAAAAACGTTTTTTTTAAATTAATAATTTTTTATTAAAAAATAATTATATAAAGATGATTTTGAAAAAAAATAGTTCTATTCTAACTTAAGAAGAAAAATAAAAACACAAAATTTTTGTTTTAAAAAAAAAAAAAAAAGATTTTACAGATGTTGAATTGAACATTGCCATTGAAAGTACAGTGTTATTTATTTATTTTTAATCGTCCTTTGTTATCCAGGATAGTGAGATATCCATACTAGATTTTTGCTACCGCTTCACAGTGGCAAGAAAGACATTATTTGCATTATAGAATATCCGGTTACTTATCAAACTGACTTTGCAGTTTATGGCTGGACAACGTGGAGAACGTTAGGTTATTACCATAACCCTGGTTTAACAAAACACCCATTTAACCACCAAAGTCTCTTCTTACGGAGAAGGAACAGAGTGCAAACAGAATGGCGAGTTTTGAATTTATTTGAACACTTTTGCTTTTTTTCCCTACTTTAATGAATCATTGGTGTCCGATTCAGACTCATTCAATATCTCATGTACACCTCGGTTTCACAAAAGGTCGACATTTTCATAAATCTCGTCAGTCATGTATATTGCAATAAATTCCAATTTGTCTGCCGCTTTTTTTCTTCAAAATTCTAGTGGCGTATGGATATCTACCAGTGATTCGCCCCTTTTTGAAAAGAAGTGCCAAACCATTGTGTTAGTCAGTATTCTGTACTTACTGTCATACCCCCCCCCCCCCCCCCCCATGTCACCTGTTTTAACCAATCAGGATAGAGTATTTAAAGTTCCCATTTTATAAAATATTTTAACGTGACATTATTAAGCAGGTTTTATTAGATTTTATGAAGCAAAATTAGTTAATTCGATAGGGTGATATACACTACTCTGAGGGTCATGTATACCACTTGAAAGGCACTTTCTATGAAAAGCTTTGATAATAATTGGTAATAAAAGTACACTTAATTGTCAAATCTCAAGAATCTTTGGTTTTGCCTTTTACTTTTTAAAAAATGTTTGCTGTGGGAATAACAGTCCAAAATTACTTTTTTGTTTTGTTTTACTTGGTATTAGCTAATAAAAGCAGTTTTCAAAAATGCACACAAGCAGATTATTTATATAATAACAATCTGTTATTTGAATAGTTTATTATACCCTGCAGAAACAAAATTACTTTATTATTATTAATAATACCTCTGAAATGATCTTGCATTGCTACATGAGTATTGGTAATCTTCCATTTATAAACAAAGTAGCCTATATTACTAGAACTACTGGATTCTGTATGTTTAAGTATGGTTAAACTACCTAATTATTGAGAGTTTCAGAAATCACAGACCTGGAATTGGCTTTGGATATCCAGAATGGTTTGATGTGCCTGAACTGTCTGTTTTAGGCAAACTTTTCTGAATTATTTGTGATCGTGATGCATTTCTAATTGCTGTATGGGTCTAGACATCGTAAACACCATGGAAAAAAGTATATAATTAAGCATGAACAGCATCTGATCTGACTATTTCTATGTAACGATCATGAACTTACGTAACTATATAAAAAAAAAAAAAAAAAAAACGGGCTTCATGCTGAGGGGAAAATTGGTTGTTCGTGATCAAATGAGCACACACAGTTAGAGCTGCAGTACTAAATAAAGGGGAATTGATAGAAAAAGGTTTGACTGCAGCAGCTTTGTTATATACCTTATCCACTGGAACCAAATAACAAGAAACTTGCTGGACCTGGATTTCTGGCAATAGCAAGTTACATGTAGGCTAAAAGCTTTTTTTTTTTTGACATGGTTAAATGCATTGTTGGATAAAATCTGCCTTTGCTTTTGAGTACTGGCAGTGGCTTCTACTAACTGCATCAATGCATAACTGGCATTTTGCCTTTGTATCAATCTGTATTGCTTATATTTTGTAAGTTTATATAGATATAGTATTATTTATTTACAGCCATTAAAGTATTTAACTTGATTTGAAGATGTTCTACAATATATGGCACCACGCTTAATAGCCCCTCGCTGACCTTACCAGTTACCTTTTTAAAAGTACTTTATTAATTATAGCTTGTGGAGTATGAATATTAATAGTCAGTATTGAGTATGAGTTAAGGAAACAGGACATCCATTTGACACGACCTGCTGCCTCAGTACATAATTTATGTGACAACATGTTGAAATGCCTGAAATTAGTTATCATTTAGTTCTAGCGCTAAAAATGCAAAACATAGAACTGAATCTGTACACCCTGTCCCTGATTAGAGCTGAGGAGTAGCACCCCTGCAGTTTGCACATTGTAGTCTTGGTCCACTTTCATGTGAAAACAATGAGGTAATCTAAACAGTATTATTAGAGCAGTATTTTATGCATTCTTAATACTTTCAGGGTGCTCAAGGTCCACCGGGTGTTGACGGGGCTGCTGGGCCTCAGGGAGAGAAAGGTGAAAAGGTAAGTCCAGCCTGACTTCCTGAAGAAATGAATGGCACAGACAGCTCCTACAATGAGCCCTTCACCACCTGCTCACTCCCTCCATACCATCCCCCTTCTACTGAACATTTCAGTGCCTACTGGTTTGCTGCTTCGCTAGTAAACCAGAGTGGTGGATATTAATCGCAGGGTATATTTCATCATAGAGAGAAAATGTTGTTCTCTTAATCATCTTCAGATTATCAGATGTTTAGAAAGGTATAATATGGTATACTTTCTGTGGAGATTTGTCCTGATACACAAGCTGAAAGTCATGTTATATCAGTCAGACCTCAAACAGGTAGAATGTTCACTGGGGCAGAAAGGTTAATAGGTGTTATTTCTAACAGTGATTAGTTAACATTTAAACATAAAGTCAGACAAATTGGTTTAAAAGTAGAATTACTTTTGTTTATTTAAAGGTTACAAAAGTAGGAGTAGGTTGAAAGTATTGGCATAGGATTTCTAAATGGCAAACGTTGTAATTAGTTTTATTTTATTAGTAAGTATTTTTGGGAACTGTTAACTGTATATTTTATTACATTATAGCATTAATGTTGGAAGCATGTAAATTCAATAAACAGGTATATATTTACCAAACCTTTGTTTTAGTAGAGCGTTGAAACAAAGGAAATTAAGAAAAATGGCGTAGTGAAGCAAGTTTTCAAACAGCGCATCCAAAGGTTGCAAAGATTGATTTACTTTGTCTTGTGATTCCCTCAAGAAAATAATTTCCTGGCTGTGTTCAGAATCTTGTGGCGGTGTAGCAGGATAATGACAGCTGTTTTTCCTAACAGGCTGCGTTTGAGATGAGATGACAGTCAGATGACACTGAATAGGTCAAAGGTGCTTGTTTTGGAACATGTGTGTGTTGAAATGCCCTGTGTTTCATGTTAAGTATACTCTCAAAAGAGGCAGGCCCTTCCCAAATTCAGGTCCGTGGTTTGGCATTTTGAAAATAAGCAGAGTGGGTCATTTTTCTTGATCCATAGCTTCTCAGATTTCTTGAAGAGTTTCACTGCTCCAACAGCTTTTATTCACCAGAGGTCACTGTTGCTCCTTGTTTGGATGGCAAGTCCCCAGTCTGTTTAGAAAGGCAGTCTTGATAGACACCAAGTCTGCCTCTCATCCTTTGTTTACTCAGAATAATAAATTGGCTTGCTGTCACATCTGGAAGTTCCTTTGAATCCAAGAACATCTGTGGGTTCCTTTAAAAAAAAAAAAAGTATTTTTGTTTAAAATTGAGATTTTTCACAGGCCCAGTCTATCTTGCAATGCGGGCCTTCCCAGCTTCCCCTGCAGTCAAAGTTTTTGTCTTGAAAAGTCCCAGTTAGATTTACTTATATATCCTTATGTAATCTTAAATTTGATATTTAATCTTAATATTAAATATGATCATTTCTTATTCTTAATTACAGGGTGACCACGGATCTCCTGGGCTGAAGGTATGTTTTAGACTAACAAATAACAGTTAAAAAACATACCTGTATGATTGAATTGTACTTTTATTTGTTAATTTATACATTAGAATATAGAATATATGATTAATTATATGTGATTTTCTGATAACTCCCATAGCTATACTGATAGAACCCTTTATTCCAATGAGATCACATAGGAATAACAGCAACTGTAATTCATATAACATTTCACAGTGGCCAGCTTCTTATTGCTGCTACTCATCTTTACTCACCATCATGCCAGTAACATTTGGTAGCAGCCTCAGCTTGCTTTGCTTGTCGCCTACATAGTTGAAGAGAAACTGAAGTTTCACTCGAGAGCTATCATACACCCTGCTTCCTGTCCCATTTCTATGGGTTCCCAGAAAGTGAGCTAAGGGAGACTTTTAGACCTCATCAGATATCTTTGGTCTAGTGAATAGATACCAGCACCAGTCTAGCACTATAATTTGCTTAAAGCAAAAATATATACATTGTGACAGTTTACTTTGTTGCAGGGTGATACTGGAGACCCTGGGCCAGTTGGAGCAGCTGGTGCTGTAGGTTCTGATGGCCAGCCTGGAATACCCGGGTTACCAGGGCAACCAGGCCCCCCAGGGCCTCCAGGGAAAGGCTTCAGCCATGGACTTGTGGTAAGTTGATTTTTTATTTTTGTATTTTATTTTAGTGCAATAGTGTAGTATTTCAGTTGTTTAAACCAATAATAGCAGTTCTAACCCCAAGAATTGACAATGTATGTCTTTTGTTTTTCTTTTTCAGGATATGGAAGGATCAGGAGAAATTGGCGCATTTGGTAAACCCGGGCCTAGAGGACCTCCAGTGAGTACATTTAGTTGTGACCTGAAGAACTGATTTGTATTCTGTTCATTGCCATTCGATTTGCTGTAAAAACAAATTTATACTGAAAAGGAGGGTGAGCTTCATAAATATAACATGGATATTTACTGGTATTTAGCATTTCATATGTGTTTCTTTTAAATACTTTTGTACAAAAATTACATGTTTATTTAGTTTGTGTGACTAGCAGAGTCATTCACAGACACATTTTTTTTTTATTATCACATTTGCTCCTCAAAAATAGACATGATAAAACTCATCAATATATAAAATGACTTACAGTATAAAACATAATCGATTGAATTGCAAACATATAATAACTTAACTGTTGTGCAGGGAGCTGTGGGAAAACCTGGACCAATGGGACCCAAGGTAAAACATTGTTCATATCACTAAAACTGTAACCACTAATACATCAGCTAAAAAGAAGTTTATTCTTGCTGCAGTAATTATCAGGTTATCATAAACTGATAACTAGATAAAGATAATGATTTTTAGTGTTCAAGGTACAATATTAATAATGTTATTTAAATAATGAAAAACAAACTGTTTCATGTTTCAGCTTCTGAATAACGAAAAAAGCCATTTTGTTTTTCATTGTTCTGTCTTCAACTTTTGAAGAACAAAAATCGCCTGGTTCTTTTTTCATTTTCACTTTTTCTGTTTTCAACTCTCAAATAATGGAAAACAAACTGGTTACAAATTAAATGACAAATGGCACTGCGACAGGAAACTTGCTCCACTTGTGACTCTGAGAGACCGGGAGAGAGCAAGGAAGGGGGGCAGCAACCCTGCACCCGCGGACCGTGAGGCAGAGGTTTAGTTAGCTGCAGACCTGAAGGTGGCCCTCTCCACCCCTTGTTTGAGCTACAAGTGTGTTTGTAGCATTTTTAATATTAGCAATACATACTTTTAATAATTGGAATGTGTTGTCTGGTGATTCTCTTTCCCTCCCCCACTTTAACATCTGTTGAAAACTTTTAGCACAGCGATGCCAGAATTCACTTGTTATGTGGCAGCTTGAACGGGCTAACTGAACCCAAAACATAGCTGCCTCGGTTTTTGGGGTTGAAGACTCCTTTTTCAACTTTTCAGTATCAAAAAATAAACTGGTTTCTATCTCCTTTTTCAACTTCTGAACAAATACAAACTGAAAAATAGCTGGTTAATTCCTCCCTTTTATTGGCTAACTTGAATAATTTTTCATTTTTCAGCTTTAGAAAATTGAAAAATGAACAACGAACCAGTTAGTTTATCTTTTTTTGGTTTTCAACTTTTGAATAATGAAAACTGTTCATTGTCTTTTCTACCCATGTTCGTTTTCAACTCTTGAATAAGAAAAAAAAGTACAAATTAAATGAAACAGCAATCCTATGCCGGCGGGTTACGCAAAGACATAATACTGAACTTTGTTTAGCACCCTGAAAGAACACTGTTTGCTGGAGGAACTGATTTCATCTGAGTCTTATTCGAGTAGGTGGACATCTAGTGAAATATGCATACTTAAATTGCTATTTAAATGCGCAATGCAATGAAAAAAACAAGCACCAAATTTGTATTACATAACAGTACAGCACATACTTGAGGTTTGTCTTTTTTACTCTTTTGCAAAGGATGGAGAAAGCATTGTAAAAACTGGCTATCCTATTGTTTTTGCATGAGTTGATGCAGAACATAGTTTTTCAAAATTTGGACAAGTGCTAAGCCCTCAAGGCTGTTGCATGTCAGTGAAACATGAATGCTCAATCTAACTTATATGAACTAATTTGTTTTTTAAGAGCAAAAGTAGTAATCTTTTTTTATTTATGTAAAGAAGCTGGTAACAGTCTTTAGTGTACTTGAACAGACTACAAGATAACATTATATATTTTTTTTTCTATTACATTTTGCAAGTTCATAAATGAAGGAAAGGGTTAACTGAAGTATATATCTGTCTATATATTTCTTTGTAAACTGTTATGCTGTACCTTGGAATAAAATTACTTTGACAGATTATTGTGCATAAGAGTTAATATAACAGCATCTGAAGTACTGCTACGTATTTTCTAAAGTAGATTTTATTAACTAGCTGTGGCAAAGTGGTTTGCAGTGCGCAGGTGTAGAGGTGACGCAATGCTTAAACAGATGACAAACAACAAAGTTCACGGTCCAAACAATCCTTTATTTGTTTATAATCCTGGTCATTTGGCGAAAGTAAATAATAGTCCCTGGCAATACACAGCAATGTGTACTGTACAGTAAAAACCACTGGGTTCAGTCCAGATATAATAAACAGAGTATAAACACACACAGAACACAAACACGATAACAAGTCCAGAGTGAGTGCTAACGTGCAAGTGGTGAAATGCAGTTTATTAGTAAACAGTAGTGCAGTGCTGTCTGGGTTGGTTCTGGCCTTTAGCGACATCTCCCAAAACCTGTTAGCTGACTTAACAAGAACAAACTATTACAATTAGTACGACAAACAAACAAACACCAAACACTCACGATTACTTTAAAGTCCTTCAGCGGTTCTCTCGCAACCATAACAAAGGAACAGTTCGCTTTGCCACATCCCCTTTTGTACCTTCAGTCACGCCCCCTTGGTTTGTGAGTTGATGACTTGATGTACTGTGGCTCCACCCCCTTTCTAGATGGCCAACTTCCACCTTTCCCTGGAATAAATTGCCAAACCATCCAGTCTGGGCACATTGTTTCCTTTACACAGCGCCCTCACAAATCGTGAGGGAGATTTATAACCAAGATTCATTCTTTCTCTGTCACACTAGCCCACTATGCTTAAACAAATTTATTAGAAGCAAGACAAAATAACTCCTTAATTTTGATTGAAGATTTTTTGTTATTCTTGTTATTTTTTGATTAAAGATTGCACAACAAAAAGTTATATAATGAATAACGAAAGGGTTAAAATGGGGCAGTTTGTCTTTGTTCAAAAGTTAGTTTTTTATACTTTTCTTCTTCAACCCCAAAAACCGAAGCTGCTATGTTTTGGGTTTGGTTCGTGCGTTCAACCTGCCACCAAACCAGTGAGATCTGTGCCAAGAGTTTTCAGAGTATGTTAACACATGCTAAAGTGGGGGAGGAAAATAGAATCACCACAGACAAGTTGCAGTTATTCACAGTCTATTGTTAATATTAAAAATGCTAGACACAGACTTGTACTTCACATGCAGCTCAAATACAGGGTGGAAGGGCTGCCTTCGGGTCTGCAGCGAACTCTCTCCTCTCATGGTCTGCTGGCACAATGTTTCTTGCTCACAGAACAGCCGTATGCAACTCTATCTGTCCTCTTGCTCCCACCTGGCTTTGTCTCGGTTCCTCTCCTGGTGTCTCAGTTACAACTGGAGCATGTTTAGAAATGCCTTTCACATCCCAGTGGCATTTGTCATTTCATTTTCTAATGTTGAATTCAGATAAAACAGAGGTTATGCTACTGGTGCTCACAGAACCATCTAAAAGGAAATGTGGGATTACATGAGCTTAACCCTTGCAGTCTCTCATCAAAATTTAAACTAGAAATTAAGACTTTGGGGGTTGTCTTTGATCCTGATCTGTCATTTGAGACTTATATTAGGGAAGTTACTAAAGTATCTTTTTACCATTTGAGAAATATAGCTAAACTTAGACCAATTATTTCCGTATCTGATGCTGAGAGACTAACGCATGCCTTAGTTTCATCTAGAATTGAAATTGTAATGCACTTTTTTCTGGTATCCCAAAATGTGTGGTATCCCGCCTGCAGCTTGTTCATTTGTCAGGGAAGCTGGGACCATTACATTTTTCAAGTCAAGACTTAAAATGCACTTTTATAAAATGGCTTTCTTATCTTAGTGGGTTTTAATGTAACTTTAAAATTGCTACTTTTGTATTATTATTATGTAGTGCTCAAAGATTGCCAATATCCTTAGAGGCATCTGGCTCCTAGACTTCAAAATTTGGTAGCCAATGAAAAATTTAGGGACCAAATGAAATATTCTTAGTTTTTTTAACTCTAGCTATTTAATAATGCATTGTTCTACTGATATTAAAATAAATGATTACAATTAATGTACTAATATAAAATGTACTGACTTTTTAACAACCAGACATTTTTCTCCGATAAGATGGAAAGCTCAATGTCAGGAAAAGACGTGATAGATTAAGATTATTTATTAAGCATACAGTTGATTAGACAGCAATACGTTAACGTTATTGTGCAGTCTTTGGCCTTTTGCCTTGCCTTCGAGGTACCCCTGCCCATAATGCAGCTTATTTGACAGGTGGGGAGACTGACTAAAGGGAAGCCATAGTCAGGTAGGCAGAATATCTGTCCTCCCCCTTAGACTTAGTCAAGAAAGCAGGTGGAGGCTGGGGAAGAGGAGGCGAACTCTAGCACACAGCAGGGACGGAATGAATGAAAAAATAAAAATAACCAAACTTATTGAAAGTTGAACTACAACAACTTGAGATATAACAAAATACCTGCTGTCGGGAGTTAAAACTATAATACGTTAACTCTAACAACCCAACAACACAAGTACAGCACTGTTATACACTGTCAGTATAACTGACATACTCGTAGAGATGCTAGACGAGACTCTCGAATCTGCTCATCCTCCCATAGTACAATACACCATTCCTCAGATGTGGGCCAACTTATCTAATTGCATTTTCAACCAGTTTTACAGCTGATTCTGGGTCAAAAGCCTCCATGGGAGGACCTTCAGCTGCAATTCGAATCAGACTTGGTGTAGTACTGGTGCTCAAGCAACAACGCACGCCTGTTTTTATTCAATTCATAGCACTGAAGGCTCGCTCACACTCAACTCTGTAAATTTCACAGTGTATAGGTAACGGTTTGAAAAAAGTTGCTTCATTATTCTATATAAGAAGTTAAAACTCACCTTTTTTGCTCTTCCTTTTATCACTGCTTTGTTGTGAAATGATGCAAATTGCTTCTTGTGTGTAATAATAGCAGCAAGTTGTCCTGCGTCAGTTATCATGTTAGCCTCATTACTGTGCAAGCATGGCCATAACTAGCTATGAGGACACAGAGGTTGTGTCCTTGGTTGTTTTTTTGCATCATCATTGCTGATGCTCATGTAAAAATTCTGTTAACGTAGAAAAGACTCCTTAATTTTCTCTGTTGGTATGCTGTGAAACATGGATTTGGAGTTTGAACTGTAAATATCAAGCAGTCATATAAATACTAGCTATAGCTATAGCTTGAAACCTAAGTTTGACCTCAGTAGAATGTCAGCTCTGGTTATGGGCCTATGTGCATCAGCATGCCCAGAGCTCACCTGAATATGCACAGCCTGGAAACCAAGTTCTGTAGCCCCTGACTTCAACTGTCTGCGACTCTTGCAAGAAAAGTGAATATCTTGTATATCAAGTCCATCATTGTACCAAGTCGACATTCTTTTAAACTTTTGGATGCTGCCAATTCAAGCCTGTGGGGCATACACCAAAAAACTACTATGTGACCGGCTTTCTCTTTTCTTTTCAGCAACAGTACAAATTTAGTAAATGCCTCTTCATTTTTGGCTATTGTGTAGGCTGTGTTAAATTTTGCTTTTAGTTCAGGAAGTGTTCTGTTATCAATTGTGGTGGCAGCTTTTTCTACTGCTTTTATTATAAGACCTTGCTGTTTCCATGTCAAAAATCATGAGAAGCTTTGTGCTTACCGCTATTATGTTGTCAAGAGTATTTTTTTTAAACGTAGTGCAGCCGCTAAACATATCGGATTAAACAGCAATCTTTTCACCATGCGGACATGCGCAGGTTATATAGGAGAACAGTGCCATCTCATCGTTCCTCTTTTTTCATCCAGCTGTAAGTTTGAAACCAGTGGGTTTATATTTTTCAGATTGTCTGAGCTTTAATGTATTGCTTTTTGGATTCAGTTGACTTGACTCTATGTTTTCGCTCTCTGTGCCATTTGATCTCCTTTAAAAAAAACATGAATTGGTTTTGAAGCTATTTTCACAGGTTCGGTTTAAACATCCGGCAGCCCTAATCACATGATGTGTACTATGGTAGTTCTGGCAGCTCACATGATGTCAACGAGAAAGTGACCTGAATGTGAAAGTGGCATTAGTGATTTCGTGGTAGCGCTATGTACAAGAGAAATCTTTTTCCACGGCAAAACCACATTTTAATTGTGTATCAACCCCCCCACAGTAGCCAATGACGAGTGCAAATTAATATGTGATCGCAAAGACAAATTTTGGTCGCCCGCAGCTTGCAATTTTGAGCCCTGTTATATGTATATTGTTATTTAAATCGGTTATTTAAATGGTCTGATTGTGGTAGTTGTATGTGTGATATGATATACAAATGTATTATGATTTGTTCTTTTTTCTGCTATGTACTGTATAGTGCTTTGCGATACTTTTGTATAAAAAGTGGTATATAAATGCAATAAATAAATAATGTTTTTCGTTATTCAAAAGCTGAAAAAACAACTTACTAGTTCATTTCTTGTTATCCAAAAAAACAACAATGAACAACGAAGTTGGAAATAACTTCAGCCTGCTGTAAAATGAAGGAATTGGGTAATTACATTAGTGCAAATTGTAAAGTAACCAATTTCTTTTTTGGTTGGTCTTTAAGCTAAAAGTAGAAAAAAAAAAACAAATGTAATTTTGCTTATCAGTGTGGCCATCATCTTTCTTTGTTTGCTGCAGGGTGAAAATGGTACTATTGGCCTTCCAGGTATAGCTGGCGAAAAGGTAAGTATTTTTCTATGCCACTGAAACATAAATGTCAAATTAAATTAGAGCATTTTTCCAGTGAAATTTTCTGGAAACTCACTAAAATGACATAACATCCAACAGCACATGTTATTATTTGAGTTTTTTTTCTGTAAGGTTTCTATTTTAATGATTTATATTTGCCATGTAAACCTCTATGTGTAATATGTGTAGTCTGAATTGGATACTGTATGGTTTATCTCTTCTCTGAGACCAGAGCAATGCTCTAATAAGTGTTAGCTTGGTTTTTCAGCTCTATTATCTGCACTGAAAAAGTGGCAGATTTAAATCCCAACATCTCTAACAGTGAATGAGAGTTGGGGGTCTTCTATGTAATGGAATAGAGAGGAACATTTCTGTTCATTCACTCAGAAGGTTGTTGAATCCTAGTCTTAATCATCCCTTCTCCTTCCCTCAGGGTGATGCAGGATTGCCTGGAAATCAAGGGCATCCAGGAGTGGCTGGACTTCCAGGGCAAAGGGTCAGTTGTGTTTCTACACGTTGGTTGGTTGGTTGTTTTCTGCTTGTGAAACATTAGACATTTTCTTTAAAAAAATGTACAGTGGCTTGCGAAAGTATTGACCCCCCCTTGGCATTTTTCCTATTTTGTTGCCTTACAACCTGGAATTAAAATTGATTTTTTGGGGGTTTGTATAATTTGATTTACACAACATGCCTACCACTTTGAAGATGCAAAATATTTTTTATTGTGAAACAAACAAGAAATAAGACAAAAAAACAGAAAACTTGAGCGTGCAGAAGTATTCACCCCCCCCAAAGTCAATACTTTGTAGAGACACCTTTTGCAGCAATTACAGCTGCAAGTCTCTTGGGGTATGTATCTATAAGCTTGGCACATCTAGCCACTGGGATTTTTGCCCATTCTTCAAGGCAAAACTGCTCCAGCTCCTTCAAGTTGGATGGGTTCCGCTGGTGTACAGCAATCTTTAAGTCATACCACAGATTCTCAATTGGATTGAGGACTGGGCTTTAACTAGGCCATTCCAAGACATTTAAATGTTTCCCCTTAAACCACTCGAATGTTGCTTTAGCCGTATGCTTAGGGTCATTGTCCTTCTGGAAGGTGAACCTCCGTTCCAGTCTCAAATCTCTGGAAGACTGAAACAGGTTTCCCTCAAGAATTTCCCTGTATTTAGCGCCATCCATCATTCCTTCAATTCTGACCAGTTTCCCAGTCCCTGCCAATGAAAAACATCCTGCCACCACCATGCTTCACTGTGGGGATGGTGTTCTCTGCGTGATGAGAGGTGTTGGGTTTGCGCCAGACATAGCATTTTCCTTGATGGCCAAAAAGCTTAATTTTAGTCTCATCTGACCAGAGTACCTTCTTCCATATGTTTGGGGAGTCTCCCACATGCCTTTTGGTGAACACCAAACGTGTTTGCTTATTTTTTTCTTTAAGCAATGGCTTTTTTTCTGGCCACTCTTCCGTAAAGCCCAGCTCTGTGGAGTGTACGGCTTAAAGTGGTCCTATGGACAGATACTCCAATCTCCGCTGTGGAGCTTTGCAGCTCCTTCAGGGTTATCTTTGGTCTCTTTGTTGCCTCTCTGATTAATGTCCTCCTTGCCTGGTCCATGAGTTTTGGTGGGCATCCCACTCTTGCCAGGTTTGTTGTGGTGCCATATTCTTTCCATTTTTTAATAATGGCTTTAATGGTGCTCCATGGGATGTTCAAAGTTTCTTTTATAACCCAACCCTGATCTGTACTTCTCCACAACTTTGTCCCTGACCTGTTTGGAGAGCTCCTTGGTCTTCATGGTGCCGCTTGCTTGGTGGTGCCCCTTGCTTAGTGGTGTTGCAGACTCTGGGGCCTTTCAGAACAGGTGTATATATACTGAGATCATGTGACAGATCATGTGACACTTAGATTGCACACAGGTGGACTTTATTTAACTAATTATGTGACTTCTGAAGGTAATTGGTTGCACCAGATCTTATTTAGAGGCTTAATAGCAAAGGGGGTGAATACCTATGCACGCACCACTTTTCCGTTATTTATTTTTTAGAATTTTTTTAAACAAGTTATTTTTTTCTTTTCACTTCACCAGTTTGGACTATTTTGTGTATGTCCATTACATGAAATCCAAATAAAAATATTGTAGCTGTAATTGCTGCAAAAGGTGTCTCTACAAAGTATTGACTTTGGGGGGGGTGAATACTTATGCACGCTCAAGTTTTCTGTTTTTTTGTCTTATTTCTTGTTTGTTTCACAATAAAAAATATTTTGCATCTTCAAAGTGGTAGGCATGTTGTGTAAATCAAATGATACAAACCCCCAAAAAAATCAATTTTAATTCCAGGTTGTAAGGCAACAAAATAGGAAAAATGCCAAGGGGGGTCAATACTTTCGCAGGCCACTGTATACAGTTATGCAATGACGAGATTCAGTCACAAGATTATGTACTAAGCGAGACAAGATTTTTCACATCATGATGCAAGCTGAACAGAAACACAGAAAATGATGATAACACCATATTACCACCATACATGATCATGTGGATCAAGAACTGATATTTAATTATTTTAAATTATTTTAAAGAAAGGAACAGTTATATTAATGTTAACAGTAACAGTGGATGTTGGCATTGTCAACCGACATCACCTTAGACACCATTGCTCGTTAAACATCAGCAAGTTGAGCTGTCTTGATCACTGAAGCTCCTCACTGGGGTATCCTCTTGCAGCCAGGCCTGTCCAGCATTTTTATACATGACCCTAAGCATTCTGGGATGTTATTTGCTTAGTTAACACATGAGCCACACCTGTGTGGAAGCCCTTGCTTTCAAAATACTTGGTGACCCTTTTATTCTTATAAACTTCCAAAAGTAATACAATTGTACATGTTCAGACAGTAAACGGACTACAACATTAAATACACCATAAACATAAGTTGCTGGCATCAAAGAAGTCCCTCGGTTAAAACCACATGCTCGTCACCGCTCGTCACATGACACACAAAGGTCCTTTCCTTTCACATTGTTTGACTCACAAGTTAGGGAGATTTCCAAGTGTGGATTGTATGGTGGCTAATGATGGGCAGAACAGAAGAAAAAAAATATTAACGACTTGCAAACAAATTTCAAAACAGAAATAACTTTGAAAATGGAACCCTCAAGTAGACGGGTGGTACATACAGTTTTACACTCTCAACACAGTTTCAGCTATGCTTAAATATACACATGCTGTATTCTAATGTTCTCTTTGATATATATATATATATATATATATATATATATATATATATATATATATATATATATATATATATATATATATATATATATTATTATTAAAAAAACATACCAAGGACTGTGCGAAGACAATACACTTTGCTGTCCAAGATCACAGTAATTGAACACCCACCCACTTAGCTGTTCCATTTTCAAAGTTAGTTGTAAATCGTTACCTTTTTTGTTTGTATATCGCTAACATTATATTTGCTTGTGTTTTGCACTTCAGGGTCACAGTAGGATTGCTACAGTGCCGAGAAAAAGTTTGTGAACCCCAATGATAATTATGGAAATTCCATAGTTTTACCATGATAGCCTTCTTGAATCAAAACAAGTCTTTTCTTAAATATTCAGTAGGGTTTATATTAACCAATTCCTTGTCTTTTGAAACAAAATGATGTATGAATTAGACAAACAATGAGTAATTAAGATTCAGGGTATGTGAAAAAGTAAGCGAACCCCTGGTTTTGTCAGCTCAGTTATGTGGATAATTAGAATCAGGTGTTTAAATAATCAGGTAGATCTTCAGGGGTGAGTTTGGGAGGCCCCACCCTATATAAAGATCAGAAACTTTGATAGTTTGGTCTTCACCATACAGGTGTGTGGAAACACGTCATGCCACAATCAAAAGAAATCTCTGAGGACCTCAGAAAAACAGTTATTGATGCTCGTCAGTCTAGAAAAGGAATTACAAAACCATTTCTAAGGATTTGGGGTTTCAGCAATCCACTGTCAAACAGACTACAAATGGAGAAAGTTCAAGACCACATTTACTCTACCCAGGAGCGGTTGTCCTACCAAAATCTCTCCAAGAACAAACCAGAAAATCATTAAGAAAGTCACAAAGAACCCCAGAGTAACATCCAAGGATCTGCAGGCCACTCTCGCCTTGGCTAGTGTGAGTGTTCATGACTCAACTATCAGAAAAAGACTGAACAAGAATGGTGTTCATGGAAGGATAGCCAGGAGGAAATCACTGCTCTCTAAAAAGAACATTGCTGCCTGTCTGAAGTTCACCAAAGAGCACATAGATGATCCACAAGACTTCTTGAAAAACGTTTGCTTGACAGATGAGTCGCAGGTAGAACTTTTTGGCCTCAATGAGAAACGTTATGTTTGGTGAAAACCAAACACTGAGTTAGAAGAGAAGAACCTCATCCCAACTGTCAAGCATGGTGGTGGGAGTGTGATGGTTTGGGGCTGCTTTGATGCCTCAGGACCTGGACGGCTTGCCATCATTGACACAACCATGAATTCTGCAGTGAAGATTCTAGAGGAGAATGTCAGGCCATCCGTCCGTGAGCTGAAGCTGAACCAAAAGTGAGTCATGCAGCAAGACAATGCGCCTAAACGTACAAGCAGATCTACAAAAGAATGGTTGCAGAAGAAGAAATTCCACGTTTTAGAATGGCCTAGTCAAAGTTCAGACCTAAACGCCATTGAAATGTTGTGGCAGGACCTGAAGCGAGCTGCCCATGCAAGGAAGCCCTCAAGTGTCACCGAGTTGAAGCAGTTCTGTAAGGAGGAATGGGCCAGAATTCCTCAAAACCGATATGACAGACTGACCAGCAGTTACAAGAAACGCTTAGTTGAAGTCTTTGCTGCTCAAGGGGGTGCCACTAGTTACTGAATCTAAAGCTTCACTTACTTTTTCACACATGGATATTGAATGTTGAATCATTTGTGGATAAATAAATGTTGAAAAAGTAGAATGTTTTTGTCATTTGTTTAATCTGTATCTATTATTAATTGATTAAGATCTAATAACATTTTAGGTTTGAAATATGTGAAATATGTGAAAATCCTAAGGGGTTCACAAACTTTCTCGGCACTGTATGTATATGATGCTACATATCTCTGACTTACTAACATTATCCACGCCATTGTCGTGTAATGTTGCGGTAACTGATTTGACAAACAATACAAATGATATAAATTTCTATAGCATGATATAACAGTATCACTGCAGCCGTAATAATACGTGAATATGTACATTTGGTTCTAATGTAATTGAGTACAGCGGTAACAGAGATATGGCAACAGAAGTGATTGGTGTCCCCACATGTGCAGTCTAACAATCTGTGTTTTTGTTCTATACACAGGGAGAAAAAGGAGAAACTGGGGATATAGGACAAAAGGTATAATTGTGTTTAAATTTTTCATTGTGGTGGTTAAAATAATTTAAGAGGGGCTATTTTAACAACATCCATTATTTTTGTTATGCAGGGTGAACCTGGGCAGATTGGAAAGAGTATAATAGGCCCACCAGGCCTACCCGGACCACCAGGACAAGTAATATCCCTACATGATGTAAGTAACTCTTTTGCAAAAAAAAACATAGCAAGCTTCTGTCTTTTTCTATCCCATTTGCTTTTTGTTAATGGAATCTATATTACTGTACATGATATAATGTTACTCCAATGGTCTCTTTCTACATGTAACTAAACTAAATACCAGCCATGAGTGTCATACATGAGTTGCGTTTTGCTCATAGGGTACTCGTAGTAAACTAAAATTACAACGCTTTTGTTAAGAAACTACCTGGAAAGTTATTTAAAAGTAACAATGTTTTGCTTTCCCAGCTTATGTTCAACGATACTGAAGGAATATTTAACTTTACTGACATCCGAGGACCACCTGTGAGTACCCGGCTATGTAAAGTAGCCTTAAAAGCTGATTCTGTTCACCAGTGTGCTGGCATGTTGATCACATAACATTTTTTTTCATTTAACGTTTTTTAAATTGTGACCAATGTGTTGCTCATTTTGCACAGCTTGCCATTGGGTCTCTATTAAAGGAATGATCATACTTTTTCTTTACAAACTTATTTACGTTTTTTCAAGTTAAGCCACAAACTAGCAGCATGTTACTTTAAATATGGATATATACCATTCTCCAGCAAAGAACAAGCCAGTTTAGTTTGAGTCTATAACTGTAGGTAAACCCCCTGTAATCTGATTGGCTGTCATTATATCTCAAGGACAGTTTTTGCACATATGTCTTGTCCCTTTTGTGGACATACACAAAATATGTATATATTAAACAAGTCATTAAAATAAAAAGAAGCAGCAGTTCCAAAATGTACATATTGCTGGCATAATGAACACCATTGTGTATGCTATTGTGTTTAGTGGTATCATATAGCCGTTGGTGAGCTTGCCATGGATTTATCTGTACTTTGGAACTCTTCTTAGAGACAATGCTGTAGATGGACCATATATGCATTTAAAAGTACTTTGTTCAAATGGTAGTAATCACACTTTAACAACCATTTGCCTGTTCTACTTGCTTGTGTTTATCTTCTGCATGTCACAGGGTCCTGAAGGCATGCCTGGTCAAGTAGGATTTCCTGTAAGCTTGTTTTAAATGCTTTATCACAAAACCTTATAAAGCATTATAGTACTGAGTATTTAAATAGCAAGCAACCAAAAGAAAATGATTAGTCAAATTCATATTATCTATTAAATATATCTTGAACATTCAGGCTTCAAATCATACACTATATGTTTGTAAAGTCAACCACAAAAGTATTTAAATTGGTGTGTTTAATGTTTGTCACTTTTGACAAAGTACATGACCTGGCCAGTTTATTAGGACCTGTCTTCTTGATTGGATTTGGCATCGCCCTCGTGTTTACTTGGGAAGGTCCAGAGGTCCTAATAAACTGTCCAAGCCGTATACAGTATGTGTTTACTATAAACCTCAGAATCACTAATGTCATGCCTTGCTACCAGATCATTGGTACTATACTGTGCAGTGCTATACAGCATTTATTTCTTGTTTTTCTATTAACCAAAAATGTGGTGTGGAACACATTCTGCACAAGGTGAGGTACGAAAACAGTAAATACCTACAAAAGTACATAACTAAATAAAGAGCATTTTCTGTTTGTAATTTAGAATTTGGACATAGACTCAAAGCCTTCTCAGAACCTTTTGGATAGCATTTGAATATAGTACAATAAAATGTTGGTTGATTTTATACATGTGTGTAGGTACACTGGTTTTGCAGTGTCTTTGTATATGTTAAAACATGGATGGGTCACCAGTCTTCTCTGGGGATTCTGGAGGGAGCGTTGTATTGGTTCTGGCACTCCCACAGGTTAGGGAGGCAAAACCGTCAGGAACTGTTTCTCCTCATCGCTCTACATGAATGCTGCTGGCGAGGCGTCCAGTGAGCTCAAAGACGGACACCTGCAGGGCTGGCCCTTTGTCCTGCAGAGTCCGGTAGCTCCCTGACAACCGCTCACAAGTTCCTGGGTGTAAACAGGAAATTGGCTTGATCGGATGATACTCACAGAACCTTCACTTCTCCTGAGCTGGGTGGGGAATCGCTGCAGTGAAGTAACATAATTGGCCATTCTAAATTGGGGAGGCAATTGGGGTAAAATAATTGGGCACTATATTTAAATAGAAAAATAAAAAAAAAAAAAAAAAACAGCAGTGGGCAGCTGTTTGATTTGGTCATTTTGTTAATTCTCTCTGAAATAAAATGCAATAGTTTCTAATTATGATTTCGTAATATAAAACAAGCGTTTCTATGTGTAGGGACCAAGGGGAC
The DNA here is from genome assembly GCF_017654505.1 of Polyodon spathula. Taxonomy (NCBI): domain Eukaryota; kingdom Metazoa; phylum Chordata; class Actinopteri; order Acipenseriformes; family Polyodontidae; genus Polyodon; species Polyodon spathula. The sequence continues at coordinate 44,512,758 of NC_054537.1, read as the reverse complement.
CAAAAGGTGCTACAGGTTTTCCAGGCATGCAAGGACTTCCGGGAATGAAGGTAATTCCAAGATTTTTATTTTTTTTTGGTGTAAACGATCAGCATTTGACCAAACCTTCCAACGTTAATTGTTTCAAACCTTATTAACTGTTTTGAGACATTATTGATTGTTTACTTAATTCTAGTTTTACCTCTATTTTTAAATATCTGCCAATGGTTAGATTTAGGATTTCATTTAAATATGTACACAATATAATAAATAAACATTCACTTCATATGTGTGCATTCAATAGGATAGCATATAGATAGACTGATTGATAGATAGTAGCTAAATATTAAAATAGTATGTTTTCAGTTTATCACTTACTTTTCTGTGAACCTTTTTCAATAAAATATCCTATGAAGGAGATAAATTGAGGAAAGAAGAGGCCCAGAGTACAACTACTAATAGCCTATAAGTACCTCCACAATTTGTTTGCCAACACACTTTCCCTTGACAAAGCTATGTTAAACATACCGAAATGTTGAGATGTTTTATATATTTGAATCACCAGTAACTGATTTATGACAATGCTAAAACCATGCAAATATCTGTATGTGCTCTCCAGATCTCAGTAATCAGTGTCATTCAGCAGCCAATATTCCATGTCAGCAGTGGGTATACTGTGCCACAGATTAAAGGTTAATTACTGCACATCCCAGTTCTGACAATTCTCTACATCTAGTATGTCTCAAGTTTAAAAGCAAAACCAATGCAGCAAACGTGTGTCTTATATTTATTGTATATGCTGTCTGCAATAATGTGTAGACTCTTCCCAAAAGTCTTCTGTAATGGGTGTACTGTCACAGTGTGGATATCTGCTGAGAAACGACAGACACAGAGGGTTTGAGGTTGCAAACGCCACGCAGGCATCCAGGTTTTCTTTATTTACAAGCAGTTACAGTGGTTGGTGGCCGCCACTAGGGTATCAGCAATGGTAGCCCTAGTGTGGAAGGATGTATATACTGTACACAGGTACATGAATATATACAAAAAGCAAAAACAAAACACTGTACAAAACAAAGCTAGTAAATAAAAATTTGCCAAGCTCAGGGCATGCGCTACTCCCACTAAAAGGGAGGTCCCGCACTAGGAACGTTCTCCCTGCAAAAACTAAATAACTGGGGAGGATTAAAATACCATCAATTAACCTCTACCCTAAAGTTCTAACAATTTTCCTGGTTACACATGCTGAGGTAATCCTTAGCTTGCCCTGGTTCCATCCGCAGTCGTGAGGGTTCTCCTCCTTCCCCTCCAGGCTTGTGAAAGAAGCACAGCACAAACCAACAAAAGACAAAGAAGAACCAAGGGCTGGCTTTCCAGACCCTTTTTAAAAGCAGGTGACCAGTGTTAATTGATTATCAATTATTCAGTTGGCACCTGGCCACCTGCTGCACGTAATATTTCAATTAGGCAGAGGGGGAAGTCTTCCCTACCAGCCCAGCCATATCTAGTCAAACAGAAACACATTTTTATTACAAATCACCACCAATACACACTGTACCTTCAAATACACGTGATATCGTGGTGATTAATCAATCAATAGATGATTCATTGGGGCTCTCAAAATAAAAGGCATGACGATCATTGTTGCAGCTTAGTATTTATTTCTCAATAGTATTGCTTTTTTACAGGGTGAAAAGGGTGAAGCAGGGTCTATCATTGTAGCCGATGGATCTCTGATGGCAGGATTAACCGGGCCAAAGGGACCAAAAGGAATTCAGGTGACTATAAATGAGAATCCCTCTGCCCTTTATCCCCAAAGTCCTCCCATGTGGATGGTGTCTATTCTAAACTTGTATTATTTCTGTCTCCCTAGGGTGAGCCAGGCTTAACCGGACCTCGAGGACCAATGGTATATAGCGTTTAATATATTTTTATCCGAATACAATGCATTATGAGCCAGATGTAATTGATTTCCTCTAAATAAATAATTGAATTAAATCGTTCAGTCTTAGTGTAATTTTTACAATGTATAATTATATAATTAGATATGAAATAATTTCTTAAAGAATTACAAACTTCTGCAAGAACATTTTCATGATTTACTTTCAAACACTTGTAAACCGATCATCTGTATTGTGCTGTCCTTAAGGTATACACAAAAGACTTTTAGACTACCATTGTTTCTGTGTTATTGTAGTAATAAAACTGGCAATAGGAACATACAATGACAACGCAGAGCAGGCACCCATTAGATCCTTTTTTTTTTTTTTGCAGGGGCCAAATGGACCACTTGGACCAAAAGGAGAATTTGGCTTCCCTGGACGTCCTGTAAGTAGAGAAGGTTTTTGCAGTGTTATATATATATATATATATATCTATATATATATATGATATATATATATAGATATATATTATATATATATATATATATATATATATATATATAATATATACAATGTCATTAAAAGTTTAACCTGTAAATGTGAACATTTACCAAATAAGGTGGTAAATGTCCAAAATTATAAAGAAATAGATGGTTTACCAAAGCTTATTGGTAAACGTCGTTATATCATCGAAAAATGTATTTATTCCTGCATATATATTGTCAATTAACAAAATAATCATTAACAAGCTTACAGTAATGCACAATTGAACAGTTCAACATGGTACTGAACAATATTGTGATCCACTGAGAGCAACCAACATTCTGGTATGCGTGTATAAAACAGTTTACAATTTAAAATAGCATTCTGTTAAATGCAAATGTAATCATTTAGACATAGTTTTTCAAAGAAAATCTTTGTTATGATACAAAATACCACAAAGATAGGCAGTGAATAGATATATTTACTTACTGCAGTATGGTAGACTCTTCGAGTTACACAGAACCCCTGAAGCCTTCAAATGCGCAAAAGCGATTAGAAAGACATTCGCTCATTAGCCAAAGTCACTTGGTTAATAATAATAATAATAATCTTTGTTTTTATATAGCATCTTTCATAGTGGACCACCATCACAAAGCGCTTTACAAGATACTTCTTGAGATACCAGTAAATGTCCAAGTATAGTGTATTCATGTTTGGTATTGGTAAATGTCAACATCAAGATAATAATCTTTATCTAGCACCTTGGACCACCATCACAAAGTGCTTTACAAGCTACGAGAGTAGGGTGTGTGAACTATGCATCAGCTGCAGAGTCACTCACAACAACGTCTCACCTTATAGACAGAGCACAGGGAGGTTCAGTAACTTGCTCAGGGTCACACAGTGAGTCAGTAACTAAGGGGGGATTTGAACCAGGTATCTCTTGGTTATAAGCCTGTTTCTTTAGCCACTGGACCACACAGCCTCCTCCATGTATTTGACCCTTTGATCATGTGTTCTATGAGACAAATAAGATTATTTGCTGGAAATAAGATTTTACATCCCCTCACAAGTCACAGCATCAAAGAACAGTGCTGATACAGAACCTCTCTGTGACTGGGTCTACTGCGCTTTCCAGTCAGTTGGACTTTGCAGGCCAGGCCAGTTCTCTAGACTGATTATATTGGTCTGGCCACCAGATGTCACATTTGGTCCACATAAAGAAGCACAAGTACAGTTAAAAATTCTTACAGCCCAGTCATATAAATGTGCTAATATGCCCTCTATTAGTGTACAATAATGTAAAATTATATATATATACAGTAAAACCTCTTTTATCCAATCTAATCTAATTAGATCCAGGGGGTGTTTTAAAAAATCTATTTGATGTATAATCAAATTACTGTAAAATAGATTATATAACATTATTAATCAACATACCACCAAAAATAAACATAACACCACACACCACAAATATATATATATATATATATATATATATATATATCTATATGTGTATGTGTTATATATGTTTATTTTTGTGTGGTATGTTGATTAATAATGTTATATAATCTATTTTACAGTAATTTGATTATACATCAAATAGATTTTTTAAAACACCCCCTGGATCTAATTAGATTAGATTGGATAAAAGAGGTTTTACTGTACATATTGTATAACATGTCATGATGTTAATAAAAATCAGTCCTTTGATGTCAGATAAACCGTTTGATATGTAAACTCTACATATGTTTCAGGATCCTCATTCTTTATACAAAACAAAACGTGTGTAAAGTCTTTGTCCAAAGGTTTGAAAGATTGTAAACAAAAAATGTAAAAAAATTTTTTATATTAAATTTAAACTTACTGAACTGATCTTTTTCTTGTTCATAGGGTCGTCCAGGAATGACTGGAAAGAAGGGTGAGAAAGGAGAAGTTGTGATGCTACCAGTAAGTAGTGGGCTATACAGGCACAAGTTTGAATTTCACATCTTAATGAACAGTGTCTTATTGGATGTGTAACTTGTGTATCTGGGCTTGTTCTAAAGTTTAGAATTTTAACAAATTGTTTCCTAAGATTTTAAAAAATAGCTATTGAAATTGCAGCCTGTGATCTAATTACTCAGATTGTATAGATATGTAAAACTAAAGGCTTATATTGAAGCAAGTGTAAAGGCATTTTTTGGAGCGTATATAAATATTTCATGAATAAACATCATCAGACACCTTAACATTCCCACCAGTATTGTTTCTTGGTAGTTTTTTTTAAAATATTTCAGCCCTGAGCAACACGATATAGTGGAGGCAGTCAAATGTACATATATCTGAAAAAGCAGTAATTACATTGTGATGAAAACCGGTTTTAAAATTGTTTAGCATGTAATCTGGAATGCCAGGTTGTGGAGATATAGGGAGGTGTCTGTCTATATTCTTCTGTCTGTATTTCACACTTATATTTTTACATATGTCTTGAAAATACAAAGTTATTCCAAATACTGTAAATCAGCCATTTTAATGTATATGATACTAACACCTTGTTTGCTTACCTGATTACACCAAGGTCTTAAATACCACCTTACACAATGATTCATTGGCATTTCTTATTCCATACTATTCTGTACATATTGCTGATATATGTCATGGTCTTCACCTTTTCTTTATACCGATAGCTCCAGTTTAGAATCTAGAGCTGTGATGGGAGATGTGTGTTACTAACAGGCTTCCTTAATTTGATACATCTATGAGAATTAACACTTGCTTCAAATTAGAACCGTAAGCATTTAAAATTCAACTAATATAGTGGTATACATATATCATGTATTTGACCTTGATTTTAGCATTTTGTAATTGGGTTTTCCTGATACGAGGAACAGCATATCCAATTAAATCTTATCAAATCTTATCAAGTCACTATACTTTGTTTCTCAAGCTATTTCTGCTCAGCTGGTTGGAATTATCTCCATGTCTGTATGTTGTCTCAGTGTTGGAACAAGTGTATTCCACATGTAATGAAAAGTATATTATATTTATAGCACTGTAGTCACATGTGAAAATATTGGGTTAATAGATTATTGTTGGTTACCTTCATTTTATTTAATAATAGAGGTTTATTGCTATTAGACAACACAAGAAGGTGCAATTTGCTATAAACTACAAAGAATACTAATTATACAGATTTCAAATTAATACCTACTGCAAATAGTTTGGATTATGAATTTCCTGGTTTGCACCAATGCTGTCCAATCTTAGTATGAACCACGATATGTATAAAAGCCTCTTAAGAACCATGTGCCGTGAATCCGTCATAACAGCGACCAGCATCTTACTGAAAAAAATAAAAATCAATTGAAAAGTAGATATGATATCTGATGTATGAGCATAAACAACTCAGGTTAAACCTGCTCATCGTGGTATATAGAGTTTTAGAAATATGTTATGAACAAGTACATACAGTCGTGTATTTGTGTTTTTAATGATTCGTTTGGCCATTTCTAGGGAACTCCAGGCCTGCCTGGCCCACCTGGACCTCCAGGTCCAGCCATCACCATTAAAGGAGTAAGTTCAGTGTTCCTCGTTGACTGTGGCTGCTATCTTTGTCTTCAACCTTTTATTTCCTCAGAGCCAATTATTTTTGTTCTCTTTGTGATTCATCGTTTATTCACCAATCATTTTCCTCAATTTTAAAGACAGTTTTTCCAGTCCCTCCCAGACCTCACTGCAAAACTCCCGTAAGTGAAAGTGAGCCCTTTTAAGTCTCTCTGTTATGTCCAGATTAAGTTTGCAAATGCATTACTTTCAAGGAAAGCTCTTATCTCCCAGTGCCTGTGTTTCCCTCTGCTTTGCTCTTTCTCTCTTTTCATCTTTTAAATATATCTAAGTATATAAGTCTGGGCAGATAACAGATGCTAAGGGAAAATTGTCAAACGCTATACAAAAACATTTTTCAAATGATGTGTTTTATTATGTAATGTAGTTATAAACAAATGCAATTATCTGAATTAAAAAAGAAAGTTGATACTTTTCATTCGGATCACCTCATGATTATCTGCATTGTAAATCTTGGCCTGCTGCATCAAGATGAAGAGAAAGTGCAGCTTGCATTGTCTGCACATCCTTTTAATTTTCTCACGTGCCCTGCCTCTCCAAATTATTGAAAACATGTTCTAAGGTGCCATTCAAAATGTTAGATATAATTTAAATCTGTTATCTGAACATTAAGACTTGCTCCTTGCAGGTGATAAGTAAAGAATGAAAAGACAAGCTTGTTGCTTCTTTTAATCTTAACCCAAACAAGGCATAGTTTAACACATTTTACATATATATGACGCAATAATATATATATATATATATATATATATATATATATATATATATATATATATAGATATTAGTATATATAATATAATATATTATTTCATATATTTGTCTTGTCTATATATGTCAGAACAGAATACTTACACGTGCCATGTGCAGATTCTTAAAGTGCAGTTACAACTAACACAGGACATGTGTAACTTTTGTTGCATCTCATAAAGTAATGTTTTTTAGATCATTAATTTGTTTTATACTGTATGTACTTTAAAATATTCTAAACATTCAGTAAATATATAACAGGCTGCCAAGAAAAGTAATATAATTAGTGTGGAAATTTAAATCTGTTTGTTTTTCCCAATGAAACTATTTGGACATACTGAATTTAGCAAGTCAGTTGCAACATCATTCATTTTTGTATTTTTTGTATTTATATGTAAATAGTCATATCCTCATCCCCCTTTTAATATTGTAATACAATAAATAATAGCTGTCTGATACCTTTCACTGATGTCATTGGGTGCGATAAATTGGGTTTCAGATAAATAAATAAAGGGCATTTTAAAAAATGTTATTGAAACTTCTGTCATGGTACTCATGTTACGCTTTCACATTTTATCCAGGGTTCTGTAACAAAAACCTTACTTAATGCTCCCTTTTGAAAATAGTATTAGACTACAGAGAATCATATCATATAAATGATTTGTAACATGAATCAAATGCAGCTCATTTGTTGCTTATATGAAATATAATTGCATTACAAAATCTAACATGACTGCAAAGCTAGCAATGAATTGTCTGTTGGGTTTTCAGAAAACAAACACTTTTATACCTACATATTGAAATCTGTATTTGGATATTGTTATTTATTTATGATGATGTATTTTGTTAGGTAAATGGAAATGAAGAAACACAGCATGAACACACATTTACCCATGGTGAGTCATTTATAATCAGTTACTGTATGTTTCTCCACTTTTGTTTGTCAGACACATGTTTGAGTGTTGTTGGTTCCTGAAACTTCAATCTAATAGCTTGAACCGCTCAGCTGGCTGTTACTCAGTGACTGTAGAACTCATAATAGTGGGGTGAATTATACTATATTTGATTACAAACATCAACAGCAACAAAAAAAAAAAAAAAAAAAAAGCAAAAATTGGTAAATAACAAATTCATAAGGAAAATTATATCCAACTGGAAACTTTGTACCTCATTATTTTTTTCCTCACCCGTTAACGATTTAGTCAAAAGCTACTCTAAGGAAAATGTATTGGAAATAATAATAATAATAATAATAATAATAATAATAATAATAATAATAATAATAATAATAAAACATCCCCAGCAGCATTATTTTGCACACATTATATTTAAAAGTCAAAATATGTAATAGACACCTGTGCGATGAGTCTCATTTTTTTAATAATACAATAGTAGTAGTTGTCTAGTTATACCCTGCCCTTGTGACAAAATTGGCCACTGACATCATAAACAAATCTCTACATGGTTTTTCTTAACAAGTTTTTGTATTGCATTCCTACTTACATAGGACCAAAAGGACAAAAAGGATTGTTTGGCTCTAAAGGTGAAAAAGGAGACAATGGCGTTTCTGGAATACCTGGACCAAAGGGTAATGTGTAGTGGTGTTTGTGTATGCTTAATGGAAGAAGTTGTTTAAAAGTCCATTCAATCTATTTTGATGACCTGAACATGATCATAATATTGCCGCCCTGAAATTTATAAACCTGATTTTTCAGAAACCTCATTTCATTATATTTTGCAGTATTATTCCAGTTCTGGTGGCTTTGTCATAGTAATCCTTGTTTTCCTATTTCAGCTGTCTTATTTAAAATGCTAAAACAGAGGCATGTAAACTACTTAACTTACTGTAACATTGCTGTTTGCAATGCTTTGTCAAACTACTCCCTTTACTGTCACTTTTAAGTTTTCAGTCTTCAACAGCTATTCGTGTCAGGGATGTTAAAACTAGCAGACTACCCCAGTGTCTTTAATATTGGATGCACAGCTGTATTATATAATTATCTCAGTCAAGCTCTATTGCCAGAGCTAGCCAGTAAACACTTCCACATAGTTTCACTGCTTTAACCTCTAACACAGTTTTAATCTCTGGCCATATGAATGATAAAAGATCTTCTCCACAGATCTATTTAATGTATGTTTACAAACCATATATATAATATATATAATAATACCATAAAAATATATATATATATATATATATATATATATATATATATATATATATATATATAATATATATATATATATATATATAAAAATATATATATAAGGGGAAGTAATTAAATCCCCCCCCCAAAACTCTGATTTTAGTTACTGGCTGATATTAGATTCTGATATTGATGTCATGGACTGGCTAACTTTTTTGTTCATCAGCATTGGACAGATGATTATATATATAAATGTGTTTCATCCTTTCACAGGCTGGTGGAATCCTGACGAGTTTAAGGTATGTTGCCTTTTTCATGGAATGTTTGTCTTTCCTGCTTATATAGTATGTACTGTAGTGTATATATCTGTTTTGCAACTGACAGCTGACAACTGACAACTTTGCAGGGTGAGAAGGGAGATTCTGGATATAAGGGTGATAAAGGGGAGAAAGGTGAAGCAGGTGTTTCTGGACCTCCTGGCCTTCCTGGTAGATCTGGACTGGTTGTAAGTCATGTTTCCTGCAGCAGATGTTGTAATCAGCATTATCTTAAAATACATGTAGAATTGGGGCCATAATTTAAAGCATGTGCAAAGACAGAAACTACTCAAAACAATAGTTAAAAACAAAAAAAGTTATTTCCTGCTTGTCTACCATTACAGTTGTTTTATTCCTCCACGACCATTACATTTTATCTAGGTTTGCTTGTACTGTTTGGCCTGCATGGTTTGTTGTTCTCCATGGATGCATATGAAAAAGGTTTCTTTTCCTCCATGCTTTCTAACTATGGCAACAAAAATGCATCTTAGAAAAGACTTCTTAACACTGAATATTTGAAATGAGGTAAGGATTGTACAGTGTTGTTCAGTCTTTTTAAGCAATGTCTTATCTATACCTGCACAGCACACGGTGCAATGCTAATATTCTTCCCCATCTTCAGATGCATTTTTGTGAGAATTGTTTTTAAACATGGTAAATAATGGTCTAAGTATTCCGCACTTAACAGATTAAAAAAACAGTAAATAAATGAAATATTCAGAAAATGTAAAATATCTTTTTTGTGGGTATTTTAGTTGTGCTTTTGTATTGGTGGCTTTCTGACTGTAGCGCATGCTGCTCTGTGTTCGTATAATGACATCCAGTTCCTCACAGGGGCCCAAAGGCGAGTCTATTATTGGCCCCAGAGGGTCGCCAGGTGTGCCAGGTGTGCCGGGACAACCAGGGTTTGGAAGACCAGGACCGGCAGGCCCCCCAGGACCACCAGGACCACCCTCTCTCTTCGGTTCAGGTGAGCACCAGCCTTCATTTGGGAGCAGCCATTATAACCATGTACTGTAATCAGTAAGTTACACCATGTTGATGTTTCTGTTGTCAGCTGTTGCAATCCCAGGACCTCCAGGACCTCCTGGACAGCCAGGCCCATCTGGAGTTGATAATCCAGTAAGTGAATAAAACTGAAAACAGCATAGTATGAAATTTGGACCAAGTTTTAACGAATGTGTTATTTTAAGTTTATTTAAGTTATGTTGAAAAACATGTTCTTAACAGTTGTCAAAAAAGCCAACAGCAGTCTAGAACAGTTTTAATGAAAAAAAAACAACTGTGTATTATTACTCAAAACAGTCTCAGCTTCTTTTGTTTTTGTTGTTTGTATCACCTGTCTAATTCCCAACCAATGCCCAACAGACCTAAAAAAAAAAACACAAAAAAAAACCACACATACTGTCTAAAATGTTTTTATCTGTTTTCTTACTTTATTAATAAGTCATTACTCTTTACCCCTAACAGACATTCACATACAGAAACATTGAAGCTCTGCAGAGCGAAACCTATCGCACAGCAGAGGGCACCATGGTGTATGTCACAGACAAGAGTGAAGTCTACATCCGAGTGCGACAAGGCTGGAGAAAAGTCCTGGTAACTATATTTTATTATGTTTGCACAAAACGTTTACACTGCCAAAAATATACTGTATTGAATACATCAAAGTATGCAAACATTATATTTTCCTGTAGTAATGGTAAAATGATAAAACGTAATATACCTGGAAAAAGCTTAAATTCCCATGCCTACTGGGAAATATTGGAAAGATCATTTATTTTTTATGAATGAAGAACAAACTAGGTTCAGTTGTTTGATTTGTGTTTGATAATGCTTTTTAAACCCGTTTTCTATTTTTAGCTAGGTGAACTAATGCCTTTCCCAAGTGAAATCCCACCACCTCCAGCTGCATCAGGTCTTGTAAGTTAAATTGAACATTTTAAAACATGTTATATTACCAGACTCTGGAAATAGTTTATGTATGTGTGCAAGTAATGGAGTTTACTATATACTAACTGAAGAGTTATGAATACTTCACATGTCAGCTTAAATTGAAATATTAGACATATTGTTATATAGAAACATACAGTACACATATACATACATACGTACATATACATATTTTATAATACATACTTTTTAAAATTTTTGACATAAGTTTTTTGTTGTTGTTTTGTATTGTTTTATAATTATGAAGTAAAGTAAAATGCTAATCTTTTTTTTTTTTTTTTCCAGGAGATTCAGAGCTTCCTTCCTGGATACAATCTTCTCCCACACACAGTTCATACACAACCTGGAGTAAGTAAACAATTGACTCCAAATGTGCAGCTGTTACACACCAGTAACTGTGTTGCCAAAGCTTGAAATTGTGGATGTTTCTGCCGTTTCCAGCTCCATCTAGTTGCGCTGAATGCCCCGTTTTCCGGGGACATGCGAGGAATACGTGGAGCTGATTTCCAGTGCTTCCAGCAAGCACGGGCCATGGGGCTAACGGCAACATACAGGGCCTTCCTTTCTTCTCACCTTCAGGATTTAGCCACAGTCGTGAAGAAAGGCGATAGATTCAACATGCCTATTGTCAATCTTAAGGTAATTAAAATCCATACCCAAACTACTTAATGATGCATATGAATTCACTGCACTGGTACTTTACTGGCAGAACTATTGAAATCTATTTATTGGGAAGTGCTTTAAAAAACATTCAGCCACAGATTATAATGAAGGCACTAGCTAAAATGTTTATCTGACTTTAAAAAATGCCAAATATGTTTGTGCTATACTTGCTCAACCAGGCTATTTTGTTTCTTATAGGGTGAAGTGCTCTTCAACAACTGGATATCAATATTTTCAGGCAATGGCCAGTTTGACCCCCAGATACCCATCTACTCATTTGATGGCAGAAATGTCATGACAGATCCTTCATGGTAGGTGTTCAATATACCAAATGCATTAACCTGACATTAGATGCCTTAAATTAAAATATGGTAATATTATCAAAGTCCAAGTAATTTGTGCTTTCCGGTTGGCAGAAAAGGATTAGTTATTATGCAAAAAAATAAAAAATATGAATAATACTTATATATATATATATATATAATATATATATATATATATATATATATATATATATATATATATATATATATATATGTAATATATATGTAAAATATGTCAGGGGTGGCCAAACTTCCTGACCCTACAAGCCGCATACCAACGTTTTCATATGGCCGATTGCTGCAAGACAGATACTGTAAAACATGAAATGTTTGTGAGGAAGTGTGGCAATTTGGTGATTGTGAACAGGTGTAGAGGTGATGCAGCGCAGAAGAAATCACAAACAATTGTAATCCGGTAGGAAATGGGGGTTTTAATTATAATCTGGGTCTGGTGACCAAAAAGAAAAACACTCTGGCAATACACAACAATGTGAGTTTACAGTCCCAAACAGTAATCGCTATCAGCCCCACAATACTAAAACACGGTCATCAGTCCCGGGTGTGTATATTAGTGGTCGTGGTGGGTGATATCAGGGTATTTGGTGACAGATCGTGCAGTGCAGTTCCAGCTTGTGCTGGCCCAAAAGCGACAGCTCCGGAACATGTTTAGCCATCTGGTGATATATACTGTATTTACAGTATAATCGTAAATCTCGAGAAACTACTCACTTCTAAATCTTTTGTAGTCATTTTTGTATTACTTTAGTATAAATACATGTTAATTTGGATTCATATGTTTTTTCTGACTTTATGTGAACGAAAAGACACACATTTGCCCATTTTCCCATTGGAAATTTGAAATATCACTGTCCTGGTCACAAAAGCAAAGTTTGTGGGGAATAATAGCCATTTTCTATACTTTTGAGGCATAAGCAATTAGGAAATAACACTTACTACCCAGGAACAAAAATTGTGTTACATAGTGTTATTACAATGTTATCTTTTTTTTTCAGGCCTCAAAAAATGATATGGCATGGCTCGAATAGAAACGGAATTCGACAGACCTCCAATTACTGTGAAGCGTGGCGAGCAGGAGACATGGCAGTGACAGGGCAGGCCTCCCTGCTGCAGAGCGGGAGACTTTTAGATCAACACACACGCAGCTGCTCCAACAACTTCATTGTTTTATGTATTGAGAATAGTTACATGCATGACCATAGGAAGAAATAACTCAGGAAGCTGCTTCCAAACATTAGGCACACAATTTCATCAGAGAAAAAGAAAAACAAAGTTGATACATCTTTTTTTTTTTTTTTTTTTTTTAGGTGTAGCTTTTTGAAATATGTAAATATTGCTTTCTGATGATATTGTTCAGCCCACATACAATTAGCCCAAAAGATGCCAAAGAAAAGATACCTCAGCAAGCAATCCTTGAGTGGCATATGAAGGAAACAAAGCAGCAAAATGTGCTTTTTGTTGGTATGGTAACGACACTGCACAGTGGAGCTCATGAACTGTTAACCTTATAATCTGACAAACAGCAGCTGTAAGGTTTAGAGGGATAGTCTCATCATTTCCTTTCATATTTAAAACAAAAATATCTGTGGGTGCTTGGGTGCTATTTGTTTATTTCTTCTGTTGTAATTGTGTGTTTTTCCCATATAAAGACAAAATAATATATTCTGGGAAATTACAGGTATCATGACTAGAACTAAGCTAACAGCATATACTTTACTGCTCCAGTCAATTTATGTGCACTACATTCACTATTTTATATTTTCAGGGTTCTGTTCTACCCGACCCACAAAGGACTTTGTCTGGATAATTATGAAAGGGCTTCAGCTCAGTGGGTTGTATAGCAAACACAAGGATGGTCTGTGAAGGTCTAATTACATAGACAATGGCTTTTATTTATACATTAACAGCACATACTCTAATGAGAACAAAAAACACATAGTTTAATAAAAGTAATCTCTGGTGTAATTACTTTTAAAGGAACAGTATTACCCTACATAAAAACACATATTTATTGCCATTTTCTTTTCTAAAATTAGTGTTTTATAAGAATTTGGATAACAGAGATTAACAAAGTTGCCATGATATTTTTAATAAATATTCTATTATAGGTTTTAAAAAAACCTGTACATGATTATTAAGAAAACTGAAGCTTTTCTTACATTTTAATAAAAGAACGATCAATAGTCTTCCTACTTACATTCAAAAAAGGCACTGACTGTCTTTTAAATAAAAAAAAAAATTGTACTGTAACAATAATTTGGAGGTAACTTGTGTTTGTATGCTGTTACATGCTCATTGAATACATTTTTTTTTTTTTGTACAAACTTGACTCTGTTTTAATGTACTGCGTAAATGTGTCCTAGTCTAATTAATGTCCAGAGCCTCTGTAAAGTTTGGTATAGCAGTAAAACAAGGTAACACACATGTTTGTTTCAGTAAGGATTACAGGATACTTAGGATGCAGATATGGGTCTTTGTGTCACAGTACAGTTTTATCTGCTGTGTTTCACTATTTTCCAGTGATCATCATATATTGACTTGTAAGCATACATTTGCATCACAATTAAAATGCTATTGCCTGTGCGATACAGGATATGGCCAGAAGGAGCAGTTACTGTAGCTATTTGTAGATTTACGACTGCATATCGTCCTACCAAATTTAAAAACACAGATCTGCTGAAGGGGCTTAAACCATTGCAAAATTGGTCAACCCTTATAGTAATTCTCATTTGCTTAAGAGAAGCTGTATTTTTTCTTTTTGCAATCTGTTGTTTAATTATATATATATATATATATATATATATATATATATATATATATATATATATATATATATATATTGCAGTCCAATAAGCGCAGTGGTTAAGAGATCACTGCAAAATTATCAGTTTCTCTGGTTTTACTATTTATAGGTATGTGTTTGGGTAAAATGAACATTTTTGTTTTATTCTATAAACTACTGACAACATTTCTCCCAAATTCCAAATAAAAATATTGTCATTTAGAGCATTTATTTGCAGAAAATGACAACTGGTCAAAATAACAAAAAAGATGCAGTGTTGTCAGACCTCGAATAATGCAAAGAAAATAAGTTCATATTCATTTTTAAACAACACAATACTAATGTTTTAACTTAGGAAGAGTTCAGAAATCAATATTTGGTGGAATAACCCTGATTTTCAAGTACAGCTTTCATGCGTCTTGGCATGCTCTCCACCAGTCTTTCACATTGATGTTGGGTGACTTTATGCCACTCCTGGCGCAAAAATTCAAGCAGCTCGGCTTTGTTTGATGGCTTGTGACCATCCATCTTCCTCTTGATCACATTCCAGAGGTTTTCAATGGGGTTCAGGTCTGGAGATTGGGCTGGCCATGACAGGGTCTTGATCTGGTGGTCCTCCATCCACACCTTGATTGACCTGGCTGTGTGGCATGGAGCATTGTCCTGCTGGAAAAACCAATCCTCAGAGTTGGGGAACATTGTCAGAGCAGAAGGAAGCAAGTTTTCTTCCAGGACAACCTTGTACTTGGCTTGATTCATGCCAAAGCTGCCCGATTCCAGCCTTGCTGAAGCACCCCCAGATCATCACCATTCCTCCACCACATTTCACAGTGGGTGCGAGACACTGTGGCTTGTAGGCCTCTCCAGGTCTCCGTCTAACCATTAGATGACCAGGTGTTGGGCAAAGCTGAAAATTGGACTCATCTGGGGGTGCTTCAGCAAGGCTGGAATCGGGCAGATTTGTCTTTGTGAAGGACGCATGAATCAAGCCAAGTACAAGGTTGTCCTGGAAGAAAACTTGCTTCCTTCTGCTCTGACAATGTTCCCCAACTCTGAGGATTGGTTTTTCCAGCAGGACAATGCTCCATGCCACACAGCCAGGTCAATCAAGGTGTGGATGGAGGACCACCAGATCAAGACCCTGTCATGGCCAGCCCAATCTCCAGACCTGAACCCCATTGAAAACCTCTGGAATGTGATCAAGAGGAAGATGGATGGTCACTAGCCATCAAACAAAGCCGAGCTGCTTGAATTTTTGCGCCAGGAGTGGCATAAAGTCACCCAACATCAATGTGAAAGACTGGTGGAGAGCATGCCAAGACGCATGAAAGCTGTGATTGAAAATCAGGGTTATTCCACCAAATATTGATTTCTGAACTCTTCCTAAGTTAAAACATTAGTATTGTGTTGTTTAAAAATGAATATGAACTTATTTTCTTTGCATTATTCGAGGTCTGACAACACTGCATCTTTTTTGTTATTTTGACCAGTTGTCATTTTCTGCAAATAAATGCTCTAAATGACAATATTTTTATTTGGAATTTGGGAGAAATGTTGTCAGTAGTTTATAGAATAAAACAAAAATGTTCATTTTACCCAAACACATACCTATAAATAGTAAAACCAGAGAAACTGATAATTTTGCAATGGTCTCTTAATTTTTCCAGAGCTGTAAATATATATATATATATATATATATATATATATATATATATATATATATATATATTATATATATATATATATATATATATAAAGAATAAGCACAGCACTCACAATTACTGCCTGAGACTTGTCCTTATCAGAGTGAGTCGAGAATAACCCCACTAAAACTCTTAAAAAAAAATACAAAAATAAAACTCCACTGTTATCAAGAACTACAAATGTTAACAACACATTCAATAGCTGGTTTCTATAGCATGGTTCTCTAAAGGATCTATTCTTCTCAAAGGTATGACAAAATGAATGAGGGACAGAAAGTCTGTTACACAAAGTGCCATTATATAGGCCTCACTACATTTCTAGCAGAATGAAATGCATAGTGCAGTGACCACCACAATTAGAATTTGGAATTGGTGGGAAAGAATTAGTCAATGAGACCATTGTTTACTGGCAAAGCTACAGTCCAAACTCGCTGTTGGAAAAATGTGAATTAAATGGCCATAAATCGGCTTAGCATGTTTGTGCTCAAAACATACACTGTTTGTAGTAAAATCTGACTTCCTGTCACTTTTAGAACTATGCTGTCAAGAACTGCCAACAGACTCCCAGTTAACTGGGAAACAATAAAAAAATATATTGGAAATATTGTTTTATATTACTGAAATGTGTTTTTCTTATAACAATGAATATTTTAAATATGAACCACAGATCTTCTATCCTCAGGCACTCCAGCAGTGTGGTTTATTAACCAACATAACTTTATTAACCAAACACTTTAGAGCTGTTTATACCACTTTTTATAACCTCATCCTTTGTTCCCCTTTGAAGAGGTATCTCTTTTTAAAGAGCACTTCCTGTGATTGGTATGCCTTTTAGGTTTTAATTAGCCAAACAATGCATACATCTGCTGAGAGACTACTAATTGCTATTGGATGGTAATGTGTAGCGAGTGCCTTTTTATTGCTCAACAATTCAAACAACTTCAAATTCTTCATACTGTGTGTAAAAATAGTGTTTTTTGAAGAACAAAGGAACATGGCATTGGATTCTTTTAAATGGACATAGTGCTGAAACCTTTGATCGACAAATCGCACACACACACACAGTTGATTTATGTATTGGGGTATGTTTTCATAACAGTACTGTGAATGTGATTATGCTTCGTTGCTAGGTTCTGGGTTTTTTTTGTTTGTTTTTTGCTTTAAAGCAGGGGTCTCCAATCCTGGTCCTGCAGGGCCGGTGTCCCTCCTGGTTTTTGTTCCAACAGTACCCGAAATTACATAATTGGACAAATTAAGTGCTTTTTAGAAGCTTAATTGGTCCAATTAATTAGTTTATGGTACAGCTGGAACAAAAACTAGGAGGGCACCGGTCCTCCAGGACCAGGTTTGGAGATCCCTGCGTTAAAGGATATATGAGATTTTCTGGTAGCACCTTAAAGAACAACTTGGTATTGATATTAAATGTTAGTTATCTTAACTAATGAATTTATCTTCTTGTTTTGCTCATCCTAGTGACACTTCGCAAATATGTCTTCTCTAAGCATAGATGGTACATCAGTGTAACCACAAACCTGTCCCCCTGAAACACTTAGCCCCCAGTGGATATAACAAATTCATGAGTAAGAGTAGCACCACATAGAACTAATGTTGTATTATATTCACTTGGGGCACAGTGTTTCAGGGGAACAGGTTAGTGGTTACACCCTGGTGCACATGCTTTATGTGAAAACCTGTTTGAGAGCCCTATAAAGACTTTAGTAGTAGTTTTAAATGCAGCACGTAATTACTGAAACAGGAAATTATGTACTGTGATTCTAAACAACAACAAAAGAATATTTCAGATCTGCACCAAGTTGCTCTTTAGTCTCCCATGGGTTATTTTGCGGGTATCAGAATCTCAGACTAGTTTTTCATGAGGTTTGGCCTCTGATAGATGCTATGTGCATTATTATAAGCAGAACAACCACAGAACAGCCACAGCTATGCTCTAGAATTCCCAGATGTTCTCCAGAAGTGACTACCCTTATAAAAGTTTGCTATGGTATTTTTGCACAGTATTTTTCCATGCCTTTAGCGTGGTTATACTATACCATAGTTTACCCTGGTTTGCCATGTTTATTGCTACGATTTACCTACCTTGCTATTCCATACAATGCATATCTATGCTTTACCATGCTTTCACTGTGCTTTTCTAAGGGTTAACCAGTTAATGTAATTAGTCCATGACAACAGAATCTTCCCAAATCCATCAGTGTTTTCAGATTCCCCCTGGCTGTAGACTCCACTGGAGCATCCCCTGAAACACTCCTGTCATTTCAAATACATTTAATTTTGATTCTTTAATCAGACCATGCTAGATATATCATCATCATTAGCCTTTTTCAATCCACTGCTGGATGAAGGCATCCTCAAGATTCTTCCACAAAAGCCTGTCTGCTGCGTCCCTCGTCCATGTTGCTCTGGCATGTTTCCTAATTTCATCTTGCAATCTTCCAGGAGGTCATCTTAAAGTCGCTTTTCATGTCTTTGGATCCAGTCTCCTTGGCCCAGTGATGGTCTGTTCTTCTTGCGGCATGTCCAGCCCACTGCCATTTCAGTTTTTTTCGTTCTTACAATAACATTGCGTTCGTTATCCATTCCTTCCCTTTCCTGCCTCTTCTTGTTATTCCCAGCATGCATCTTTCCATACTCCGTGAGTCTTTCGTAATTTTTGAGTCATTTTTGCACTGAGGGTCCAGGTTTCCCATCCATAAGTTAGCACTGACTTTCCTCTTGAGGCATAGGGGTAGTTTCCCTTTTAGAATCATGCTTAATCTTCCAAAGGCACTCCAGCCCATTTTTGCTTTTCTATTAATTTCGGACATTTGGTTTTCCGTTGCTGAAACTAACTGTCCTAAGTATACATATTTATTGACTTCTTCAAGCTTGATCCCATTGACTTAAATTGTCTGTGGAGTGATATATCTATTGAACATGACTTGAGTCTTCTTCAGGTTCATTTTTAAAACTGCTTTGATGCTTGCCTTGTGTAGTTATTGTATTCTTGTTTGAAATTCTTCTGGGCTCTTTGTAAATATGAGGATGTCGTCAGAAAATCGTAGGTGATTCAAGTTTTTCAGAGTGCTTAATACAGATATTATGTAAACAGAGACAAAGGTTTTTTCATAGTCGATGAAGCAAAGTGGTGGTTCGTACTCATTGCTGGTTTGAATCGCTTGACATACAACTTGAAGATCATCTATTGTACTAAATCCAACAGGTCTGTAGTTCTTGAGGTCTTTATCTCCTTTTATGTAAAGTATCACTGATGTGTTCCAGTTTGGCACTATCTTTTGCTTAATACAATCTTAAAAATACATGTCAGTTTTTTGTCATTTCTTCACCTCCTTTCACGATGCTGTCTTCTACAGGTGCTTTTCTTGCCTTTATGGCATGTTTCACTTCTTTGGGTTGCGTTTTTTCTATCTCGTTTTCATCATCTGCTATGTTGCTCTTTGCATCTTGATAACATTTTCCATAAAAGTGTTCGACTGTGTTTAGGTGTATTTTGCATCTACAAGTCTGTGGTCACTTCCTGTGTTAAAATTGTTTAGTACTGACACACCTTGTATGGTGTGCTTCTTGTTAGTGAGTGTGTAGTCAATTTCATTCTTCACTCAGTTGGGTCCTCTCTATGTCCATTTCCTAATGGGTTTCTTTTGGAAGAAGGTGTTCATGATGAATAAGTTCTTGTTCTCTGCAAATTCGACTAGTCTGTCACCCCTCTCGTTCCTGTTGCAATGTCTAAATTTGCTGACTGAACCCTTTTGCTGGGCTCCTTATTGGCGTTGAAGTCACTGATGATTAACTTATAGTGGCTGTTCCCATTTTCATGTAGTTCTTGTACTTCTTCATAAAAATCTTTGACTGCTTCACCTGAATAGCTTGTTGTTGGTGCACATACTTGGATGACCTGAAGTTCATACTTGCTTGAAACTTTCATTATCAGTCTTGCAGACCTCTCTGACACACTGTCAATCTCTACTACGTTATTCTTGATTCTCTTGTGGACAATGAATCCAATGCCTCCTGTTCGTCCATCTGTATTACCTCGATAGAAGATGTCCACTCTAGACTACTTATAGTCCTTCATGTTTCATCGTACTTTGCTTAGTCGTACAATGTCACACTTGACTCTTCCAAACTCTTCTTCCTCCTCGAAGTCTTGCTTCACCTGAAAGAGATCTGCAGTTGTATGTGGCCAGGGTCAGTGTTCTGTGGTAGTCTAAAATTGTAAACCTGTGATTCTTTGTACCCTCTGTCTTCATGCCTAACTGACCATTGCCTTGGTTGGTGGCAATCCAGCCTTTGGAAAATTAAGGCCATGTTTTTGTCTGTGCTTGCACCATAGGGGTGTTAGCCATAATTCACTACACTGACCAGGCAGGTTGCTGAGTGCCCCTTCCACTTTGGCCAAGTGTGTTACTCAAGCTTTCACAGCATGGCTGAACCGCCAGAGTCAAGAGACTCCTGCCACTTTGAGGCAGTGGAAGTAGGACTTTAAGAGGTTGTAGAAAGGGTGTGGGTAATTCACTGACCAGGAGACAGACAGGTGTATTTGGGAAACACCACACAGGTGCCCAGTTTTATTTTAGACCGGTTCTTTTTTCTCTCCGGCAGAGGGCACTGTTGACCGTGGGCTGCCTATCAACGATGATAGACAGCACCACGGAAATACCACAGCTGGTACACGAACCGCAAATGCACTCGCAGGTGCTCAAAGAAATAATAATGAAAACAGAAGGCGAAAAGAACAAGGGAAAATAAAAGTAATAAAACTACAAATAAAAGGTGCTGCACTCGGCAGCGTTATCCCGGTCGCCGCTACCCACACGACCCGGATCACCGTCCAACTCTCTCGGCTATCTAGCCTGCTCTTTCACAATACGCCGGGGTCTGCCAAAGGGTTCCCCGCTCTCTCTCTCTCTGTCTCGCTGATTCCCGGTCCCGAATCAAAGCGTCCGCACCCTTAGCGCGTCTAAGTGGGCAGACCTGAGGAAACAACAGAGCGTTATTTTATAAGACCAACAATCACCCAAGACCCGCCTCCCAGCCATTCAGAGAGGGGGAAAGTCCACACACACCCTTTCCCACCTCCCCGTGTCATTGCCATGACTCACAGGCGGCTGACGACTGCCGCCCTCTTCCTGCAGCCCGTGAACACGCCAGCAGAGTCAGCACAGATCTCTCCCTGTCATATATAATATATAATATATATATATATATAATATATATATAGATCATAAGAGGGGGCGTTCCAGTATAGTGTAGACACAAGTTAGACCGTCCCCCCCCCCCCCCCCCCGGGCTTGGACATTTTCACAGTTTGTTGTGTTACAACTTGAAATCTTGATGCATTTCATTTTTTTTCTTCCCTTTGATTTACATAACCTACTCAACATTTTCACTGTGTGAATATCAATTAAAAATAAAAACCTGAAAAGTCTTCCCCCCCCTTTGCCCTCCTAAATAAGCTCCCCACCTTCAGAATTCATACAACAAGTTAAATTGAGTCAATTTCAAAGGTATTGACTATCCCATGGAGTGCAGTCAAGTTGATCATTAAGAAGTGGAAGGTATACGGCACCAGCCAGAATCTGCTTAGAGCAGGCCGTCCTCCCAAACTGAGCAGCCAGGTAAGAAGGGTATTCATCAAAGAAGCCACCAAGAGGCCAATGACAACTCTAAAAGACCTACAGCGTTCCATGTCTGAGATGGGAGAAATTGTCCATGTGTCAACAATAGCTGAGGTACTCCACAAATCTGGCCTGTATGGAAGAGTGGCAAGATGGAAGGCATTTCTGAAAAAAAAACATGTAAAATCCTGCTTGGAATTTGCAAAAAGGCATGTGAGAGACTGAAAAGATGTGGCAAATGATTCTGTGGTCCGATGAAACAAAAATGTAACTATTTGGCCTAAATGCAAAGCGTTATGTCTGGCGCAAACCCAACACAGTACGTCATCCAGGTAACACCATCCCTACTGTGAAGCATGGTGGTGGCAGCATCATGCTATGGGGATGCTTTTCATTGACAGGGACTGGGACGTTTTTCAGGGTAGAGTGCAAAATGGATGGAGCTAAATACAGGCAAATCCTTGAGGAAAATCTGCTTCAGTCTGCAAAAGACCTAAGACTAGGACAGAGATTCACCTTTCAGCAGGACAATGACCCCAAGCACACAGCCAAAGTGACACTGCAGTGGCTTAAAAACAAGAAAGTGAATGCACTAGAGTAGTCCAGTCAAAGCCCTGACTTGAATCCGATTGAGAATCTGTGGCAAGACTTGATTGCTGTCCACCAGTGATCCCCATCCAACTTGATAGAGCTTGAACAATTTTGCCAAGAATGGGTGAGTATTGCACGATCCAGATGTGCAAACCTGATAGAGACTTACCCCAAAAGATTCACAGCTGTAATTGCTGCCAAAGGTGGTTTTACCAAGTATTGACTCAGGGGGGTGAATACTTATCTAACCAAAATATTTCAGTTTTTTTTTTTTCATTAACTGTTGTTTCACGACAAAAAATCTCTTGCCGCTTCAAATTTTTGAGTAGGTTGTGTAAATCAAAGGTTTATATATATATATATATATATATATATATATATATATATATATATATATATATATATATACACACACACACACACACACACACACACACACACACTCACACACACACACACACACAGACTGAGTGTACAAAACATTAGGAACACCTTCCTAATATTGAGTTGCACCCCCTTTTGCCCTCAGAACAGCCTCAATTCATCGGGGCATGGACTCTACAAGGTGTCGAAAGCATTCCACAGGGATGCTGGCCCATGTTGACTCCAATGCTTCCCATGGTTGTGTCAAGTTGGCTGGTAGTGGATCTCTACTCCGAATAGTTCGTTCCATCTCATCCCACAGATGCTCAATTGGATTGAGATCGGGCCAGTGCAGTAAACTGAATTCACTGTCATGTTTATGGAACCATTCCTAGATAATACTAGCCTTGTGGCATGGGGCATTATTCTGCTGAAAAAATCCATTAACAGATGGATACACTGCTGCCATGAAGGGATGCACCTGATTGGCAATGATGTTCAGATATCCCGTGGCATTCAAACGTTGCTCCACTTTTATCAAGGGGCCCAATGTGTGCCATGAAAACACACCCACACCATCACACCACCAGCCTGCAATGTTGACACGCGGCATGATGGATGCATGTGCTCATGTGGTTTTCTCCATACCTTAGTCCTCCCATTAGTGTGAAACAGCAGGAACCAGGATTCATCAGACCAGGCAATATTTTTCCAATCCTCAATGTTCAAGAAAATTGAAAATTGTCTCTAAATCTTGGATTCTTCAAAATACCCACCTTTTGCCTTAATAACAGCCTTACAAATACGAAGCATTCGGTTAACAAGTTTCAGCAGGAAATCACCCGACATGTCTCACCAGCTCTTCTGCAGCACTTTCCTTCTTCGCCAGATAGTTCTTGCACAACATTGAGGTGTGTTTCGGGTCATTATCTTGCTGAAGAATGAAGAACTGCCCAACTAGCCGTAATCCTGATGGAATGGCATGCCTCTGAAGTATGCTATGATAGCCATGCTGGTTAAGCTTGCCATGGACTTGGTAAAGATCACCAACTCTGTCACCAGCAAAGTAACCCCAGTCCATGACACTGCCTCCTCCGTGCTTGACAGTGGGAACCACAAATGCAGAACTCACGCGCTCACTCTCTCTGCATCTTACAAATACTCGGTGGTTGGACCCAAATATTTCAAATTTTGACTCATTGGTCCAGAAGACCGACTTCCACTCCTCAAATGTCCAGTTTCTGTGTTTTTTGGCCCAGGCAAGTCTCTTCCTCTTATTCTGCACTCTTAACAATGGTTTCTTTGCAGCAAGTCTTCCAGTTAGGCCAGCTTCATGCAAGCTCCTCTGAACAGTTGATGTTGAAACATCTGTACTTCTAGTAGCATTTAGCTGAGCTTGTATTTCAGGGGCAGTTAATCGTCGGTTTTGCAGACTTGTGACTCAAATTAACTTCTCTGATTCTGAGGTCACCCTTGGCCTGCCTGACCTTGTTCAGTCCTCATGAGTGACAGTTTCTTCAAATCTTTTGATGGTCTTGGCCACAGCAGTTACAAACACTTGCAAAGTTCTTGTGATTTGTCTTAAAGATTGACCTTCATTTCTTAAAGTAATTACAGACTGTCTTTTTTCTTTGCTTAACTGAGCGTATTTTGTCATTTTCTGCTCCCTTACATTCAGGAACTTGTGTCTATGCTACCTATATTTATAGTAATCATGGACCCTCACCTGTTAACAATAATTGGTGACAAAAGGTTAATTATGTAACATGCTAGTTAACTCAGAGAACATCTAACAAAGACACTTTTATACTTAGGCCAGTGTTCTAACACCGTGGTATACACATTTCGGACTTTTAACTGACTTGGCCGTCAGATTGAAATTCCCTTGCTTAGGGTGACCATTTCATTTAAATTGACAAGATTTACATTTTCATTTAAAAACTAAATTTTTGAATGCAATTCACTTATGATTATCAGCTTATATAAGTACACGTATCATATAATGAAATATTAAGTGTTTATAGACAAGTTTATACAGTTAAAAGCATAGATAATCATGAAAAACCTGGTTTCAAGCAGGTGTACTCAAACTTTTATACTATATACAAGATATATTACATATATATATATAATATATATATATATATATATATATATATATATATATATATATATATATATATATATATATATATATATATATATTATATATATATATATACACACACACACAGAGCCAAGAAAAAGTTTCTGAACCCCAATAAGAATTAAGGAAATTCTATAGTTTTACCATGATAGCCTTCTTGAATCAAAGCTCTTTTCTTAAATATCCAATAGGGTTTATATTAACCCATTCACAGTCTTTTGAAACAAAATGACGTATGAATTAGACAAACAACGTGTCTGTGTGTAAGGGCTTTACATGTATCAACTGCGAGCCTTTCATCTCGCTGCGTATCCAATCCTCTGTGCCCAAGGAGTTTTTCTGTTGCACATGCTCAGTGACGGCTTTGTGAGAACCAGAGATACAGTAAGCGATGTTCACATGGAGCTCGTTAGTGTTTCTGAGTTTTATTTATGTTGCTGTCCACAATGTACAGTAAGATTGTAAAAAGATGTTTGCGTATTTTGAGGTGATATTTTTTTTCCTCGCCTTCAACATCTACGATTTCGTCCTCGCTCGGGGTAAGCTATTTGATTTGTTGTGTATCTAAAATTATGACAGGCCTTTTAGTGGACGTTGAATTTTATTTTTAATGTTATGTCATGTTTTTTTTAATTATTATTATTTTGTTTTTTAATTGATTGAGGATTGCTTATATTTACTGGGGTCACTAAACTGTCCAAGTACTGAGCAGTGTTTCTCGAAGTTATGAACCAATTGTGGTGATCACTTGTGTGAATGTTGTACCGTACTGTAAACTAAAAAGTAGAATAACAGTAACACCCGGTTGGAAGAAACACATTTAATATATTAGTTCAATTATATTGCAATCTGAAACCTCATGGCCCTTACAAAATTTATATTATTTAACTAAACGTTATGCAACAATATAAACACTATCCAGAATGCGTCGTACTGTGTCTGTATGGTGTCTAGTTGGCACTTGAAATTGCAGTTGTCAGTATATACAGTGACTTACTGTTAAGGTAACAGTAGTAAAATATGTTTTTATAAATTCTTGTTAAGAACATTGACAAGGGGGGGGGGGGGGGGGGGGGGGGGGGGGGGTAGTAGTGAGTTCCCATGCATATATGATACTTTTGTAAAATTTTAAGAAGGCTTTCACTGCTATCTACAATTTTAATTCTCCGAAAGTGACGATGCTGTCCATTTCGCTACAATATCTCGAGAAGACACATGCACAGTTAAATAACATGCTCTACGTGGTTCGTACATAGATAATGTATATTGTCCGAACTTTTAAAAACGCTTCATGAACTATAAATTACGAATGATAAACATTTTATTAAGCTACACATCGGAAACAAAAACAAGAGGGGAAATATCTTTTTTTTTAAGTTATAGGAAGTATTTCGATATTTTCAAAGTAATGTAATGTGAGAACTGTATATACCTTATAATTACTTGTTCTCAAAGGTCCGCGCGTTTTGTTTGCATATGTAAAATTACATAACTTATATTCTATAAACGTCCTGGACTCTTTTAATATTAAAGCGAATACAAGTGTGTATAGTAATCCTATCCGTTTAACTACGTCTTTGGCATAAGGAATTACTGCTGAAATAAACACATGCATTTATTAAATCCGTTTAAACATTGAACTTCTATTTGTATTATGTTTGCCTCTAGTACCATACAATGTAACAGGAGTGCTTAAAAAATACTCTTTTTAGCTCGCTGCACTGATGTTGCGGTAAAATTAGGTTTACTGGTGGGGGTGGGGTGAAGGCGCATCTGGAGCGACTTTGAAGTCCTGAAATGTGCTATTTGTCGGCATGCTGACAGGATGTGGATTTCTAGGGTAAATAGCATCCTAGAGTTAACACCTTCAGCCATCTGTGACAGTATGGAGTATTCATAAAAGTCAGTTCAGCTTTTAGAACTTCACCCTAGGTAGGGCGTCCTTGTTGTGGAACATGCAGATGAAAGGGGTAAACTTGGGGACAGAAGAAATATTACTCATAAGGAAGGCGATTACTGCTTGACTTGTCCATATTTTAAAACAAGTTGGTCTGTTTAACATCTGGCTACAGGCAGATTCTACCTGACAAATAGATTGTCCTTCAAAGTTAATGGTTTAATGTCATACACTTCCCTGTCCTGCAGCAGTGCATTGCATAACCTAAATGAATGCCCCTCCACCACCACCACCACCAGTTTTGATATGTATTCTAAGAAGGTAACCACATCCCATTCCACCCCATCCCCCAGTCTCTTCAATGGTTCCTAGGTTGGTCACTCTGCTTCTGAAACAAAACATCTGCTGCCAATTTTCTGCCCTTTTAGGCAAGGTTTGTTCGCTAGCCAGGGATTCAAAGGTTATTTTAAACCTTCGAAGCTTCGTCAGACGCCATTGACGCATTGTTTTTTGTTTTCCTGTTAAAGGAAACTTGACAATGTGTGAATACTGTAAATCACACATTAAATGTCACTCACATGCAAAATTTGATGTTTTGATTTGTATAATGCACATTACGTAAACAAAGTTGTTGAATTAGAATCTGTTACCAAATCGTTATACATAGCAACGCTATATGGTGCCGTTGCCGTGTATGGAGCAGGGTATAGTATCCAAAGCACTGGGGGGGGTGGGGGGCTGGATACCTATAGTGGCTGTATTGCTTCAGTAAAGTATGTACTGAATACCTAGTGTACAAGACAGTGTAAGACAAGTGCTACAATATGTTTGAAACAATAACACAAATAATTTAAATTTCAAAAACTGAGCACTGTCCCCTTCTACCCCCTCACCCCCTCCAGCTTGTGTTATCCAGCAAACCTTTAATTTCTTCATTTGCCATCTCGGCAGCAAAACGTTGCGTACCGTAAGCTGTATTTAAAGAAATGTCTCGAAACCCCTCTGGTGTTTGGGATTTATTTGTTAAATGCCCAAAAGACCAAAAAAAAGTTAAAAGCAACCTGTGCAAGCTACTCGTATCATGGAGGTATAACCAATCTCTGGGGTCACTTGACAAGTGTAAGTTCATATTATTATTATTAGTATTCATACAGTGGCTGTCAAAAGTATTCACCCTCTGGGACTTTTCCACATTTTATTGTGTTACAACATGGAATCAAAAGGGATTTAATTAGGAATTTAGGTCAAAATGTACCCTAAAAACTGGCAACTCTACCCCAGCTTTGACATAGCAATGTTGTGCCCTCAGTTTGTTTCTATGTACAGTATGTATTGATGTTTGTTCATTTTCTGTATTTTTATTTTCTGCTGTCACCATTATACTTGTTAACCCTTTCAGTAGTTTTGGACACATAATAAATATATTTTTTAGTTGTCTTTCCATAACAACACTATCTGTTAGCTTCATATGAGGCTGTCGTGCATTTGTGTCTACCGTACATCTCCATATAAAGGCTAGATGTTTTTTGTATGCATCCCCATGAGGTCGCTTTGCATGAAATGGTTAAAAATCACTTATCCATGGATAAATAAATAAAAATGCATTCTGTATCAGAGCTACTGAACATTTGTATTAATTTATGTGTGTGTTTTTGTTTATCAAAATCATACAACCTCTGTGTTTATTCCAAGACCAATTTTCTCAATATTTTCTTCTACAAGGAAAAACCTAATGAGGGTAACACCCCCACAGTACCTGTATATAAAATCCCACCTGTATATAGAATGTAACTGTTTCTTGCTAGTTCTGTTACATCTACAGTTTATTTTAAAATACATTTATAGTGATTCTTATTCAAACATGATATATCCCTGCAGAGCTCATAGCTAAGACTGTTCATAGAACAAATGTATGCTGTATGAGAGAGAGAAGGGTTGTTGAAGTCCAGGGAAGGAGTTACAGTACTATTGAGTTACATTACTGTGGTGTTCATCTCGATCCGTTTACTTGTCACATCATGAACAACTTTTCATTTTTGTGGCTATCAACCTATTTTCAATCGGCATGTGACAAAACCTGATGGCAGCTACTAACCAGCTACAGTGCAAAGCATCTGGCAGAAATTAATTATGTGAATGGTGTGTTGTTTTGAACATGTAAATAACTGTTTTTTTCTGCACGGTTTGCAAGAATCTACAACTTAAAACAAGACCGCAAGCTAAACTCAAGATGACAGCATCTTTGAAAATCTGGATTAAGTACAGTCGCTGTGTGATGGAGTGGGACATTTTCTTTCTGATCTAATGCCAAAATTATTTAAATTGTTTTCACAATACCTGAAATGTGGGGGAACAGAGACAGATTTTTGATCTTTTATGTTTAACATAAACACTTTTTGGTTGCTGTCATCTTGTCATAGTAAAATGTGATTATGCTTATGTTCTGCATTAATACATGTATTAGAACTGGGTATCGGCAGTGTCAGTACGTATCATGATATAGAAAATGAAACATGAAACATAAAAATCACACAATTGTCCCATTTCTTATTCACGTGTTTACAATAACACTGGTAAAGCACTTTTGGTCAAATAAGCTTCACGGCCTGTTTAGATTTTGTTTCCTGTTTAGTCTTTAAAATACATTTCTTTAAAACAAAATTACAGATTGGCTCCAGGCAACGTTTTTGTCTTAGAAGGCAATGGCTCCAGGCCAGGAAAAATGTGGTCACCAAATTCAATTGCTCTGTGCCACTTCAGGAGCAAGTTAGTTGCTACCATAGTTGACTGCTTAAAATACAACAACTTGTTAAGACACCGACTCACAGTGTGACCCTGAGCAAGTCACTTAACCTGCTTGTCCTCCATCTTTTTGGTGAGACGTTGTTGTAAGTGACTCTGCAGCTGATGCATAGTTCACACACCCTAGTCTCATATCTTGTAAAGTGCTTTGTGATGGTGGTCCACTAAGGCGCTGCCGGCCAGAGCAGGTTGAATTTCACCGTTGTCCTGATGAGATTATCAACATTAATAACCCACCTCCACTCAGGTTCCATTTCACTCAGGTGCCGGTGGACTTGACAAAAACACCCTGAACACAGTGAATGAGGTGCGGCTGCTAGAGTACATGATAATAAATAGTATTCTCTAATTATCAGTGTAGACTCAAATTAGTACATGCTCATGTTAATGTTAGCAGACAAAGTCTTACTTAAAAAAAACAGTGTATCGATACAGGGGTCACTGTATCGATAATCGTCTCGTCAAGAAAAATGTCATGGTTCACCATCAATGAATCGGCACACCTGATTGTTATATAACCACATTGTTATATGCTATAACAAATCACAGCTCATTGGTTGTTCTTAAATGCAACATAGTTTGCCTTTAGGATTGGTATAAGAAGGGATTGAAGGAGCAGAGAGACATAACTTGCCTCTCAAGACCACTGTAGTTTGTGGGGGAGCACACATTGCTTTTGCTTGTGCCATCACTGCTCTGTGGACTGCGCAAGCAACAAATTTAACCTTATGGAAAGTAACATTACAAAACGGGACTTTATTCTTCAAAGCAAATATTTAAAAAATGTTTTTGAACATTGTCAACTTAGAAAAGTTGGAAATGTGATAGCAGTATAATAAGTATTCTTAGGAAAATAAACAAAACACAACTAAAACCATATTCCCTACATCAGGGTTTCCCAGTCCTGGTCCTGTGGGACCCCTGCGTCTGCTGGTTTTCATTCCAACTGAGTTCTCAATTACTTAATTGAACCCTTCATTGAACTATTCATTAGCTTAATTAGACCCTTTTAATTGTTTGCAGCTTTTAAACAGTTGGAAATTTCAACTATACAATGTTATAAGTAACTTGAAATTGGCACCTTTTTAGGAGCTGAGACCAAATAAAATGTCTAATTAAACACATTATTAGTTCAGTTAAGGGTTTGTGAGTAATTGAGAACTCAGTTGGAATGAAAACCAGCAGACACAGAGGTCCCCCAGGGCCAGGATTGGGAAACCTTGCCCTACATCCCAGGATTGTGAGGTCATGACAATTTTAGAAAATGCGTTTGAGCCATTTGCAGAGCAGACAGAACTCATAATTGTAATTACCTTCATTATCTACCTTTATGGCATCTTTGAAATATAGTGATGTCAAAAAGGGTTATTTTAAATAATATTGGTAGTATAAACTAACCCTTTATTGCTATACACTCATTTCCATTGTTTTAATTTTCGTTAGTTGAACAAGGTTCAGTACAACCATTTGCACTGAGTCTCATATGGTTAGCTGGTTTTCTTTCAGATAACATAAACACACATGTTGGCAATGGCAGGGCTGGTACATCAGTTTAAAAAAAAAAAAAAAACTGCAAATCAAAGCAAACCAGTATCAATACTAGCATGCCCATTGCATTGTAGGGAGGGTTTGTGTGAAAGGAGACAAATAAAATGTTTGCATTTTTTAGAAAACCTGTTTGATCTCACAGGTATCTCTAAATTTTCAAAAATGTTTGAAACATAGGGGCTGAAAAGTGGCAATGCAAACTCAGTGGAAGGATCCAATAACATTTGAACAGATGATGTTCCATACATTTATTCTTTCTTTTATTTTAAAACTAAACTTCAAGTTGCAAGACACTCAATTCACGCATTTTGTTTATTTTCTAGGTTTTTAGTTATGGTTACTTTTATTAAATTCGCCTTGAGTGAGTATGAGGAGCACTTCTTTTAGCAAGGTAGAGAGTTTAAATCTCACTTGGCCAAATTAATTCTGTCTACATTTCACTGCCAGTAGTGTACACATTTAAAACAATGTATAAATATAAAAGCCGTACGTTAACTTCATAGCTACAAAAAAATACAATCTAAAATACAAGTCCCCTAAAAACATGGGTATATATTTTCCTTTTTAGTATTTCTATATTTCTTACTATCAAGTCTTTACATTTATAGATGCAATACAAACTGACAGTTTCCATAAAAATAAATGAAAATGAAACATTAAAATAATTAAAATAACACAGAAAAGTTGTTCCAACTAGAATGGAACCATACATGAGGCCTCGTTTTTTGGGAATTGCAAAAAGCAGTCCTTTAATTGGTTGGCACCTTTTACCCGTATTTAAATATTGTGGTCATGATGTGCAAGAATCTTCTATAGAAAGATTAAGGGGTCTCTTACTTTCCCTATATACAAGGAGAGCAATGTCTTCACTTAGATATATTAAAAACAATTTACAGCCCATAGGGTCAACCCTCTAGAGATGTGTAGTTACACCCATTATCGTAAATGAGGTTGTAATGGGCTGTAAAATCCATTACATGCTCTGTCATAAATCCATTACAAAGCAATGCAAACATCAAATGCCGGGTAACATTTCAGAGATGAGGTGCCACAAGTAATGAGTGTCCGTGTGAAATTGTACCAGGGATTAAAGCTAGAGGATATTGGGAAATGGTTATGAACCATGAAGATTGTTGTTGTTGTTGATAGGGTGGAGATATTCAACTGCTGCTTACCACTTACTGTTTCAGTTTTTTGGGGGTAAAAAGCAATTAGATTTGACTAATTGTTCACTATTTTACTACATATAAGAACTTAGTAAACCTTTCTAACTATATTCTGTACTAGGCTTTAAAAAAAAAAATTAATTGGGGGTGTCGTAGCAGGAATAAGGAGCCCACTTTTTTAGGAAGTAAATAGGCTCTCCTTGGCATAATATTATGCAAAGCCGCTGAACCTTGGGGCATTCTGAAAGATTGACTATGCAGAACATAAGGCCCACAGAAGTAGCTGGTAGTTAGCCTTAGCCCTTAAATGTGTAGAAGTAAAGATTTATCAGAATATGAAAGGAGACTCGACTAGTGGGATCTCCATCACGGACTGGAACTGCAGCTGGGAAATCAAGCACCACTCTTGTCTTAAAATAAGACAAATTCTAAGTGGGTAGTTCACGAAACAATTCCCTTTACTATATACTTTCAGGTCCATTATCACCCAGTAATGGACTTGGAGTTGGTCATTTCATCAGTGGACTGGAAGTTCTGAGATACAGTATGTAATGGGTTTAATACCTCGTTTCCATGCACCACTCAACCTGTGTTGAAAACCCTGCTGCCCCTCATACTGCATTTCCATGTTAATTTAGCCAACCTGCATTGGCTGTCAATCCGAGTTGCCCCTGATTTTTTTTTTTTTTTTTTTTTACCCTTTCCCAATGCGGGATGGGTGGAAGTACATCACATCACTGACCAGTCAACTGACAAGTGGGTGTAAACATTTAATTCACATTTAAAACACGGAGCAGGTTTCTCCTTTTTAATATTCACGTATCATTTTGTTTAGTAACAAAAAGCTCCAAAGAATTGTTAGGACAATTGGAAGCAAAGAACTGGCATCCATGCTTTCAGATTTGTAAACATATGAATGCAACCTTAACCGCAGGGCGTGCTGGGAAAAAAACTGCCAGCATTTGTTGAAAACTCACATTGCATGGAACCACAGCCTTTGGGTAGACCATCAATGGAGGGTCAGGAGGAATGCCTAAGTCTGGCTCAGTTTTGTACCATTATGCTCTGCATTCAGTAGACAGAAACCAGAAGAAAGTTAGTTTGATCTGTGAAAACTCAGCAAGGAGACTTTCTGTATATTTTTTTTTCTACAAGGCTGTTCGGTTTTCTGTGTTAAGTGGAAGCTCAGCAGCTTACCCACATATTTTGAATCACGGAAAAATAAATTGTCTGTGTCTGGTTTCAGTTGATGTTTGATCCGTTTCGCTATGCTGTCAATTACTGCCCTTTTTAAGTTTGTTTAATTCCTGCCAGAGTTTAAAGTTCGGACACCAGATATCTGGTTTAAAGAATTTTGCACATGAAGTTGCTTGGTTGTGTTCCTTGCTGCAAACAATTTTCTATTTAAAGCAGAGGAGAGGGTGGTCCTTGGGACTAGGACTGGAGGTTGCAAATAACTGGGAATTCCTTTGATGTGAGCTGTGTGTGGTATTATTTTTTATTTATTTGAAAACAGGACACAGTAGCAGCCCTAAAACCATTAGCATATGTTCACAATGCTCCCTGTGTACCAACAGTGTGACTAGTATATCCTAGCATACAGTAATAATGTCATATGACTTTAATTTTATACTGAAATGACATAAAATATAAGAGAGTAAATCCACTGTATATATAAAAAGTCACTTGCTCTTTTGTCTGTAGTTTTCAGCGAGTGGTTTACTGTAAATCAAAGGGCAAGCTCACCAGATGTGGGTTAATTTCTATTATTATTATTATTATTATTATTATTAACTATTATTAATTCAATTTGGAAAGCTGTACTTTAAATCTACATGCTTCCCTTGAGTCACACGGTCATCCGCCAACACAACCTCATGTTTCACTTCTATGGGTGACGATGAAACTCTGAGCTGGGGGTCTTCGACCCCAGACGGTAGCAGCCCGAGAGACGGGCGTAAGTGCTGTAACTCCGGACCATTGAGACGGTTAAAAGAAGTTGACTGTTATTGTTTAGTCTTGAACAATAACAAATCTAGATTTCCAGTAGGATCTAAAACTCAACTTAAGAATCTCAATATAGCTGCCCTGAACCTCGGAAACTGTCTGCTGCTGCCTTCCCCCACAGTACAAAGCCTTGGTGTACTTCTTGACAGCAACCTCTCCTTTGATGCCCACATCTCCTCCGTGGTCAAATCTTCCTTCTACCATCTTCGAAACATCTCCAAAGTCCGTCCCTACCTTTCCCTCCCAGATGTGGAGATACTTTGTCATGCATTTATCTCCTCTCGACTCAACTACTGCAACTCTCTATATGATATGGAGATAAGGCTGCATTCACTCCTCTATGCAAACAGTGATACTGCAAGTAACAGCATTCATCCCCACCCCCCCCCCCCCCCCCCCCCCTCCCCCCCCCACGTTGATTTTTTTCTATTCAACATTTCTTTCAAAAAAGTATATAAAGAAATAAATCTGGCAAATTCTTTTTTTAATCAAAAAAAAATACCAATTACACCGTGTAACAATTGTATTTTTTTTTTGGTTCCTGGGTAGTAAGTGTTATTTCCTAATTGCTTATGCCTCAAAAGTATAGAAAATGGCTATTATTCCCCACAAACTTTGCTTTTGTGACCAGGACAGTGATATTTTGAAATTTACCTATTTTCCAGAACATTCCAGATAGATTCAGTGCTGAGTAAACTTGGAGTAACTTCTAGAACTTTCTAGAACTTTCCAGTAATATAAATAGTAGTATAAATACAGGGGCCTTAAGCCCACCAGTTCAGTTTAGTTCCAGCTGCCTAAGTGGATACATATCTGCATTTTTCTGAGATGGCATCAAGAGGCTGCAATGGTGGCATTCCTGATGGGTCTCCAAGGCGGTTTTACCAAGTTTCCCTGCTATCTTTGCCTTTGGGACAGCAGGGACACCAAGGCGCACTACCACAGGCGGGACTGGCCACAGCGGACCGAGTTCTCTGTGGGGAGGAACAACGTCAAGTGGGAGCCACTGGTGGACCCCCGGAAGGTGCTGATGCCACCACTGCACATCAAATTGGGCCTTATGAAACAATTTGTCAGAGCTCTAGATAAGGAGTCGGCAGCCTTCAAGTACCTTCAAGACTTCTTCCCTAAGCTGTCTGAGGCAAAGGTCAAAGCCGGTGTCTTCGTCGGACCACAGATAAAGAAGATCCTGGAGTGCAATGAATTCCCCAAGAAGCTCACTAGTAAGGAGAAAGCGGCTTGGAACAGCTTTGTAGCAGTGGTTCGGGGCTTCCTGGGTAATCACAAGGCCGAAAACTATGTGGAGCTGGTTGAGACTGGTGAAGAACTACGGCACAGTGGACTGTAGGATGCCCGTCAAAGTCCATATCCTTGATGCTCATCTTGATAAATTCAAGGAGAACATGGGAGTGTACTCAGGAGCAAGGCAAGCGCTTCCACCAGGATATACTGGACTTTGAACGCCGCTACCAAGGACAGTATAACGAGAACATGATGGGAGACTACATTTGGGGGCTGATTCGTGAAAGTGATTTACAGTATAATCGTAAATCTCGAAAAACCACTCACTTTTAAATCTTTTGTAATCATTTTTGTATTACTTTGGTATAAATACATGTTAATTTGGATTCATATGTTGTTTTTTTCTGACTTTATGTGAACGAAAAGACCGTTTTCTCATTGGAAATAGGTAAATTTCTAAATATCATTGTCCTGGTCACAAAAGCAAAGTTTGTGGGGAATAATAGCCATTTTCTATACTTTTGAGGCATAAGCAATTAGGAAATAACACTTACTACCCAGGAAGAAAAATTGTGTTACATAGTGTTATATAAGCCAGCCTCAGCACCACTGATTAAAAAGAAAACCCTCCATTTTTAGTTATCCCTCTCCTTCCAATGAAGCGTTCAAATTAAGAGTTTCAACCCGTAAAACACCAGAAACAGCAATTCAAAAGATCAGAAGATTAATTGATCAATAGAAAATGTCAAGATTACAACCCCTAATATAGATTTGTGCTGAGACAAACACAGGACTTTCGCGTTCGGCTATTCGCTGATAATTTAAATATTCATTCGAATATTTGTTTGTTTTCAAAAAGTAATAAAAGTCACTATATTGCTCAGAACGCAGGCAGAGACAGCACAGCAGCAAGGGTAGGGGGCATGGCCATGGCCCCAGTGTGTGCACCTTTATTTTACAGCAAGACCTTACAATATGTAACACGTTAAAAAATAAAAATATCCCAGGAGTAAATAAGTTCTGTAGGATTTACTTTAACCCAGTGACTTATCTACAAAACAAAGGATGCCAAATAGCAGTTCAAGTTAAACAATGTTTTGTTTATTCCCAAAATAAATAGTACATAAAGTTAACACATGTTATTTATTTTCTCCTTTGCCATTGCCATTTCTTCACAGTAAACAGTGGCCATAGATATGTTTTCATTAAGTAATAACATGAGGTTTAATTTTGCCTTTTTGTAGCAGAAGCAAATAAACACTGAAATTTAACACATCTGTAACATCTATACTTTTGTTGTGGGTGTCCGCTGAATGATGAGAGAGTGAGAGGGATGCAGTTGACAACACCACTCAGGAGTCCAGGTTTTATTACAAATAAACACAGTTGCAGCGACAGGTGGGCACCACTACCAGCAATGAGGACATACACAGAGGGCATACACAGACACAGTAATCAAAATTATAACTCCAAATTGCAAACCAAATCAGTGAGAAAACAGCTAAAAACTAAAGTTTAGCAAACACTGGCTTAGCGCTGCTCCCACTAAATGAGAAGTCCTGCTCTGGAACCTACTCTGTGACACATCAAAATCCCCCAAATTAATCCATGCACAGTTCAATCGGAATTGGCTCTCCACACAGTTGTGCAGCTACACACTTGCTGGAACATGAACAAAAGAACTGGCTTTCCAGCTCCTTTTTTATACCATGTGGCTGGGCTTAATTGATCATCAATTAGTCAATTAAGCTCCAGCCACATTCCGCACATGGATTTGACAGAGATGGGTTTAACCCCATTTTTTTTTTAAACTTTACATATACTCAACAGTACATTATATACATATATACAGTACTGTGCAAAATTTTTTGGCAGGTGTGAAAAAATGCTGTAAAGTAAGAATGCTTTCAAAAATAGACATGTTAATAGTTTATATTTATCAATTAACAAAATGCAAAGTGAGTGAACAGAAGAAAAATCGACATCAAATCAATATTTGGTGTGACCTCCCTTTGCCTTCAAAACAGCATCAATTCTTCTAGGTACACTTGCACACAGTTTTTGAAGGAACTTGGCAGGTAGGTTGGCCCAAACATCTTGGAGAACTAACCACAGTTCTTTTGTGGATTTAGGCAGCCTCAGTTGCTTCTCTCTCTTCATGTAATCTCAGACAGACTCGATGATGTTCCATGCTCTGTGGGGGGGCCATACCATCACTTCCAGGACTCCTTGTTCTTCTAAACGCTGAAGATAGTTCTTAATGACTTTCGCTATATGTTTGGGGTCGTTGTCATGCTGCAGAATAAATTTGGGGCCAATCAGATGCCTCCCTGATGGTATTGCATGATGGATAAGTATCTGCCTGTACTTCTCAGCATTGAGGAGACCATTAATTCTGACCAAATCCCCAACTCCATTTGCAGAAATGCAGCCCCAAACTTGCAAGGAACCTCCACCATGCTTCATTGTTGCCTGCAGACACTCATTCGTGTACCGCTGTCCAGCCCTTCGGCGAATAAACTGCCTTCTGCTACAGCCAAATATTTCAAATTTTGACTCATCAGTCCAGAGCACCTGCTGCCATTTTTCTGCACCCCAGTTCCTGTCTTTTTGTGCATAGTTGAGTCGCTTGGCCTTGTTTTCACGTCAGAGGTATGGCTTTTTGGCCGCAAGTCTTCCATGAAGGCCACTTCTGACCATACTTCTCCAGACAGTAGATGGGTGTACCAGGGTCCCACTGTTTTCTACCAATTTTGAGCTGATGGCACTGCTGGACATCTTCTGATTGTGACCACTGCGTCTAAGGCCGTCAGCGTTGCCCGTTTCTTTGTGCTTCTTCAAAAGAGCTTGAACAGCACATCTGGAAACCCCTGTCTGCCTTGAAATTTCTGCCTGGGAGAGACCTTGCTGATTCAGTATAACTACCTTGTGTCTTATTGCTGTGCTCAGTCTTGCCATGGTGTATGACTTTTGACAGTAAACTGTCTTCAGCAACCTCACCTTGTTAGCTGAGTTTGGCTGTTCCTCACCCAGTTTTATTCCTCCTAAACAGCTGTTTCTGTTTCAGTTAGTTTTCAACCTTGTGGCAAAGTGGCTGGTAAGGGGAACAAGTGTAGCAGTGATGCGATGCAGGAGTGACAGGCAGACAACGGTATTTCAGTGAGAAAAAGGGTGCTTTAATTATAATCCAGGTCTGGTGACCGTAAAATAATAAATCCCTGTCTATACACAACAATGTGTAAAGCGCGGGGATAACAAAAACAGGGCACAGTCCCGAACCAAAACACAAGACGCGGTCACCAGTCCTGGGTGAGTGAAGACGTGCAGGTGCTCGGTGCAGGCACAGCTTGTGTGGTGTGTAGTGGTGCTCCGGATCGTGCTGACCCTGGCGACAGCTCCGGAGGTGTGCTTAACTGTCTAGTGCCGAATACAAAAAAGTTACACGGACAGACACAACAATACAAAACACGAACACAATCCACTCTGAGAGCTCCTCTCTCAGTCCTTCTCTCTCTCCAATCGTTTAACCCAAACGAAGGAAAAGATCAGCGTTACCCTGGCCCCTATATGTAATCCTGCATGATATCTAGGTAAATGGTTGCAGCTGCCTTATTACTTGCAGCTGCTTCTCGTTTACCTTTCAAATCAATACGGTCTTACAACAGAGTCGCGCTTCTTTCCAGGCTGACCCACTTCCCTGACCCGGAAACGAACTGTCAGGCCAGCCCTTCCAGATACTTTCGTTCTTTAGCGCCCTCACAGGTCGGGAGGAAGATTCACCACCAGAACTCATCTTTCCGTCACAAACCTACATATTGAATTGATGATCATTAGCACCTGTTTGGTATAATTGTTTAATCATACACCTGACTATATGCCTACAAAATCCCTGACTTTGTGCAAGTGTACCTAGAAGAATTGATGCTGTTTTGAAGGCAAAGAGTGGTCACACCAAATATGGATTTGATGTAGATTTTTCTTCTGTTCACTCACTTAGCATTTAGTTAATTGATAAATATAATCTATTAACATGTCTATTTTTGAAAGCATTCTTACTTTACAGCATTTTTTCACACCTGCCTAAAACTTTTGCACAGTACTGTACATATACATTACATATACACAACAGTACATTATTTACACGTGCAGGGCTGTTGCCCTGCCATAACTTCAAATGAAACAAACGTGGAAATGCCGTTGTAAAGTGAAGGGGGAAAAAACTCACCGTTTTGGTTCTCATTTATTCCACATAACAGAAAGTCGCACCAATGTGTGTGTGTGTGTGTGTGTGTGTGTGTGTGTGTGTATATATATATATATATATATATATATATATATATATATATATATAAATAATACAGTAATCCCTCGTTATACAAGCATAATTCGTTCCTTGAAAACTGCTCTTTAGGTGAAATCTGGTATAACAAAAATGAAATCCCCATTGGTTCCCATGTTATAATCTTATATTGGTTCCAGAGCCCTAAAAATGTCCTCTTCAACACCCAAAATTCAACTTAATAAAGGACAGAACGGTATCTAAATATGAAATCACTGAAATTAAGTATCAATTATTAAAGAAATTAGCCTAAAGTTATTCAGTAAATGACAAATAAACAATCTCATGCATTATGCATGAGTCCCCCACAAATAAAGTCTGGGGCTGACACACAGTTTTCTTTCATGCGCTTATCATAGTATTTAGAAACTTACTTTATAGTAAATATTAATGAAGTTGTAAAAACTCTAGCAATAAATAACACACAGTTATGAAATAGAAAATTAAAAGAGAATATTAAATATAAAACAGAAAAAAGCACTTAAGAAGAGATAGCAGAAGGAACTGACAACTGCTACACACGCGAGACAACCTGAGAACAGTACAAAGACAAAGAAGGCTTACAGCGCATGCTGGGATGGCAGTGGTGGTGGTGAACGCTGTGACGTATGCCTTGCACAGACGCAATACGATCAGTGGCTCCCTTTTCGTAAGAGCGAAAATATGCTTGTTTAATGGAAAAACAGGTATTAATTTCTGTGTCTCATATAATTGAAATCTCTTATATCGGTAGTTCGTATAGCAAGGGATTACTGTATATACCAGGGGTGACCAAACCCTATGAGCTGCATACTAGAATTTCCATATGGTCAAGAGTCGCAAGACACGTACTGTGAAACATGAAATGTTTGCGAGAGCAAGACATTTTAAATACTAGCATTGTTATGCAGTACAGTAGTTGTTATCTCTAGATGACAGCAAAAATACACAACGGGATAGAACATTAACTACACAGTTTCTGTGTAATTTGTATTGTACTGAAGATCTACAGTGTATTAAACTTTAAATGTAACACTATGGTGTTTTTCCATTATTTCTGTTTATCCATCCATCCATTATCTGTAACCTCTTAATCCTATAGAGGGTCGCGGTGAGCCGGAGCCTAACCAGGCAGACACAGGGCACAAGGCAGGACTACACCCTGGACGGCACGCCAGTCCATTGCAGAGCAATTAAGTGTCAATTTAGAGAGGCCAATCCACCTAGCTAGCATGTCTGGACTGTGGGAGAAAACCACAGTACCCGGAGGAAACCCACGCGAATGTGGGGAGAACACGCAAACTCGAACCCAGGACCTTGAGGCAGCTGTGAGGCAGCAGCGCTAACCACTGCGGCACCCCGCTGCCCTGTTTCTGTTTGTACAGTATGTATTACTTTAAATAAAATATAAAAGCAGCTGTGATGATTCTGTGTTTATATATATATATATATATATATATATATATATATATATATATATATATATATATATATATATATAAAAAAAAGTATTCAGACCCTCTCACAGTTTACACATTTTGTTGCTTTAAAGCTTGCAGTCATGACACTTTGAAGTAGGAATTAATATGTGTTATATGCACAACCTCCACACATTCAAAGCAAAAACAAAAAGAAAGAAGGTAGCTTGGTCAGGTAGTGAATTTCAAGAAAAGGCCAAGGAGCTTACAAAGCAAGTCAGGGATAAAGTCATTGAAAAGCACATATCAGGAGAAGGGTACAAAAAAATATCAAAGTCTCTGAATATCCCTGTGAGCAAAGTCTACTGAATCATCAAGAAATGGAAGGTGCATTGTACCACCCAGATACTGTCTAGATCAGGC
The DNA here is from genome assembly GCF_017654505.1 of Polyodon spathula. NCBI lineage: Eukaryota > Metazoa > Chordata > Actinopteri > Acipenseriformes > Polyodontidae > Polyodon > Polyodon spathula. The sequence goes on along the minus strand of NC_054537.1, from coordinate 44,470,600 downwards.
CGTCCCTCCAAACTGAATAGCCGGGCAAGGTGGAAACTGGTGAGGGATGCCACTGTGAGGCCAATGACAACTTTGAAAGAGCTACAGAGTTCAATGGCTGAGATGGGAGAAAATGTAAACAATATCCATAACACTTCACAAAAGTAGCCTGTATGGCAGGGTGGCAAGAAGGAAGTCATTACTAAAAATAAGCCACCTCAAAGCCCACATGGAGTTTGCAACAAAGCACCTGAGTGATCCTGCAAAAATGTGGCAAAAGGTGTTTTGGCCAAGCGAGACCAAATTGGAACGTTTTGGTCTAAATGCCAAGCGTTAACATTTGGCACAGACCCAACACAGTACATCTCCCAGTCAACAGCATCCCTACAGTCAAGCATGGTGGTGGCAGCATCATGCTATGGGGATAGTACTCCTCAGCAGGGACTGGAAAGCTTGTTAGGATTGAAGGAAAACTGGATGGAGCTTAGTTCAGGCAAATACTAGAGGAAAACCTGTTTCAGGTGAAAATTCACCTTTCAGCAGGACAATGATCCAACGCACAATGTCAAAACTACACTGGAGTGGCTTAAGAATAAGAAAAAGAATGTCCTTGAGTGGCCCATTCAAAGTCCTGACTTGAATCCTACTGAAAAGTGCTGTCCATAAGTGATCCCCAAGCAACTTTAGAGAGCTTGAGCAAATACTTGAGAGACTAAATATTTATGCAATCAACATATTTCAATTTGTTCTCTTTAGTTTTTGCTGGCATTTACTGTAACTTATCTTACCCTTAGAAGTCTTCAGTTTGAGCATTCAAGTTTTGAATAAAATGTTAAGTTTAAAAAAATGTGTATGCATCATTTAGTAATTTGAAAAAAACGGGACACCATAGGAAGGGTCTGAATACTTTTGCAAGGCACTAATATATATATATATATATATATATATATATATATATATATATATATATATATATATATATATATATATATATATATATACAGTGCCTTGCAAAAGTATTCAGACCCCTTACCAATTCTCTCATATTACCGAATTACAAATGGTACATTGAAATGCCGTTCTGTTTGATATTTTATTTTTAAACACTGAAACTCAGAATCATTTATTGTAAGGTGACATTGGTTTTATGTTGGGAAATATTTTTAAGAAAAATAAAAAACTGAAATATCTTGCTTGCATAAGTATTCAACCCCTGTGCTGTGGAAGCTCCCAGTTTGCACCGATGAAAGAAATTGCCCTAACGAGGACACAACTACCTTACCATTGGCCTCCACCTGTGAACCGTTAAAGTTGCTGTCACATTTTCTGGATAAAAACCCCACTGTTGAAGGATCATTGGTAAGGCTGTGAATCTGAAGGAAAATGAAGACCAAAGAGCATTCTACAGAAGTTAGAGATAAAGTAGTACAAATGCATAGATTTGGGAAAGGGTACAGTCATTTTTCACTTTGTACTGGAACATGGCTGCCTGGGGCTAAAGCAGTTAGCTATTCAAGACAGTTTGTAATCTGAGATGTATTGGACAGTTTTCTGAAGTTTAATAACAAACAGGTTTATTTATGAAGAAAAAATTCAGTTGAATGTTTCATTATATGTTGAACAAATTTAAACTACAGGTGTAAAGCTGGGGCAATTTAAGGTGCTTGCAGTTAGCACTTAACAAGTGTAAGTTTATGTTTGCTATTTGCAATTTGTGTGAACAATTTTTTTTCTGGTTTGCTCCAAAAAGTGTGTCAATATGGTATTGAGACTGAGTCTACATGGCTAAAGGGGAAACTGTTAAGTAAGCTAGCTACTATTTTCAATAAGTTCTGTAGATTTGTTATTGACTGTGACAGAATTCTATAGGATTGCAGCAGTGTGATAGTGACCCTAGCTCTGCAACACACTCAATCTGATCACATTACCTTACCTGGTCACTAAAAGACACTTGAATAAAGATTGTTTGATACATTTGATAAATGTCACTGAAAACCTTTTAAGTTAGAAATAACAAGAGTTTTTACAAGAAGTAAATGTTAGATGTGTGAGATGTGTGTGAAACAAGCCGGTACTTTTGTTTTGTTTTATATTTTTATGGTTGATTTATTTTTCTTTATTGTTTTGATCCATTATTGCACTGGAGGCCTCTAATAAAAACCGCATTTTGGCATTTCAAAACTCGACTTCTGATTGCCTCTGCACCCTGAATAACCACTTGACCACAAATCATGTCAGACAGGTATAGATTTATTGTCCTTGGAGGAATAGCACAGTTTCAGTGGCTGTCATTATTACGTAAGTGCGTTTGGGAATATCCTGCAACTATTTAAATATCTATAGTAGTTGCTTACAGTAACATATATTGTGACGTGAGATAATTGATGAGCTATATTTCTTGAAAGCACTTTCCTGGCAGGTCTCTGTTTTGCGGGTGTCATCTTATGTCTAGAAGTTTGATGGAATATGGAAATAAAACTATGCTGTAAAACTATATTCTATCAAATTTGAGCGTAGTTTAAATTTTTTTTTGAAGTTTGTTTGTCCCGCCATTAAATGTACACCCTAATAGGTTCAAACATGCTAAATTTTTGGTTTGTTAAGGTTTTAATTAATTTAATTTTTCTATTTTTTAATAAGATTCATCATGCTGTCATCATGCAAGGGATTACTCACCATGTAGGGAAGCATGTGATCAGGTACGTTTTATGTATATTACTAAAAGTATATAACTAAATGTATATTTAATTATATTCTGATTATTTTCTGATTGGTCTTGCTACACCTTTAGGTAAGTACCAGAGTTTAGAGTTTCCAACCCATGTTCCGCTAACCCAAATACATCTCTAGATATCCCAGATTAGTCTGTTAAAGTACTTTTGGGCTGGTGTTTCTGCAGGCGTTTTTTTCTTTTCAATGACATTTTGTATTAAATTTATTTATGCTTCTGTCTTTAAATTTTCCTTGTGGCCTGTTTATTCGGCCCTATACACCACAGTATATGATGTGCTCCAGACAATTTAGTAGAGTGTGTAGTAGTACTGCTGTCACTCTCATATTGTTTTTTGGTTATAACTATCACGACTTTTATTGGTCTTCCACATATGCAATAAATGAACTAAGGTATACCGTGGTCATTATGATAATCATGGTACAGTCTCTTTAGGCAGGTGTCAATAACATAATGTACCTTAACCGTTATTTACCAGTATACCGTGTACTTGTGACTAAAAGTTAGCAGTTTAAAGCATCCCTGTTGCCTCAAACGATCACTTAGAAACATCTTGCGTCACCAGGATGTGACAACTGAAACAGGAAATGATATACAAAGTGAATCTAAAGAATAGGAATGGATGGAGCCATAGCTAAAACTAATATTCCATACCCATACCAAGTTGTTTTTCTAAGTAGTACTGTGCTCTGCTAAATCCAGGATACAAGTGTCAACCTAGTTATTGGGAAGGATAGCTGGTACTGTGATCTGATGAATAACCTGCATACTGTAGAATCAGGTTTGACTCTTACTTGAGGGGAATTGTGTTTTCAAAATGGAAATTCATTTTGGTGAATTTAGTTCACTTTTAAAGTATTTTCTTTGCTACCTCACCCCTCCTGCCCTCATGCAAAGACCTTATGTTGATTCAGCCTTGATAAGTTTGAAATGCAGCTACCCCCAGATTTTATATTGTGAAACCTTTTATGTTTTCAGTTTTAAAAAAAGACCCAGACCTTTTAATGATAAAACGTTCTCCACAAAACCACAAAAACAAACTATCCTGGTATTATAATTGTAGATTTGCATGGTATATAACAAAACAATCCTATTGGAGGACATTTTATAGAAACATGAACCTTTGTTCTTTTTCAGTCAGGACATAAAAGTAATAACCAAAAGGCCATTATCTTCAGAAAGTGTTACACCCGCTGAACTCTTATTGACTCTGCCTATAGTGGGCTAATTTAGAGATTTGAGCTTTGTAACTATGAAAATGAGTCATTGACAAACGTCTAGTATTCCCTTCCGATGTGAAGCTGCATAGAAGAGCCTCCTGTTCTTTACTGCAGCTAGAAGGAAACGTATAGACAAATCTGGAAGATAATACAGGTTTTGTTATCGTGGCAAAACTCCTGTCAGTGTTAGGAACAGAAGTTGAAGAAACTCTAGGGGTTTATATCACAGAAAAATCAACCAGATGTGAGGCTGTATGTCTCACAGAGTAACTAATTACAGGCACAGAGTCTGGTCCGGTATCTCACCATAATGTACGTTTCAAGTTTTGTTACTTGCATAAACAACAATTTGCCTTCAAATTTCTTCTCGTCCTATTCACCTTGAATAAGATACTCAAGTAGACAACAAACGTTGAACAGTTGAACTGAAAAACATTTTTTGGTTGCTTTTTTTTTTAAACAGCTTGCTACCACAAAAAGTGAATCTCGGTTAAAACACCTACAGCAGCGACTGCCGAGTTATTGTCCAGAATCTATGGTAAGCAGAATTCATGAGGATTTTTTTAATTCACTTCATCCACAAAAATGTTATTACAGTAATTATCCCCAATGATAATGGGGAGAACTGGAAGCGTGGATGGCTATCAAAATCTAATTTAAAGCCGAGCTAATGAAGCAGGATATGTAATTTTAAAGCGAGGGAGTATAAAATTGCATTTTCATTGATTTTACTGTTCCCCTTTTCTATATGATGTTATGAATGTTTTTTTTTACTCAGATAATGTGGGATTTTTTTGTCTTTTACCTGAGTTCAGGAGTTGCTCTTCTGTTTAGTTGCCTTCCGTTGCACATCTGTTTGTTGCCAGCAATAGAACATGTGGGTTCTCTACACAATAAAAGAACACAAATGTAATCACTTTTAAATCACTATTAAAACAATAACCACAATACAGTACACCCTCTCTACAATGAACTTGTTAGGGTCCAAGCCTTTTGTTCATATATCGAAGGGTCCGTTATAGCTAGGGGTCTACTTAAATCACGGTAAATTTAAGTGTTTTTCGCGGGTAGGTTATGGAATAAAATTAGGAAATTTCGCGGACCTGTTTCAACATTAAATAAACCTAAGTAGACAATATTTCAGAGCACTGTAAAAGCCTAAAAATAATGGTACTTGCTACTAAAACAGTGTGCTGTCGTGACACTGCACGTTCTGCATCCACTGAATTGGTTAGAAGCTTTGCCAAGTTCTACAGATGTGGAAATTGATTAGAAACAGTCCCAAAACTTGGTTACCCAAGGGCATCTGGCATACTTTAATAAATGCAACATATGCAGCACGTTCGTTGTCATGTTATTTGTCCCATCCAATAAATGATTTTATTAGTACCGAGTCAAAACAAAGAAAACAGGCTCGGATCTAAAATTCTAATTGCATTTAAAAAGTAAGCAGCAGGTTGTTTGAAGCGAAGTGGCTGTGCTAGATCACACCTGTAGTACTGACTTAACTTGGCTACAACCGACAGGAATTCTTTTTGTCTGCTCTGACTTTCCAGTTTGTTTTCTGAACGCTGTTTATTTTACGTTCTGTTCAGCAGCCTCCGTAGTAGCCTTTTGTTTAACGTGTGATTCTGAAGCTAAATAGCAATCGATTGTATTTTTTTCCAATGACACATTGTGCCATGTGCAAAACAATTACCTCCATCTGATATGTACAGTTTCTTTGGGAAATATCTTGACACGATCATCAGCCAAAATGTACTTTGCTTTTTTTGCTTGGTCGTCCATTTCTGATATTTTACCTCCAATGCTGAAAACTAGATTTTAGCAGCCTAAATCCCACCCCCTACTGTACAGTACAAGTCACAGAAAAGCAGTACAGATGCACTGATAGGTTAATTAAAACATCGTTGTCATTTGAACACTAAACAAGAATGTTAACTGCTTCAGAGTATTTTTTTGTAAATGTTACTTGTCTAACGACGTATTTTATTTATTTTTTGCCTAAGGAATAAATAAAAAAAGCCTGTCTACAGAAGGAAGATACGTTGTTTGCATCACTTGCAGTGTGCAGTAGTTCATTTAAACAAGGTTTCTTTTTTTTTCTCTCCGTACTTGTCTGGTATGTATTGGCTCATAAAAGAGGTGAATTTCGCAGTGACCCCTCAATTTCACAATTTCTGCGAAATCACGATTTAGGTAGAACTCTAGTTGTAGCGAAAGGACAATCAAAATGAATGATAAACTGTTGGATTAAGTTAACGAGATAAGATTGTGAATAAAAGTAGAAATACGTGTACCCGTTCGTCTCATGTATGCAGTATTCTGCCTTTGCTTTATCCTTTTCATTATAGAATTAAAACACAGTACATAAAGCAAAATTCCAGAGTTGAAGCTGAACTTTTATTCAAAATCAATCTGACATGAATCGTTTCAAAGTGACCAAATCATAATCCAACATGCAAGAATCCCAAACTGAGCTTTTATTCCAGATCAACCCGACATGAAAAGTTTGACATGAAAAGTTAATCAGATCCTCAAGTGTTGTTTGGTTGTTGTTTTTTGAGAATCTATATTCACGACAGAGATATGCCTGCGTTACTACTTTTTTTCAAACTATCAGTATAATTTCCGTCTTTGTTGCAACACAAAATTATTTTTAAAAAGGCAAAAGAGTTGATTTCACTGTGGAGGTGGCATCCTGTGCATACAGACCGGGATGCTGACAGTGTGTTTTTATATTATCTAGGGTTCAGTGGCTCAGGTTCTTTATAGCCGAAGGTTCGTTATAATGAAGGGCGTTATAGCGAGGGTGTACTGTATTTGAATAGTTTCAATAAGAACCACTCTGATTGGTTGCAAATCTCTCAAAAATGAATGGAACACTATGAATAAATACTTACTGTTTAATTGGTTTAAGTCACTTGCATTAAAATTTGCTTTGTTTTTTTTAGGGTGAGCTTTGGGTCTGCATCAATGCCTCCTTGCCTGGTAAGTCTGAACTACATATGAAAATAAGTCTATATGCTACAACTTGACTGAATTGTTTAATATTTTGCTTTATTTAATAATGCTAGAAATATGTATACAAGGCAAATATTTACTCGGTCAGTAACCCTAGTATATTGTTTTTGGCACCAATCTAAAGCAAGTTATACAGTATGAAGCCTAGAGGAGATGCATAGTTTTTTAATACAACTGTTGCCGATTTATCTCTGTAATGATTTGAAAAAAATCCCAGGCGCCTCCAAAAATGCTTTTTTGCAGAATATGTTAAATACTGAACAATATGAAATAGAACAGCTGAAATTTGAACTCTGCACTAGATTTTTACCTTCGAATACATGTCAAGAAATCTTTGCTCGAATATTCAGATATTTGTCCCAGCACTATTCATAATATAGTTCATAGCACATCATTAATAATATTATAAATAGATCTTTTTTTTTTTTTTTTTTTTTTTTGTTATGCAGGTGCACCCAAAAAATCTGAGGGTTGGGTTGGACTTGGATGTTGTGAACTCACCATTGCTGTTGAATGTCGACGTGAATGCAAATTGGTAAGCGGTAGTGACGTACGATGACGTTATGATCAATCAAAAGACTTAAACTTGATGCAAATTGGTAAGCTGTAGTGCTGTATGGTGACATATGATAAGTCAAAACAGTTACATTTATCTATGCAAATTGGTAATCTGCAGTGCTGTACGACAATGTATAATCAATTAAAAGACTTATCTATGTTCGACATGTACCCGGGAGGTCTTTTTATTAAAAGGTTGTTGAAAAAATATATATGTATTGTTTTTCATTACACATAGGCATCCTCCAAGAATGATATTTCAAAAGTATGCAGAAAGGACCGCGAGGTATGTGATGTTGTGCTTTGTATTTACCTGAAAGCTGCTTTCTGAATTCTGTAAGCTATTCAATTCGATATATATATATAATATGATCTTATATATATAGAATATTATATATATATATATAATAATTATATATATATATTCATTTGTTTTCTGTAGACTGCTCTTTACAGCTGTGTCGAAAAATAGTTGTTTTTACTCTCACTGAGTATTTTTTTTTTCAAAAAAAAAGTAAACATTGAATATGTTTTAATATTTATTTCTAAAGTTTGGAGAAGCCACCTCATACACAAATCTCAAAGATTTTTACCCAGCAGTACTAGAAACTTTTTTTTTTTTCAGATTGGTCTACAATTCCCATCCTGTGTAAATATGGTTAGATTTAAATGTTTATTATGCCTTAACGTTCTAGTTTCCCCAGAATACTTCCTCTGCAACAAGTGTTGGATTGAGAACAGGTTTTCATTTTTGTACTCGCACTAGATATTTAAAAAATGTAACGTTGTGTAGTTTAAAATCAAATGAACCTTTACTGAATGTACACGGTTTGCCAAAAAAATTTGAGAATGCAAATTAAAAGTCATTACCATCTGTTTTTTTTTTGGAAGGAAACTACAGAGACACCCACATGTTCTGCAATGTGGCATATTTAAGTTTTAACCTGAAGAGCTCGATAGCTTTAATTACATGCCTGAAGGGCAAGGTTGCGACCTCTGCTTAACTGAAATGTCCACAGCTGTCACAGCTGAACTTGAGAATGAATGAAATCCTTACTTTCTTTTTCTAATTCTCAAAAAGGCATTCAGACTACACGCAGTTATAGTTTTACATATATACAGGATGTGAAAGCACTGATAGCTTTATGTTTCCCATGTTTGTCCCCAATAATACTGTGTACACTCTCTTCCTAGCAATGTGACTTACAACTTACAAACTCAGCTGTGTCATCTTTTTCCCCATGTAATATGTAGATATCTTCCCTTTCATTCCAGTGGGCTCAGTCTGCTGCAGTTATGCGGGGCGGCACACAAACTGCAGAGAGTACTGCCAAGCTATTTTTCGGACAGACTCTTCTCCTACCCCTTCACAGATTAAGGCAGTTGAAAATTACTGCGAATCCATCAGTCCTGAGTTAATTCGCTGTGTTGACAACTACACACGGTCTTACCCCATGAGAAATCCCATCGATAGTAAGTGATGTAAATGTTTCCTTACTGTTAAAAAATAGTTGCGTTTCATTTTTTATGTAAAATCTGTTGCCTTTTTATCTTTCATAGATGTACTGTCCTGACCTCTCCAATGTAAAGTTCTTTCTTACGATTTGCAGGTTTGTATTGTTGTGACAGAGCAGAGGACACGTCCTGCCAAACAGCTTGCAAAACAATTCTGAGGACCATGACGACGGAGAACGAAATCGTTGATGGCCTTATTGAGGGCTGCAAGAAGCAGCCTCTGCCACAAGACCCGCTGTGGCAGTGTTTTCTGGAGAGTTCAAGATCCCCTTTCCCTGTAACTACTGTGGACACACCCCCCTCGCCCAAATTGCTTTGCTGTTCAAAAGCGAATACAACTGTCTGTAGGTTAGTTAAAAAAAACAGCAACAATAGGTGGCCATATTTAACATCTGTTTTGACTGCCTATTCAGACCTTTCAAGTTTGCTGTCTTCTTGTGTTTACATTTTGTATTACACCCAAAGCGACTTTATGCCAGACCTGTGTATTCGTTCAGGTTGTTTGTTTTAAACTCCCATTCCTAAATGATCAAAGTCATTGCTGCAAATAAATACCGAATAATTCAGACTGTCCTGTATTAGGGGTTGTGTTGCTTGCACTAAAGACAGTACAGAACACAGGCATGTCTATAGAACTTTGATAAAGACCTAGGTGTAGCTAAAAGTAAAAAGTATCTGAAACACATACTTAAAAGCCAGAACATGCGAGTCAAAAAACACTGTATATCCTCTACAAACACTCTCTGTATGCTCATAAACCAGTTGTCAGAGGTGCATACAGAATGTGTTTGCCATCTGATACAGTAAACAGTTGTGTGGTTTGTCCTTATATTAAATCAATAAGCTTTTCAGCTTTTACCCTTTCGTACTGGAGGATAAACTACCTGATAGACAAATAATTGACATGCAGTGTAAAGCCAGCACTTGTTAGGTTTTACAAGCTAATTGCTACGTACTGTAAACAGACTATTTATACCACAAATGGATTCCAGTTGTCTTTAGAGTAATTATTGTTTTTGTGATTGTATTTGTGTTTTAAGGCTAATTACTTGTAATTATGTTTTGGCAGAGATTTGTGTGGTAAACTTTATAGTACCAGCTGGGGCAGTACACAGAGTTGGCAGGAGTTTGAAAGCCTCTGTGAATACAAACCTGTAGAAGTCTCAATACTGACCTGTCTGGCTGATGTACAGGAGCCATGCCAGTTAGGTTGCAAAGATCTCGCTTACTGCACCAACTTTAACAACAGGTAAAATGTAACTTCCACTTTGTGGTTGTTTTGGTAGGGGTACTTAATTAAATAATCATGATAAGGTTTTGTTATCCATTGTTGTTCATCTTTATACCAGCACAGATTTTTTTTAATATCAAACCGTCATCGTACTATACTTTTCTAGGTTTTAGAAATGAGTGTTACCTACTGTTGAACGCCTGGAGGCGTTAGGAGTGCCACTTTGATTTGATTAGCATCGTTCCATGGGTCAAAATGAGTAAATAGGGACAAACTGAAGAATCATCATCCTATCTCCTGCAATTACGTTGCAGAGCTTGTGTCAAGAAGTGCTTGTGTTAAGAAATACTTCTGAACAAATAATGCAAGGGCCAATGAAACTTGTTCTTCAAAAATGTAAATATATGCCAACAATGTAAAGTGCACAGAACTATATCAGTACTTCCCCCGATTGTCAAAGTACAGTCTCAAGAATTTCACAACAGTGAGCAATCTCAAAAGAGGTTCATCTGTTTATACTGTAAACTTTTATATATATATATAGATAAATTACAAATACAGTATAAAGTCAATATACACACCTCCAGACTATCATAGATATTTATAGCTTAATCAGTAAAGCCATAGCTTGTGGTCTTAAAATCTAAGCATTGAGTCCCACTGTTGGATTTTAAACACAAAGCTACTCCTTTTATAATAACAATAGCCTTTTTTTATTGGTTTGGAGTTAAGAATATTTTTCCAGATATTTAGTTTTAACTTGAATGTCATGTTACAGTGAGGCTATTAATACTGCTGGTCGCATTGTTGAATGAAGAGACAACTGCATAAAACACATATTAATAGAACGTCACTCAACAAAAACTTCAATGGAATTAGTAGTACCAGTAGCATATTGGCAAAGCGTTTGCACAGTGGCATCACATTTGTGTTACAAGGGAATCTTAAGGGAAACATTTTACAGATAATTACATTTAACAATCCTCAGAGATCAGTCGAAAACTGGGTGGCCACAATTAGGTTATTAAAACAGGAACTTTTCTCTAATATCCTTCTAAAAATGTGTAAACATCCTTTTAATGCAATTCATGTTTAATTCATATAACAGTTTATTATGTGTGCTATCTGAAATATTGAATATCTGAAATAAATGACACCCACTGGCATGGTACTTTGAAGTTTGTTGTAAACCCATGTTAAAATAAAAAAAGTACAGGTGGATTTATTTCAGGAATAATAGCGTTACTATCATAGCGTGCTACCTCTATTTTTTCCCGTAAACAGACATCTCAAACCTTGCCAATACATTATAATCTGGCTCAGCCATGTCTGAATAAGAGAATCAACAAGCAGGTTTATCTTTAGCCAAGAAACCTAAGAATCTTTCAACGTTTATTTCTGTGTACATAATCTGTGTAGTCAAAGTAATCAATACATTTCAAAGAAGTGCAAATATTTGGTGAATTCGTATTTATTTTGTAATGTTATTGAAAAATACCCATAGTCATTGCTATTTAGAAAATGCAGTTACTGCTGCTTGAACATACTTTCTTTTCATTTCCAGATTTCTCTTATTGTTGTTATCATAACACTGCAGGGTTTCTTTAAAATTAAAGTTTCTGTATGCCTATGCAGTAGACCTGTCACTCGGAGTCTTTGTTCAAATAAACTTTACCAGCCCTACTAAGAAAAACATTGCTGTGAAACCGAGCCTAATAAAAAGCAAATACATTGCTAGCTAGTATGGTGATCACCAGTGTCGACACAAAAAACAGATTTAGACTATAACTATAGAGGTACATTACAGGAAATAGTGGCTGGTTCATTTGGACCAGATCACAGCAACATGGTTATGTACATCCCAAAAAATACATTACTACAATAGAGAAACAAAAACGTTTCCTTTAAAAGATGTCCAGCTTTGCTTTGTGCTGCCAATTTGAATGTGATATTGTAACTGCTTAAATCTTACAAACTTACAGTTAATGATATGGTATAACTCACTTGTTTTTTTAAAGATGGTTGATAAGTGAATTCAGCTATAAATCATATTCCTTGATCTCTCTTGGTCGTTTGAAGACCAACAGACCTATTCCGGAGCTGCAATGCCCAGTCAGACCAGGGAGCCATGAACGATATGAAACTCTGGGAAAAGGGAAGCATCAGGATGCCCTTCATGAACATTCCTGTCTTGGACATCAGAAAATGTCGTCCGGAAATGTGGAAGGCTGTAGCTTGCTCTCTTCAAATCAAACCCTGTCACAGCAAGTCTCGGGGAAGCGTTATCTGCAAGTACGTTTGCAACGATTAAGCACGTGTCAGAATTGTTCAGCATAAGCTTTATTAGGATTGAGATTTCTTCCGATATTATTTGGTATTAAATTTTAGGTAAACTGATTAATACACATTAATACACACTGTCATACACATCCACTTGATTTAATACTGGCTATGTTTACAATGCTAACTTATTTTTCTTAGGTGCACATGTGCACCCAAGTTAAACCGTAGGCGAACATTTAAATAAATAAATACACAAACAGAGTTTTGCAAAAATAAGTATTACCTGCTTTTATTTGCTGTTTTATGATATATATATATATATATTATTCGCTATATAGATATTTATATATATATATCTATTATATCTTAGTAAAAGATCCCGCCACTCACACGTCTTATATTGCCCCTTGAGTCAGGGACACAAGCAAATGGGAAATTGAGTGGACACAAGAAATGGAGTTTAAAGCGCTTATGCGCTATTTTTAATACACCCAAATAGAAACAAAATACAAACGAAATAAACAAAACAAACACCTAGCTCTTTCTTGAGCAATAACTAATACACACCGGAACCTAACTACACAGACCGGACAGCTAACCTGTTTACCGGTTAACAAAAAGACGTATACATCCACGCCTACGTACCCTTTCGGCACCACGACACTTTACAGTTGCCTTGCCGCAACCGGGCTCTTCACTCACAGCAGCCCCGAACAGACTGGCTGCTCTCTATAAATACCCTGCACCTGGGTTTAATTTAACAATAGCTACCCGGTGCAGGGGATAATTAATAATAAAACAATTAACAAAATGTGCGTAAGCACATGTTTTCTGCAGGGAGGATATTAACCCCCTCCCTGCTGTATTACTATATATATATATATATATAGTATATATATATATATATATATATATATATATATATATATATATATATAATATATATATATACATAGTGCGCAATATAATGTATCCGACTCCATCAACAAAATAAACAAAATCGACAATTTATCCCAAATTAAATTTTCTTTTTTTTTCAGCTACTGTTTACCAAACCATAAAAATCTTTAAAGTATCTTAAGTTTCCTTTAAGTGCTTTTAGATTTTTAATAATAATAATAATAATAAATGTCTGCAGCGTAGTTCGGGGGGCGTGCAGCAGGGGGCTTCCAATTTCTTGTCAATTAGTACCTTTTCTCTATTTAAGCCCTGATCACTTGCACCTTCGCTATCTGATGTTTTGTTTTTGTAGCAAACGCTCAGACGCCATCTTTTCGTGCTTCACCGATAATCTATACTTTGTTGCCTTTCACTGGAGGTCAATTCTCTGCTTAGCGCTCACAAGATAATATCAATTATTTACCTATCTGCTCCGGTGCTTCTTCTCATCATTCAACTCCTCTATTCGGCTGCAGGAGCTCCAGCATTAGTCTGTCCTGCTCCATCCAGCTTCCAGCCCAGCAACAGCACCATCCAAACTGCAGCTTCATTACTCAACTTGTCTGCGTCTTTATTAGACAGGCTGGCCCTCCACTAAAACCTCCAAAGCTCCTTCAACAAGACATCAACATTCCTGTCCATTTCAACCTTTGGCGGCTTGTGTTTTCGACTGGTCACAACATGCTCGAACAACACTGCTGTTCTGCAACTTTTCCACCGGCACCTCTTAGTCCATGGCTACCACAGCAACCGGGGAGTGGTAAGTCGCCATGGTGACCAGGCAGCTTCATCCGACACGACGAGCTCCGTGCCTCAGTACTGCAATCTTCTCGCTTGCTGCTGCTGCGCTTTCACAATCTGTGAGCTCGTTCAACTCGCAAAATTGTGCCATCTAAATACTGTGTTAACGTATTTATATACACGACTAACTGTCCTAAAACATGTAATGAAGATATTAAAATCTAAAAGAATACACAATTGTTGTTCTACACTGGATTTTAATCAAAATAACCAAATATATTCTACCCAGCTTCACTCTAGCCAATGGTTAATTCCAATCATAACCGCTAGATGGCAGTATAACACCACAAATTCTATACAGTCTTTAAGCTGGTTGGCTTTCACTGTGAAGCTCGCACACTCCAGTTTTGCTATACATTCCTGCAGTTTGTTGTCGCTCCGAGGGATTCTTAGGAGTCCCACTCCTCCTCAACCTTTTATAGCAACTGACATTCTCCAATTTCAACTCTTCCCCTCTTCAAGGACCTAGTCATGAAGCAACCTTACTCAGCTGTTTTTGAGATGCTCAGTATCTACCATCACAGTAACTTCCAGCTTCCCTGCATCAGGCATCCATTCCTGTGACTTATTCCTGTTCTCAGATTCATGTTTCCTCATCTGGCCCTGCTCCTCCAATCTGACCAGCTTCATCAAGGCACCTTATTCAACTTTCAAAGTCATCATTTCAACAACATGAGCCGCCAGTCAGTCACGGAACCATGTCCTAAGATTATCAATGTTCCAGTCAATGTCCTCTTATCCCCAATAGACAATACTCTCATAAACTGCTCCCGACCAATCAATAGGTTCTGCAGACGCCTTGGAGCAACACATTCTTCATCCTCTCGGGTTCTACAGCAGTCTCAGATCTCTGCATTCTTTATCTCTCCCAAAAGCAGCCCCATCTCTGGCTCCATCTAAATCTGCCTTAACACTGAAAGACCAATATCTACTGCAATCAGCAGATCCCTACTCTCTGCAGCACACCACCGCACTCTACCGATGGTAGTCCTCCATTCTCTATTGCAGATTGCTTCAGCAGATTGCTGCTCTCTACAGCTGGGCCTCTGCACACTACTGACAGCACTCCATTGTTTTCTTCTTCATACCACTGCTCTGTTCAGCAGATCCTGCCCTCTACTGTTAATCGCTCCTCACTACAGCAGATCTCCACTCCCTCTTCAGATCTGCTCACTACTGCAGCATGCAAAAGTTGCTCTAGTTTACTGTTTAAATCTGCAACTGCACTTCTCCAGAGCCTCCAATGCTCCAGCCTTCCTCCAATACGCAGATTGTGGCAGCATTCCCAAAATCAAGGCTAATGCTAATCCCCATCTAATCAAAATACAGGGCACTTCCTCAGCAATCCTATTCATATCTCCGCTCATCCTCTCAAATGTTACAGCATTAATACTTGGTTTGAAACATGGTACGAGACTGGAAATCTGTCTTGATTATGAGCTAAGGAGTTCCACTATTAAGAGAATAATTGGCGTTGCGAAACCCAAATCTCTGAATGTGAGTTTACCTTTTCCATTTGCAGTAGCAAACCTTTGATCAATCCTGTATTAACTAACACACAGAAAGGCAGCATCTCATCTCTCTGCCCTTGTTTCTAGAATATGGGGCGCAAAGGCGCCGCGCTTCCCCAGTAGCCGATTCATATGTTCGTTCAGTTCAACTGCCACCTCGGCCCTCAGTTCCATCTCTCCTTCTGCCTCTACTTTCGGTATCCAAGTTCATTCAGCTGGTCCCATCTGCTTCCACAACCCCCATCCAGAATCCTCAGCTTCTCCAGATGCTATTTGACTGAATCCAACTCTCAGTAACCTCCTTTAATCTGCTCATCATTACATGTCTGCAGCCCTTGCCCCTTGTTCAAGAGCTCCTATTCTATAGCCTGCTCAGTGTCTTCAACTTTCTGCGCCCAGAATTGAATAATCTTAGCCCTTCAATCAAAACCGGATCCTAACTCTCATCGTCCATGCTAGGGATTCTAGAGCAGGCCTCCCTCCTTGACTCCACCCTCATCCAAGCAGGCCTCCCTGCTCGACTCCAACCTCTCCTACAGAGCATGCCTCCCTCCTCTCTTCTCCCTCGCCTCCGAGCAGACCTCCCTCCTTTCCTCCCCCTCGCCTCCAGAGCAGGCGTCCCTCCTCTCCTCCACCCTCGCCTCCGAGCAGACCTCCCTCCTTTCCTCCCCCTCGCCTCTGAGCAGGCCTCCCTCCTCTCCACCCTCGCCTCCAAAGCAGGCCTCCCTCCTCTCCACCCTTGCCTCCAGAGCATGCCTCCCTTCTCAACTCCACCCTCTCCTCTGAGCAGGCCTCCCTCCTTGACTCCACCCTCTCCTCCAGAGCAGGCCTCACTCCACCCTCACCTCCGAACAGGCCTCCCACCTCTCCACCCAGCCTGATCACGAATGTGGGGGAACTGGTCCTCCTCTGCAGTGGATTCCTACATTCATTCATCCTTCTCTGATATAGTTGCTGCTCCTTTTAAAATTGCTAGCATGCCCAGAGTGGGGGTTACCTGTCTTCCGGGGCCACTAGAGGTTTTCCCCTAATCAGCCTCAAGGTGTTTTTCCCTCTCAACTGAGCAGCAGGTATACACATAGTCACATCCTACTAAATTACTAACCATCCTCCTATTTGTCCCGTTTGTCCTTCTAGTCTTTTGTTTGTTATGCGCTGGCATGTGCTGTCTTTTGTTTGTCTCATGGTGTAGGAGATTTCGTGAGGAGCTGGGGGTCCATCCTTTTGGGGGGGCAAGTGAGTCTCACTTCCCCAACCTCAGGGCTAGGCATCAGCCTCCCTTTACCTTCAGAGGGGTTCTCACCATGTGAGTCAGAGCGGACCCCCGGCCACACTCTGTCCTTTTGCAGCTCCTGTGCTTATCTTGCCTCACTCAAGGCTCTGTTCCATACTGTTCCTCAACATGGCTACTCTGTGCTCGAGTCCCACACTAACATCTATACGTTGTTTTTATTTCAGGTTCCAGGCAGCATGAAGTCTCTGCCAATTGGGAGTCTAACGAGCGCCCATTTACAGAAGTCTCAGATGCTGGGTACCTCTCGCTCTCCTGTCTCCTTTCGTGTCCCGGTCTTCTGGGACCGTCTTCCTCCCGAGGGGCGGCTCCCCGAGTCATAACCCTTGTATGTGTTTTTGGTTGCTGGATCCTTTGCCCCTGGGTTGTGTCCGCATCGTCGCCCTCAGTCAGTGACCACTTTCTGTATCCTGTCTTCGGTTGCTGGGTCCTTTGCCCTTGGGTCGTGTCGGCATCGCCGCCCTCAGCCAGTGACCAATTTCTGTATCCTGTCTTCGGTTGCTGGGTCCTTCGCCCCTGGGTTGTGTCGGCATCGCCGCCCTCAGTCAGTGACCATCTTTCTATCCAGTTTCGGTTGCTGGGTCCCCTGCCCCTGGGATGTGTCGGCATCGCCACCCTCAGTCAGTGACCACCTTCTATCCTAGCTTCCATGTCCAGCTTCGCTGGTCTGCTACTAGAGTGGGCCTCGCCCGACCTTCTATCCTAGGTCTGATCCTTTTTAGCCGGCACTCTGTCCTACTTACCGCTGTCTTCTGTCCAATCCTTACACCCCCAGCTTGCGCCCTGTGAATTATTATTATTATTATTATTATTATTATTATTATAATATTATTAATAATAATAATAATAATAATAATAATAATAATAATACGCATTTATTTATTTAGAATGCAGTTACCTGGAGAAGCCGTAGGGATCAACATTTTTACATCTTCAAATACTGCACATAAAATAAAAACTTGTCACTTCTGAATGGATATGGGATCTGGATGTGGGATGTAAACTAAAAAGAAACTGCTACGTTTTGACTTTATTATTTCATTCTTCAGTTCTTAATGTCCTTATAACTTGAATGCCTTGCAAACCGTGAAAATTGAATATTTATCAAAGTGCACGTTGTTGCATTCATCAGAGATGAAAGTGAGGAGAAGTAAAAAAAAAAAAAAAAAAAAAAAAAAAAAAAGCGGCAGGAATCTGGGATCCACGGCCGAGTTGGATTTTCTGCTCAGGAACCCAAAGTGAATGAAGTTAAGATTCAGATTACATCTGAAATTGAAATGTATACCAAATAAGTGAACTTTAACTGCTGGTTTCACCAACCCAGTCAATACTTGAGGGTGAATAAAACAGCACCTGCCAAGCAAAGTTAGGTAAATGCGTTTTTGTCTAGGTCTAGGACCATTCAGGGTTCTTGAAAGAACTTAATGACTATTTTAGTTAAAATTGATGCACTCAACACATGACCCATCCTTTTGTCCTACAGGCAACAGCAAAACCAAACGGTCCACTTTTAAGAAATTTGACTTTTCTCAAAGATCTTTAACACAGTCATTAAAATGTTTGAGAAACAGAAAAAGCACAATAAACCAGAAATACACAGCTGTATTTAATTTAAGAGCTGTTAAGTGATTGTATTTAAGGATAGTAATTGGTGGGGTTTTTCCATCCAGAAAAAGATGGGCGTTAGCAATTTGGCTCAACAATCCTTTGGTCTCTTGTGCTTACATAGATCCCTTAAAAAAAAAAAACAACTTTAAATCTTGGGTGTTTATACAGTAAAATAACTATGTATGTGACTGTCACTCACCAAAGCTACCTGGGACACAAGCTTCTGCATTCAGCTTTTAAGCAATGGTATTCTTAAGTCAAAACTAAAGTTACATTTTTTAAATTAGTACTGCTATAAAATAATAAATTAAATGAGTTCTTCCATAAAACATACTTGAGCGGATCAATGTAGAAAAATTGTGTTTACATTTAAAATGTTGGTGGTACTGTTCACATTACAGGCCAAGAGGAAATTATTGCAATAGACCTGTGAGTGTGCATTCATGAAACTGAAATATTGTTGTGTTGTAGTTTCTCAAAGATAGAGGGCACACAGTGTAATGCAGTACCACTCGTTGTGTTTTTACAGATCAGACTGCGTGGACATACTCAAACATTGCGGAGACCACAGTAAATTTTCAGAGGGAACAAGTGCTGAAACCATTTGTGACTTCTTGTCCCCTACTGATGATGCTGAATACTGTATTCCTCTGGAAAGCTACCTCAGTAAGTAAGAGTAGAGACTGCTGTCATTAAACACACTGGGCCTCAGGTGACACGACTGGTTGTGTTGGCTGGTTCTGTGGCTGCAGAAACTCTTGTGCTTATTGAGAAGTGACCTAGAAGGCTGTCTGACTTTAATGTGAAGAGAAAATGATGTGCAATTATAATTTTACCAAGAAAAAGGTTGTGCTACTAGTTTTAGCAGTTAGTTCTGTTTAATAAATAATAGAACAGAACTAAACTTTTTTTCTAGAAATTTGAATTCTTAATGGCCCTCAAATAAAATCATAAATATCTTTGCAAGAGTCATCTTCTGCATGGCCAACAACCGTAAATTGCAGGGGGGAGAAAAAGTATTTCCTGCTGTTTAAAAAAAAAAAAAAAAAAAACGGATATGCACAGATTACCCACTTTTTATGACATTTTCTCACTTGCATCTTGGGTGAGAATTGTTCAGATACTTAGGGTACTTTTTTCTATTCAATAAGGCTGTCTTGTTTGTTCATCATTAAGATACAATAATGATTTTTACAGGCCCAAGTTCACTGGGAGACATTTTGGAGGAGGTGATTCACCCTTGTAATCCCAACCCCTGCCCAAGTAATCAGCTGTGTGAAGTGAACAGGAAAGGGTGCCAAACTGGTCAGGACTGCCTCACATTCATCTGTGTGCAAGGTGACATGTTGGGACAATATTGTTTTTATTTAATGTTTTTAATTGAAGTAGTGTTGCTGGTTCGGTAGGGTGCACAGCTTGATCTGAGCCAGAACTCAATCAGCTTCCCAGCGTGGTGTTAGGAGCTAGTTTACTGTAGGAGGGGACTTCATTTCGACACCATGCTATTAGCAACAACTATACTCATAATTTCACTGAGTGTAGATCTCACACTCACAATGTCAATTGAGTATCCTAAATGTTTAAACCATAACAGGTTCTATAGAAACATATTAAGTAAGTTAATATCAGGTTTTTATCTTTATCTGTTAATTAGATTGAATGACTTATAATGTGTATAAATGTTTGGTGGCTACCTCCAATCAAGTTGAAAGTGTACCTTTCTTTTGCAGTCTTTCTACGACAGACCCATCTCTGCTTGTGGGCCTGACCCCACAGCAAAGAGTGCTTGAGAAAGCACTCTCAACTTGATTAGAGGTACAGTGCCCCCCCCGCCTTGGACTTTTTCACATTTTATTGTGTTACAACGTGGATTTAATTAGGAGTTTTTGCCACTGATCAACACAAAAAAGACCATAATGTCAAAGTGAAAAAT
Source organism: Polyodon spathula (assembly GCF_017654505.1). Classification (NCBI taxonomy): domain Eukaryota; kingdom Metazoa; phylum Chordata; class Actinopteri; order Acipenseriformes; family Polyodontidae; genus Polyodon; species Polyodon spathula. Next base: position 44,449,976 of record NC_054537.1, on the reverse strand, counting down.
AAAATCTACAAATTGTTGTAAATTAATTGCAAATACAAAACAGAAAATAATTGATTGCATAAGTGTTCACCCCCTTGAGTCAATATTTGGTAGAGGCACCTTTGGTGAACAGCAATTTTCAACTCTTTCCACATATTCTCAATTGGATTGAGGTCCAGGCTTTGACTGGGCTACTCCAGGACATTAACCTTTTGTTTTTAAGCCACTGCAGTGTGGCTTTGGCTGTATGGTTGCGGTCATTGTCCTGCTGGAAGATGAATCTTCTTCCAAGTCCTAGGTCTCTTGCAGACTTCAGCAGGTTTTCCTCCAGGATTTCTCTGTACTTTGCTGCATCCATTTTTCCCTCTATCTTCACCAGCTTTCCAGGCCCTGATGCAGAGAAGGATCATAGCATGATGCTGCCACCACCATGCTTCACGGTAGGGATGGTGTTCTCAGTATAATGTGTGGTAATAGGCTTGTGCCAAACATAGCGCTTAGCTTTGAGGCCAAAAAGCTCTATTTTTGTCTCGTTAGACCATAGAATCTTCTTCCACTTGGTCTCAGAGTCGCCCACATGCTTTCTGGCAAACTCTAGCCAAGATTTGATGGGAATTTTTTTTTTTTTTCCCAACAATGGTTTTCTTTTTGCCTCTCACCCATAAAGGCCAGTTTTGTGAAGCACCTGGGCTATTGTTGCTGTATGTACAGTGTCTCCCAGCTCAGCCATGGAAGACTGTAACTCCTTTAAAGTTGCCATAGGCCTCTTGGTGGCCTCCCTGGCTAGTGCCCTTCTCGCCCGGGTACTCAGTTTTTGAGGACGGCCTGCTCTAGACAGATTCACAGTTATGCCATATTCTCTCCATTTCTTAACAATGGACTTCACTGTGCTCCGGGGGATATTCAGTGCCTTGGAAATGTTCTAATATCCTACCCCTGATTGGTGCTTTTGAAGAACATTATTCCGGATTTGCTTTAATGTTCCTTTGTCTTCATGATTATACTCTTGAAGATGAGGAGTTACAGAACCCTGCTCCTTGGTCAAATTCCAATACAGGCCAAAATTCTGGGCTAGATCGATCCCAAACTACACAAATACATAGGAACTGAAAATCTCTGTTCTGATATCTTTAAAATATCAATAAATAAAATGTTTTTACTAAAACGTTTCAGTAATTTGTCAAAATAATAATGTCATGATCTCAAAAAATTATTTATTCAAAAACAAACAAATAACATGACACATACAGCGATAAAATAGATTTTACAATAAATCACAATATTCTGATATCTTGATAAATGGTCACCTGGAACTGATATAACAGAAAATATTGTATTTACAGATCTCATTAAACTCAAGTAATAATTACACTGACTTATACATAAACAATAAGTTGTAATATCTGTGACTATACTAACCAAAATGTAAAACTTGAGTTAATTGATTATGACTGGAGGCTGTTTCAATAGTGTGTCACAATACATGGTTTGCTTTACAAAATGCTGTGATTATTACAGTAAGGGACAAGTCACAATTTTCAATATTAATTGAAGTGTGCATAGTGTACTGTGGCAAGCTGGCTGGCGATAGACACGAGAGGCAGTACTGGGGTATGAAAAAGCGCTGCTCGCGCCGTTCTTTATATTTAATCAATAAAAACTTAAAACAAAAAAACACACTGTTTATTACATTCCACATAAGTTATACTACAGCAGCTTGCCCTCTACTTACCTGAAATACCGTTATGATGATACATTCCAGAAATCCTACAATCCAAGCAGTATAAAAAGCTGTATCATATGTGAACCGATTGCAACCCTCCACGGTTCATTGCCCCTTTAAAAACAGACCCAGACACATAGAATTGCAGTTTAAAGCGCTTGCGTGCTATTTTTATTTTAGACAAAACACAAAATAACAAACACCTAGCTCTACAAGAGTACTAACTACGCATAAACAGGAACCTAACTAAAACAGCACAGCTAAGCGGTTTACCTGTAATACCAAAATACATACACATAAAAATGGCTTTTTTTACACACTATCTTTAGTTACGGTTGAATTCACCAACAACTGGGCTCTAAACACATCAGCAGCCCTGAACAAACTGGCTGTCTTTCTTAAATACCCAGCACCTGGCTTTAATTTACAATGATAGCCAGGTGCAGGGGATAATTAACAGTAAAACAATTAACACAAATATCATTAATTAAACCCTTAAACAAACCCAAATGTGCACCCGCCCTTGTTTTTTTTTCTTCTAGTAGGGAGGAAATTAACCCTCTCCCTGCTCACACATCCTCCCCTATGTCTTTACAAGACACCGGACATTTAACGGCCATCTCCCTTCATCCTTAAACGACCACCCACACTCAAGTCCACAAATATCAATTTTCACCCTCTTCCATGGGCGGGCTTGAGGGTGACTTATCCAGGGTGACCACAGCGCAGGCCGATGACCGGGAGCCAGGACTGGCAGGCAGAGGTGTGCGACTATGGACCTGTGCAGCGACTTCTGGGATAACAGGTGGAGCGAAACAATATGCAAGGGGAGCAGATCAGCCAGCAGGGGGAACTCAAGTGACGTCTGCCTCTTGTGCAGCGACGTTTGGGATTCAAGGGGGAGTGGAGCAAGGGACCAGGCAAGCGACTGCCTGGCTGTGCTGCGAGCTGGGAGCTAGGTTAAGCTGAGGGAGGTCTGGTCATTCCGGCCCAGTGTCCACACTGCTGGGACATGGGACCTCCCTCGGCAATGCCTGACTGGCTTGCAGCTGCAGCACTCACGCAGAGCGCCTTTACTGGATGCACCACTTGGGAGCCAGCAGTGTTTTTATTGATCTTATCGATCAATTCTCTTAAATCTATATCCATGTCTGGGCCTCTAGGGGCGCCCCCACACGCTGCTACCAAATGTGAACCGATTGCAACTCTCCACGGTTCATTGCCCCTTTAAAGTCCTCATATTACAACTGACCAAAAAAAAGGCCCCCAGACCCAGACTCCAGCATCTCTGTTTGGAAGAGCAGTCTGGCTATGGGGGTGTGGTATTGAACATGATTAAAACAAACAACATTTTTAAAGCTGTATTTATGGTCTTTATTTGTAATGGTAAGTGAAATAGCAACTAAAGTCTCTTGAAGTACTGTACTTATTTAGTGTGATCATTGTATGTGAATAATGTACTAGCAGTATAAAAATATCTTTTAAATTGGAAAAATGGAGGGAACTGTCGTTACATTGCTAGCGCTAAGTATGTAGGACTTAAAATGAAGAGAGCGGGAATCCTGCAAATCCTCTGAAATGCACATTTAGATTGAGCAATTGCTTATGTCTCACTTTCTATCTTTTTTAAATTGTGTAGGTTGTAAAATGGGAGAAGCCTCAGAATTCCTTGTCCACCAAGAAGCCCTTATTCAGGTTCCATTATCTAAAGGGGAGGTTGGCTGCTATAAAGTTTGCACTTGTGGTCAGAGTGGTCGTCTAGAAAACTGCGTTGAAATGCCTTGTGTTGACATGCAGAAATCATGCATTGTTGGAGGCCAAAGAAAAGGTATTCCCTAATATCAGAGATAATTGAGACTGCTTTTTTATTAATCATGTATTTCTGAATCAGTGAGACAGCTTGGCATGATGAAAGCGTTGACAGACATTTACCAGAACTTTAGGACATTCTGCCATTAGTATCAGGGAGATTTTATTTTGAATGCACTGAAAATGAACTTTATATTCTGTAGACGTCCCACTTCCCCAGCAGACAACGTTGCCACATCAGACTGAATGGGCACCCTGGAGGACCCTGTACAAATACACCATCTTTATTGAATTATTTATTTTTGGCACTTGGCACAAAAACATACAGGAAAACCATTAAAAATGTAATTTAATACTAAGATGCGTGTTTCTGGATTTATGTCTAGAGTTTACAGGACATTGCACAAATACGCTTCCAAAGTTGATACAAATGATTATTACACAGCTAGAGGTTGTACAAAAAATATTTCTTCACTTGAAAACTGTAAACTTGTTGAAACAAAACCACTATGAGAATAAATAGGCTACCCTTCATTATAACTTATGTTCTGTGTTGCTAATCAAAGTACAACCCACACTAAATTAAAATACTCTATTACATTTAGTAGAGCTAAGAATAAGACGATAAAAAGTTGTATTACTGTAGCCAGCGCTCCAGATAAGCTGTTTACTGGGTGTTTTGCACAGTGAAAAAATATGTATTATGCATTATACTTAGATTTATGGCATGCATGGCAATTTTAATCAAGCTTCTGTACTTCTTTGGTTCCCACCGTCGCAACACTTTAATACACCTACCTCATTAGAGCCTTGCTACCCGACCGGAGCCCGACAGGACCCAACAATAAGTGTCGGGTTCAGGTAGGGTGTATTTTGTATATTATATATACAACCACCCCTTGTTATATCGCCCCACACTATACTGCAGATTCGGATATATCGCGGTCCTGGAGTTGGCTCCCCATTTTTACTAACTGCGTAAGCCTTAGCTGCAATATACAGTGCGTAATCATTATTTACGAAATCTTGTTTGTCTTGTTACTTGTTAAAAACTGTAACTTTACTGCTGTACTACTTGCAAATATTGTCAAATGGAAGGGCAAACTCTGGCGTGAAAGCAAGCTGCATTGGAAGCATGTCTTGGGTTCAGTTCCCACACAGGGTTTATATTGTAAACTTAGCAACACATAACTTTAATTTGCAAATGATGTGACTAATGTATGTTTGGAGCAAACCTCTACCATAATAGTCATACTAGTGCAGTGGAAGGAATCTTTAGGGTCAGCACTCATAATTCACAAACCCAGATTTATCTAATAGTAAAAATAAGCTCCAGACCACAAGCCCATTAGAAAGTCAACAGGTTAATATACAATTTCCAAATCAACTTAAAAATGATCAATCCTGATACCAACTAAAAAGATTGTGGATAGAAAACAATATTGATATATTTGACCTCTTATGAAAACAAACCCACCTAATGAACAGTGCCTGGTCTGGAAATGATGCCCTATATTTGTAGTAATTATTTGTTTTCCAGCAGTCAGCTGCAGTTGATTGATATGAAATTGTGTTTTGTCTCGACATGACCATCCTATTAATTACGGATTTCGTGCTTCAGGTCATGGGATGTCCTTTCAAGTCGACTGTAATGTCTGCTCGTGTTTCGCGGGCAAACTAATCTGCTCTAGCCGCCAGTGCCTGAATGAACACAGCTCCGATGAAGATAGGCGGATGTTTACAGGTATAGAGAATTTGTTTTTTGTTTTTTTTTTGTTTGACTTTTAAGTGTTCTGTTTATGTTTAAAGGTGTAATGATTTCCAGTATTCTTTACATGTTTAAGAAAATTGCTTCAAAATACAATCCTCTTTTTAAAAAATGTGTTAGCTCTAACAGAGCTTGAAGGCAATCTTTTCACTTCTAGTAGCAAGTAATTGCCTGTTTTGCTCGCATAGACATATGGGGATAGATTCTCAAAACTATTTTCCTCCAATTTTTTGTGAACAAAAGAAAAAACACCAAGTAAATGCCAAAAACGAAAAAAGAAACAACTTAATACTTCATTCAGGCACATGAATTAAAAATCTTAGTTGTTTATTTCTGGTTTGTTAACTTTATTGGATGCGCTTCTCCTTTCTAAAAAACAAATTGGAGTAAATAGCTTTGAGAATTTAGCCTATAGAGGCTAATTCATTTGCTCTAAACAGTGGTAAATACCTCCACTAATATTAAATAAGGACCAAACCTGTAATTTCACTTGCTTTTAAAGACAAATATACACTTCAGGGAGACACAGAATGTTAGAGATTCTTCTTCTAATGTTTTAAACAATGGCTGTATTTAGATCAAAGGTTAGATTAATAGAATAGACCCCTGTCACAAAAACGGCTGTAGTGGGTGACGTCAGACCAGAAACAGGGACCAACACAGAAGAGATAGAGAGGTGGAATTTGGTGAGGCTGAGTGCGTGCTTGCGCTCAGCATTTAATAAATAAACAGACAGAAAATAAAAAGATTGTAACAAAAAAACATAGGACACGGCACTGATAGCCAAAACAAAGAGATGAAACAAAATGGATTAACACTTAAACAGTGGACTAACAGACAAACACAGTGAGTCAAAAACAGTTATTTACTTTACTTTTTAATTCTCTCCTCTCCACACCCGTTCTCCACTCACCGAACACACGACCCCGAGTGAGTAAAAACATGCTGCTTTTATGCAGCTGTACTGAGACTCGATTGCTAATCAATCATTCAACTGGAGTCTCGATACAACTGCACGTGAATTAATTAAGTGCAATTCCCCATGCTCACATATTACTACATTTTACTTGCACGTGAAGTTCTGCGCAATACTCGTGCCTAAATACAAATACACATTTTAAACCGCTCGTGTTACACAGACCCATTTATATCCCATGTACGAGTGACTATACACCAACATTAACACACTACATACATCACAAAACACAAATAAATAGCACAGAGGCGGGGCACTTTGCCACAACCCCATAACAGTTGCAAGCAGGATTCAAGGTTGTTGGAAGCTTGTGTGCATATAGCTAAAACAATTGAATGCACATGGCTAAATTCTGCAGGAATATAGTAGGGTCACAAAGGGAATATCGTAAGCCCCTTTCACATTGGCATGTTCTACCAGGATCGCGGGTCGTGTCATGCAGGTCAGCTGCATGATTTCACACTGTTTTTGAAAAAGCGGGGTTGACCTGGGTGACAAGCAAATAATCAATGCCTGGGAGCAGCTTGTTACAGATGTGTTCATCCAAGCTTCTCTGGATTGAATCGTTGGGCCAAATGTTGATTAGAGCAAATGTTTCTTCATCCCTGGTGCAATGTGGCTTGTGGTGTGTCTCAATTAACAAAAATATGGCTAAACAGAATAAACAGAAATGTTCCTTGTGGAAGTGAAACCTTCATGCAGGCGTGGCTGTTTGTTACTTTGTCGGATTAGGAATGGCCATTATGCATCTTCAGGTGGGTCGCTAATGACCTGGGGACGTGGTTTCACACTACGTGGGATTGTGACCCGGGTAGCCAGGAACACCAGTGTGAAACAGGCTTTAGTGAAAAAAGGTTTTCAAAATGTGGACACTTCAGCTTTAAAAAATGTTTTATGTGTGTACATCAGAAACTATTTGCTTCTAAAGGAAGTAAACTGCAAGGTATAACTTGCTATAATTGCATAAAATGTATTTTAACGAGATGCATTGCTTCCTGAAGAAAATGAAATGTCAGAAAAGAAGATAACCAGTACTTTATGTTTAATTCATAAGCTTAAAAATGTTTCCTTCTCAAATAAGGTTGTGGAGGTAGGTATTCAAACTATTATTACATAACTTCAAACATTCAAATACATTTTGACCAGTACAGAAAGGTATATTATTTCCTTTCTGTACTGTAGGTAAGCTAAACCACATGATTTTAATTATCATCTTTGGTTTTTTTAGGTCTGCCGTGTAACTGTGCTGACCAGTTTGTGCCAGTTTGTGCACATAATGGCCGCACTTACCCAAGTGCCTGCATTGCTCGTTGCGTTGGACTCCATGACAATCAGTTTGAATTTGGATCTTGTCTGTCTAAGGATCCCTGCTACCCCAAAAACTGTCCAAAAGGTCAAAGGTAACAAGTATGCTGATCTAGTCATTGATGATCCTTTCCCAGTTGTATCAGGAGGGGCGTTCTTGTACTTCTATGGTTTAATACATGTAGGTGGTGGATGTTCCAACTGCAACATTCATTTGATCTAAACGGAGGATCTGAATACTGCCGTTGTTTAAAATCTATATGGTGATTTACATATTTTTACAGAATTATACAAAAGAGACTTGCACATACTGTTTTATTTTTTATTTTTTTGGGGTGGGGGTGTTGGTACACAAAAGAGACTTATTTTAATATTTAAATGATTCCTGCGTTTAGATCAATTGAGCGGACAGTGATATTTAAAATTCTGCCTCTGTGCAAAAACAAATACATTGAATTAAGCAATGCCATCATTTTCAGTTTTAAAATGCTATATGGTTCGTCTTTATCATTTTTAATAATACACCAGAGAAAAAGTGTTTCTGCTTTTGCTGTTTCTTTTGGATATAAATATCTAAACAGGCCAAAAGGAATTGCTGTTTACAATTAAAACTAAATTTCCCCATTCCCATCTACAAAAATGCATCAATGACGCCTTTTTTATTTTGGTTTTCAGATGCATACCAAAACGGAAAGTTTGCCTTACAAGTATTAATGATTATGTATGCAACCAGTATAAATGTGTATCCAAGCCTACAAACTGTGAAAAGGTTGCAGAGGATCCTGTCTGTGACACAGACAATGTTGAGCACCCCAATCTCTGTGAGCTTTACCAAAGAGGGAAAGTGCTTGCCTATACTGGACAGTGCCAGGTAGGGATAGATGCATTCTATGGTATAAGTATGGGTAAATATCGTAAAGGGGTCGTGTCAAAATAATATTGTATGATTATTTTATTTCTTCAGATCTTATGGCAAAGAAGAATTAGAATGAGCTTTATTCTCTTTTTTTTGTCTACACTTTCAGGATAGATAGTTTTCTTCTTTTCTTCAGTTTTCTTCGGAGAACTGCTTTTAGATTTCTAGATCATCGACCCCTATAAAAAGTGATAAAATTTATCCTTCAAGGCAATATTTAAGTACAAATCCGTAATGATTTTTTAAACAAAATGAGTGTTATCTTAAAAGTATAACTAATAAAGAGTTACCAGCTGACATAGCTCTTTATGAAAGCATTTTTATTTAGAGAGCTATGCAATGGCTATCCTGGGATTCCTATGATATGAGTAGGCTTGTACCTGACACCTTCAAGCACTGTTATTGTGTTTGTTTTACTGATAATATTTTAAAAGAAAACACAGATTTACCTTGTTTAACATTGACTACTGGACTACAAACCTGATGTATATATATATATATATATATATATATATATATATATATATATACACACACACACACACACACACACACACACACACACACACACACACACACACACACCACACACACACACACACACACACACACACACATATATATATATATATATATATATATATATATATATATATATATATATATATATATATATAATGTGTGTATAAAGCCATGGGACACTTTTAAATAAGCACCCACATTATGAGTACTCAGTAAAAGTTTTGTGCTTGCTCATACCTGTTTAACAAAGAGGACAAGTATTTCCAGGTCTGCATCTCTGAAAATCTGACTCCCAATACAAACAAACACAAAGGTTCTTAGCCATAACCCCTCACAATTCAGTCTCCAGTCACCTCAGGCAAAGTGGAGGCATTATAGCAGAAATGTTCAACCAGATTTGAACCCCTTCAATGGCTAAAACCATACTGTTCTACAAGTTTAAGCAAATGTGATTAATAAACAATTTCAGGTCTTATGTTGCTAAATATACACTATGGATGTAGATTGTACCTACAACAAGTTGCTGTTCTCTTTCAATTTTGAAATGTAACCACTACTGTATGGGTATTTACCTCCTAAAGACCCAAAACCTGAATATTGTATAACAAGGCTGCTCAGCAATCCTGTGACACAGTCATGGCCCGCCCCCAAGGGCACAAAAGGAGTGTGCTCACAGATCTCACAAAACACAAAATGTATGTGCTATTAGATTAACGCTGTAAAACTTGTGCCCCACCTGTAGCCAAGGGCTTGAGTTGCTCCTTCCCAGAGATCCAGCAACATTAGTCAGATGACTCTCACCCCAGGCTACATAGCTCCGGCTATTTTATTTTATTTTTACTTTTAACTCAAATACGAGACATTTGATATTATTTCAGTAAGTGTTTTATTACTGTTTCTTGTGGTGAAAAAATTTTCTGTTTTTTACAGACTATGCCTAAGCCTGTCTGCAACATGGTGCTCATCACATGTCCAGCAAGAGCAGCTGCTGGGCTCAGCAGCACTGGCAGGACCAAGATACCAGCTTCGGTTGCAGTTGCTTGCAATCTCAGCCCCAGTATCTTGATGGCGTTTTGGTGACGGCTTTAGCATCACCATTACGAAGGCTGTTAGTACCCAATCTAACAAGCAGGCTTCCCTCAGTCTCTTGTGTGGTACTGACTGAGTGGTTGTGCCAGTGGCTTGCACAAGTGGGCATTGGTGTACATTACCACTGGCGGTGACTGCGAATCGGTGGACCCGCATCAACCCGGTGCTAAAGTCACCGCACCGGTATTGAACCGACCTGGTTCGTCCCTTACTCCTGCTCAGCGCACTTCCACATCACCCTCTGTTAGAGAGGTGGCTGCGTTCTCACCCCATGGCTCTGTGTCAAGCGATCGGCAGACTCGGAGCAAATGGAAAAGCTCCGGACAGCTGTTTCTCACCAATGAACTGTTCTCACGGAATTACTGCAGAAACGTTTGGCGCCGTCTGTCCATCGTTGCCTCTGAGGAGGTGGGCGCACAGTTCCTGTCTGAGGACGTGGAGTCTGACAGCGCATCCCCTGCGGTTAAGCTGTCACTATCAGCAAAACTTCTGCTGCTGATCAAGAGGGCTACTGTGATTTTGCAAGTGCCCTGGACTACAGAAGGCAAAACAAGGCAGTTGATTTTTGATTGCGCCATCGGGAAATTGAATCTTGTTTCAATTTCAGCCAGCACTGTTTCAAGCAAGGGTTTGAAAAAAGTCTGCTCAAACTTACTCCTAGGGTCAGGGTACAGTGCTGCAGCAGCAGCTTTGCGGCAAAAAGCTTCTTGGCAGTTTTGGTCTGAGCACTTTCTTGCTCTTTTGCGGACCCTCTGAACAGTATATTCAGTTGGAATATCTAGCTCTTTGCAAACTTGTGCAGCTTGGGTTTCAGACTTTACAAGTCCATAGAGAGAGAGTAAGCTTGAAAATCTGAAATAACAGTTTGAACCAAAGGAATCACACTGGCAATGTCAGCATGTCAATTTGTGACAAGATTTCATGCCAGATTGTTAAAGATAAATTGTGGAAATTTGAGAATTCAGAGAATTCTGATACGGCATTGTTGTGCAAAAGCTGCTCGAAAGCTTCATCAAGCTGTGGAAACTGTAACACAATTGCTCTAACTGAATCAAGACGCGCATCTCATAGTGCCTCTTCAGTGTTCATAGCACCCCTTCAAGTTTTGTGAAATGCTGCTTCACAACTTCCCAGCATTTCGTAGATGTAGCAAAGAACATATAAATTCTCTGCAAAAGTCCAAAGAATGACTTTGCCTCAGTGGAGCTTGCAGCGACATGCACAGTTACAAGATTCCATGTGTTTGGAGAGCAAGGAACAAAAAAAGCCAATGGTTTTTTTTTCAGCAACTGTAACTTGGACTCCGTTGTACTTGCCTTTAATATTAGCACCATTGTCATAACGTTGGTCACGGAGACTACAGATCGACATCCCAAAACTACTGAGGTATTCTAACATAACACTAGCAAGCCCTTTCCCAGTTGTGTCCGTGACATGCAAAAATTCCAGAAAACTTCCATTAATTTTGACTCCTTTGTTAGTTTCGTCAATGTAATGAAGCACTAGCGAAAGCTGTTCCTGTTTAGAAATGTCTGGTGTACAGTCCACAATCATGCTTAAATACGTTGCTTTCTTCACTTTTTCAGTTATACTGTTCAGCACCTCATCAGCCAAAAGACGTAGAAACTTGTTTTGCAAAATGCTGTTGTGCTCTGTAAAAACACTGTCAGAGGATCTGTGAAAGGGCAGATTGTTTTTCGCTACCCATCTTATTACTTCTAACAATCGATTCAGAACTTGATGCCACCTTTCCTTTTCTGACCGTTAAGTTTTTGACCATTTCTTTATCGATCGTCACGTTTGTCTTAAGAACCCACAGGATTCCTCATTAAGGTTATCATCCAACCAGATTACACCTGGTCTAAATTTGGACTGACAAAGGAAGGTGACTAACTGCTTCAGAACTAACAGAAAGAAAATTGTTATTGAGACGGACTGACAAAGAGGCAGAAAAATATAACGAAAAAACGCTTTTCGTTAAAAATAAATGGTGTATTTGTAACATTTTATTATTAAATCAATAGGAGTTTATCCTCAGATGGGCCCCTCATAACGTTAAACGGCCCCGGGCAACTGCACTGTTGCCAGACGATGCCCACACTGCTATGTCTGCTATGGTGTGAAGTCCAATGGTTTAGCTTGTCTAAGCCCGACGGATGGACCAAATGGAGAGGGGAAGTGGTCAGGGCTGCCGGGTATTAGTGGTACAGTTTGAAATTTCAGAAAAACTAACTGCCCCGTAAACAGGGGCATGGTAAACTTATGGGCTTCACATGGGCTTTATTCCAGGGTGCATCTGTCAAGGACATTTGCAATGCAGCAGTGTGGGCTACTCCTCATACCTTTACTAGGTTCTACAGACTTAATGTCGTGGATCCTCAAAACCTTGGTTTTGGAACTAGAGTGTTAAGGGCAACTTCCCAGTTGACCCTTACAACACAGGCATAGAGGTGAGTTTCTCCTTCAATTTTTTAGCCCTAGCTACTTGTTACTGGGGTTCTGTATGGTAAAGCACAGGGCAGCCTCTTGGCTTAGCCTTGTAGCATTCCAGTCATTCTGCAATCTTGCCCTTGCGATGGCTTTGGTACACTCACCCATTCGGTAATGGTTACATTTCATACTTGAAAGGGAATGTTAGGTTATTATCATAACCCTGGTTCCCTGAAATAGAAATGTAACCATTAACCTTCAAGGTTCGCTGTGTCCATGATTGCAGCAGGATTGAAGGAAAAATGACACTGAGATCTGTGAGTTCGCGGTATTTTTCGTACCATGGGGTGAACCCACTTGGTACTGTGTCAGTATCTGAGGAACTCTCCTTGAGCAGTTTTGGTATAAGATATTCAGGTTCAGGTCAAAAGGTTTCCATACTCTAGAATTTACAACTTGAGTTAGTTTGGCGGGATACTGTTGACAAACCTTCACATGGCCATTGGCACATTTAAAAAAATATATATATATACAGTACCCAGTCAAAAGTTTGAGTACACTTGCTGGAAACTAGGTTTTTTTCATAATTGACAATGTTTTACGTCGTATACGTTTCTGTAAATACTTGAAAAAATGAAAACACATGTTACAATATACAAAACAAAACATAAGGAGTATCAAAGCAATGTTCAAGAAAATTGAAAATTGTCTCTAAATCTTGGATTCCTCAAAATAGCCACCCTTTGCCTTAATAACAGCCTCACAAACACGAGGCATTTGGTTAACAAGTTTCAGCAGGAAATCACCCGACATGTCTTCCCAGCTCTTCTGCAGCAATTCCCAGAGATGTAGGGCACTTCCTGCGTGCAGTACTTTACACTTTTCTCTATTAAATGTCATTTGCCATGTGTCTGCCCAGTTCTGAATCTTAGATCATTTTGCCTTTGCTGCTGCAACAGTCCTCCTATTTTTGTGTCGTCTGCAAATTTAATAAGTTTGCTTACTATACCAGAATCTAAATCATTAATGTAGATTAGGGATAGCAGAGGACCTAATACTGATCCCTGTGGTACTCCACTGGTTACCACACTCATTTCTGTGGTTTCTCCTCTAATCAGTACTTTCTGTTTTCTACATGTTAACCACTCCCTAATCCATGTACATGTGTTTCCTTGAATCCCTACTGCGTTCAGTTTGAGAATTAATCTTTTGTGTGGGACTTTGTCAAAAGCTTTCTGGAAATCTAAATAAACCATGTCATATGCTTTGCAATTATCCATTACCGATGTTGCATCCTCAAAAAAATCAAGCAAGTTAGTTAGACACGATCTCCCTTTCCTAAAACCATGTTGACTGTCTCCCAGCACCCTGTTACCATATAGGTACTTTTCCATTTTGGATCTTATTATAGTTTCCATAAGTTTGCATATAATAGAAGTCAGGCTTACTGGTCTGTAGTTACCTGGTTCAGTTTTGTTTCCCTTTTTGTGGATCGGTATTACGTTTGCAATTTTCCAGTCTGTCGGTACCACCCCTGTGTCAAGAGACTGCTGCATGATCTTGGTTAGCGGTTTGTAAATAACTTCTTTCATTTCTTTGAGTACTATTGGGAGGATCTCATCCGGCCCAGGGGATTTGTTTATTTTAAGAGCTCCTAGTCCCTTTAACACTTCTGCCTCGGTTATGCTAAAGTTATTTAAAACTGGATAGGAACTGGATGACATGTGGGGCATGTTGTCAGTATCCTCCTTTGTAAAAACTTGTGAAAAGTAATCATTTAATATATTTGCTATTTTTTTTTCTTCATCTATGATTTTGCCATTTGTATCTCTTAAACATTTAATCTCCTCTTTGAATGTTCTCTTGCTGTTGTAATATTGGAAAAACATTTTGGAATTGGTTTTAGCTCCCTTAGCAATGTTCATTTCTATTTCTCTCTTGGCCTTTCTAACTTCCTTTTTGACTTGCGTTTGCAGTTCCGTGTACTCTTTCTGTGTACTTTCTTTTTGGTCCCTTTTTAACGCTCTGTAAAGTGCCTTTTTTCGCTGAATATTTTTTTAAATTGATCTATTAAACCATTTTGGCAATTTAGTTTTACATTTAGATTTGTCTACTTTAGGGATGTAATTGTTTTGCGCCTCTAGTACTACATTTTTGAAGAACAACCATCCTTTTTCTGTGGATGTTTTCTCTATTTTACTCCAATCTACTTCTGTTAGTCTCTGTTTCATACCTTCATAGTTTGCTTTTCTAAAATTGTAAACCTTAGCTTTAGTCATTACTTTTGGGGTTTTAAAAAGCACTTCAAATGAGACCATGTTGTGGTCTGAGTTTGCTAGTGGTTCTCTGACCTCTGTTTTAGTTATTCTGTCTTCGTTATTTGAAAAGACTAAATCAAGGCATGCCTCCCCTCTAGTCGGTGCCTTGACAAATTGTGTTAGGAAGCAGTCATTTGTCATTTCCACCATTTCAATTTCATCCTTCGTGCTACCCACCGGGTTTTCCCATTTTATATGGGGGAAGTTGAAATCCCCCATTAGTATGGCTTCTCCTTTGCTACACGCATTTCTAATGTCATTGTATAACAGATTATTTTGCTCACCATCTGAATCTGGCGGTCTATAGCATGCTCCTATTATTATGCCTTTTGAATTTTTGTCTGTTATTCTGACCCATATTGATTCGGTTTTATTTTCTTTGTCCAGGTTTAACACCTGGGCTTCAAGACTGTTTCTTATGTATAGCGCTACCCCTCCTCCTCTTCTGTCCTGCCTGTCTTTCCTATACAGTGTATACCCACAAATATTATATTCGTCCCCATCACTCTCAGACAACCAAGTTTCTGTAACACCTATCACATCATAGTTACCTGTTAGTGCAGTAGCTTCAAGTTCTAAAATTTTGTTTCTGATACTTCTAGCATTTAGATAAATACATTTAATGGTTGTCTTACCTGAGTTGTTGTTCTTGTTTTGATGCGGTCTCCCTTCTGTTTTTTTGTTGATTTCTCCCCCCTTCCTTTCTAGTTTAAATGCTTCTGAACCTGCTCGAGGATCTTTTCTCCAAGTAGACTGGTTCCCTTTTTATTTAAGTGCAGTCCGTCCTGTCTATGCAGATAGTCCTCGTTGTAGAATGTGATCCAATGATCAAGATAGGTGAAGCCTTCCCGTGTGCACCACGTCTTCAGCTATGCGTTTAGATTAATTATTTCCAGCTGTCCATATGGTCCTTTGCAAGGTGCCGGTAGTATACCAGAAAATACCACAGTTTTGGTCTTGTCTTTTAATTTCCTTCCTAGCTCTCTGAATTTGTTTTGCAGGGATTTTGGTCTGTCTCTTCCAATGTTGTTTGTACCGATGTGGACGACTACTACCTGGTCGTCTCCTGTTCGTTGTAGGAGCCTGTCCACATTCTCAGTGATGTGCTTGACAGAGGCTCCCGGAAGGCAGCACACTGTTGTAGTAAGTGGGTCCAAACTGCGAATTGAACTTGCTGTGTTTCTCAATATGGAGTCCCCAACAATCATGACCTCCCTTCTTTTTGATGTCTGGTCACCACTGTCAATAGGGTCCTGGATGTTGTTCCTTTCGTTCTCTTGTTGTTGGTTTTGCTCATCAAAATTTTGAAGTGACTCAAATTTGTTGCTTGTTTTGATTTCTGGTGGTTGTGTTTGACAAAGTTTCTTTTTTTCCCTGCTTCTGCCTACCTGAACCCAGCTGTTCTGACTTTCTATCTCCCTGGTGGCTTTCAGTCTGTTAGGGGTGGTGCAGACTTCCATGAATTGTGGGTGTGCCAGCTCCTCAAGATCCTGTTGCTGTCTCATGTCTTCCAGCTTCATTTCTAGCATACTTACTAGTTTATGCAAGTCCTGGATCGTGCGACACTTTACGCACACTTGGTTTAGCTCCGCTGGGTTTTCTCGGATTTCCCACATCATGCAGGTGTCACAGATTACTGGCTTGAAGACCATGTTAATGTTTTTTTTTTTTTAAGTTGAGTTTCTTCTGCAGCCGTCAACCTGCTTTCAAACTGCTTCTAAACTGCTCTGCACTTTTCCATGCCTGTACTTCTCCCATGCTGGCGCTTCCACTCGCTGTCGCTGGGAAGACTGCCTCGTTTATAGCTGCGTTGTTCTGCTGTACTGTTGGCTCCTCCCCTCGCCCTCGCCCATGTCTCAGAACGGTACTGAATTTGAATCAGCCGCTCCAAGTTTCATCTTGTTTGTTATCAGAAAAACACACATGGCTGTTTGACTTTGAGCTGCAGTGCCTCCCCAATGTCCTGTGTTTTCTGATTAAAGCAATTAAAGATGTAATCTCTCCTTACTGCTTCTAAACTGATCTGCACTTTTCCATGCCTGTACTCCCACGCTGTCGTTTCCACTCTTCTTCGTTGATGTTGAAACATCTGTACTTCTAGTAGCATTTAGCTGAGCTTGTATTTCAGGGGCAGTTAATCGCCGGTTTCTCAGACTTGTGACTCGAATGAACTTGTTCTTTGATTCTGAGGTCACCCTTGACCTGCCTGTTCTTGTTCGGTCCTCATGAGTGCCAGTTTCTTCAAATCGTTTGATGGTCTTGGCCACAGCAGTTACAGACACTTGCAAAGTTCTTGTGATTTGTCTTAAAGATTGACCTTCATTTCTTCAGACATCTTTTTTCTTTGCTTAACTGAGCGTATTTTGCCATTTTCTGCGCCCTTACATTCAGGAATGACAAACTTGTGCCTATGCTGCCTATATTTAAAGTAATCATGGACCCTCATCTGTTAACAATAATTGGTGACAAAAGGTTAATTATGTAACATGCTAGTTAACTCAGAGAACATCTAACAAAGACACTTTTATATTTAGGCCAGTGTTCTAACACCGTGTTATACACATTTCAGACTTTTAACTGACTTAGGCTTCAGACTGAAATCCCTTTGCTTTGGGTGACCAATTTATTGAAATTGACCAGATTTACATTTTCATTTAAAAATTAAATTTTTGAATGCAATTCACTTATGATTATCAGCTTATATAAGTACACATATCATATAATTAAATATTAAGTGTTTATAGACAAGCTTATACAATTAAAAGCATAGATAATCATGAAAAACCTGGTTTCAAGCAGGTGTACTCAAACTTTTGACTGGTACTATATATATATATATATATATATATATATATATATATATATATATATATATATATATATATATATATATATATATAATATATATTAATATCATATAGTATCGATATCTATCTATAATTCTGGTGAAGCACCACAGTACATGTTTATGTGTATTGGCCATCTAAACATATTTGAGTGAGATTCAGAAATTAAGATGTTATTTAAAAGTCAATACCTTATGGTTTTTCATTACAGCAAAACATGTAATTTAATTTTTCAATACATCTCAAGAGGCAAAAACCTTAATTTCCATACTGCCAAACTTTTTGAGTTTTTTTTGGCAGACCAACATGGTATTGTTGCAGCAGTTAATCAGAATTACATAAGTATGAATCCCTTGATAGACCGGCTTGACTTTACTTTCTGGTCTATAGCTTGCATTAACTGCTGTTTAATCCATTCTGTTTGTCTCCTTCTTGCATTTCTCTCCTCCTTTCTATCTATCTATTTCCTCTGCAGTAGATGCCTAAATATCTTTGTCTTTCTTTCAGTTCTTGTAAATGTCTTTCTAATCTTCCAAATCTCTGAATGGAGCTTCCTCATTCTGCACTCTCATAAGTGGACAGAGACTTGAAAGTTGTAGGTATCCCTCCTCTGGCCCTCTGGATTTCATACAAATGAAATTATCCTCAAATATGTTTGTTTTGATTTGTTACTGCAGGTAGTTGTTTAACAGGTAACATTCCCAAAATGTGATTAGCTCATGAAATGTGAATGTAATTGAGGGCTGATTCATTTCCAGCGGACTAGGTTTTGCTGTACTGTGAATTTTAGAGAATGATTTTGTATTCCTTCTAACTCCACTACAATTTGGAGTTTTGTCCTGTTGTTTCTTGGGACACCTACACACAACTATTCTGGTAGGATTGTTTTTAAATTGTTACAAGTGATTTATTTCCAGCAGCATAATCACCTTATTAGCTACTTCTTTAAGTTATTTTTTTATATTAATTAGTTAAAGACTTCCTGTTTGGATTCTTGTTAGTGCATACGTATTGTTCTAAACTATACAGTTTTCACACAATATTAGTAGACTGTAACGGGTGTGCAAAAATAGATTTCATTTTCCCATTATAAAATAAGCATTGATATGCCCTCACAGTAATTTGACAAATCCAGTATTCTTCCACTGGCTGCCACTAGGTAAAGAAAGCATGATAATGAAAGTTATACAGTAGCATCTTAAAAGGGTTGATTTTTTGTGAAAACAAATGATACTCCTATTTTGCACATCCGCAATACCGTGCATTGCACGTTATGCAAGTTAAAGGGAATGAAAAGTACCTTTGGACATTTAATAACAACTGTGGTTGTGTTGTCGATTTGCTCTCATTCTAAGGACATGTGCAAGCCAGAGAAGCCTGTCTGCGGCCACAACGGGGAGACCTACAGTTCTGTGTGTGCTGCCCACTCAGACCGAGTTGCTGTGGACTACCTGGGTCATTGTCATGCTGTGGGAGTGGTGTCTGACTCAGCCACTCATGCAGCATGTGCCGCCATTAAATGCCCACCCCTCTCGGCAAGTGGATGCACACCCGTAATACCACCTGGTAAGTCTTATTTTTATTATGCAAATCGGAGAAATATATGGCCACAGGATAATGGGAACTAAATCAGAATTAAAGATGGCAACTAAAATGATGTAAAGTGCAGAGAACTATTCAAATTAAACCCTGTACACCACAGGGAGGCATTTTTAAACAACACTTACAGTACAGAGCCATGTTAGAAGTAAATGGGCATCCATAACACAAATGTGTGTGAAATGTTTGTCCTGCCAAAATGGAACAACAAAGGACACTGTGCACAATCGACACAGATAATGTGCTTCTCCACGTCGCCTTTCTGCACAGGACACAGCTGTCCGAAGTTTTATTTTTATTGCACTTGCCAACCTGGCATTGGCATCTCTTGCGGCTCTCAACGGGGTTGCCAGCTTCAGCTGTGGGCACGCTTGGCAGTCTGCCTCTGTTCCAAATGTTTCTTGCAAAGTTCCTGTGCTAACTATAAAATATATTATCTCCTTGGTAAATTCTTCCCAGTGCATTCTTTGTAAATACATTGTAAAACACCTGAACAGACCACCGTCAGGAGCCAGCTTTCACTGAATACTTCCATGCCATCTGATCCAAAACATTAACTTCATATTTTGTTGCGTGGCAAAACTCCACGGTCTCTGGTATTTATTTTCACTAGTCCTGATGCTAATTGACTGACCAAAGCAGCACAGCTGGCAAGCAGGCACCAGCCTTCAAAAGGCTGATTGAAAACAACTGACTGTCAGTCATTCACTTAGGCAGAGAGTAGAGACTAATCTGATTACAGCTAAACACACTGTGGACTGGTAAATACAAATAATAAAGTAGAATACTTCTGTATAATCAAAATACAATAGTTTTCTGTGTGGCCATCAATGTCACTGCTTCCGGGGCTTTTAGGTATAATGTAATATATCTCCTTTATTTCTGCACTCCCGCATTTCAGGCTTTGTGAGAATATTTAATATATACGCACAGAAAGGTACATGAACGTGCAGCCCCATATGTGTTACACGACTGGAGAAAATTACATTTTAAAACCAAAAACCACCAAAATGACCACCGCAGGGCTTCTAGTGTTAGAGGTTGTTCTTTAGATTCCCCAATGTGGCATCCCCTGAATGAGTGGCAGTCTTCTCCTGGGGTATGTTGATTTGCTGATTCAAGAAGCGCATCTTTCAGAGCTGGAACAATGCTGGGTTGGGGTGAATGTTTCTGAAGGCTGACGTCTGTCTAGTACCAGACATCTTTCATCTGATTCATATCCTCTGATTGACATGGCCACAGGAACACAGCAGCACCATTTCCATCCTCAGCAACATTTCCACTGGATGACTGAACGTGCTCTGTGTGCTGGTGCACGATCAGCCGAGTTGGGATGGAAACACTGGAAGGAGCCCTGTGGTCAACACCTGGAGGATACAACGGGATATATATTTTTATATATTATTATTTTACCTTTTTGGTGTATTGATGTATACCAATTGCATATAATACTGCTGGCAAACACGAAAATTGTTGTTTTTGTCTCTAGCTACATTTCACACAATATCTGTTCCAATTGTGCTTGTATCACTGTGTTGTCAGGTATCTGTATATTTTAGAGAATCAAATCTAACGGCTTCCCTTGTGTCTGTTAGGAGCCTGCTGTCCTTTGTGTGCTGGAATGCTGAGAGTTCTGTGGAGCAAAGATCAGCTCAATGTTTTTGCCAAGGTAACGACACGCTTTGTGTAAATTGAAATACAATATCTTTGAATTACCACAACACATACAAAATACACTGTGCAATTTATCTGCTTTCCATAGCATATTGCTCAAACACATCAGCCATAAAAAGTTTGGAAATTTTTATAATATGTTTAATCTGATTTTTGTGATTTCTAAGTGTAACGAATAAGGCAATTCCATTTAATTGTGCTGAAAGAAATGTTTCTCTATTGAGAACTCGTGTGGTACCTTTTAAGAATGCAGTGCAAGATTACCAATTAACTCTGTATTAGCATCAATATGCCACAAGAGGGCAGTACACACAAGCTAATACTTTGGTGATTTTTAGTGTATGCTTTTCTTACTTCTCTGGTCACCTGATGATAATGAAACATTGTAGCTGGTTAAAATAACAATAGTAAATAACCAGTCAGTTCCTTTTCAAGTACGAAATGTAACCATTACCTAATGGGTGTTTACCTCCTAGAGACCCGAAACCTGAATAATATATACCAAAGCTACTCGGCCGAGCCTGTGACACTCTCCCACCCCCGAGGGTACAAAAGGACTGCGCGCACAGATCTCAGCACCATTTTTCCTTTCAAGACTGACCTGACAGTGGAGCCTGGTTTCAGATAAATTCGCTGTAAAATGTCCTAAAATCTGCAAAGAGAAAAGTGTTTTCTGCAAAATTCTGCAGCAATGACTTAATGAGAAACAGTGTTAATGAGTATAAATAAGTAAGAAAAAGTCACAGTTAGCTAAATTCAAGCTAAAAACAAAAAACAGGACAAACATGTTTGCAATATTTTATGGACATCAAAGAAGAAAAAAAAACACATACAATAAAGCAAAGAGTTTACTTTAAAAAAAAAAAAAAAAACTCTTACAACACTGACTAATGGAAACCATTTTTAAAATATAGTCTACATAAACAATTCTTTAAAAAAATGTAATACAGTTATGGCCAAAACATATGTCTATTTAATCACATTAGTAACAATAACATTTGCCTAGCAGAATAAGATTGTAGTGGTGCACTGGGATTCAAATTAGCATTGGTACATTTTACAAATGCACTGTTTTACAAATGTGTACTAGGCTTGGAGCATTTTTATACAAATGTAACAGGGTAGTTTTAGAAACACGTGTTGTTCACCAAAATCTTGTAATTTTATACAAATAGTACATAGAAATAGTTTGGAAGCTGGGGCTAGCGCTTGGAAACAGTGACAGGCAACACTGATTGTCCGATAAACTAGCTTTTTGTTTCTTATACCAAATGCTAAAGTCTCCGAACCAACCCGGTACCATACTGAGTTGGCGCTACAGTCACCGAACTGGTACCGAGCCGACCCGGTATCATCCCAGTACTGACCCGTTAGGGTACAATACCGACCTGATGCTAAAGTCAGCAAACCGACCCGGAACCATTCCGACCCTGTACTGTACCGACCTGGTGCTGAAGTCACCAAACCAGAACTGAACCGATCCAGTACCGACCTGCTATTGACCGGTGCTTACATCCCCGGTCTTGGCCCCATTGAGACTCAACGGTATTAGAGTGCTCAATTATCGACGACTGGCTCATTTGTGCCCAGTCTCCAGCGCAGGCAGAGGCGCCAGGAAGAGGATGCTTTGGCACACCAATGGCTGAGGCAACTGTTATATGCCTTCCCAACGTTCACCGTGCTCCCACTGTGTCTGGAGAAAGTCAGACAGGATTGGGCCAAGGTGCCCCTAGTAGTCCCTTATTGGCCCAGGAGTCTCAGGTTTTCAACCCTGATGAATCTCCTGAGCGGCCAGCCGTGGAGACTGCCCAAACACCGCAACCTGCTCAGTCAGGCGCAGGGGACCTTATGGCATCTCAACCCATCAAGCCTACATCTCTGGGTCTGGCACCTGAATGGCTGGATGTGAGCCATCTGGGTCTGTCCAATAGGGTTATTGACAATCTACAAAATGCCAGAGTAGCGTCCACATTTTCCCAGTATGGGTACATGTGGGGTATCTTTCAGACGTGGTGTCTGCTTCGTTGGTTCAACCCCATGACTTGTCCCATGGCAGTGATACTGCAATTTTGCAGGACCTGTTTGATGAGAGGAACTACCCCCTCTACTTGTAAAGGTCTATCTGGCAGATATTTCAGATTGCCATTCAGATTGCCATGTCAAAATTGACTTGTCTCCCCAGGAGCCCACTTCCTAGTGGGGCATTTATGAAAGGGGCTCGGCGGCTTCGGCTGCCTATGAAAGACATTGTTCCTCGCTGGAGGCTAAACGTGGTGCTTGAAGCACTCATGGAGCCTCCATTTGAGCTCATGCATTCAGGAAAGCTCAAATATATTTATCGCTCAAAGCTTTTTTGATTGCTATCACCTCCGCAAAGCAGGTGAGTGAGCTGCAGGCATTCATATTTAGAGTCTGCTTAATTTTTAACAAAGGTTACGCTCTGTACCAATCCTGCTTTTCAGGCATTCCATGTAAACCAGTCTGTGGAACTGGTGGCTTTCCATCCACCTCCTTTACAGTCTGGAAGGGAGTGACAGCTTCATGCAATCTGCCCAGTGCGGGCCCTGGCAAATTATATTGACAGGACGAAAAGTTGGAGGCAGTCCAAACAATATTTTGTCTACTATGCAGCGAATCCCATGGTCAAGCCCTGTCTAAGCAGAGGCTGTTCAAATGGATAGCAGACACGGTCAGGACTGCCTATGAGCTGACCAACTTGCCCCCTCTAGAAAAGCTCAATGCCTATTCCTCCAAGGGCATGGCAACTTTGTGGGCTTTATTCCAGGGGGCATCTGTGAAGGTCATTTGCAATACAGCAGTGTGGTCTACTCTCCATACCTTTACTAGGATCTACAGACTTAATGTCGTGGATCCTCAAAATCCTAGTTTTGGCTTCTCAGTCGACCCTTACAACACAGGCATAGAGGCGGGTTTCTCCCTCAATTTTTTAGCCCCAGCTACTTGTTACTGGGGTTCCTAATGTAACACACAAGGCAGTCTCTCAGCTTAGCCTTGTAGCATTCTAGTATGTCGGCAATCTTGCCCTTGCGACGGCTTGGGTATACTCACCCATTGGGTAATGGTTACATTTCGTACTTGAAAGGGAATGTTACGTTACTATCAGAACCCTGGTTCCCTGAAATAGAAATGTAACCATTAATCTTCAAGGTCACTGCGTCCATGATTGCAGCAGGCTTAAAGGAAAAATGATGCTGAGATCTGTGAGCTCAGTGCTTTATACCCTCAGTGGCAGGCATGACTGCATCACAGGCTTGGCCGAGTAGCTTTGGTATATAATATTCAGGTATCGGGGTCTTTGGGAGGTTAACACCCATTAGTTAATGGTTACATTTCTATTTAAGGGAACCAGTGTTATGATAATAATCTAACATTATGTGTAGCTTTATTGAACACTGTGTTCTTTTCTCAGATAAACTATAAACAGCCAGTGACTGTACACAACATCCTTCGGACTTTACGTCTACATATCTCGGTGCCACAGTGTGATATATTTGGATACCTAAGTATAGAATCTGAAATTGTGATACTTATTGTGCCAGTTGACCAGCAACCTACATCACTGCAGGTAAGTCAGATTTTCTGAACTATCTCTGTATTTAAGTCTTGTCTGAAGGCACATCATTTAAAAATTAATTTGACCAACCTGTACCCCAGTGGGATAAACCACAGCTGGATGTTTTGGAGCATTTTAACAGAACTGTTCAATCACCATCGATGAAATGCAGTTTTGAAAGAAACACATTATATATACTTGTATTTTAATTTTAAACATGGCATGTGGTAGTACACTAGCTTAAAGAATTAGTTCTTAGTATGTTTATCGTGCTTGCAGGAAGTCTGTTTGTTATTGCTTCACTTCTTCAGGATTATAAATAAATTGTGAAAACTTTGCAAAGCTTGCAGTAGCTAAAATAAAGGTCAGGGTGAAACAAACCACAAGAGCATATTGTTTTACAGTAAGCATGTCTGCTACCGTGAACAAAAAGCGTGTTGTACGTTAGAAACAGGAGCGAGTCCTCGTATCAGGGGTAAACATAACAAAGAAGCGAACTGCAGCTTAGGTTCTGCAGTAACAAGCACTTTGTAGGTGGGGATTACGAACAGTATGTAATAACGCGTTTACCCGCAAAACTCCGATCTGAGCTGGTTTTTGGCTTATAGATTAAAAGTATCACTCTAAACCAGTTCTGAACCTGTATGCGCACGCGTAGCCCCTAAACTAACCTGCCTGACCTCAGACATCATATCTGCATGACGACTAAAAGTTATTACAGACATGCATTGCAATTTGCTGAGTAGCGTGGATGCTCTTCAGTCATTTGGCATTTGGATCTCCCAGGGGCATCAGTTTCTTCATGAACTATTTAATAAAACAGTTTACACAACATTATTTACAATAAATAAATACTTTTCATGTGTAGGGGTGTACTTTTCTGTTCTTTTCTGATTAGCTACAAACCTGAGGGCCTAGAAAAGGCAGGGACCATGAAGGAGTACAAATGTCTATCTGTATAAATCTGTATAAAGTTACTAGTATATGTTACTGAAGTGAAGATATTGAAAAAAGTGTATTTCTCCACTTATGTACTCCCATTTATATTACATGTTTATATAAAACAAAACATTTTCTTGTTATTAGCATTTGTATTATTTAGCTGAAACCTGAAATAAGCAACATATCCATCATATGGTTATTTATTTCTTGCAAGTAGTTAAAAGGCACTTTGTTTGTCAATAGACAAACCATTTGAAATGTTTGCCAGGAGCTGGAGGGGGAATTACCAGTGCTCTTGAATGTGCCACGATGTTGCTTGGATTTGGCAGATGAGTCATGTACTCCTAATCCAATAATTGTTTCAGTTGGAATGGTACTATATACAGCCTCATGTGATGGTGTTAAAACACCAGAAGGATAGCCACCACCTGTGCCAAAAGCTTCTCTATGGAGATGTGTTACTTTTTTTAACATCACATCTTTCGCCCTGCCATCTCTTTTGACGATCCAAGATGCATAGTTTTACAACTGAGACAGCATTGACATGTTCTGTAACTTCTGCCAAATTATTTTTCTCATTTTTATTGATGAGCACTTTCTCCAAACAATTTCTCTTAAATTACCATGACCTCTTCTTTAAGACTATCAAGTTCTTGAGTGGATCATTTTGTTTTTATTTTAGAATGACTTGAATTTTGCCACAAAAGACTTTCCTGTCAGCTCTGTTGACATTATAAGACAAAGTTATTTAAAAACTAAATATAATTGGTTGTTGGAAACTTGCCAGTAATTTTCTGTTAGCTAAAACATGCCAGTAAAACAGGGCCCTCACTATATTTATCCTGACGGTGGTTTTATGACAATGTCAAAAAATAAACAAAATAAAAAACTTTTAATGGGACTGTGGAAGGGTGGTGGGTAATTCACTGACCAGGAGACAGACAGGTGTACTTGAAAACACCGCACAGGTGCCCAGTTTTATTTTTAAGGGTGTCTTGTTTCTTTTTAGCCTGCAGAGGGCGCTGTTGGTCCGTGGTCTGCTTACCAACTATGGTAAACAGAACCATGGGAATACCAAATGATGGTAAGACAGTTCAGGGTGCAAGCGCACTCGCAGGTGCTTCAAACAATAATTCAAAAATAGAAGGCAACAAGAAAAAGGGAAAATAAAACAGTAACAAAACAACAAAGAAAAGGTGCTGCACTTTGCAGCGATATCCCAGTTGCCGCTGCCCGTGCGACCCGGATCACCGTCCTACACTGCCGGCTAACTAGCCTGCTCAGCTATACTATTCAGGGGTCTGCCCAAGGGTTCCCCTCCCTCACTGTCTCACTCTGAAACTCCGTTTCATTCTCTCCGACTGGTTCTCGGTCGTGGACCAGTGCTTCCGCACTCTCGG
This sequence comes from Polyodon spathula, assembly GCF_017654505.1. NCBI lineage: Eukaryota > Metazoa > Chordata > Actinopteri > Acipenseriformes > Polyodontidae > Polyodon > Polyodon spathula. The sequence continues at coordinate 44,423,106 of NC_054537.1, read as the reverse complement.
CGAGTTTAAAAGGGCAGACCTGAGGAAACAACAGAGCGTTAACTTATAGGGCTAAGAATCTCCCCAAGACCTGCCTCTCAGCCATTCAGAGAGGGGGAAAGTCCACACACCCACTTTCCCACCTCCCTGTGTCACTGCCATGACTCACAGGCGGTTGTTGGACGACTGCTGCCCTCTTCCTGCAGCACCGTAAACACGCCAGCAGAGTCAGCACAGATCTCCCCCTGCTACAGGGACAATCTAGAAATCCTGTGTATTTTTATGCATAGATAGACCCCATCATGTTTTAAAATGACAATGCATGCTTGCTAAAATATGTGTTTCAAAACTGCACATTTGAGAACTTTTGAGTCAATAGATGTGAAAACTATTTTGTTAGCTACAATTACTTTAAATACCACTTAACCAATTTCCATTAAACTATTCATTGACATTTCTTGTTCTATATTATTCAACTTTGTCATCATACAGATGGCTTTAATTTTGAATTTACAGCCATGGTGAGGGAATTTGTTTTACTGACATACTTCTCATAGCAGAAATCATTTTGCACAGAACCTAAACCGATGACATATCTCATAACAATAAGAAACCCTACACACAACGGATTAAAGAGCTGTGGTCTTTTAAAACCAGCCTTTTCATTTGCACTTATTTTTATTGTTACAGATTGAAGCATGCAATAAAGAAGCTGAGAAAATTGACTCATTGATAAACTACGGAAGCCCAGCCCTGGTATCCCACGTGCCCCTATCTGCACTCACTACATCCCAAGTGCAGGTCTCTGGGAAGACTTCCTCTGGGTGTACCAACAAAATGTCTTTATATTTTGCACTTTTCCTAATCCTTTTATCAACTTTATCAGTAAACTGTTAAATACTTCTTGATGAACATAAGAACACAATGAGAAATCATTTGCAGGTTGCTTCTTAAGTGCAGACATCTAACCTCCTGACTTGACAAAATTAATATAATGAAAAGGAAGGGATTTTTCCTCGTGGAGAAAATTGCTGTGATAATCAAGTGTGAATTTTTAATTGTGTTCATCTTTAACCATTTGGGACACGGCCCAAAACCGTGCGTTGACGCACAAGGTATTCCATGAACAGCATTGTAACACTTTGTCAGAAAAGTGTTCAAGCAGTGTCAGAAACTGGTCTTTCTGGCGATCTGTAGGTTAAGTGTGCTGTAGAATGTTGGTATGATCTTATACACACATACAGCCTCTTCATTTAAAACGATAGGTCTCAACGGATTGATAGTAACCAAATTGTGACTTACAGTAGCCTGTAATCATGCTAAACATCAAAAGAGATTCATTTTGTTCTTGTGAAAAATCAAATAAATAAACCAGAAATGCTGACGAAGAATAGCCATGTTTGTGATAATGACAATCATTGATATCCACTTGTGGGTAATTTGACAATATGCCTTGCTTAAAATATTTACAGAGACAAAGTAAAATGCAATATTTTTAATAACCTTTTGGAAATCAGAAATTATGTTTTCAGTGTCATGGCTCTTTAATAGGATCATTTTATTTTCTAAGGAATTTAAAGAAACAAGTTTTAAATGTGCCGTTCGAAATTTTATTGTCCTTGCATGTCAATGAATTGTGAAGTGTTTTATTACAGAATTATTATATGACTTTTACATAATATGTGTTTTGTTTTTTGTTTTTTTGTCTGTGCGCCTAAAGCGTACCTTTTCACATGAAGTGATTTCTTGTTTCAGTATTACTGTGCTAGGCAGCTTTTTAGTATTAAACCATTTTTTTGTTTGGCTGTTTTTTGTAAAAAGTAAATGTGATATTATTGCCAAAATGTAGAACATATATAAATGTAGGCACTTAAGAGTTAATGTATTGAATAAATACCTATTTTAGCTAAATTGCCAGTACTTTTAAAATGCCAATAATGCATATATTTGTCAAATTGCCTTTTTCTGTGTTTCTTATTCCATTGTCCCTGCTCAGACAGTTGATGCTTTCAGATGTGGTGAATCTCAAGATGCAGAAAGGACAAACTAGGACTCTCAAAGTGGGGGTCAAAAAATGTCACAAAGCAATAAATACCAGCAAAATTGCTTCTCAACTCAAATGGCACAACAAACCTGAACTTAAGGTAGAGGTGGCTCCCGGGATTTGAAACTAGGCTTTTTATTATTTCGGCTTTCCCCTATTCAGGGAACCACATCAAAATGATTGATATGATGCTAATAGTTTCATTCACACCAATAAGCACTAATGGAAGTGAACCAGAACCGGCCAGGATGTCATTCTTTAACTTATTTCAAAGCTGGAATGCAGTTCCAATGCCCTTTGTGTATGTGACTGCCCTAATACAACATGTATCGGGTCCAGAAGAGGCCTTTGCACATTAATAAGTTTGTTTGCATAGCATATCAAATAACATGTTGCATATGGGTATTTATGTGGCATTGCAATTTCCTGTTGACAGTTCTAGAAGCCAAACCAACTTGATTGTTGAAGGGGGAAGAAGCCCTTCACCACCAAGATAAACAAACGTATATATCTTTTAATGTATGTTCCTAAGAATCTAAAGCAAATAACCTTAGCAGGAGCTTGTAAGTAACTGACCAGACACTTTGAGCTTTCACAAGAGATTGCATCATGAACAAAGAGATTAACAGTACCAGTTACAGTATGTTGTATAGCCTGGGACCATAAGCATTATGTTTCCTGTGCATGTGTTCAGTGACATGCAGTTTTGTAATTTGGTGTGTTTGTATCCGATAGACAGATTCACTTCCCATTTTCAATGTTAAAACAAAGCCGCCAGGCTTTGCCAAAATTAGCTGGTTTTATTACAGTGAAAATACACTGTCCGTCCTATAAATGTCAGATAGTGTATATTTAGTATGAATTATTTTAAATATTGGGGAAAATGAAAGTATGGGAGCATGTAATGTAGTAAATGTACATTAGACAGCGTGGTTTAAGTCACTTAACTTTACTAGTTCACATTGGTAAGATGTAACAAAGTGCCCGCCCCTGTGTATTATCTGTTATGTGTTGCGTGTGGTGTGTTTAAATGTTGGTGTATAGACATTGGTACACGGGATATAAACGGGTCTGTGTAACACGAGTGTTTAAAATGTATATGTGTATTTAGGCACGAGGATTGCACAGCACTTCACGTGCAAGTAAAATGTAGTAATATGTGAGCACGGGGAATTGCACTTTATTAATTCACGTGCTGGGATTCAAGTGAATAATTAATTGGTAATTGAATCCCAGCACAATAGTATATATAGATGCACGTTGTCACATACTGCGGTTGGGTGTTCGGTGAGCGGAGAACGGGATTGGAGACGGAGGAAATAAGGAAAGTAGTAGTAGTAATAATAATAACAACAACAAAGTATCTGCTCACCGTGTTTGTCAGTGTCTGTCCGTGCACCGTTGTGTTAAGTTTAGTCTGTTTTCGTTTGTCTATTTATTTTGGCGTAGAGTGCCGTGTCCTGTGTGTTTCGTGTTTGTTAAACCTTTTATTTTGCATTAAACCGGCGCCAAGTCATCATTTCATTTCATCTCCTGTACTGTGTATCACATTGGTTCTGACGATCCCCATAGGGTGTACTTGGGGCAATTAGCGGCAAGAACAAAGGTCTATAAGATGGGATTGATGCCTACAAGTGATGGACAAAAAAGCTATATTTACTAGGGAAGTTTCACCTTTAATGGAGCTACCGTGGGGTATATGTGCAGATCTTTCTGCAAACATTCATATTGCAGTATTTCCATGTGAACTGAATTGTATTTCGGCCCACTTCTGAAAATTGCATCATTTTAAGGTCATTTTTCCCCCCTACTTTGCATCAATTTCTTATAATGTGAGCGCCATTTTTAATTGTGCCTGTTACATTTATTCATAACTAGAAAAACTTTAATACATTTTGAGGTAAAATGTCTGACCAGATCTCAAGTTTGCCATTTGGCTAAGAGGCTGTTTCTTGGCCAATTTACCAGACAATAGAGCCTCCTCCCATTTTTTTTTGGAAAATGAGTTAAACCCAATGGCGGCTGCTAGGGCAGTTGGATTCAAATAGTCATTAAACTTAGTCAGAAAACATAGACAACATAGACAAGTAGGTCATATATATATATATATATATAATATATATATAGATATATATAATATGTTCTATTATATATATTTTATATATAATATAGAAATATCATACTATGCGAAACTGTCCATTTGATAGGGTTAATGATCCTCTTCAGTTACCACGGTGAAGCAGTTATAGTCTTAACGTGTCTGTGTTATTGCTGTTTTGTTCTGCTAACCCACAGTCTATTAACTTTTCTTATTCAATTATCACTGGGCAACATTAACAGAATAGCGGGTAAAGAGCTTATGATAAATTATGCTCCAAAAACCACAACAAAGGAGCAGCCAGAGAAGCTCTACTCTGTAGACAGCAGAAGGTGTTAAAGCTGCAGGGGATCGAAATACTGTCATGGTTATGAAAATTAGACATCTAACAGTATATTTGTGAGTCTCTTTAGTGTATTTCATCCTGTAAAAATATATAAAAAGGCAGTTATTTTAGTGATTTAAACAACAGCGGTATTTAGATACAGCATAGATGAATTAAACAGGCCCCAAAGTATGATCCTGCTTAACCATCTGTATCTAGGGGTTACAAATGGCTGCCTTTTGTATTACTGCTGCAGGAGGGGTTCAAATTGTATGCCCTTCTATATATTTTGGGAAAGGACAGCTTGCAATAATGGCAGTTTTTTTTCTCATGTCCACAGTGCTGCTCCAACTCCAAAGATACAGTTGTTTGCCTGTATCTGTCTATATGCATGCCAGCTCTTGTGGCACACTTTCACAGTGGCAGTAGGCCCCAAGGTAAATGAGATGTGCAGCATCATCTTTGTGACGATGCCACCTGTCAGTGGATTGAAGTAGGACTGTTGCTGATGCAGCATATCCTAACGTCATTTGCTGTATGCAATGCCATTTTTTAGTGTCATGGTGGGCCAAATCCAACATCTATTACAAGCCATCCTTTGTACAGTAATTTTGCAGTATTCTCGTGCTTATACTATGTATGTTTCTTTGCAATGGTTGCCACACTGCAGTATCGTGCTTGCCTGTGATTTTTACCCTTAGCAGTAAACTTGTATGAGGCTGTAGATGCATAGGTTTCTAACATATCAGCTTCTACAAATTATGAGGATGTACATTCACAGTTGTTTAGATCAGTCCTATCCCTCTGTTAATAAATTATGTTGGCATGTTTCCAATTGGCAGGGAAAAGTGTAGTAGGGATTGACAGGTCAAACAAATAAGTAAGGGGATGGAAGATAATGGGACCAGCCATCCAGAACAAATCTGGCCTCAACCCATTAGCTCCTGCTTATTTGTTTATGTTCAGGGAATGCAGTTCATTAGCAACTAGACAAATGTGTTAAATTAAACGCACAGAATACCAAACCGATTGCTTTTGAACAAACAGTTTTACTGCGATGTGCACAAAATATTTATGAATAGCATAAGCAAGCCGTCAGACTTCCGTTGCCTTAAGTTTTACTCTGACGCTATCTCTGTAGGCAGGGTTTGCTATTTCCCTAATGTGAAGGCAAACAGCAGCGAGTGCTTTCTCAATCCTGTATTATTAAAAGTATGATGATCGCCGCATTGAAAACATAGATTTTTAACCTGAACAGTGTGACTCAATCAATTTACTGTACAAGCAAAAATCAGAGCATACAGTATTTTATTGCAGTTCCCTGTTAAGTTCAATTCTACACTACACTGCATGGCCACTATTTTAGAACCTGTCTGCCAGACTGGGTTTAAAATTGCCCTGGGGCATGTTCTCCTGATATAATGTCATGTCTATTTGTACTGCAGTGGGGATACCTGAGATGAAGACTCATAGTTCCTTGCTAATCATATTTACCAATAAAATTGTCCTTTCTAATAATTTGTCTTTAATCTAAAAGACAATACTTTTTATGTATAAATTAATGCATCCTCCATACAGAGCAGGCTGTCTTCAAGGATACAAAGGTCTGGGAGATCACTGGTCAATGAAAAATAACAATAGACCTGAGGGTGAGTCTCTGGGGACACCCCAGCTGTTAGGCTCCTCTTGTTATTATTAGCAGCTTCCAGTCTGTTCTGTGAAGATGATGCCTACCTACTGCAGCTAATACGGAAGTATAAAATGCAGTTATTCTAAAGGCCCTTTGTTTATAAGCTTTTATTTAAAACAACAACAACAAAAACATCACGAATATCTTCTACTGGCTATTAGTGCATATTACCTGTATCAATACTACAGTGCATTAAACAGAAAACCTTTATGATTGCACTATAACTAACTTTATTGACATAAATGCATCTAATGATTATAAAGTTGCAGGTTTATGTAGGTATAAAGTATTTTCACATGCTTGTGGGCCTAATTTTATGTTAAAATCAACAAAAACTATATAAAAAAACTAACTTTTGTGAAAAACAAAGAGTCTTGGTTATTCAACAATTTTTGATGTATGTCTTTGTAGGATTAAAAGCAATATTTAGTTAAAAGCATCTCTGAACATTATCTTAATGTTTTTTTTTGTAGCAAGAAACAAGAAGCAGTTTAAGTAACAGTTGTTGCTCATTGGTTTTCTAACATTTGTATAGATAAAAACAATGTCAACCTATATTCTTCACAACAACATTGTAGATTGACTTTTGCTAAAACCTTGAAGTAAAATTTTACTGTAAATAAATTCAAGATTTCAATATGTCAAGCTCCAAGTCATTTGTGATGTTGCATCATGTTTCAATTGAATGTCATGAAATAAAGAGGCCGAAAACATAATGTTATGCAATAGAAAGACAGCTATTCTTACAAACGAAAAGATGAAGTCACAGTTACTGATCACGGGTAATAGTGTTATCAATAATTCCTGTACCAGAAAATTGGAATTTCTCCTCCAGTGGTGTTATTTGATATATTCAGTTTGTCTCCACCCATAATTTACTAATTCAAGCAGAACAAGCAGGAGGCTGTGTGGTCCAGTGGTTAAAGAAAGGGGCTTGTAACCAGGAGGTCTCCAGTTTAAACCCCAGTTCAGCCACTGACTCATTGTGTGACCTTGAGCAAGTCACTTGTGCTCTGTCTTTCAGGTGAGAGGTTGTTATAACTGACTTTGCAGCTGGTGCATAGTTCACACACCCTAGTCTCTGTAAGTTACCTTGGATAAAGGCATCTGCTAAATAAACAAATAATAATAACATGTACTGATTGTGATCAATGTCATCTTTGATATTAGAGAACAGACTTAAATATAATAAGAATATGTTTCAGTATAATATTCCTGTATAATACTGTACTGGCACAATATAAAAAAAAAAAAAAAAAAAAAAAAAAACTGAGAGATGGACTTTTTTCTTGCAGTAAAGGAAATAGGAAATAGTTGTCAGATAAATTCTCTCTACTTTCTTTAGACATATATGTTTCTGTGTTATTATTTTTGTAATAATCTCTTTAAAACATCTTCAAAATATAACCAAACAAAAAAGTGATTTCTAAACAAAAGATTTTACATGAACAAAAATATCAAATTAGAAGGGATCGGTTGTATATAAAGATGTGTTACTAAGAAGAAGGACCAGTTGGTTCCATATGATGTGATAAAAACAAGTACACTTAGATAACTAGTCCCCAGCTGCTGCTGTGGTGTTTATGGCAAACAATGGCCCCTGGAAAACGTTTTCAATATATCTCATGACTGGGTCTTGGCTACCCATTTTCAATGTCAGTGAGGAGATATAGGCCTGAAATTTCCACAGCTGCCAAGTTTATGTTTATGAAAGAAATGGGTTAGAGTCATGTCTGCTTACTATGGTCATTTTTAATTCTCTTATTTATCATAGTCCTAATTGTAATCTGGCAGGCTAATTTAACACAGAGAACATATTTCATCCATATTGTGGTTAAATAGGCACAGTGCTATTTTCTGAGTTTGACCTACCTAGTTTTTTTTCATCTTAAAAGGTGCTGTAACCCAGGTTTGGATTCAAACACAAGAGACACACAGAGACTATGCAAAGTAATCATGCTTGTATTACTAATAAATACTAAACATTGAGCAAAGGCACTTGTGTATTGTGCTATCTGCAATTAAATGCAAATAACCAGATTGAGGAGGTAAATATATACCAATGCCTACATTCCTCAGCCTGTGCTGTACCAACCTATCAACAAAGACAAATGAAAACGATTATGCAGAGAAAAAGTAAATCATAATGTGTTTTCTATATCCCAACAGATCACTAGCAGTTTCTGGAAGTTTAAAAACTGTACTGCAAATCTGTCTGAATTAATCTTTGGTGGTTTATATGTATTTGTGCATTTACTTGCAGTAATGGTGGTGAAAGTGCAAAATGAAGATTGTAGAGAATTATTGTGTTTCACAAAAACTCGGTCTCAAGAATCTACAATAATACTACCACCACCCATATGACTGCTGTTAGGGATTGTGTAAGTGTTTTCCCAATAAGGGCTGGTGTTGGAGTGTGTTGATCAATCCGGGGCGGGGTGTGGCGGCTCTGCCAACCAATGAGACCGTTTTCTTTTCGCAAGAAAAAAGACGAGAAGTTGTGTGTGACTCAGATGGTCTGTAGTAAGTCTGAATCACAATGGATCCAGTTAGGTGCTGTTTAACGGCAATCGTCCTGCTTTTGGGGACAGAGTTACCGGCAACTGAAGGTACGTAAAACCGAGACACTGTGCAAACATGGTTCGTATTTACAAGTGTTAAAAGCAGTCGCTTTAAGACTGTTGTTTCTCTTTGTTAAGAACCGTTTCATTTGCCCAAAGACTCTTTTCAAAGATGGCGCAGGTCAGAGCGAGTCGCGCTGTCAGGAATGTTTATTGTTAGGGGAATGTCCCCGTGAATAAGAGAAACGCATACTTAACAGGACCCAGTAAAGCCAGTGATCATACGAGGATTCACGGCGGTAGATTCGTCAGCAGCCGCCTTGTTTGAGTTGTAGTTTAATAATTTCCGTTGTGTAAATAATAACCTGGCATGCAGTGCCGCTGTGCTATTTGTTGTTGGGGGTGCTCTGTGTTGTCGGCCTATGTGGTTCGCTGAGGACACCACACAGTGATAAGGGGGCTTAAGACATGCAGGACACTGACCGAGGTGAAGCAACCCGGCCCTGCACGTTCTCCAGCATGAGGTGCATCTATTCATAACAAAAGCAGCTAACACATTTTAAATAGGGAACGGGGTGATGTGTGCAGTGTGAGGAATCTGAGGTTGTATTTTTGATTTCCATTATTTGGCAGAGATCTAGTTGAACCTCGACTTATTTGGGAATTGTATTAATGTCTTAAGTAGCAAAGCTTGTATGACCCATGCAGACATGTAAGCTGCATCATAATGTATCCACTACATACAAACAATAATACTTATAAAATTAATATTGATTTATTGTTTATTATTATTATTATTATTATTATTATTATTATTATTATTGATTTATCTTAATAACTGGTTTAGGTGAAAATGTACTCCACCAGTACAAAGATCTTTCTATTTTGTGCCATATGGAGCACTGCAACAGTGCGACTTTGATGTGACGCTAAATCATCCTGGTTCAGAGCAAAAACAAAGTTCTGATTATCACAGTGTGGTGCACGTCCAAAAATTGAAAATATTGTGGCAGGATTTTTAATTCTTAGAAATTCTGCAGTACGGTTTTGGTGACTTGAACATATAGAATATATATATATATATATATATAATATATATATATATATATATATATATATATATATACATTTGCAGTATTTTATTTATTCAACCATCACACATGTTAGCATGTGACAGACTGAATTTTAAGTGTAATGTTCTTGGTGGTGGTCATAATTTTATTCTGACATGTTTTTACTTGTCATTTTTCTTGAATGTGTTTATTTTTATTAACCACTCCATTGGGATTTGTTATTTTAAAATAAATAAATAAAAATAATTGTCACTCATATAATTAGTCCTTATGTTCCTATGGAACCTGCATTTGAATCTGAAAAAATAAATTCCTTGCAGAGTAATGAAGCGATCTGATTTACATGACAAAGGTGCTGGTAATCAATACCACTGATGCACAAGATTCAGAGGCCATTGTGTGCTGACAAAGCATTGTCTAGCAACATATAACACAGCAGCTTATACTGTGTGGGTGATTTTAAAATCTGATTCTGGAATTGTATATTTGTTTCATGAGTCGCAAAAACATGTTTTTGACCCCTAAAATACCCTAACCCTGAAAAGATTAAACGTGTGATAATTGCCAGATGTAGCCTGTATTAGATTACTTATCAGCAATACATTGCTAATGTTATATAAACTAGGTAATTTTGATACAGCTGTCGACACACACACCCACCTCCATTATCCAAGGTGTTTATTCTAAGGCAATGTGGATGGACAAATATGACTTTCTACTGGGATTTACATTATTATTAAATAATGTTAATTGTTTTAACTAAATTGTATTAATTGGTCGTTTGTCAAGGTGCAGTTAATGATGCTCAGGTTCTGTAGTTGCACAGAAAGTCAGTTAGGGTACTGTTTATAGGCAAGCTTTTCATGACTGACTTTTTTCAAGAGCCTGTAAAATGCTAGTTTTGACAGGATTTTTTTACCTGCACATTTATGTTGAAGAATCCCTGTATGTGTGTGCTAGTTTCACCAACGTTTGCAGTTGTTATTCAAGCAGAAGCACCTATGAGTGTTCTGTTGACATAGGCACAGTAAATGCATGTTTGCTACGGTATTTAAACAGTTCAGTGAATTTGAAGTTTAAACTAACCTTGAATATGTATTAACTCTGCTTTTAAATTGTTTTGCAATCTGTAACTTGGTACAGTCAGTGTCCATCCTCAGCACATTTAAATAGGTCATGTTGCAATCAATGCACAAATCCCCCAGAATGTGCCTTCATGTAGCAATGCGTTTAAAACCATGTTTTTTGTTTCAGTACAAAAAAATGGTGCTAGACAGTATAGTTCTGTCTCTGTTCCTGAGTGCATGCTAGGGCTGGTATCTGCAGTGTCTTTATGATACTAAATTAAGCATGAAACATAAAAATCACACAGTTGTCCCATTTGCTTGTGCAAGTGTTTACAATAACACTCGTAAAGCACTTTTGGTCAAATAAGCGTCATGGTCTGTTTTGCTTTTGTTTCTTCTTTAAAATGCATTTACTTAAAAAATTACAAATCTGCTCAAGATAATGTTTTTGTCTTTAGAAGACAATGGCTTCAGGACAGAAAAAAAATAGTCGCCAAATTAATTTGCTAGGTGCCACTTCAGGAGCAAGTTGGTTGCTGTCATATTCAACTGCTTAAAACACAATAGCTTGTTAAGGCATTAAAGTGATACTAAAGCTGTAACTTAATGTCTGTACTCACTTGTTTGTTGCCACATTCTGCTGAGTGGCTAATTTATGCAGCTGATTGCAATGAACTCTGTATGTTTATATTTTAAATAGTTAGAGTGTTGTGTCTGGAATTGGTGACGGCACCTCTAATTGTGGAAGTAGCATCCAATGCTTGGTGTCAGTGAAGTCGTGATCTGACAGCGTGTAGGCCTAACACATACAGATCTTATAATTACATGTTACTGTTTATTTTTCAGCTTGCAAGCATTTGTTTTCAATGAAATTGTTATTAGTGTATCTTTCTAAAATGCTTAAAAATGTATAGTTTAAACATTAAAATAAAAACATTGAGAGAGTGCTATTACTTATTTTAAGTAGCTTTCGATAAATTGAAGACCTCTTTCTATAAATAGGTCTTATGATTGTCAGTGTTTTCTCAGCTTTTCTACTGTCCTTAAATGCGATTGATACCTGTTAAGCCATTCGTGTACCTCAATCACAACTGAGGTACATGTTAATAGTAAAATTGATTTAATTTACATTTTATTTCTGTGAAACAACTAAATGTGCTTTTAAATCTGAAATGTTACTGTGGCAGAGCAACAGCTCTGCCTAGAAATATTATGGTTTTTTTTTTTTGTTTGTTTTGGTGGTGGTTGGCAAGGATGGGGTTAATTCCTCGTCCTTGCCAAAAACATGAAAATGTGGCTGCTCTTAGATAGAATGATTGGTGCTAATTGGGAGCCAGCACCTTGTATAAAAGGAAGACCCCGGGGAAGAGGAGTTTGGTGAATGTACACTGTTTTTGTTACTGCACATTTTGTTTTTATAAAGTAGTGAAGGTGAATGTCCAGTCTACGTTCTGTGTTTTGTTTAAACCTTTTATTTTTGCCTTTGTGCCTTTTTGTTTGTGTTATTTTTGTTTATTAAAGTGTGCTGTACTGCAGTTTCCTGGCTTCTGAGTCTCTGTCTCACCGCTACCCTGTCACGCTTACATTTTCATTTAAATGCCAAAGCGACTCATCTTTATTAATGTAAGTACAGTTACTCGTCATAACTATTACTAGTGTGTCCAGCAAAATGCTTTATTTTTCATTGTAGCTTTAGTAAAGATTAGTCACTTACCATCAAGTTGCGATCTTGTTTGTATGTTCTGCTTGTACATGGAAAATTAAGGCTTGGCCTGTTTAAAAGCCCATTAAGTTGTTTGACAGAAAACTAACTAAATTAAATCTTACACGTTAATAAATTAAGTCCTCCATATAAATGTATAAAAACAGCGAAGCAATATGAAACGGTAATACTGGCGCTACGATAATGGTCTGTTTTGATTAGAGGGTGAGTATTAATTGCAGTATTACAGAAATGTTATGTAGTCTAATTATTCAAACAGTGCTAATATCCAAATTGCTAATCTGCCCTACTTACTGTATATAGGAGACAAGAGCTAGTTTTGTTCACACCATGTTGACTTTATTTCAAGTACAATATCGCGTTAATTCAAAGAAACTAAAGACTCATCCTTTTCCACAATATCCTGCAGTGTATCTTGAAAGGTGGCAGCTATTGAAGTATTGCTCCAGTTTGTAATGGCATGTTTGATTCTTACATGTTGCTGTGGAAGTAAGCAGGTGAACGGAGGGAGCACTTAATACATGTGTTGAATGATGTGCAATAGGTAGGGCTAGGAGTTTGTCGCGGAAAATTTGGAGATAAATCACGGAGCAGTCATGTTCAGTGCGTTCAAAATCACGGTGAAAATGACAGCGGGAGAATAAAGTCACAGGGATAAAAAAATAACTAAAATAACTGTCTTTAATAAAAGAATATTGCGGTGCCTGGTGTGCACAGGTTGAGCAAAGAAGGACGAGATTAAATTAAATTTAAAACTTTTTTTTTTTTATTTGCTCTGTAACAGTGACTATCTAACAGTAGCATTTATAAGCGCTAAACTGAGCAGAGAATAAATATAAGGTTAAGCAGACGAGAAGCACAACACATTTTGGAGGTGAGAAATACATGACACAAGGATAACACAAAGAGGGTGTGGGGTAAACAAGAGACATGTACATTAAATTAAGTGAAACCATACATCAATTTAACAAGTGGAACAATCAATTCAATTAAAAAGAGAGAACTAAAATTTGTCCTGCAGCGAATGCTGGCAGTTAGTATAGCACACACACACTGAATTTATGAACTGTTAACATAACTTTGAAGAAGTATTTAATCGGAGAGCTTAGTTTGACTTTTTTTTTTCTTCAAAAAAAAAGGCCAATCAAGTACGAAGTTGGAGCTAGTGCAAATATGTAATTATTTGTTCGAATTAATGAATTATAAATGCCTTTTTTTAAAATGCAAAATTTAATGTTAATAAGATTTCCAAAAAATCACATACGGATTGAACACAATTTACTGACATCCTCGCAACTCATGCACATCAGCAAAAATCGTTAGCAAAAGTCACGGAATCCGTGACACCTGCAACCACCGTGATTAAATCCCAGGCCTAGCAAGAGGAGAATAGTGCAGTATTCAGTTACACTGCACTGTTCTACTGTAGGAATTCATTTGAGAAAACATTGAAATATATTTACTATTTCCCGAGAGTTTTGTCCGGTTTGGATTTTGTCTGTCTGACCAAATGTATATCGGAGCTTTAGTTTCTCGCACTGTCCATGTAATTAAGGTTACCACATCTGCAGAATGAAAAACTGGGGCGTCTTATTTTCTAAAATTCATTAAAATAACAGTATATAATAACTAGGGCTGTCACTCGATTAAAAATAAGCCCAATGGGAATTTGGCCTGTTTAAAAGCATTACATTTTTTTATTTTAGTAAATTTTTCGGGCTACGGTGAGTCACATACCTGAAAACGCAAGACAGCTGAGCTGCGTTTCTAACGTTAGTTGTGTAATCTACTATTACAGCTACATACAAATGGTACTTCTGCTTTTACTCGTTCTGAATCTTGTTAGAGATACCTGAAAATACAGAAGCAATACCAACAGTGTCCGAGAAGCCAGTGAAAAGTCTAGGGTGATGGTACGACGGGGATCTAAAGGACACAGTTCGTGTGGGAGAAGTTAAACAACAAGCAGTGGAAGGATTGAAGAGCATAGACAGCAGCACTTTACCGGGCAAACTGAAATTCTGGTGCTTTCAGTTTGGTCTACTACCAAGACTGCTGTGGCCACTGACTGTCTATGAGGTTTCCTTGACAACAGTTGAGAAGCTGGAAGCTTTAATCAGTTCATATGTCAGGAAATGGTTGGGAGTTCCAAACTGCCTCAGCAGAGTGGGACTTTATGGTAAAGGAATACTGCAGCTACCAATTTCTGTTCTAACCGAGGAGTTTAAATGCGCCAAAGTCCTCCTGGAAATGACATTAATAGATTCACGCGACAAATGCGTAAGGGAGGCAGAACATGTGTTGATAACAGGAAGAAAATGGACGGCAAAGAAAGAGGTGGAAGATGCTAAGGCTGCCCTTTGAATCGGAGATATTATGGGGCAAGTTCAGCATGGAAAAAGAGGTTTTGGTCTCAGTTCAGCTCCTCCTACATGGACAAGGCAACCTCAGCTCAACAGAGGAAGCTGGTATTCAGTGAGGTGCAAAAGCAGGAGGAAAGGATCAGGTGTGTAAAGGTAATTTCCCAGGCCAAGCAGGGAGAATGGATGAGATGGGAGAGTGTGGAACAACGCAAGTTTAGCTGGCAAGACCTGTGGACAGTGGAACAGAGCAGGATCAGCTTCCTCATCAGATCAGCATATGATGTTCTTCCATCACCACAGAACCTAAACCTCATGTCCTTTGTGTTCATCACCTGCAACATTAAGGCACATTTTGACAGGATGTAAGGTGGGTCTTAGCCAAAGACGGTTTACTTGGTGCCATGACCAGGTGCTGCGATGTTTTGCTATGGCATTGGAAGACAAGCGTAACCTGACCAATAAGTTGCCACCAGTTCCGTCAAAGCATTGCACACAAAATACAATATTCCTGTGTCCAGGAGAGCAACCACCAAGAAAAGGTGTTAAAAGCACTCCTCGCCCAGGACAACTGGAAGCTGCTAGAGACTGGAAGATGCTGGCAGATGTTGGCCAACAGCCTACTTTTCCACCCGAGATTGCCACTACTAACCTTTGACCAGACATTGTCTTGTGGTCTGGATCAGCACGCGTTGTTCATCTGGTAGAGTTAAGTGTCATGGGAAGATGCTGCTGATGAGACGTATGAGAGGAAGAAACTTTGGTATGCTCAACTAGCTGCTGAAGCGGAACAGCGAGGATGGAGAGCCCATTTACCTAGTGGAGGTGGGTTGTTGAGGATTTGTGGCACACTACAACCCGGTTTCTCAAACGTTGGGTTCAGTGGCCAAGAGTTGCGTCGCACAATGAAGAATTTATCTGAAGCAGCAGAAAGGAGCAGCAACTGGCTATGGTTGAGATGGAAAGATTCTGGATGGGGATCTCGAGCACAATAGAAAGAAAGCATGTACAGGTAAGTAAGCTGGGCTGAGCTGAGTGGGGGATGGAGGGGGGTGATGGTGGGACCCCAGAATCACTGTTGAGCCCTCTTGAGGTGGTGTGGGCTAGCCAACGAAACACCGAGGATGGAAGGTGCCCACTTGAAGACCCCAGAGATGTACCCTACTTAGCTCAAACCAGATGGTTGTCATGCTGATGCGCTGGGGAGATCGCACTGGGTTGATCCCCAGAGCCAGCATCGCAGCCGTTATGTGTGCTGATGCATTGGGGAGGCAAAATGAGCTGATCCCTGGAGCCAGCAGTACACTTCAGCAATCAGCACCATTCAGAAGGATATCAACAACGCAAATTGATGGAGATGCAGATGGATCATATTAGTTTATCGCAAAGCTACGTGTTAGTTGGTGCTTAACTTGGCGAGAGCAGAGTTCAAATCGGCATGAAGTTCAACATCTACTCTCATGTAATGGAAATCATGACAATTGACAAGCGACATACATTGTCATAGTCAGAAATCAGAGAACGTAATTCCACATACTTACCTCTGTTTGAGGAATTGGTTGTAAGCAACAGAATCGGTCAAGCGTTTAAGAACCTCACGATTTTCTTACTTGCAGTGATGTATTATATGAAGTAACTTAAAAAAAATAGATGGTGAGTAAGTAGATTCAAGAAAATGCACAGAGTCCTTTTCTTCAATCAGTTGCCAGGTTTATTGAAATATGCAGGGAGTCTGGTCCCAGGTACAGGACATACAGAACTCAAAATTACAATGCTTGCGTGACATTAAATACCCTTCTGTATAGATGGTCCACCTCCCCTTTCTCTGACATTAACCAATGGTCAAGGTAATTTAATTTATTGTGTGAGTGTTAATGTGTGTGTGTCTGTGTGTGTGGTCTAGTGTGACAACCTCTGAACTCAGTTCTTCACACTCCTGGAGACAAAAGGTCCATACATCTGCCTTTTGTTATCTCCTTGCGACCCCCTTTGATGCCAGTGGGATTATCTCTTTTGATCTCTCTGAAGTCTAGAGCCTGTTCCCTTCTAGTCCACAGCATTGTTATCTCGTTAGCTTGCAGTCATTGTTGGGCAGTTTGTAGACGCATCGTCTCTATCAGTGGTTAGCAGTACATGCAATTTGAACCAAACAGTCTGCTATCTGCAATATTAGTCTCTTTTCAGAAAAGAACACCAGTATAGCTCTGCTAGTCCACATGCGTAGCAAACCCCTAATCAATTCTCAATCCATGTTTTCCAACAATATCCCTATGCTTCTGCTCATCCATTGAACATCAGTCCAGGTTTGTCCAAATGTTCCGAGTTAGTGCCTCGCAAGTGTTTTTGTGCTGACTTCGATAGAAATCCTAGATTGCTTTAGCCAGTGCTTGTCCATATCACCTTTTTGTGTATTGAAGGCTGTTTATAGCAGTATAATTTTTTTAAATTGACAGCTATGGGTAGGCCACTGATACCTTTTCATAATAATAATTTTGGAAGTAGTGAGTATATCCCATGCCTTCCTGTGTCAGTTCAGGTATCTCCAGTTTATCTGAGAATTTTCGTATTAAATTGATTTGTAACCAACAACTACGATGTCTGTCTGACTTTTTTTTTAAAAAAAATTTAATTTTTAAATGTTACTTTGAAGTTTAATATAATTCTCAATAATGGTCTCTAATATTAGCAATATTGCGTGAAATTCAGCTATTCTTACATGCTTGCCCTCTGCTCATTAATGAATGAACAGCTGGAGAATGTATGTCATGCCTCTGCTCACTCATGATTGGATAACAAGGGACAGATTTGTAATTCCATTTGTAATTCAGTAATATCAGAGAATTGGTCAGGGGTCTGAATACTTTTGCAAGGCTGTGTGGGTGTGCACACACACACACACACACACACACACACACACACAAACAACTTACTGCAATTTCAGTTGTGTTTCTTTACAAATTAACTTCAAGTATTTTGAAGTGCAACTTATTATATTGTTAAGCATACCTCATCACTGTCTTTATTATTTTCTGTGTTATAATGCGCAAGTCACCACTTACCTTGTATTACTACCGATGACCTTTTGCTGATCTATTTTTCTACGTTATCGTAAACGCTATTGAAGACTGTAATGCCTCAGATCATGGGTGAGTGTTTGAGCCGTCTCTGACCTAATTTACTTATGGATAGTTATACATAGAACAAGGTCATGTGCCATAGCAAGACGCAAGACTTATTTATTTTTTCTTTTAAAAACAGTCCGGTAAACAGATATGGCTCATAGTTTTCAAAACTATGAGCTTGGTAATGCTGGCATGTGTCACATAGAATACAAACATGTAGCTGGCTTTGTTTTACAATGTAGAGTAGGACCTCTAATATTTGTGTTTGCTTGGTGAATCTCTGTGCACATGTTCACTCTATGCGTATGTAAAGACATTCTTCTTGTCACAGTTTTGTTCCTGAGAATAATTTAGTGAACAGCACGTTATTTATCACAAAAGCAAACAAACCAAAAAAAAAGCCATAGCTTTATTTTTGCTTTTATTAATAAACCTATTTCTATGCAACTTGAGTAATCAGAACGAAAATGTTTCGGTGCTGCTAAATGCACCAGCTGCAAGACTACTGGTACTACAAATGATGAACTTGTTTTCAGGCGTGTGTTTGACGCGAAATTCTCAAAGCGACGTCACATTTCTGCCAGTGTGGGTACTTCCATTTGACTGCGGTGACTTTTAAATTATTCGCTCATGTCCAGTGTGGGTGCAGCTTTTCTCATTGTTTTCTTTTATATTGTCTTCTCAAAACCTGTTAAATTTACAAAAAAATAAATAAATTGTGGTAATATTTAATAAATGTACTTTTTAACTACCAACATTATATGTATGTTCAAATGCCATATTTAATTATTAATTTGATAAAAAGTGGCAACAGATGGAATTGACCATTTTTGAAAAACAGGATTTGGTATTCCCCAGAATGGAACAATCAGTAGCCCTAAAGATGGTTAGCATTGAAGGCAGTGCAGACGCCAGTGTTTTATGCAGTAGCATAAAGCAATTTTATGTAGGCCACCAGTTAAGCATGCAGTCTATGCCTATGATAACAATCATCAGGGCTGCATAGGTTCAGTCTTGTTTAAATTTAAAGTAAATTGAAAAATTGTTGAGATTCTTGTGAATATTGTTTCAAAATTGTATAATGCAACAAAAATATATTGAAAGGGTTAATGCTTGGCCGAAGGTTTCTCACTGATAATTTACCCTTTCTCGGTCAAAACGGCAAGTTTCTCAGTATCTAAAAAGTTTAAAGTGAACGCTGTCCATAATTTGCAACCATTTGGCTTCACTTCCTTCACCATGGTTTTGAGCAAATCGGTAGGTCTGTCTTGCAAATGCCTCGAAACTGTGGTTGGATGGGACAACACATCGCTCCCATTGAATTTTCCATATTTCGCTGCTTTGTCAACTTAACTGCTGAGGCAATTGAAGGAAACTTACATATTTGATGATCAGTTCTTGTTTTGTCATTAACAGGGACTGCAGGAGATTTTAGTTGGAAAGACGGTTTGGTTTGTCTGGCGGAAACCATATACACATGACTAGTACCTCGGGAAGACACTATCTTGTGCCCTTTGTAATGTAACCTCTGAACGCCTGTCACAACTTACAAATTCCAGGTGTTTCCCTGAAAAGTCTACTACAATTGAAAATGTCTGACCTTGCTGTGCTGCTGCTTCTTGACTGTACTCTGTAGAAGGATGGAGTTCACTCCTACCAAAGACTGACCTGTGGTCCTACTTAGGTGGCTAAGTAGTAGAAGTTCAACCCCACTTCTAAAGTATAGACTAGGTTTTGGTTTTATGATAATGGTCCCTTATGTTGCTAACAAATAGTGATTATTGGTCATGCGAATTAAATCTGATCACTGTCAACTTGTTAATGTGTCAAAGATCTATTAACTTCCATTGTTTTGCAGTACATTGTGATCTATGGCAAGTTAAGTTCTGTCTTGGGCCAGGTAGGATTCCTAACATCTTGGTACATGTCTTTGAATCGGAGGGCAGTCAAAGTGTCCACTACATTCATTTTTATACAGTTCTTGGCTTACATTAAATAAGTATTTCTCACTTGTCAGTTTACCAAATATACATTTTTTTTTATAAAATGGCCCGACTACAAAAATTGAATTATTTTTTAAACCTCTGAAATATAAATGTGCGATTTTATAGCCACTTGTAATCAAATGGTTCTTGTAATTTAAAGGCCCTGTATGTGGTAAAACTTTAATATCTACCTATCAGTTCAGTCAAATAGTCCATCATTAATATAATTTTATCTTATTACTCGTCATACAATCACACCTAGTTTTTCAGTATTTGAATACATGGCAAGCCAAAACACCAAATGAACTCGTCCCTAGAGCAACAAACTGACTCTTTTTGTTAGGTCTTGCATACTCAAAACCTTATTAACAGACAGTTCTGTATGTAATGACAAAAGAAATAGACAAAAGACTTGTCTCCTTTAGAAATTCTCTGGTTGTAGATTTTAAATTTTAGACTGCCTTCAGGTAAAATATGTTTATGAATGGACTGTAGAGGGGGTGTTTTAGAAAACTTATTTGTTAGGGTAATCTATTTAGTACTGGAAAACTAATTAACTAAAATAGCCAGGAATAATTATGCACCATGCTATAGAGAACTTGCAAGATGGTGTATAATTACATACAAAATATAGGGCTAGATAGTGCATTTTGTATGACAGAAGAACATGCAAGAACTGATATTCAAGCTTTACTTGTTTAGCATATAGCAGTTATTAGCTTGGAAATGTATGCAGAGTAAATCTGTCAAAATGGAACGCATGTGTTTGTAGCGATAAGATACATCATAAACTGCACTTTTCTGTTAGAGCACTTTAAAACCTTTTTGAAGCGATCCATCTGGGTGAAGATTTCATTAGTTATATAAAATCATTGCATCTCAAATGCAGTTGCAGTTGAAATTGATTTACCAAGAGCTTTAACGTTGTGCATCTCCATGGGATCTAGGGTTAGATTGAATTAAACTTCAAATCTTTTCATTACAATCTCTCATGATACCAAATGATCAGTTAATGCACCCACATTACTGCAATTGAATTTGAACCCACAATGGTTCTTCTGCAGTTGGTGTGTGTGTGTGTATGTGTGTGTGTGTGTATGTATGTGTGTGTTTTTAGCTTGAAACACTTCAGAAAAGCATTTTCCCTGAGGGGAAGCATAGATGTATGCCTGGCAATGGAGCATTCCATAGGGGGTACCCGTATGTTCCACGTGTACAGTACATGTTTAATTACTGCTTAATGTTGAATCTGGAGACCCTCTTATCCAGTTGTGATTATAACTAGAGGCTGTAGTTAAAGATTTATTCTTAAAACCATGCATTATTCAGACACTTCCTTTGTGTGTTTTTTGTATTTTTGCCGTTTTGATAAGGAATGTCCAGAACTGCCCATTTTTTCAGCACCTAAGCACAACATACATAGCTGTTTTAAACATGCTTTGAACTTCATAAATTGCATTGGTATTAGAGTTTAAATATATAGGTTAGCATGCATTGACATAGTGGTACACTGTATGAAACTGATTTTAAACACTTTCATTTTAATTGTTAATATACTAAAATACATTAACAAAATAAACACTACAGTGTAAAGTATATAACAACTAAAATGTGTGTAAAAACTTGCATTTGGTGTGCGGGTTACCTGCAGAATACTAAACCTAAAGGGAGACATTTTGAATCTTGCAATTCCCTTGCTATACAGACGTGCCATGAAGCTGTGTCTCTGTTAAAGGAGCACCATATCTATGTATGCTGCTCCATATACAGTAATTGTGTAACTAACAAAATAGTTCTATAAATCTTAGCCATTTTTCACTTCCATTCGTTACATAGGTCTTGTGTGCAGTTCTGTTCTAGCACACTTGTATTTTCATGCTATCTGGTTAGGGATGCAATGGTTATGATTTTTCCAATGAAATTAAAAAAAAAAAAAAAGGTGTATCATAGCCCAATGCATTGCAGAGATAACACAGAGATAACAAAGGAGATAGCTGCTTCTGCATCCAGCACTCAAAGAATATCACAGACATTTGCAGAGCTTTTTCAGATGTTATAGTAATAGAATGATGACTTGGATCGCATTGAGATGGCCAAATTGCTTATTTGAGGGCTAAGAATGAAGTCTGCACCAAAAAAATTATAAAACATTAACATGAAAATTGTGAAAATAAATAGGCAGCTGGGTGGTTAATGTCATTACACTGTAGTTGCTGCTTTTAAATTACATTTTTGTAAAGTGATTCAACCTTGTCTAGACATTTTTCAAACATTATTGTGACCAAGTAGTTTGGCGATTTACTTTATTACTGCAGTACAGCTCTTTGTTCTGCTGACTAATTTCATAAACACATGTGAGTCAGTCTATATTTTAGGCTGGGCGTCTATCTATTTTTTTTGCACCTTCCTCTGGTTTTGATTTAGAAAACAACTGATTTACAGTAGGTACAGCATGTGTATTTTCATACATTGATATGGGTATTATCATTGGCCAGATTCCTAGAACTTATAAAGTCTGGTAGTTCAGTTCATTTAGCAGTTTCTGTCCTATTTATTGTCAAATATATTACTTCACTGTACTAACTTAGGTTGGATAGTGCATCAGCAGTAGTTAGTGTAGAGTAACTTATGTAACTAGAAACAGAGTAGATGTTTGTTAAACTGACTGTTGCTTTTTTCTTAGGTTTTTGATGGTTGCTGTATACTGCTAATGTAAGTCAGATAGCTACTGTGAATGGATAGTTTCAGTTGCTGATCTATTGTGCTGTCTTGTTTTAAAGCTTTTATTTGTAATATGTCCTAACCTCTTTCTATTTTCCATGCAGCCTTGCTCTGTTTTTGTCATCATTGTACAAAAGACAACTTCACCTGTGAAACAGATGGATTGTGCTTTGTATCCGTCACCCAGACGCCCACGAAGGTTACACAGAGAAGCATGTGTATGGCAGGGAATGAACTCTTTCCCCCGGATAGACCTTTCATTTGTATCCCCACTTCGAATGGTATTTCCAATACCTGGCAACACTGCTGTAATACTGACTTCTGCAATAAAGACCCACCTGCGCCACCACCAGGTAAAGCCTCGTTCTTCGCAATGTTTCTCACTAAGATGCCCTTAATTAATAGGCAGCTACTGCCAGGTCTCCAAGCCTCCAGACTGCACAACCGCTTCTCCCTTTTAAACACATGTGTCAATATTTATGAATGCCCCATGACGTCAATCTGTAAAAAAAAAAAAAAAGGAAAAAAAGCCAGCATAAACTGAAGTGTGAGAGAGACCATAACAATCTGATCGAACACAAATGTCTGGCAGACCAGAGGTGCTAAATTAACACCAGCAGAATACAGGAACAGCAGTGTTATGCAGCAATTGTGATGGTAAATTGTGGGAGTACTTCTTCAAATTAACAATTCAATAATGAAACAAAAAAACAAGTGAAAATATTACTGTAACAAGCGGAAAAGTTTCTTTTAACTCCAATAAACCAATGTTGTTTTTCACCACTCACATCTTAGGATGCCAAAATAAAGTTTTGAGTCAACATGAACAGATTGTTTGTTGCATCTTCTTTAGCAGCCACATCTAGCCCAGACAAGATATATTCGGTTACATTGTTAACCTTCAGGAGTCTGAGGATGATTTAGTTGCTCAGCAACTTGCTATTTACATGACGAGCTGATAATATCTCTTCAGCCAAAGATGCATGCACAGTAATTATAGCGTGGGTTTTGTACTAAGGTAGGGTCAGCAGCTGTGAGGAAAACCAGTTTATTTCTCAAACTGACCATTTTATGAACGGTGACAGCACAACTATATAACTGTTTGGGACTGCAATTAGGAAGTGTACTCTGGGAGGGGGCATTTAGGAAATTAAAAATAATGTACTGCAGCTTATGTAGATAAACTGCCATTTGCTAAATTTAGCTTTCAGGTTTGTAAATATATAAAATATTTACTGTGGTATATTTTCATTTTGAACACAGTAATAAAAAGCGTGATTTGCCATATTGCTGTATATTTTTCCTAAATATATTGGTAATATAAGTCAATTTTTATACCGGATGCAGAGAAATATTAACACGGTATATTTGATGCAGTCTTTGCATGCTACACTACTGGTGTGAAAGCTTCCACAAGATGTACAGTTCTACTAAAACAATTCATGTTAAGCTTGCTTTGACATGAAGCGGCGCCTGCTGTGAAAGGACGTACTCCTTATGCCAACACTTCAGTGCCGCTTAGTCATTGGTTAACCAATGATAATATGATTAGCGATCATTTTTCAACACAATAAAATTATTGATGCGATAATCTGTAATTGTTCAAACACTTAGCCATAGTTTCTGCTGCAGCACTGGTCTACATTCGTTTTTCAGGCTGACGGTGAAAGCAGGAAAACTTACAATACCTGTCTAAAAGAATAAAGTTTGCTGTTCTATATAGTTTTGTAAATTGTTACAGTAAATGCTGCTTGAGAGGGCTCGTCCATTGATGCAGATTTTTAGTGTGATGTAATTATTTGTTTCAGAGTTATATGGAGTGAATGAACAGTAAAGGGCTAACATCTTACCATGACTTTTGATATTGCTATTGCTACTGAACACCTCTCTGGTTGTATTGTGTAAAACCAGTTTTCCTTGAAGGCATTGCAGTTTACTAGTATGTGTCTGGTCATTTTTCACTGTTTACTCGGATCCATTTAAACTTTTATCCTACCTTGGCTGTAGGCACACTTCATATTATAATAGAAATTAAAAAAACAACAACAAAAAACTAAAGGTTTATCTAATACAAAGTGATAATAACCCCGTTTTACACAGGAAATTTAAACATCTTCTTGTGTGTATATGTTCTGTTTTATTTGTTTTTGATTTTTTCCAGAAATTCCAGACAAGTCCAGTGCTCCAAGCCTGGGACCTGTGGCCTTAGCAGCAGTAATAGCAGGGCCGGTGTGCCTTGTTTGCATTCTTCTGATGTTGACTATTTATATTTGTGTCAGTCGCTCTGTCATTCATCACCGTGTCCCAAACGAAGAAGATCCTTCATTAGATCGACCGTTTATAACACAGGGCACCACCTTAAAAGATTTGATTTATGACTTGACAACTTCAGGCTCTGGATCAGGTAAAATACAATTTTAATTGTGATTGCCTTTTTTATTTGTTTCTTCTTACACTTTTTCTAGTAAACTGACGTCGCCCAGAGCTTGCTGCGTTGCTTTCAAATTCTTTCATTTTTAATTGGTGGCTTTAATCAGTTAAATGTTATTAAATAGATGTTAAAAGATGATATGAATCATTATACAAATTTGGGTATCACATTTGTTTGAGGTAGCTGCTGTGTGTGTGTGTGTGTGTGTGTGTTTGTTTTATATTACTGTTTCCAAAATGAAATATTCGCCTGACCCTTCTAGCCGTACATGTGTAAAGACACTGTGTGCAATAATGAATAAGGCTAATTTAAGGAAATGGATTAGGTGGCTGTGATGTGTGAAAATACAGTAATGTGCAGAAAGTGGATAACAACTGTGTTTGCTGGATCATTTGCACCACAGTGGGGTCTAATCTGACTGCAGGCACTAGAAACACGATTCTTCTGTTTCTAGTGACTTTCCAATTCCAGTGTTGTAAATGAAGATCATTCATCATGTTCTGTCATCGGTGTGTGTGTGTGTTTCTGTGCAAGCAGAGGATCATTTTCTTCTGACCTGTAACTTATCACTGAGCCTTCGGGAAAGTCAGTTCCAGCTCACCTGCCATTGGGTTTTTCTTTGTGATTCATTCTTCTTCATGGTGAACCTGCCAGCATGGGACTGTGCTGAAGAATGTAGTGTAAACTCCTGAGCAGCAACCTTAAATACTAGTGGGGATTTTTCCAGTCATTGGTTATCAGATAATAATCAGGATTGTGTTAAATCATGTCATTCTTGTTGGATTTTTTGGTTTCTTGATGAGAAAGGCTTAACGCTGTGAGATACCAGTTTTATTCTTGGTATTCTGAAATCTATGATTGTCTATGTCAAGTTAGATTGTATTGTACAAGAAATACCCTTTTTTGACCTCTGACCTAATATGATTGCTAAGTTGAGGTCATGGATTTTGTGGTACAGTATTTTGATGAAAGGAAGTTGAAGGAAAATTGCAATTGACTTTTATTCTAAATATATATTTTAGGTCTACCTTTGCTGGTACAAAGAACAATTGCCAGAACCATTGTTTTGCAAGAGAGCATTGGAAAGGGCCGCTTTGGAGAAGTCTGGCGGGGCAAGTGGAGAGGAGAAGAAGTTGCCGTCAAAATTTTCTCTTCTCGTGAAGAGCGCTCATGGTTCCGTGAAGCAGAAATTTACCAAACCGTCATGTTGCGTCATGAGAATATCCTTGGGTTCATCGCAGCAGACAACAAAGGTTAGATGTGTTTTCTATGTAAACGTCCAAACAATGCAACCTGCATGAAGTCTTTCGAGAAATTTAAAGTTTGAGTAAAGGCACACCCGTAATAATATATAACAATTCTATTTATGGGTTGATTTTATGTTTTGCTGTAATAGCAGTGCTATAGGTATACCACAAGTAAGCCTTAAAACATTTATATGTTTTGATGTATTTGTTCAATACCAGTGAATGCACATATACATCTAGAGAACTTATTTTGCAGTTGTGATGAAACATTATTTAGCAAAACTAACTTGGTGTATCTGAATCTGGGAAAAGGAGGTGCCTGTCCGTCAGTCTTTACATACCTGTTGCACATTTTTACATCTACAGACTGACTAAGATCTGCTTATCAAACAACCACTGGTCTCTGATGGCTCTAATTTTGTATTTACATCTGTCACATGATTTTATTTTATTATAATTTGCAGCACAAAGTAACCTTTACAGAAAGATAATAACTCCTATGAATAACGTATACAGCATTAGACTTGTGCACTTCTGTTGTACCACAGGAATGGCAACGCCACTCAAGACATCTGCATTGTTTTTTGTTATCTTTCCTAAAGCAGTGTACAGGTCTGCAGCGTTGAACAGGTTAATACAAAATGTACTGCATAATCTTGAAATATCTCTTATCCAAGTAGTATTAATGTAGAGTATAGATATCACCTTTTTAAATAACTGTTTAGCAACCATTAGAAGCAGCTGCTAATGCTGCTTGCAGTTTAAGTTGTGTTTTAGATATGTATCCAGTAATGCAACCTTAATAATTAGTCAAACTGAGGAAATGTGGTAACAAATAAGCTGTGAACCCTGGTCTGTGATGTCTTTAGCAATGTTATTTTTCTTTTCCAGATAATGGAACTTGGACTCAGTTGTGGCTGGTGTCAGATTACCATGAGCATGGATCACTTTTTGATTATTTAAATAGATATACAGTTACTGTAGAGGGCATGATTAAACTGTCTCTGTCCACTGCCAGTGGACTTGCCCATCTTCACATGGAGATTGTAGGAACACAAGGTGAGTGTCTAAGTTGCATTGCACAGCACATGAGTGGGGTGCTCAGAATAATTAAACAGTTTGTTTGCTAGGCTGTGTCTAAGAAACTAGCCAATATACTCCCATTCGTATAGTCGCTTGTGACATTTTTCATATATTACAAGTATCACATACTGTACGAAAGGTGTGTGTGTTGTGTCTAAAGTCACTAGATTGGAGCGATTCATCTTATTTTTTTATCCTGTGTGCCACATTCAAGAGTTTGTAGATAATGTGCATAATGATGTCAAGAATACATTCTGATATATTTTATGATCTCACACTTCTGAATTCTGGTTTTCTTTTCCAGGTAAACCTGCAATTGCTCACAGAGATTTAAAGTCGAAAAACATTTTAGTAAAAAAGAATGGGACATGCTGCATAGCGGATTTGGGTCTGGCAGTAAGACATGATTCAGCTACAGACACGATTGACATTGCTCCAAATCACAGAGTGGGAACAAAAAGGTAAAAATAAATGTATTTTGTAATTTACATGTTTGTGGTTCTCTTTGCTGCTTGTCCGCTTGAATCATGTACATCATAATGCAAAACTTCAACCATGTAAAAGCTGGTTTAAGTAGGGGTGAGTGTTGCTGCC
This sequence comes from Polyodon spathula, assembly GCF_017654505.1. NCBI lineage: Eukaryota > Metazoa > Chordata > Actinopteri > Acipenseriformes > Polyodontidae > Polyodon > Polyodon spathula. The sequence continues at coordinate 44,395,003 of NC_054537.1, read as the reverse complement.
CAGCAGCAATATATACTATGAATTACCACAGACGTGATGCACACTGGTTCCTTTAAGAATTTGTTCCTTCAGAATGGTGGGGTTTCCATGGAAAAATAAAAATGTCTTACCTTTTTCTCACTCTGTTTTGGTAGTACTTTTCAGGTAATCTGGGTTTTCATGTCGTTTCTTTTAGAAATTCTCCTTCCAAATGCAAATGACCCGCTTAAAGGGTACATAAGTAACTTTTTATTGTTGTGTTGCTGCTACTGTTTACATAAGGTGTGTGTGTGTGGTTTTTTAAATTTTTTTTTTTTAACGTTTTGACCACTTTTTTTTAACTTTAAAAAAAAGTGCTCAAAATGTAAAAAAATTAAATAAATAATAACAATAATTAAACAATACATACACCTTATGTAAACAGTTGTAGCAACACATGGGAATATGTAACACAATAAAATAAAAAGGTCCTTATGTACCCTTTCATAATAAAATATGGGAGGCTAAATTTATTGGCCTTGTTTTGACGACTGATATCGTGCAGCGTTCTTAAACTGGGTTTACCCGAAAGCCAACTCCCCGCTTGAGTAACCCCAACAACATGAAGTAATGGCTCTCTCAAAAGAAAACTGTACTACCTAGGAAAGACTGGAGTTTGTCCAAAAGCAAGCGAGTCTGCACACCATAAAGAAAATGGTCTTAGACGTTCACTACTGCAGTCCTACCTGTCAAAAATGGCCACATCACAGGCAATAGAAACAATACCCACCACACAGCTTGACAGTATTATAGCGAACTTTATCTTTCAGTAAAACAATGTTTAGAGTTTCCAGTTCTTGTTCGTGTTTCACAGCGTTCGTCAATTTCCCACACTCCTTGGACAATGTTATGATTATTGACACAATCGTAGGCAAACTGTCATCTGATTTTGTTGTTTTTTTTTCTGTTTATAAAAAAATAGAAATTGGTGTTTTTGTTTTAAATCAAGAATTGTTTGATAGTGATAACAACAATTAAATGGCCTAACAATTATGTGCAAAATCTTTAATCAGAGTTGGATTTTAAAGGCAGAAATTACAGATTTGACAAAGTTCAACAAAACATTCTGCAATATGCAGTAAAAATATTCCAGCAGGATATCGGCCTCGGCACACACCACAACAGAATCGTCAACAAATTTCTGTCCTGCTACCTGCAGATTTCATACTGTCAGTGATAGTGATTTGGTTTGGGAGCCTCGCTGATTCTCTTTATACTTGATGCGATTGTTGAGATGGATTTTTGGCATTAAATGGTCTTTGTAGGTATTTTTTTGGTTCCAGTCAATTGAATGTTCATAGCATTTGCAGAACATCATAGATGTCATTGGGGACTTACTTGTAACTTTGCTGTTAATTTTTAATTTCTAAGCTTATTAGCTGGGGATTTAACAGTTGTAAAAAGCCTTTTTGAAAACAACTAGTGAGGTAACTTCACATGCAGTGTAATAGAAAAACCCACTCTGCTCTGAGTCCTCTTAGAAATGACCAGCAACATAGTTAATGCCTGCCAGCACGGTAGCTACGGCTGCCTGCCTTGTACTGTACAAGGTGCCTGCACATTTCAAGTTTCACATTTTCCCCTGTCATTTCAAGTTTAATGCTCTTCAGCCATCATCTTCCACAAATTAAATCTATTGTATTTAAACCTTAGTCACCTCCTCCTAGTTGTCTTGTGTTTTTTCATTTCCTCTTCCTCCTCCTCCTCTAGAATCTCAAACAGCCTTTGCGTCGGTCTCCTCCTGAGGGGGTTAGTGATTCCACTTTCTCCACCCCTTTAAGCATCGCTTCATTTACCTCCTAGAGGGGAGGGTTCTCCGTAAGTCAGAGGGGACCCCCGGCCAAAGCCCTCCTTTAGCATGCATGATCCTTTGTCTACTTCTCTTTCAGGCTCTGATGCCTCTATTCACGTGAGGGCCCCAAGTGGCGGTACCCCTCCTGTTTGTCGGGTCTCCTCAAAGACGGTGACCCCTCTCCTGTTTGTCAGGTCTCCTCAAAGACAGTGACCCCTCTCCTGTTTGTCGGGTCTCCTCCACAACGGAACCCTCCTTCTATTATGTTGGGCTTTTGAAGAGGCGGAACATCCCGCTCTGTGTGTATTAACATCTTATAACTTTGTTTTCTTTCCGGTTCGCGAGCCACTTTTGTATGTCGGATAAACTCAAACACGGTGCCCTTCTTTGTATGTCGGGTCACCTCAGAGACGGTGGCCTCCCTCCTGTATGTCGGGTGTCTTCAGCGACGGAACCCTTACTGCATATATTGGGCCATTGAAGAGTTGGAACCTCTTCTATATGTTAATATTACTAACCAGTGTTTTTCTTTCTGGTTTGTAAGCCTCTTTGTTTGTCGGGTCATCTCGGAGACGATGACCCCCCTCCATTTCCTCAATGACTGATCACCTCTTATATGCGTAGGGCTTTTGAAGTACAGAGCCTCTTTTTATATGTTATTCGTTACTAACTTTATGTCCGAAAACATCTCAGCAGGTGGCCTTGTTCCGCCCCGTGAATTGTTGTTATTGGGGAACCAGGATACCAGTAGGCACATTTTTCACTAGATGCTAACCCACCCGGGCATGTTTGTAACTGTCTGGAACTTGGTTATACAAGTCTTGCAGCAAGCTGATAAGCTTGCTGTAAGAACAATATTTTTTTCCCCATGTTTGTGCTGTACTAAGATAATTCATTGAGAAAAGATGTATAGGTTTCAGAGATTTTACTTCAACTCTGTGGTCGCGCAAGCCTGGTCCTATTGGTAGCCTGCAGCAATACAGCTATGCTAATTTTAATACATTTTGTCCTTGGTAGGTACCCATGATAGATGCTACTTAAGGCTAGTGTACAATGAATTGCATCTTTAATTGCTAAGGAACAAAAAAGTCTAGGCTTAAAGCAGTCCGCTATCTGGTGACCAGACATGAAGATAACAAATGTTTAAAGGTTGAAAAAATGCTTTGCAAAGAGATTTATTTTATGTATTTATTTTATTTAATAGAGCAAAGGATTACATTTTGGTATTTTGTAGTAGCTTCAATATTGTTTTTATAGCCTTGCTTATAAAACAACTACAGTGGCTCTAAAAAGTATTCACCCCCCTTGGACTTTTCCACATTTTATTGTGTTACAACATGGAATCAAAATGGATTTAATTAAGAGTTTTTGCCCCTGATCAACACAAAGTCAATAATGTCAAAGTGAAAAATACAATCTACAAATTGTTCTAAATTAATTACAAATACAAAACAGAAAATAATTGATTTCATAAGTACCCCCTTTGCTATGACACACCTAAATAAGCTCCGGTGCAACCAGTTGTCTTTAGAAGTCACATAATTAGTTGAATGGAGTCCACCTGTGTGCAATTAAGGTGTTTCACATGATTTCAGGTTAAATACACCTGTCTCTGGGAGGTCCCACAGTTGGTTGGTACATTTCCTAACAAAAACTACATCATGAAGATGAAGGAACATTCAAAGCAAATCCGGAATAAGGTTCTTCAAAAGCACCAATCGGGTAGGATATAAGAACATTTCCAAGGCATTGAATATCCCCCGGAGCACAGTAAAGTCCATTATTAAGAAATTGAGAGAATATAGAACAACTGTGAATCTGTCTAGAACAGGCCATCCTCAAAAACTGAGTATCCGGGCTAGAAGGGCACTAGTCTGGGAGGCCACCATGAGGCCTATGGCAACTCTAAAGGAGTGACAGTCTTCCACGGCTGAGCTGGGAGACACTGTGCATATGGTAACAATAGCCTGGGTGCTTCACAAAACTGACTTTTTATGGGAGAGTGGCAAAAAGAAAGCCATTGTTGAAAAAAACTTGCATCAAATCTCAGCTAGAGTTTTCCAGAATGCAAGTGGGAGACTCTTGAGACCAAGTGGAAGAAGATTCTGTGGTTTGAGACCAAAATAGAGCTTTTTGGCCTCAACGCTAGGCGCTATGTTTGGCGCAAGCCTGACGCTGCACATCATCCTGAGAGCACTATCCCTACCGTGAAGCATGGTGGTGGCAGCATCATGCTATGGGGATGCTTCTCTGCGTCAGGGCCTGGAAAGCTTGTGAAGATATAGGGCAAAATAGATGCAGCAAAGTACAGAGATTTGCTGTTTGCCAAATGTCCCCATCCAACTTGATGGAGCTTGATCAATTTTGCAAAGAATGGGCAAAAATTGCAGTGTCCAGATGTGCAAAGGTGGTAGAGACTTATCCAAATAAACTCATGGCTGTAATTGCTGCCAAAGGTGCCTCTACCAAATATTGATTTTCAAGGGGGTGAATACATATGCAATCAAGTATTTTATGTTTTGTATTTGTAATTAATTTAGAACAATTTTGTGGATTTTTATTTTTTACTTTTAATAAATTAAAAAAAAAAAAAAAAAAAAACACAATGAAGAGTTCAGTGAGCCCCTTGTACCTATTTGAATCTTGTAGGGCTATTCTAGCAAATCTCGGAAATCCATGAAGGGTTGCTTGGTAAGGCTGTTGGTTATAGTAGAAAGTTGCTTGAGGTTAGGTCACAAACGGCTTCACTGCTGAAGTCTCGTGAACATGTGGTATTCCTTGGTATTTTTGGTCAGTTTCAAACTGCACGAAAACCCCTTCAATGTTTACTAGTGTTTTGTAGTAGTAAAACCTCTTGGTTTATAGTGGTATAGGTAGATACTGCTACCAAGATGCTACGGACTCTAGAGTCTAGAATGACTCTTAGACTGAATTGCAAGAAAGAGCCAACTCAACCATCGCATTTTAACAGATGCTTTCGAGATTACTTTTCTTTAAATCTTCGACTCTGCATTTTCTAAAGCCTCGAAGCTGCTATAGGGGGTGTGTAAAAATGTAAGCACTTAAATAACTTTCCTAATTTTTTTTTTCAACAGATATATGGCCCCAGAAGTCCTTGACGATTCCATTAATATGAAACATTTTGAGTCTTTTAAGAGGGCTGACATCTATGCTATGGGATTAGTGTTCTGGGAGATCGCACGGAGATGCTCGATTGGTGGTACGTAATATATTGATTCAGCTCTGGAATCTGTAAAGATTTTGGTTGCACAGCACTTGTTGCAGCTTCCCTTTTGAACTATCAGAAATAATCCTGACCTTTTGAAATCTTAATGACTTGTACTAAACCTGGCAGGGCATGTTTGTGCTTCATTGTTGACTCTCTTCACGTTTTAGAAATGAAAAATAACATATTTTACGAGGTCCGTACAATTGCTCTAAGTTAAAGTTTGAGAAATAGTGAAAACCAAGTGCAACGAAATCTAGTGCATTTCTGTCAGTTAAAAAACATAATGAATGAAAGGGTCCTATTTTGTGATTTTAAAGGGCAGTGGTATTTAGATACAGTGTTTTGGTCAATTAAACATTTCGGCAAACCATAACTTCACGTTTTAGAAATGAAAAATAACAGAAATAATATTAATATTTGTAGTTTTGAGTTTATCAATCTTTCAAATGTGTTGTCTTATTAGTAAAGCTATCAGTGTGAGTATGTTGACTTCTCATTAGGGAAGATTTATAGCGCTGTAGATGTATCGTTTAACCAGGTGCTGCTTTGTAACTGATGCTTGAAGTACCTATGACTCTTCTGTCTGCAAAAAAACAAACAAAATAACTGAGGCTGTCAGTCTCCAGAAAGCAGCATATTTAAAAAATGTAAAATAATGATGTAAAAATATTCCAAAAGCTGTCCTCAAAAACACCATCCTAATCACTATGGAGGCATCATCCAACATGTTTAAAAACATGTTTTTAAAAAATTGGACATCACTGAACCCTTCCCAGTGCATACATATGTTGAATGTATTTTGACCTACTGTGCCTTTTTTGATTTTCAACCTAGGAATTCATGAAGACTACCAGCTTCCATATTATGACCTGGTTCCTTCAGATCCTTCTGTTGAGGAAATGAGGAAAGTGGTTTGTGAACAGAAGCTCAGGCCAAACATTCCAAACCGGTGGCAGAGTTGTGAGGTGTGTGTCTTTCATTTTCTTTTCTTGGTAGGGGTACTTCTAATCCAAATCAGTCACCACTTCTCAAGTTATAACAACCTAATTAAGTAGAATTAGAACTTCTGAAAAAATGCATCTAAGGGCCTTAATTATCAAATCTGTACACAAACGCAAGTATATGCGTTAAACTGACAGCAATTGGCCATCAACTCACTTGTGAACAAAGCAGATTTATGGGTGTGTCACTTCAGGTCGCACAGACCCAGCATGTGCCCAACCAGTGAATACACATAGGGAGTTGCTTACAAGCCCTTTAAAAAGCTAGCTTAATTATCGCTCATACAGTACCATTTTAAAAGAAAGTACATAGCACAATAAAGTGGTTAATTATAGCAAAATTGTGCAACTACAAAATCTAATCGCTCAAGTTCTGCCTCCACCAGGCACTGAGGCAGACACCCCAACAATACGCACTACGTTTTGTTAATTTGCATCCAGAGGCAGTCTGTTTGACCCAGATTATGGGATACAAAATGGAAAAATAATTGCATCTGTTTCTAAGTAGGGCCCTAAATTTTCTGTCCATTTGTACATTGTTTTTATTTTCTACTAAACTGCTTGACCTGTCAATCAACAATCCCCCCCCCCCCTCCCCCCCCCCTTTTTTATCGTTTTTTTACCACTCACAAAACTAATAAATGTGTTTTGCATTACTTCATCAGTAACGTTGGACATTACGTCATTCCCAATAAATATTACCCCCCCCCCCCCCCCCCCCTTTTTTTTAAACTCTTCTGTGCATTAATGCTGCTGGTGTTTCCCCCAGTGATCTGTTGACCAAGCTAGCACCATTGCTAAATACATGTACAGTGAGGTCTTTAATCTTTAGTATCACTCGTGGTCTCACTAGAGTTGTGTGTAAACTGGTATCTGACGAAAACAGTAGCAGTAATATTGCCACAATTTTTTTTTTTTTTTTCTCAGATTTCATTCATAAGGGCTGGATCTTGTGGAATATATATCTACGTTTACTGAATTAAACAGATTAGTTCATTTGTGTAAAGGTTATTACAGAAACCAGTGTTGAAATAAAATCTCCTAGTAGATTTTAGTATGTATGCATCTGTTGTCTTAAATCTGTAGTATACCACAATGTGATGAGAAAATACAATTCCTGGTTGACTTTTTTAGATAATCTTCATCAGAATCCAGACTTTGCTGGCTTATTACTGCAGGTTGCTTAGTAAACATTTTCTGCTTCAACCCGCTGCAGCAGGAAGCAAGAAATGTGACCTGCAAGCTCCAGTAATGTGTATATAAAAAAAAAAAAAAAAAAAAAAAAAAAGGTTAACGGTGAAACATACCATTTTACAAATCATGACCAAAACCACATTCAAAGCCAAAACACTGATGTCATATTTGTTCAGACAGCCATGTCTAGCACTAGAACCTCAAACGAGAATTGAAACCAGACAGACTGAAGCACTGTATTAACTTCTGTAATACATTTGCTAGACATGTAACAGGTTTTTTCTTTCTCTCTCTCTCTCCGTCTGTCTGTGTCTCTCTGTGTGTGATATATACATACATCTGTGTACACAGTTGTAGTCAAAAGTTTACATTCCCCAGTGGAAACTTTATAATTTCTATACATTTCTCAAAAACAGTTTTAGGAGAATTTTTTTTTGTAGCAAAAGTTTTGCTTTTGTGGATGAGGAAAAAAATATGACTACAGTTGTTTTTAAGTTTTTTTTGTTTTGTTTTTTTTTGTTTCTCCCCTCAAAAAGTGGTCGGGGTGCACAGGAGTCAAGTATGGGTTAGAGTATAGTCTTTCAGACGAATATGACATTTTGACATCACTACTGCAATATTATGTCTTTTTTTTTCTGGAATTGCTCAGGATGCAAATATAGCCTTCATCTGTGTGTGTGAGATATATATATAATAAAAATTGTGAGAGAGAGAGAGACAGAGACAGGAGTAAAGAGTTCCCTGTCCACTGTTAGGTAAAAAAAAAAAAGGCCAGTAGTTTTGTAACCCTGTATGTTTATGGAGTAGGTAACAAGGTGATTAGCCACAGCCAGGGGTACTTCCATTTTAGTTGGCACATTTTACTGATAGTTAGGGAGACTCTTGTTTAATTAGTACCATTGATGGCAAGGTTTGTTCTATTATTTGGAACTGACGGTTTTCCCATATTTTGGTTAAATTTACTTTTACACTGAGGGTGTGCAATAAAATCAGAAATATTATTGTTTTATGAGGGTGTCCTTTATTTGCCTCCTTCACCTGCATTGGGGAGGTATTATCTTAAGTACACCACTAGGGGCAAAAGTCTACACACACTATATATCTACAGACAGACAGACAACTCTCCACCTTTGCTTAATTTGACAGACGGTCTTGGTCCTGAATTTTCTCCATATGAAATAGAAGCATCTTGCCTCTTATATTAATTCGACACCATGCTTCACTCGTAACTCGGCACTTAATACAGATGTCCTAGGAAATAAGTTGATCAAGCTCTAGAATTTAAAGGGGAGGTTCCATTGTTTCTAATGTCTATGAGCTTAGGCTGGGAAATAAGTAGCTTAAGCCCAGGAAATAATTTGATTGGATATATTAACAAACAACACAAAATTTAAAATTAATTTTGTAAATATAATTTCTATAAATGAGTAGATTGGATGTCTGACAGTATGACGCTAGGTAAGGGATTGTGAATATCGCTGCAGATCAGATATTAACCTAACAAAAAATAAATGCTAACTTCACTTTGAAGTCATAAATTACATTTAGTCAAATATTTATAAAAAATAAGCAAAACATTAGCGCATTAAACATTAACATCAATGCCAGCCCAGAAGAACTTTTTGCACTTGCTTTTACTCTTAAACATCACGGTAACAATATAGTAGTTATTTTTAATCCATTAGTGTTCATTAAATCAGTAGAGCAGAAGCACCACCATCTGCTCTCTGTAGCTGTGACTGGAATTTTGACAAGATCGGTGAAAGTCAGCGGTGCTAGTGCGGGTAGTGTAGTGGCTGCAGCCCTCTTCCGGTAGGTTTGTCAACAGCTAGGATTTACGAATTTCAGGACTAATATCGTACTGTTAGAGGAAAACCCAGCACCTGGAAAAAAGAGGCTATTTTTGTTTGTTTTGTTTTACTTGGAAAACATATCATTTGATGCTGAAGAGGGATTCTTAGTTGACTTATTTCAATCAGACTGGACGTGAATGAGAAATGTGAGAAATGGGCTGCTTTGGAAAGCTGTGCGCTACAAATGCTGGTCTCCACAGAGCTTTTGTCTCTATGTGATTCTGTTACGTTTAGAAATCAAGACACATTTTTGTTTTTGAAGAGGCTTGTTTATCCTGCAGTGAAGAGGCAGCTGTGGTTGTATTTTGTAGATTTCTTGTTAGGAAAATTGTAAAAGGAAGCTGCTCTTTGCATTTGGCTATACTGCAATATGTGCAGCAACATTTAAATAAATTGCAAATTTGTTAAACGTTTTTTTTTTTTTTTTTTTTTTTTTTTAATGTAGTGTGAGAATGTGCTTGTAGCCTTAGCATCCAGTAGATGAATTGTAGCCAGTGTGTGTACATGACATATGTAGTATTGTAACCAGAATTTGATCTATCGCAACCGAGTTGTTGCAGTGTTAGCTTGTTGCAGTCATTCATTATGTATGTATCTGAATTGGCCTATGTGCATTACTGCTAAGTCCTTGATTTGTCTGTGAAACTAGTTAAGGAAAAGGTTTAAGGGATACGAATACGGTACTTGTCACACTTGGTTAACTTAAAAGCCAGTGCAGGTGTTGGAATTGTATACTGTGTGGTTTTTAATGAATTTGTTTCCCTTTGTGTAAATAGTGAAAGTCGTCTAATTTTTCAGTGAAAATGCTGCAGTTGATATAATGTTAGAGTAGTCCTACGGGTGGTGTGAAAATGCATTAATTCATTGGGGACCCACCAGTGAACGAGTTATTGTACACAGTATAGGCAATAACTATGCAAAAAAAGTCACAGCATGTACTTCCATAGCAAATACTACTAATAATAATGTGAGGATATCTGAACAGTGCACTTATTTTTTCTCGCACCATTCCATATCCCTAAAATAATAATAATTAAAAAAAAAAAAAAAATGAATCTGTTTGTATTTATTTATTTTTTATCTTGGAGGAAGTGTCTCTGCAGCCTCATTTTTGTCTTCTTCCAATATTAACTTCCACGGCGTTGCACTCAAAAGCATAGACAAATTGACCAATTCACAAATTGACAAATTAAAGGCTGGATAGTTTTGGCACTTGGTGCGCCGTATGCATGAACAGGTAAGGTATGCAAGCGATTTTCCAAAAGTTAAAAGTTAAAGCATGAGTTTGTCATGGAAAAAATTGAGCTCCATGATGTATGGAGCAGTGCACATAAATCGCATGATGTACTTGAAAAATGTTGCCTATTTTTATTATTATTATTATTATTATTATGATTTTTTGTATTACGCGCTTTGTTTTATTTTCACATACAGTACTTTTGTATCATTTGAAAAGAAAACGAACAGGAGACTGGTTTTCATCATGCATGCATTTCAATTACACGTTTGGGAAGAAACAATACATTAATTAGTTAAACTAATGAGTTAACCTCTTTGTCTAAACCATGGTAAATACCTGTAGTTCAATACCAACCAAGATAGCTATTGTAAGAAAGAGATCATACAGCATATGTTGTATATTGGCATGATTTTAAAAATGATAAATTCCTGTAGTGCACAACATTGTACGACATATAACGAGAGAGATACAGTATATTGAACTAAAGTGATTTATCACGATTTAAAATAATGTAGATATATACTGTATGATCTCTCTCACAAATCTTATCTCTTAGTAATACTGTATATTACTGCAAGGAATACAGTTGTCACGTTTACAAAGAATATGGCATTTATGTTAATGTATTGTGTGTGTGTTTGTTGTTTTGTTTTTGTTTTAATCCCCCAACCTGAGTACACGACAATTCCTTTCTTTAAAAAACAAAACAAAAAACTTTAGGTTAATTTTCTTCACCCTATCCCAATTTAAAAATCACAACCCTAAACCTAGAACTTTTTTTTTAATAAATATAATTGTATGTGTAGCAATAAATGTTAATTCTCAAGACATGCAGACAAATCAATATACTGTATACTATTATTATTATTAATTTTATTATTATTATTTTTAAACTGGCAGTGGTAGGCCTATGTTTTGACACGTCTAAACTAAGTTACAGCTGTACTAATATTAAAATGTAAAAATACGACCTTGTCATACTAATATTGTAGATGCAGCATGTCATTGGAGTATTACTGAAATATTTTAATTCATTAAAGATTGACAACATTTTGACAGTAAAATCATTTAATATAGAAATTAATCTCTGTGATCACACGTAAACTACATCTGATTGACAACTGTTATAGAAACACAACAAGACGGGGGTTTAAAACAATTTACCATATAAAGAGTCGTCGATCACACATTTTAAAGTTCATACAGAAAGACAGCGACATGAACACACACCAACGTAGTCTTGAAAATAAAACGCTCAGATAAAAATAAAAAGGCATGCAGTGAACCTCCCCTTTAATCAAACTGATGACACGCCTTACTTTTGCCTGGTTATGCATTACTGCGCTTGTGCGATCAACTTATTTCCCGGTCAACTTATTTACTACGACGCCGGTACCAAAGGGATAAAAACTATTAGATCAGTGGATAACTCAACACTATTGTTTCATGTGACTGGAAACGGATTGTTCACTCATTCCTTCGCAACTACCTAGTGCTGCTGGTAACAGTATCAGAGCACAATGAGTCAGAAGAGAAAAATGAGTTCTCGTTCAATTGGCTTAAAGCTCAGGTTATTTGGGGTAACAAGGTTGTCAGCAGAACTTTTTAAAGCGCTTATTTTTGCATGCGAAACAATCAATGTTTGATTGCTATGTGAAACTAAGTTCTTATTTATTTATTTTTTTGTTCAGAGTTAATTCTGTATGATGTACATTTTATTAACTTTTTTGCTATTTAAGTCGTCAAATTAGACAGTACAAGCCAATACCTAAAAGTGTAGTCAACGAGTTGTACCAAGTGTGATGTCCAGAAATGTACTGCTGCCCCTTTAAGTAATATAGTAGCACAAAGGAAGTTAGGTCAAGAACCGGAAGGATTCGTGTGTGTAGATAGACCCGGTGAGATTAGCAGCATCAGAGTGTAGATTAGTGCAGGAGAATAGTAATAAGCATCATTTAATGGTAACTAATAAACCATGGAATAAAGTTAATGTGAATTGAGATCCACCTGTGCATCCGAATCTTCATTACATGTTTACTTAAGAGTAAGGACATTACACCCACTACTTTGTTGTAATCGATTCATTCACTGCAGTTCTTTCAACTGTTTTCATAAGGACATTTAACTAAAAATAAACTTGTAAATAGTGTAGTACTGTAAATGTGTGAGTTCTGTTACTTATGTGCATGTTAGTGCCATGGCTCGTATGCACCCATGGGTAACTGGACACCTTGGATAAGTCAACGCTAAATGGCATCACCGTGGGGTGTTGAATTAACCAAGGCTGAGTGTGTGTCTGTCTCTATCTATCTATCTCTCTATCTCTCTTTGGTTTTCTATGTTTCTTACCTTTTTTCTTCAACTGATATTGTTTTGTAAAATGTGACGTGCTGCTGTAGAAAATGCTGCATTCATAGTTGTCTGCGCAGGTTACGCTGCTATACTCCTCCGGAGAGAAATTGGTTCAAAGTCATCCCCATTTTATTTATTTTTTTACAGACAAGACTAAATTAGAAAGCTGTATGCCTAGGTCTCTTTCAGGTAGCTGCTGAAAGTTTCTCCCCCTGAACGTAAATATGACATTCTGAGGTTTGTCAGCAAGTGTATAGATGTTGCCATATCTTGTATTAGACGTGCATAACACATTTAACTGTATGTGACAGGAATACTTCTACGTGTAAAAAGCAGTGTAAGGAAATGGATATTTTAAAGTGTAGCTGATGAAGTAAGTATACCTCTGTGGCAGTGAAGTAATTGTTTTGTTTGTTCTTGTTTGCAGGCCCTGCGTGTAATGGCAAAGATTATGCGTGAATGTTGGTATGCCAATGGAGCAGCCAGGTTGACTGCTTTGCGCATCAAGAAGACGTTGTCTCAGCTCAGTCAGCAGGAAGGCATTAAAATGTAAACCCAGGCTGCAACTTTTAAAAGCTGTTTTTTTTTTTTTTTTTTTTCTTCAACTGGTTGGTTGCAGTATTTGGAAGGGATATTTTGTTCTACCTCAACGAGGGAACAGAAAGATGGATCTCGCTGCCTTTAAAATTACATAGGAACACTGCAAAAAGCTGAGCTCTCCCTGCAGAATTGCTACATGGAGCTGTGGGATACTTTCTGTGCACTACGAACACCTCCTTACCCAGGACATTTACAGACTATGATGTAGATTAGCTTTATTTTTTATTAACATTCAACTTGATTAAAAAAAAAAAAAAAAAAAAAAAAAAAAATGCGCTAGAGAGAAATTTTGAAATTGCTAGTCTTAACGTATAGGTAACAGTGCTTAATATTAAATGATTGTACTGACAGTGGGGACTGGTCCGGTCAAATCATACAGTGTTAAACAGGGAAGGATTTATTCATACTCTTAGAATCAGGTATCTTTTTTATATTGGCATTTGTTTTGGCTTTGAGAGGTGGAAGTTTTTTTTGCTGGGAGGCTCATAATACACCATCTTAAAAAAAAAAATTAAAGTTTTAATCTACTGTAGATGAACATACTTATTTTGTATGATTTTAGAAAGTTGACATGACCTCATTGAGTCTTGGCAAACGTGCTTTGACATATGCAATATATATTTTATATATTACTGCTCTGTTACAAAAAAAAAAAAAAAAAAAAAAACATGCCTTCTAAGCCAGGTGTTACCAGAAAGTGCCACTGCTTTTAGTAATACCACATACCAGTGTGAAGTCCCAGTATATGTTTGCATCAGATATATAGAAAGCTATATTTCTGGACGTCTACAGGATATATTCCAGTTATGCACAATTTTTCATGTGACGTCATCACAGCACAGTGCTGCCATACTGGCGGTCAGCAAGCATTGGCGGGCAAAGACAACTTAACTTATCGCAGTCATTAAACTTGCAATTTTACAAGGCCAGATGGGTCTTGTGCTGTTGGATGCACCAACAGGAGATGAGAACAAAGTGGATTTCAGCCATTAGCAGGGCAGCAAAAAGACTGATCTACGTAACCCAAAGTCAAAGAAGACAGACTGGACTCCAACTTAGTCACACAATTGTGTAGTGAGCACTTCATAAAAGGTTAGTAGCAGCAATATATTGGCAGTTAGTTCTGGCCTTAATAATAATAATAATAATAATAATAATAATAATAATAACAACAGTGTAACAAGCTTAAATGTATAACTGGTTTTTCTAAAATACTTATATACACTTAAGAGATTACACTTAACGGGTATGGTGATTCCCAGTCCTTGCATAAAATACAACTTTGCAGTTACAGAATTATGCTATGTTTCATTGTTTTACTGAATTTCAGTATAAAATCACGGAACCATCAATTTTATAACATATTTAAATACACAAATAATAATGAGCAGAAATCGTTATACACGTACCTTAACATATTGTTAATGCTGTGCTCACTTTTGCACAGCATAGTCTTTATCTGAAATCTACAGATTCCAGTTACTGACGCTTCGTGCAAAGTTATGATACGCTAGTATATACCAAAAATGTCATGTACATTGTTTTATTTGCAAGTCTATTTAATGAAAGATGTTAAACGTTTACATACAAACATAGAAATACAGGATAATTCAAATTAGTACAGGATTTTTAAACAAACTGTTGAAAATTGTATATTTGGTAACATGTAAGTTAGGTTTTCTTAAAAGGAAAAAATAAACTAGTTTACCGCTGTCTTTCAGGGTAGTAAAAAGCACAGGGGGTGCACAATAGGGGTCACAAATTCCAAGTATCTGGCACTCGTCATTTATATCTGTCTGTAGGCAAAGTGTGCTCTGTGGTTTCACGTACATTACATTTTGGTGTGGGAGATAGCATTTTTGAATTAGCCGCCATGGTTGTTTTGACCACCAGTATGTCGGCATAGTCTGCTAGGGTCACGTGATTGCAAAGCCTCAATATAGGACCATGTAAAGAGGCGATTAAGAATAAAGTCGCCTCCCCCTTCAACTTCATTTATTAAATCATTTGTTTTTAATTGGTCAATGTAATTCTATAACTGTTCTATTTTATTGTAAAGATTTTTTTTTTTTTTTTTAAATCATGCCTACTTTCTTTTTGTGGCATTTGTGTCAGATTTAGATTCATCCCTTAAACTAAATATCAGATGGAAGAATATCACTTTTTCTAAAGACAGTATGTAAGATAAGGTCTAGTAAGTCTCCTTGCAGCTTGGCCATTTTATTCCTTTTTTGTATATGTCTTTTTGTTTGTTTCATTTTTGTGTGGCTGCACAAACTTTCTGTACTGAGTGCATTCTTTAAAGAAAAGGCAATTTTTGTTTAAGTAAAAGCAAGTGGGTGACTTTTACTAAGCCATAGATTTAAATATGTAATATAATTATGGCAACATTTACTGCAAGAAAATATTTAATTTACGGCTGTTAATCGGCTACTTCAGGTCTGTTTTCAGCAAGCCTTGAGGGACCAGGGCTTCAGGTTACAGTTTTAAGAATCATACTCAAGGTACTCAAATTATGTAGCACCAGTTTTAACGCTAATTTAATATCTCTACCATATTGTGCGAGGTGAAATGAATTGATTTTGAATTTCAATTGTATTACAAATAACTGCTGCTAACCTATTATTCTCTTTGGTTCAGTTTGTTTACAAAAAAAAAAAAAATAATAATCTGGAAGCTTTAGTGATGTGTATATATTCAAAATACTTGTCAGTGTGAGTGCCATGAATTGTAAGATGACTTCAGCACCCTTGAAATATGTTGTGCCATTCAAATTACAGGTATGTGAGATTGGTTAATGTTAAACACCAATTGAAATAGACTAAAACCTAGGTATTGAAAGGGTATTTAATGTATTGTGATAATTGTTAATAAAAAATGATGTATTTTACGTTCTAAAATAGAACAGAAAAGAAGGAGAGGCAGTTGAAGCAAATGAGAGCTACCCCATTACCGAAAAACAAAAGTGAAAACATTTGTGTTTTGGGAAAATATCCAAACCTTGTGCAACTTTCCTGAACACAGTCACAGTTCTGCTTAACTAAGCAGCGTGTAACACATCCCATGTTCTCTGTTTAGAAACCACTGTTACTGTATCAGTAAGAGATGATGCATATCTTGCTGATTTCTCTTGAGCCAACAGACCCCTAGATCTCTCCTATATCTTTACATATAACCATGTTACATCACCAGCAGTCAGAAAAATGTGCATTTTAAATAATAATGTAATGATAAATACAGTTGCATGCCTAGGATCAGGTTGCTCACCAGCATTTAATTCAGCACTTCTTATCAGTGTTGTGGGTTTACCTTCTGTGTTTTTTTTTTTTCTTCAGCATTTTGACCTATTTTTTCAGTTGGGTGGACTTGTCTACTCAGTTATACAAACTTTCTCCTAAATATACATAAAACCTGTCTTAAAGCCCATCTGTCTTTAAAAAGTCAAGTTGTCTTGAACAGAGTGCGTTCATTCTTGTAGTCTAACACTTACTCAGAACAAATATTTATGGTCTGGGTGCTTTTCACGTGCCCCCCCCCCCCCCCCCCCCCCCCCCCACAGTGGCAGCTTTAGTAAAGAAGCCAATTGGTTGTAAAGGGTGGGTGGGTCTTATATACGACATAAACCCAAGTAAAACATGTGAGGATGCGCTGCATGAGACGAAAGTCCATGTCTACATCTATTGCCTTAAAAAAAAAAAAAAAAATAATAATAATAATAATAATTTCCTCTCCTCAGACCAAGGTGTATTTGCCTCATTGTACATAAATGTTTAATGTGTTAACTGTTCTCCAGGTTTGCAATTGTTTCTATAAATACACAATTTTGTAAATGGTACTAACATATTATTGTGTTTGTACCGTGCCCAAATTGTAGCAAGTAATAATTATAGTTCTTTTACCATATTCTATAATTGACTTTTACAAGCTTGTTAATGCTTTAAGAATGTCCACCTCCTGATTTCTTTATTTTTGCAGATCGTTATTTAGCGAGATTGCTGTGTGTCTAACGAACCACCACAGATATATATCTATATATATATATAATATATATATATATGCTATATATATAATTATTATGATTTATATATATATATATATATATATATATATATATATATATATATAAAAAACTATTTTTTTTTTTTTTTTTCCTTGAGGTGGTCCATACGAGGTTGATGATTTAAAGATAAGACACCTCAAACCTAATACTGAAGTGTCAGTGTTTTTCTTCCTCATTTTAAGTATATGTATTGGCTTTTGTAGTTTGTACAGAAGAAGGAATGATAATTCTAGGACAGTAGCTATGAGTGATGCTTATGTTAAGTGCTAACATAGTGCAGTAGAAAGGTGAAAGTGAATAAAAAGTTATGTTTACTTCCTTGTGTTTTTTGTATGCTTTTTGACTTTACTACTAACTGAAATTGTATACATGTCAGTTTGTTTTCCATGTATGTCTTTTACATTGATTGCAAGAACATCATTTTTCTCAAGGAGCCAGTTACAGGAGTGTTATGATGAAATGAACGTTAAACAAAATATGGTTCCTTTTTAAAATATTGAGTTAAATAAGAGCAAACATCAAACTTTGTTACAAGTTGTCTGGATACTGAACATACTTTCCCAAAAAAGTCAGTAACTAGAAGAAACCCGTTGGTATTTAAAATGGACTAGGTAGCAGTATGTTTCTACATAAAATAAGATTACAGTACAGTAAATGGACTGTGAACCTTTACCTTTGAGTACAGTGTGTATTTATCTTTTCCATATGTGTAGGTAGCAAAAGCTTGGGAGCACCTTTTGAATTCAGTATAAATGATTCTGTTGAAAACAAGGCTCTGAAATTAGCAAATCACCTAAGAAAATGCACTGAACAGACAGTGAGCCTGGTTGGATTTGTGCTACCTAAGACTGCGAGAATGAGTTGGGGCCAAAACACATACCAATTTCTTTTTTTTCTTTTTTTTTTTTTTTTTTTTTTTTTTTTTTAAATACTTTTCATAACTGTTTTTGAGTTGTCACTCTTCCACACAACATTTGCTTACTGATGTTGCTTTTACTTGCTGTTCATACATTTTGCCATTTGCCAGTTGTTTGTTTTGAGCGCCTTCAATTCGTCATTACTTGCAAGTCCCTTACATGAGTTATAAAAATGGTCTGTTGTCCGTGTCTTTCCTGGCTTTCTAGAGTCAGTTTGTTACGTTTTCTTGATGTCCTGCTGACAGCACTTGTGAAATTTGAAATGCTCTTGCAGCTTGACTTTACAGACTCTTTTTAGTGTCAACATCTTTACTTTTACCTTAATTTTGAAAGAAACCTTGTTTTTGTTTTAATGAGAGAAGGCTATGCAATTCGTAGGTGATCCTGATCTTTTGCACACTACTGTATAGGAAAAGATGAAATGCAGTCTGCTCTAGGCATTTGCTGATCATTCTTAAGTCTCAATAGGGAAGCTGAGTTTTTCAACATTTACAAACTTTTTTTTTGCAGTAACATCTAATGGAATAGGAAACTCATTTACTGATCGATCTCTTTCGGTAGTTAAAGAAAAGTTCCTCTTTGTTTGTGTCGTCCGTCCTGTTTCCCATCTACAGATACTGCCAGTAAGATGTTTCATCCCAGTAGTCTAGACCACAAAGTTCCGAAGGCAGAGCAGACAGAACACCCACATTCATATTTACAGGAATGTTATGGCAGTTGTTCCTATTACCATTTTTCTACCAATCTGCATTGAGCTTGTCTGGAGAATCCTAAATGCTGGGTTTAACCCTCCTTTCTTGTTTCATTCAGCCAAGGCACTTGGGATACTCCAGACAAGCCAGGTAAAGGCAGATTTAGAGAAAAATTATGACAGGAGCAAAAGAACCCAGAACCATTCAGAATGATTACAAACACCATACAAGAGAAAGGGAAATGGAAATCAAAGTTACTTCCTCTGTAAGTTAATGAATCTACAAAAAAATGAATTAAAACATACCTGTGCCTTTTTAGTATTTTATTTTTCGTGAATAAAAATATACTTCTGTTTTAAACAGTAGATTGAGATTCGATACCCTTAACCAGCATGGCAGTGACATACAGTACATCTCACTCCACGGCTGTAAATAAAAAATACTTTTGTAATTTATTAGAGCTACTGGTTTCATGTAATTCAACATTATGCACCCTAACTCTGCAGATGTAAAAATATTTGATGTAAAAAGTTGGATATGCAAACAACAAGAATATCCCTAACAATGTTCAGCAAAACAGAATACCTGCTTCCACTCTAACCCTAGCGGGGAATAAGTAGCCTACTTTGCAGCAGATGGGATGTAATACTAAGGCATTCTTGAATAAATGTATATTGTTACAATAAGTGGCTTAATGGCATTCGTGGCAACACATGTACATTTGCAAAAGGAACACAATTTGAACATTGGCCACTACTCAATATGATAGACAAATACAATTTCACAACACTCCCCTTGGACATTTTCAGTTTGTTGTGTTAGAACCGGAAATCTTTATGCATTTTTTTGTTTTGTTTTTTCTGTTGATTTACACAACCTACTCAACACTGAAGTGGGAAGAGAATTTTTATTGTGAAACAAGTTAATGAAAAAAAAAAAAGAAATGTCCTGGTTAGATAAGTATTCACCCCCCTGAGTCAATACTTGGTAGAACCACCGTTTGCAGCAATTACAGCTGTGGTTCTTTTGGGGTAAGTTTCTGCCAGGTTTGCACATCTGGAAAATACAATATTTGACCATTCTTCTTGCCAAAATTGTTCAAGTTCTGTCAAGTTGCAATGGGGAAACTATAATAAGACAGCAATCTTCAAGTCTTGCCACAGATTCTCAATCGGATTCAAGTCCGGGTTTTGACTGGGCCACTCTAGGACGTTCACTTTCTTGTTTTTAAGCCCCTCCAGTGTCGCTTTGGCTGTGTGCTTGGGGTCATTGTCCTGCTGAAAGGTGAACCTCCGTCCCAGTCTTGGGTCTTTTGTAGACTGAAGGAGGTTTTCCTCAAGGATTTGCTTGTATTTCGTTCCATCCATTTTGCCCTCTACCTTCACAAGCTTCACCAGTCCCTACCGATGAAAAGCAACCCCAGAGCATGTGCTGCCACCATCATGCTTCACAGTAGGGATCAGTATTAGGTCCTGTGCTATTCCTAATCTACATTAATGAAGATTTAGATTCTGGTTTTTATTTAATTGATTTGTTTTTTCACCCACTCATTTTTTCACACATTGCAATTGTTGAGTAGGTTGATTTAAATCAAAGGAAAAACAATCCCATTCAAATGCCTCAAGATTTCAGGTTGTAACACAACAAACTGAAAACGTCCAAGGGGGGGTGAATACTTCCTATAGGCACTGTATATAAACAATTCAGACTATTTGTTCATTGCAAAAGTACTGGCTCATTTACATTAAAAATGGAATAGAACTAATTATATATATATTTTAGCTCAAAGAGCCAGCTGCCCAACATTTTGATATGTTGTACATATCTTTCTTAAGGGAAGCCTGTGTTTGAATCAAAACATTGGAGGTATTTATAGGTGTTTGACAGCATGACAACTACTTGTTATTGTTTATATTCAAATCCATGATTTATTCCTACATGATGTAATGGTGTTCTATATGTGACATCACTTTTACTTATATCTTTAAATCTATATTAATTCTAATTAACATTATTTTATATAAACTTATATTTATATTATCATGCAATGCTGGCTCTGAGGATCAGCCTTGATATGGTCTCCCCAGCGCATCAGCATGCACAACTTTTGAATTAATTTTGTTTATTTAATTATTTTTAACTTTTATATATATTATTGGAATGATTAGTTCATTCTTCTTCTTTTTCAGCCTGAAAAAAAGAAACAAGGACCAGGGGGTCACAAAGGAATTTAGACAAAGGGGCTTCAGACCGAAATAGGAGCCTTAGTCCCAGACTGTCCTGGGGTCAGCTGCTTTGGTTGCTCTTCTCCACTTGTCTCTGTCAAGCACATCTTCCTCACTTACTTCACATACCTCCATATCTTTTCTCACACAATCTATCCATCTCTTTCTAGGCCTGCCTCTTCCCCTGTTACCTTCCTCCTCA
The DNA here is from genome assembly GCF_017654505.1 of Polyodon spathula. Classification (NCBI taxonomy): domain Eukaryota; kingdom Metazoa; phylum Chordata; class Actinopteri; order Acipenseriformes; family Polyodontidae; genus Polyodon; species Polyodon spathula. Next base: position 44,373,628 of record NC_054537.1, on the reverse strand, counting down.
AATTCCATTACCCTCTTTGTTACTTCCTCAACGTCCCTTCTCATGATATGTCCATACCACCGTAACCTCGCCTCTCGCTCTTCTCAACCACATCCACCACCCTACATCGTCTACGGATTTCTTCATTTCTGATCTTATCCTTCATTGAAATCTGCAGAATCCATCTCAACATCCTCATTTCAGTTCTTCTCATCAGGTTCTCTTCCCTCTTTCCAACTGCCCAGCATTCAGCTCCATATAGTAGTACAGGTCTAATCACAGTCTTGTACATTTTGCACTTTAACTTTCTGGGAATTTTCCTGTCACAGATTATTCCAGTTATTTCTCTCCACTTGTTCCATCCAGCTTTCACTCTTTGTTTTTCTGCCTTTACTCCTCCCTTTACCACTTCTGATCCAAGGTATTTAAAGCCATCAACAATATATTTATATATATATATATATATATATATATATATATATATATATATATATATATATATATATATATATATTTATTGGAATTAATTAGTTCATTTTTTCTGTTGAGTCCCGCTGGCATAATTGTGTTCAGTCTATTTATCCATTTACTTTCTTTTATTCTTCTATATGTCGCATTGTCTAATTTTAGCTGTACTAATACTACAAACTTTACATCATTTATGTCATGTCCTTGACTGGTGAAGTGCTGTACTATTGGTTCATTCATTTTTTTTTTTTATTTCTAATTAATGAAAGATGGTTCTGAATTCTTTTATATAAAGTTGTTCCAGTCTCTCCAACATATTTTATTTCATCACATTTTTCACAGACTATTCCATAAACAACATTGCTATTTTTACAGTAGATATTAGTTTTTAGTGGATATGTGGTGTTCTTATGTTTAATTATATTTCTACTTTTGTTTATGTATTTACAAACTTTACATGTACTAGTGCAAGTATTTGTAGAACCTATTCTGTCAATTATTCTTTTATGTTTACTGTGAACTAGAATATCACCTAAATTAGCTTCTCTTTTGAATGCTACAACTGAGGCCTTAAGAAACACTTTTTTCAATTTTTCTGAATTATGTAGAATACGCAAGTGTTTCCAAACTATCTTAGAAATATTGGGCAAAAGTTTAGAGTACGTCATTACTAATGGGACTCTCTTGACCT